>NC_135311.1:76588254-77310754 GCF_048772815.1 Callospermophilus lateralis
GGTTGGGTTCCAAGTAAACATGGGGCAGTGTATCATTTTAAAGTCCCATGCTATGAATCAATGTCATATAGGTGCTTGCATGTATGCAGGCACACACACACACTCTCCGTGAGACAAGGACATTCTCTCCATACTCACTGCTTAATGCCATGAGCCTTGGTCTGTGCCAAGCACATAGCACAAAGTAGCAAATATTTGTTGAATAAAACAAATTACATATTAATCAATTCCTATGTATTCCTGCATATATACCAAAATACTTGAAATATCTTGTAAATGAAAATTAGATGATAGTAATTTGAGTTGAAAAAAAATAAAATCCCAGTATGTGGTCTCTCAGACACTAGAATATTTTTGTATTCTTCAGTTCAGTTTCAAAATTCATAGTAAGTTCAAGGTAAATTTTCTCTCTAATTAGAAAATGCCATTTTATGTTCATTTAAAGAATATGTTAAGAGTGTCATGGTATAAAACCTTCCAATGCACAAACAATTTATGTGTGTTTTCCTATTAATCTTAAAATAAGTCAATGGGATTTCTGTTTTAAAAGGAGAAATCCTTAATTTTAAAAAGTAAAGGATTTAAACTAAAATAGAGTAATTAGTAAAGGATTTAAACTAAAATAGAGTAGTTAAAGAAGAAATAATTTTAAGAGAATTTTAGGAGAAAAGTCTGGTCTTACTGGCCTCTCTGTTTTCTCCACAGCTTTATATTTCTTGTGCAGAGTACTTAAGGCCTACCAAGTACCATCCATCTCTGGCTTTGCCTTCAACCTGTATTTTAAGGACAGAGAGACAGGTATACATTGATATTATCATAAATTTAAAATATTTCAGGGGACATTTTTTGGAAATTTTACAAAAATTCAGTACATAGTGTTTCCCTTAATTCTTTGTGAATTAATGTCACAATTACATAATAGAAAGAAAAAGATTTAATTTAATTTTCCCACCAAACTCATAAGAGGATCCTAATTTTTTCAGTGTGGTTTATAAATGTGAAATTTTTCTTTTTTCCATGTACTAACATTTTGGTAAGTATTACAGTAGGAGATGAGGATTAAGGAATTTATTTCACAAAGTCAGTGTGAATTGGTTGCACAGGGATACTGTGAGTTTAGAGATTGATGATTTCATTAATTTATTCTTTCATTCATTCAACTACTACATAACTGAAACTGTTGTAGATGCTAAGGATACAACAGTGTTCATAATTAGATAAACATACCTGCCCCCATGGTGTTTACACACTTTTAGAATCATCTCTAATATCAGTCTCCTACTTTTCCCCCTTAGTTACTACCCCAGTTTTTCCCCAAGATCTATTGCAATAGCATCTCAGTCAGTCTTTCTTTCAACTCTTCTGATTCATTCTCAATAATTTCTTAACTGTGGATATGATTAAATCATTCACGTAATTAAAATGTTTTTTCATTCCTATATAATAAAGTCAGGATTGCATTTTACAAACTACAAGGTCCTACATAATCTAGTTCCCACCAACCTGTCTAGCTGATTCTTTCACCTTCTCACCCTCTTATCCTGATCTAGACTCAGAGGAATCTTTCCATCCTTAGCCTCATTCAGAAGCCCACTACCTCATTTATTCCAGATCATCTTCCTGGCATGCATTTTCTCACTCTTTTCTATCTTGTAAGCTTCTTCCCAGATATTTGATTCATGTAAAATGTGACTCCTTTCACAGTCCCCCATTTATCAGCTTCCCCTCCTTACTCGTGTTATAACTAGGGGAGACGACTAGCAGAATAGGGGAACATCTCAAGGCATTAGTCACAAGGGAAGCTCTCCAGAACTGCTTCTTGAACTGAGTTCTAAGTCTGAAAGCTGAAGGTTTAGGAATTTGGTCTATATCTGAATAGACTTAGACATATTCCAAGAGGAGAAGGTAGGTTTGCCTGAGGAGGCAAGAACAATATGGATAGATAATCAGAAGTGGAGAATCACACCAGGTAAGAAGAGAACACTGTGTGGTCAGAACTCTGGAAAAGTGACTAAGTGTAATGGAGATATCCGGTTCTAAATGCTTTGACTGAATAACATCTTGAGATTTTATATTATGAGGAAAAAGAAAATGCATAAAAATAATCTTAGAGTCCTGCCATATAACCTTGGAACTTCTTATTCCTGTGTCTACTGGGCCCCATTTCCAACTGTGAGAATCTGCTTCTCTTTGCCTGAGGACTTTCTTAGGCATTTTTCCTCTTTTATCTCTCTCCGTATATAAGGGGAATAGGAAGGGGGAACATGAAAGAAGTGTCAAGGAATTAATAATGCAGTACCCTGGGAGCATCACTCAACTTAATCAGTGGCTGATGGGCATTGAGGAAGTGAGGTGTTCAAGTTTGCTCAAGCTTCAGGTGGGAGACTGTTCTACACCATCTCTCACATTCACCCAATGAGACGAAGCTTGCCACTCTGATGACACACCTGTGACTGGCTCCCCTCCCTTCTCTGTAGACACTTCTCCACCCTGCTGTAGTGTTTCCTTGTATTGCCCTCACATATAGACAACTTGAAGCCTAGTCTCAGGATCAGCTTCTGCAGGACAAAATGATGACACCTAATAACAGACATAGTATTAGAAAGCAGATTTTTACAATGTGATTCTGGCATTGGATCTTTTGCTGGCCAAACAGAACAAACCCATGATTGCCATTGATGAGTGGACTGAGATCATGCTTGGCTTGTGATGATTAAAGTTGTTACAACTTTCACTTGTGGTGAGATGGTATAGAGAGAAGGGAATGCCCTGCTTGATGTGTTTCAGAGGTCTGATAGAAATGACCATTATATAGAAACTGTGGGGCTTGGTGTTAACTACCATTAAAGCTCCGAAGAAAGACAATGACAGATTCAGGTAAGGAATGGTATGAAAGTCAAAAGCATGGCTACATTTCACAAGATCCACATCTCTGTACTTAGCGGGGAGCTGGTTCTGAAAATCTTGAGCAGGCCAGGATTATAAAAGTAGTATGAAATAAAACAACTACGACATGAATTTATAGCCTGGAAGGGTCCCTAAGACCTCATATGGGGCCATCTGGGGCCACATACTTGAGCGTCTTGAATTTCAGGAAACTTTTGGGTCAGATGGATGCCTACTGGCTACAGGACGGCTGGGCCTTTCTTTCACCTAGAGGCTATGCTTCAGCTGCACAAAACGATGCTCAGTTCCCTCAAGATCTGTGCACTGCTCTCATGAGCAATCACTATAGGCTGGGTCAGCACAGCCCCACTTGGAAGCTGCTGTCTATGTTATGGGAAGAAGGAGCTTACACATTAAAAGGGCTAAGTGACCTGACTAATGCTACAGTGGCACTGGAATAACATGCCTGATAATGAATCTTGAGGATTCTGGACGGGCTGGGAGTGGTCTGTAAAGGCAGATTAGGGAGATGTATTGATATAGCGACAATCTATAACTCAGGATTTAAAATCCTGGCAAGGAAACCTGGAGCCAGTCCTAATGTGCTGCTTGGATAGCTCCTTGAAGTTGAATAAATAGAACAGTCTACAATAAAAGGTAGATATGTCTGGATTTCCTTGGCAAGGTACTGTGGAAGGAATTCAAATGTTCTGAGAGACGCAACATGGAAGAATGGATTTACTATATAAAGATCTGAGAACCCACCAGGTAATTGCATTCCCAAGGAAGTCTGAGAGTGTAATTCCTTCACCAAAGCTATAGAAAATATTTAGGGAAATTAGCATCCACGTGGCTGAGGAGTTCAGTGTAGTTTTCTTCTGTAGGCTGGAGAATACCCTAGGAGATTATGCTCTTTTCTCCACAGAGATGAGGGAGACAGCAGGATTCTGAAGTGCAGAGATTAACAGCACTTAACCATCAGAGGTATGGTGGGTATAAGTTCAAAGGAAGCAATGTTGCAAGAGCATCCTACAAGCTCTAAAGCGTAGGGCAGGATTGCCCACATAATTTGCAGGGCTCAGTGTAAAATGAAAACACAGGAACTTTGTTTAAAAATATTTAAAATTAAGATGACAACAACTCAGAGATAAGCCAAGCTTAGGATTCTTCTGAGTCTACAACCCTCTTCAGTTGCACAAGTTGCACGGCCATGAAGCCCACTCTATTATAAGAACTGTGGCAATGATAACAGACTACCATGTTTCTAGGGCTGAGGCAGGTCAGTACGGAATAAATATATTTTTTGATCCTGTATAATAAAAAATGTAAGAAGGCTCTTATTTAAATGCTATAAGGAATAAATTTTAATTCCAGAACCCTACTTTGTGACTTGAACCAATTCTCAGACCAAGAAAATTCCACTGGAGAGGCTGGGCCTGTTTATGCAAATAATCGACAAAGCCCCTCACTAAGCACTTAAGGATGGATAACTCATGTTGGAGACATCAGGATTTAGAACCTTGGCAGGGGGTGGGGATGATATAGCACTAGAACAGCATTTGTGTGGGTAGACTACAATAAAATAGTGATATAATATATGATATAATAGTGAGACTACAAGGAACCCTCTATCTGCATTTGTGAATAATGACTTCCAATACATCTCAAAATTAGCATATGTCCCATCTTGGAATAGACCGAGAACTCTACTTTTGAGTTGCCATCATTTGGGTAACTCTGCAAAAGGTGACCCATACATAAGTATTCAATACAGAATGGATTGTACATTTTTCTGGATGTAAAAGGTGACCCATACGTAAGTATTCAGTGCTGAATGGATTGTGCAATCTTCTGTATATCTAGTGTAGTTTCACAAGTTCATCCAAAGAGATGAGGTCACTTCACTCTCCCAGTCAAATGTGCACTAAAACAAATGCCATTCCATTTTAGTCTGGTGCTGACTCCCTTTCCAATCTTGCTTTACTTTGCTCTCTACATCCTTCTATTTATGCTCTGTGCTCTGGCCACTCTGAATGTCCTCCATCCAGTGTTATTCCTCCTTTTTTCCTGATCTTCACACATGTTGCTTCTTCCTTGGGAAATGCTCCCCTTCTTCACTCCCACATCTCCCTTCCACCTCCTGGCTAGCCAGTACTCACCTTTAGTTCTTAAGCTTGAAAGCTATTTCCATAGGAGAATTTCGAGTCACTAAGATTTTATCTACCTCTCTATCCCAGGCTCATGAGCTTTGTTCAAGCTTATTTTTTTGGATAAAAGATAAACTGATTTTTATGGAAACGATTTTATTTTTTTTTTTATTCTACTTGAATAGGTTGAATTCCAAATTCTGTTTTAAGCTGGTTGTGTTTTCATCCTTTTCAGGAGCTATTTTGAGAACCAATGAAGTAGGAGAGTTGAAAAGCAGGATCGTAGGATGGCTAATAGGGCTTAAATGCAGAAAAGGAAACGCATCATGGAGAAGCTTAAGAATTTCACTGGGTAGTGATATTTATAATTCTTATAGAGTGGTTACTCGTTAGCCACTTATGCCTCCATGAATTTACACATTATTCTTCTCAAAAGAAGTAAAAGGGACTGAGGGAAAAAAAATCTGGATGATGAATTTTCTTTGCAATGTATTTATTGAAAGCATTACAAAAATCTCTAGTTTGGTCTTTCAGTGTAATATCAGGATCTTTTTATGCTATTAACTCAGTGTAACCAGTGTCAAGACAGAAGTACTCTAAGGAAGTGTGTGTGTGTGTGTGAGTGTGTGTGTGTGTGTGTTCATGTTTGTGTGCTCAAGCTCTCTATACATTTTTCTTGTAATGGTGACTTGGCATAGTATGATTTTTTTTTTTTTTTTTGTCATTGCAAAGAGGCATAAAGGATTCTTGCTAAGAAGCTGTCTTTGCATTTGTTTCTGCAATACTTGCATCTTCAGCAATAATTTCTACAATGTGATTTGTCCTCAATGTGTTGACCTGGAAAGCACCTGTTCTGGAGATCATTATACAAGCCTCTGTAAGATCTTTGCTCACCTGGAGAACGGATGAAAGCTGGATAACAAATGTGAACAACAAAAACCCACTCGAAGTAAAAATTTGAATTAAAGTAGCCACCCATTCCCTGGGTTCACACAGATAAGGAATCATATGCAAAGAATCTTCCTCCTTCTGCTCTAGTTACTGGCTTAAGTGAATTTGGGCAATTCACTTAACCTCTCTCTGCCCCCATTTCTTTCTTCAGTCACCTGATGACACTGGTAGTGAATTTCCTTGCAGTAATGTGACAATTACCAGACTAATGACTATTAAATTCTCTAAAGACTAAATGCAAAGAAATGCTTAATAAAATGGTAAATAGGGAGAAAATGGAAGTAAAGGGCCTATAGCCACAACTGGAAAAATTAATAAAGGTTACTTTGAGAGGCACAGTGAACAACAGCTCCTATCACTGTCTAATTGCTGACTGTCTGATCTTATAACTCAGAGCTTGGCCTAAGCTTTTATGGTGCGTGACAACAGAGTTTTCCACACCTGCTTCATGACGAGACTGCCACCATAGCCAAGCTCCTAATCACAGAGCTTATGAACTTTCCCCGCGAGAGTTGCTTTCATTTCATAGAAACTTCTGTTAAAAAAAAGAAGAAGAAGAAGAAAGAAAGAAAGGAAAGGAAAAAACAAACAAACAAACAAACAAAAAACCTAGACTTTTTTCTTTTGCAGAGACAGGATACTAAGTCATTCCCCTCCCCTCCAGAGCAGACTTCCCCTCCCTTCTCTCTACAATGGCTTTATCTCTGTAGTTACCTGTAGTTCAAAGGCAGAAATGGAACATAATGGGATTTGGCTGAAGGGTTATAATCCTAAGAATTCCAAAACTTTTCATCGAAGGGCCATTTCTAAAGAGAGCTTTTATCCATTGGCAATTTCAGCTGAGAGCTATTCAGTCTGACTCAGGAGGCGCCACATAAAGGCTTCAAAATGCCCTGGTCTGCCACAATCCCTCTGCAAGGGAAGAGACAGAGGCTCTGTGTGGCGTTGCTCGCCCATCTGTGATAGCATTTGTGTGAAAGAGGAACAGCCTAGAGCTAAACTGGGAGGAATGGAAGGCCATTTCTTTGGTCAAATTTATTAGAACAGCTAGTACCCCTTCTGTACCCACAGAAGAGGGCTTTACATTTTTCATTAGTCAGGCTCGGCTAGGAAGGAATACACTGTTGAATCCAGAGTTTGCTTTCATCCAGGATGGCGGCAGGTACCATGATGGCGAGAGGGAGAGGTGCTGGGTGAGCCAGGTGTTGGAAGAGAAGCGTGCACACAGAGCGCATGCTCTCATCCACATAGGCACTCACCTACTCATCCCCATCCCTGTCACTAAGGAAGAAGCTGAGCCTGGCAACAGAGTTTTGACACTAGCTCTCTGCTCTTGTCCCTACCTCTGCCCTCCTGGCTGTAACCAGGCTTCTCTGGCAGCCATTATTTAGAAGGAACAGGGAGGCTGCTGAGCCGTTTGTCCCATTAGAGTAAGAAAATGTTAATATAGAACAGTAACTTTTAGAAATATCCCTGTAGTATCCAGTGAGTTATACACGCTTCCATTGCCTTAGGAGGGGGTGAGGGTGATTTATTTCCGTGTAGTTGCAAGCCCACAGGATTGAACAATGAGGGCTCCCCAAGTACTTAGAGAGAAGGGAAATAAGGTTGCCCTGCGAGGATTAAATGACTTGAAAACAACACTTAGCAAAATGTTTTCCAGTTCCTTGGGAACATACCAGAATATGGCTTAATTAGTGAAACTGACACATCTATAGTCAGCATACATCATCTAAAGGAAGCAGCCATGTAGCACATTGGCTTTAGAGGATCCAGCTTCCTACACAGTCCAGGAGATGAGAGGAGAAAGCAAGAGGTCATGAGCATCCTGTTCACCAGGCCTCAAGCTCGGACAAGCACCCTCAAGACTTTCAACCACTCTCAGCTCTGACCCTGCACCTACTGAAGAGCCCTCTGATTGAATAATTTATCTTATCAGGAAAACTGTGGCCCTCAACAACAGATATAAGCACTTTAGTCACCAGAACTAGTGATTCTTTGTTTATAAGCTAATAACTTGCCTTTCTAGTCTACTATCCAGTTTAAAGTGAATCTAGTTTTTATAAATTCATAAGAGTTGAAATATTTCTGTGTTTACTCATAAAATCCTGTTTTCATACCTATAAGAGCAAGGATCACGGAAAGATCAAGGTAATGGCTTCCAGGGAGAAATCTTGGGGGTCCTCCACTAGCATCTAAAGATTGCTTCTAGATATTCCATTCACATGAATGTTTTCTTCCATCTTACCTCATCCAGTAGTTCCTATTTTCTATCAGTATGGTGAAGAATCTCTAGAGGGTAAATCAATTCTGTGTTTCCCTAACATTTGAAGCCAGAATTTGTTGTTTGTAAAGTTGTCCCTTTCCTATGGATTGGCTTTTTTGTTTGTTTGTTTGGAAGCTGGTTCCCATCAATACCAGAAAAGAGACCTGGTCATTCCCACAATAAAAAATTGTAAGAAACAACCAACCTCAGTTGAACCAAGAATGCATGATGAGGACATAAAGCAGTAACTATTTCAAATTATTTTTTGCTAAAATATATTCCCTTCACTTATTCATTCAATATTTCTTCACATACCTATGACTGCACTAGCTGGTTTTTGAAGATGCATTGGTGAATGAAAAAAGCCCTCACAGGATTTGTGTGTGATTAGAAAATGTAAGCTTTAAGACAATAGTTCCAAAGATAGTCCACCTATGGGATTTACAAATTTGTTAAGTCCTGTGAAAAATACACCCGGATATTTCATTGAATATATTAGAGCTGGTCAGGAAAAATTTCTCTGACACAGTAGCATTTAGATTCACCCTAAAAGATAAATAGGGAAGAAACCAAGAAAGATCATCTGTTTTAGTCAGTTGAGACAAGCACCTTCAAGACATTTTTTTTTTTTTTTTTTTTTTTGCCACTGTGACCAAAGATCTGAAAAGAACAATTTTAAGAAGGAAAAGTATATTTGGGTCTCACAGTATCAGAGGTCTCAGTCCCTCGATAGCCAACTTCATTCTTTGAGGCCCGAGGTATGGCGGAACATCATGGTGCAAGGGTGTGGTGGAGGACAGCAGTGGGGAAACGAGGCGCCAGGAAGCAGATAGAAAACCTAAGCTCAGCTCACAAAATAGATACCCTAATGAGATATCCCCAGTGACCCACCTCCTCCAGCCATACCCTACCTGCCCACAGTTACCACGCAGATAATCCCTATCAGAGGATTAATGCACTGGTTAGTTAAAACTCTCATAACCCAATCACTTCACCTCTAAACCCTCTTGCTTTGTCTCCCACTTGAGTTTTTGGGGGACTCCTCATCTAAACTATAACAGTTGTCCATGCAAAGAGAAAGAATGGAAAAGAATCTTGAGGTTAAAAAGAGAATTGGAAATTCCAAGAACTGAAAGAGTTCAGAACTAGCTGAAACTGAGAACCACCAGGAGAAAAATGGAGGCCTAGATAGCAAACTAAGCATGGTGTGCATAGCATAGTAGATCCTATTATGGGTTTTATCGATTTCATCTGTTCTTTCAGCAAACACCACAGGGCTGCTATGATTTGAATGCTGGTAACTTTCAAAATTCCGGATGAATTTTATTTGGTACTGTGAGGGTATTAAGAGGTAAGATTTTTTTCTTTTTTTTTTTCCTTTTTTTAATTTATATATGACAGCAGAAAACTTTACAGTTCTTATTACACATATAGAACAAAATTTTTCATATCTCGGTTCTATACAAAGTATATTCATACCAATTTATGTCTTCATACATGTACTTTAGATAATAATGACCATCACATCCATCATCATTTTAAACTGCTTGTCCCCTTCCTTACCCTCCCACCCCTCTTCCCTATCTAGAATTCATCTATTCCTCCCACACTCCCACTCCCTACCCAACTATGAATCAGCCTCCTTATATCAGAGAAAACATTAGGCATTTGGTTTTTTGGGACTGGCTAACTTCACTTAGCATTATCTTCTCTAACTCCATCCATGTACTTGCAAATGCCATGATTTTATTCTCTTTTATTGCTGAGCAATATTCCATTGTGTATATAAGCCACATTTTTTTTTTTTTTATCCATTCATCCACTGAAAGGCATCTAGGTTGGCTCCACAGTTTAGCTATTGTGAGTTGTGCTGCTACAAACATTGATGTGGCCGTGTCCCTGCAGTATGTTTAAAGTTTTTGTTTTGTTTTGTTTTGTTTTACTTAGTTACACATGACAGTACAATGATCTTGACATATCATACTTTTGAATCAGATGGGATATAATTTCTCATTTTTCTGAGTATACAGGATGCAGAATTACATTGGTCATGCAGTCACATATATACCCACAGCAATAATAATGTCTATTTTATTTTGTTGTCCTTCCATTCCCCCTTCCCCTCCCCTCCCCTCCCCTCCCATCACTTCTCTCCACCCAATCTAATGTGACTCACTTCTTTTTTTCCTCTCACATCGTCATACCTGTATTCTGTATAACGAAGGGGGTCTCCTTCCCTCTTCCATGTAATTCCCTTCTCCCTCCTTTTCCCTCCCACCTCTAGTCCCTATCTGGAGGTAATTTTCTTCTCATGCTTTTCCTCCCTTCCCCCATTTTGAGTCCCCTCCCTTATATCAGAGAAGACATTTGGCATTTGTTTTTTAGGGATTGACTAACTTCACTTAGCATAATCTGCTGTAATGCCATCCATTTCCCTGCAAATGTCATGGTTTTGTTATTTTTTAATGCTGAGTAATATTCCATTGTGTATAAATGTTACATTTTTTTAATCCATTCATCCATTGAAGGACATCTAGGTTGGCTCCACAGTGTAGCATTGTGAATTGTGCTGCTATAAACATCAATGTGGCTGTGTCCCTGTAGTATGCCATTTTTAGTTCTTTTGAGTATAGTCCGAGAAGAGGAATAGCTGGGTCAAATGGTGGTTCCATTCCCAGTTTTCCAAGGAATCTCTATACTGCTTTTCTAATTGGCTGCACCAATTTGCAGTCCTACCAGCAATGTATGAGTGTGCCTTTTTCCCAGCATCCTCACCAGCACTTCTTGTTGTTTGACGTCATAATGGCTGCCATTCTTATTGGAGTTAGATGGTATCTTAGAGTAGTTTTAATTTGCATTTCTCTGATTGCTGGCAATGGTGAGCATTTTTTCATGTATTTGTTGATTGATTGTATGTCCTCTTCTGAGATGTGTCTGTTCAGGTCCTTGGCCCATTTGTTGATTGGGTTATTTGTTTTTTTGTTGTTTAACTTTTTGAGTTCTTTATATACCCTAGAGATTAGAGCTCTATCTGATGTGTAAGGAGTAAAGATTTGTTCCCAGGATGTAGGCTCCCTATTCATTTCACATATTATTTCTCTTACACGCAGGAATTAAAACCAAGAATCAACAAATGGGATGAATTCAAACTAAAAGAGGTAAGATTTTTAAGATGTGATTTGGCCTTGAGTTTCTACCTTCATGGGTTTGATTGTTGCTATGATAAAAGGGTGAATTCAGACCCCTCCTCGTCTTTCTTGGCCTTTTCACCTACTATGAGAGGGTAAAACGCCCTGACTCTCTAGACGTTTAAGCAGTGAGGTGCCATCCTGGAAATAGAAGACTGGAATCTAACCTGCAGCTGCCTTGACCTTGGACTGTCCAGCCTCCAGAACAGTCAGAGAAAGCAGTTCTGTTCCTCATAAATTATTCAGTCTTTAGTATTCTATTCTAGCAGCACAAGGACAAGGGCCTACTATAAATCAGGAACGGACCTAAGCATTGGCTCGATATCAGAAACCACCTCTTTGGGAGTGAGGAAAAATGCTATTTCTAGTATGTCAGTCAGAGAATTTTGGAGAACAATGCCATAAATGAGGGAAACGAGAAAGCACCAGGGTCAGAGTTTAATTACTACTTACACAGAGTGCTGAATGAAGGCTTTACCAGGGCGGTATTTGAGCACAGATCCAAAGTAAATTTGAGAGAACAAGCTGAGGAAATATCTATGGAAAGAACAGGCAGAAAGAAAAAAAAAAGCAAGTGCAAAGGCCCTGGAGTAAACAGAATAATAGAAATGCTTAAATACAACAAAGGGCCAGCAATGAAGAATTCATGAAGAAGAGAGGAATAGGAGATGAGATCAGAGAGATGGTATCTATGTGGGTCCAATCAGACAGAATGCTCTAGGCCACTGCAAAACTCTTTGAGTGAAATAAAATGCTTTTAGTAAATTGCAAGGAGTGCCACAACTTAATTCCCATTTTGATAGCTCATTCTGGCTTTTGAGTTGAGCAGGATAGGAATTAAGTGGGGGTTGGTGGTATTGGGAAGCATGGCAAAGAGACCACTCAGGCTATTATCTTTATTCTGCAAATAATGGGAAATAAAGAGATTTAAGTCAAGGAGTTACACTGTATTAAATTACCAAAATATATATTCTCATTATAAGTCTCAGTTTAGCAATTAATTAAAAATACAAACACCTTAGCAAAATTAAGTACTTCCCTATCTTAAACCACTGTATTAATTAATTACTGTTAAACTTCACTTTGATTCTTTTTTTTTCCTCATTTGTTTCTTGTAACTTGCAGCCATTTGGCCTGTATGCATCTTCCAACTGTCTTCTGATGGTGGAATAAACTGGACTAATTTTAGCTCTAATTACCCACTAAGAAAACATTTGGACTTTGTTTTTCTAGCTTCAAGAAATGCCTTGAATCCCTGAGGCTTCCTTGTGTTACAGGTATCTACAACCCTAGAACACACACACACACACACACACACACACACATACACACACACAAAACAAACAAACAAACAAAAAACCTGGCTCTGACACCTACTTATCAACATTGGCAAAAATTCTAAATTTACTCTTTCTTGCATTTGCTGTTACCTCCACTGGATGGTACAAAATTCCCAGGCTTTTGATGTTGCTAGAGAGTGGAGAGACTTTCATCCCATCCTGGCCACCTGTCATGTGGCTCTCTCTGCCTGTCCCAACGTGGGCAGTGTACGTGGGCAGTGTGATTAGCCAGTAGCACTGGGGGGAGGTGGTGGATCCTTTAGGAGTTGGGACCTATTGGAAAGAAGCTAATTTGCTGGGAATGTGCCCTTGAAGGGGATACAGAGACCCAGGCCACTTTCTGTCTTTCTTGCTTAGTGTCAAATTTAGCCATGAGGATCATTCAGCTGGGCAAATTCAGCCTTGCTCCTTATGCTCTCTGATGCTGCTCCCTCTTCTGTGATCCTACCAGCTTACTGTTGCTGCAGTCAAGAGAGTTTCCAGCCTTGGACATCCTCAGAATCCAGCAAAATGCATTCTTCATTTCTAGAGTACCAACAATGTTCCAGGTGAAGCTGAAAATATGGAAAAGCACATTAGTACCTCTGGATTCAGTTGCCATTGAACTACCCAGAATACAACATCTGATGTGGGTTCATATTCTGGGTTTATGTAAATACCTTTCAATTCAGTTTTCTACTAAACCAGCTAATAAGCAGTGCAAAGGATGAGGACTACACATAAGGGGTCATATACAGACCCCCGAAATCTGGTGGTCTTCAATCCTTGCACCTGGCTGAGTCCTCATCTACAGCAAGCTACACTGACCACCAGATTTCAGGGACGCCATTCTGAGCAATTTCAATGTCAACAGAGGGGTCTTACCACTAGGCTGGCAGAGAAGCCGTGTTAGGACCCAAATGTCTGTCTACTGCCATTTTCAGAAAATTCTTGTTGCATATATGCTTCTATGTTCTAAACTTGTGTAAGAGGTGAGTTTGTAGGTCAGTCCTTGCCTACAATTCACCCCCCTTTTACCCAAGCGAAAAACCCCGGTTCTTCTATTTGCCAACATTTTTTTGGTGGAGGAATATTTTTGACCACAAAAAAAGGGATGTGCATAAACTAATCTCAATAATTCACCATTTTGTACTTGTATAAACATAAAGTGATATCTCTCCTCCTCCTTCTCCCCTTACAACTAAGCTGAAAGAATAGAGAATATTTGGCCTCTCATACATTCCTGATGATTTTACTTTGTTTGGCATCCTAGGTCTATGAAATAGCTTCTGAGTTCTCATTTCCAGTTGAGAAAACTTTCCTTGGCAAATATTGATATTCATTCCAACATCAACTCTTCTGATTAATGTTTCATCTCTCATCCTCTGTATTTACTTTTACAGTTGGTTTTGTTGATTGCCAACTATTTTACATCTGGGTCATCATAAAAATTTCTGATAGTTTTTGCCTTCTAATTTTCAAGACATAAATTTTGAAGCATTTCAATTGACATGCTTTTAGAAACAAAACGGATGTCTTTTAAGTCCACTCAGGAAAAGGAGTTATAGACTACTCAAAGTAGAGATTGATAAAGTAGGTGGCATTGGAAAGCCAGTGAGGAGAGCTTCAGTCAAACAAAGATTATATTTCAAATCTTTACCAGTTACAATGATTATCACTGTAGTTCCAAATTGTGTTAGTCAGCTTTCCACTACTGTTACAGAGTGCCTGAGATAAACAACTTAAAGAAAGAAAGGGTTATTTTGGCTCTCAGTTTCAGAGGTTTCAGTCCTTGCTTGTTTGGCCTTATTACATTTTGGATCTCTGGCAAATCAGTGCGTTATGGTGAGAAGCACATGGTATAAGAGGTCTATTCACCTTATGGCTTCCAAGAAGCAAGAAAGACAGAAAGTGCCCTGGGTCCCTATAACCCCTTCAAGGGCACATTCCCAGCAAATTAGCTTCTTTCCAGTAGGTACCAACTCCTAAAGGATCCACCACCTCCTACCAGTGCTACTAGCTAGCAAACAACCTTTTAGCACTTTGGCCTTGTTGGGGGTATTTAAGATCCAAAGGTACCACAACTCTTTATTCAGCTGGTATTTTGGTTACGTTTCTCAGTTTTTAAAAGAAGATATATTAGCTTTAGCTCAGTTTGACTGATTCTTATAGGCATAGCTTTGCTGTTAATTAGTTTAAAAAATCTATAATCCAACTATTTGTTCTATGTGATGCCTGGTTATAATAAATATTTGTGGTGGATTAATTGAAAAATATAAAGTCTTTATTCTGTGTAGTTCCATCCTTGTATCATTTTGGATTGTTAAACTCCTATTACAAAACTAGCTTTGCAGTTTAACACCAAAGAACTTTGTGAGTAAACATCCCACTCTGCTTTTATTATAATGAGATTGTTGAAGGTGGTTTTTCCCACATCACACATTCGCCTTTTATGAAGATCTATTAGGGAGAATTTTATCAGATTTCAATGTAATCAAAGGATGCCTCTCTTGCTCATTCTTTTAACAAAGTTTAACTGAATCTTTAGAATGTGTTAAATCACTGTGGCAGGACCAGTCATACCATGATGAACACAGACAGACATGTTTCTAATCTCATTTGAACTTAGAGTTTAATAGTGAGAGACATGAGATGGATATCTTATTTTAAAAAGCTGAATGAAGCTGGAATATGTAAAGAAGAGTCTCATATCCAGGCATCATAGTGCACACCTGTAATCCCAGCTATTTAGGAGGCTGAGGCAAGAGGATTGGAAATTCCAGGCTAGCCTCAACAATTGAGTGAGACCGTGACTCAAAATAAAAATAATATGGATTAGGGGTGTAGCTCTTACCTAGCATGTGTGAGGCCCTGGTTTGTTTTGCAGCACCACAAAAAGGAAAAACAAGTAGAGTTCCATTGTGTCATTAAGGTATGGGATAAAGGGACTTGACAAATTCATAAGATCAGAGAAGAGAAAGTGGAGACAGGAAGTCAATGAAAATTTTAAGCATGCTGGGAAAGTGTGACATATTTAGATCTCTGTTCTGAAAAGAATACACAGGTAGTGCATGCCTGTAATCCCAGTGGCTCAGGATGCTGAGACAGGAGGATAGTGAGTTCAAAGCCAGCCTCAGCAAAAGCCAGGCGCTAAGCAACTCAGTGAGACCCTGTCTTTAAAATAGGGCTGGGGATGTGGCTCAGTGGTTGAGTGTCCTTGAGTTCAATCCCTGGTAAACCCCACCCCACTCCCCCCAAAATACACAGCATATCTCTGAAGGGCACCTTATGTTTTTCCTTTTTAAACAGGCTCCTAGGAAGCACAGGCCAAATTTTCAGGTCACATATCTCCAAGTACAAAACACTTGATGAAATGAATTTAGGTCAGTAAGATTATCCCTGACTCTATATGATCTCTATTTCTTTTAGTTTTACTTTCCTCCATTTTTCTTACTCAGCATTTTTAAATTTTATTTTTGCATATACATTTATAATCCATATCATTTGGGCAGGGGGCAGATGAGGTGAGGTACTAATTATAAATAAATAAAAAATAATATTCCCTACTTATGAAAATATTTATATAATATTTTAAAAGTTAAAGAAAAATTACATGGCTTTAAAAATAGAAAACTTATAAGGAAATAAATCTCTATAGATTAAGCAAATCCTATTTGTAAACATGATAGAATTGAACCAATCAGCAAAGTTGATATCTCCAGCAAATCCTGTTGAGTATTTTTTTCAATACTTTCTGTTCTCTTTCTCTTTTGTTTGTATTAATCCTGGGTCTCTTTTTCTTTCCTGCCCTCCCCTTTTTCTTTCTTTTTCTATTTTTTGCTTGCAGTTAAACAATGAACTCATTGAAGAAAGGGTTCCTGTCTTTCACTTATTTTTCTTTAGCTCTATCCCCTTCCCCCATCCCATAGCATCTACTATGATCCTGAGTTCTGCTTTCTAACCATTTTACAGTTATGCATTCAAAGAGTATTTATTCTTTCTTGCACTTACGCCATCTGATCTTTGGATTTTTAAGCATTGGCATGTAAAATCAGTAAGTGCAATTATTATTTTTCTTATTTTTTTCTTTGCTTTCCCTCTACTCCCTTTTATTTTAGTAATTGAAAAGAACATCTTTGGCAGTGAAAAAACGAATGTTCCTACATGAAATGCCAATGAACATCACCACTAGTTTACACAAAGATGCCAGGAAAATGAGGAGATAAGAAAAGTACTCATATTCAAATGTTTTTTTTTTCCAATTTTTTTTTGTTTGGTACTTACTTAAAAATGTATCCCATTGTTCTTAAAGTTGAAAGCATATAAGCACATTTTCCCTTCCTACGCTGGCCTGTTATAACTATCAGGTCTGATAAAGCCATCTTGGAAGAAATGAGTGGAAGGAGCCCTGAGGAGGCCGAGGAGGACATGAAATGGTGCCATCTTTCTCTGGGGGAGGCGGCCAGTGAACAGTCCTGCGCACCAGGGAGAGTGATGGAAAGAATTTAGGGTCTTTTTCCTCTTGTGAAAGCAACATTAACCTTGTAAAAGATCTACTTTTGCCTTGTTAACCTGGCTTTGAAGAGGAATGACCCTGAGAGGGAAATAATAGGAGCAGCCAAGTATCAAGGGCAATAAACTCCTATGAGTCTTTTTTATTTTATTTTACTATCTTCAGAGTCTAGTTTGGGGCAATACTAAGAAGGCATATTCACTAAGGAAAAGATATCAAGGGTAACATACCTCTCTTTCTTTTCTCCTATTTTGAGATTGGGCTCTGCATTCCAGATGAAAGAGCCTTCTGTGGTCCTGTCTCAGCTGGATAGCATTGTTCTTTTTCCTCTTTCTTGGAATTACTCTTCCTTTCTTGTGTCTTTCTTGCCTTCCTTCAATCATTCTTTTCTTGTTAAACTCACTGTAGGAGGCTGCCACCTGGTCGGTTCTTAGGCAGCAGCTTGGAAAACTGGTAGGTGAAGCACCCCAAGGCAGTGGGCCAGAGGTCGCACGTTGACCTTTGGGCTGTGGATGCAAGGGAGAGGCCTTCCAGAGCTGGAGTGGAAATAGGCATCTGTCAGGGTGGCTCTGAGTATGTTTCCATTAATAGTTACAAATCCTCAGTTGAAGATAAAAATTTGACTTTTAATTACATGAACATGTACTGTGGACTAGAATTCATCAGCATCTCGGTCATTTGACTTACTCTGGCAGATGTATATGTAGCATTTGGATTTCTGATATTTCAGTCTTAATTTTTTTATCGACCTATTCTTTGGTACATGTAATATATACCCAAATATATGTTACATATATTTTTATTTGTGTATAAAATAAGCACCTCAATCAAGAAATGTATCAGGGACAGCGGTCAGGGAGGAGGACTCATTTGGCCTCCTCTTGCTTTTGCCCTTCCATATGTTGAACCATTATTGTAACTGGTAGCGCCACAAATTTGTTTTGCCTGTTTTTCATCTTTATGTCATTGTGGGGTTCCTTGTGTTCAACATCAGGTTTTTGACATTCATACATAAAGTTGTGGTAGCCATCTGCTGCTGTCTGTTCTCATACTGTGTCTAATGATCCTCAAATGGTGTCCTCAGACCATCAGTATTAGCATCACATAAACTTGCTAGAAATGCAAATTTCTAAACAAATTCTTGAACTCCTTTCTCCTGTCCCCCCACCCCCTTTTTCAGTACTGGGGATTGAACCCAGTGGTCCTCTACCACTGAGCTACATCCCCAATCCTTTTTATTTTATATTTTGAGACAGGGTCTCAAGAGTTTGCTGAAGCTGACCTGAAACTTGGAATCTTCCTGTCTCAGCCTCCTGAATTGCAGAGATTACAGGCATGGGCCACCACACTGGGCTGAACCCAAATCCTGACATGCTGAAATAGAAACTCAGGGGGTAGGACACAGCAATCTGTGTTTTAACTTATTGGAGTTTAAGAAACAATATCCCCAAAGTGGATGCTTCAGCATACTGAGTGCTATAAACTGAAGGACAGTGGAAAGACCACAGATGGATTCTCTTTGACCTCCTGACTTGATGTCTCCTGCTAGTCTTTCTACCTTCTAAGGTGTTCATAGAAACCAGATGCCTCTTTGCAACACAGATCAAAGAAACTAGAAATATTGCTCTACCTTTCTGTGTAGGAGCTGGCCATACAGATATTCTCAGACCCACCTTTTAAGTCATTAAATCTCCCTTCCAGAGGGGCCCTGCCCCATGCCTGAGAGGAAGGAATGCTATACGGAGAGGTCAAGAGGCATCTGGACAGGCTTTGCCTGGTTTCCCCTCCTCAGGTTATTCAATTACCTGGTGCCTTCTTGTCCAATTACATTACCCCGTCACTGTCCAGGTGTTGTTAAATCTAAGCATAAAACCAGAAAGTTTTCCCTGGACTTCGTATCTGAAGGCTCTTGTAAAACTTTGATTAAGTAGATTTGTTATGCTTTTTTCTTGCTGACCTGTCTTTTGTTTCAAGAGTGTCAGCCACGCCCTTATGACAGGGAAGAAGGAGATTTATCCACACTTCGGAGGGTTCCTATGCTCACTAACATTTAGAAACACAACATAGAGTGTTCCGTTTTCTTTATACACTGTGATGTTTCTATCATTCTGCTGATGGGCATTTGGGTAGGTTTTAGTGTGACTAACATTAAGCGCTATCAATAGTCTTTCAATATTCTAGTAACTTTTTTTTTGGTGATCATGAATATGTTCTTGTGAGTGTGTCTAGCTGAGAGTCAAATTTTGCATCACAGAACTTGTCTTTGTTCAGTAATACAGTAGACAATCCTCATACAGCTTCTAAATAGTTACTCTGATTTGTACTCCCCAGCAGGGTACAAGCTTTGCATCTTCTTCATATACTCACAAAAAAAAAATATACTTGGTATTTGTCTAATTTTTAGCCATTCTGATGGGTGATATTAGGATCTTGTTGGTTGTTTAATATGCCTTCCTCTAATGACCAATGAGATTGAGCACCTCGTTATATAACCATTTGCAGTTTATATATCTTCTTCATTGAAGTGAAATCTTTTCCCCTTCTTCTACTAAATATTCTACTTTTATCTCATTGATCCAAGTGTTTGTGAGATAAATGTATTACAAATATCTTTCCCCATTTTTTGGTATGCAAGGAAATTATGTTTTTGATACAAACTTTCTCAAAGTGTGGACTAAAAGCCTACCTTGTAACAGAGATTTTTTTAAACATAATACCTATTTTCTGATTATCCACTTTTTCTTAATGAAATATTATTGCATGGGTGACAAGAGTTTTGTGCACTATGCATGTCCCTGAGGTGTGGATAAATCATACAAAGATCTACAGGGAGCCTCTGAAATAGGCCCATACCCTGCAGCAAAGTCCAGATAAACACTGAGGCATGTGTGTCCCTATTGTTTCTTTATCCCGCAATCACTATGTCATCTTCTTTTACATATAGCTGATTCCTAGACAACCATTAAGTAGTCTAATGTTTTAGTCAGTTTTGCAAAAAAAAAAAAAAAAAAAAAAATACCCAACCAGAGCAACTTAAAGGAGAAAAAGTTTATTTAAGGTCTCAGTTCAGGGACAGCCAACAGCATTGTTCTGGGCCCAAGGTGAGGTAGGACATCATGGGGGGAAAGGACCCACTGAGGAAGGCTGCTCAGCTCATGGTGGTGTCAGGAAGTAAAGAGAAAGTAAATAGGGAAAGGGGCACAAGGTAAGTGCACCCTTCTAGGGGTGCCCCCAGTGGCCCACCTCCTCCAGGCACTCACCACCTGCCTATAGTTACCTCCCAGCCAATCCATTCAAACTAGGATGAACTGATTAGGTAACAACTCTTTGAAATCCAGTCAATTCACCTCTGAGTATTCCTGCATTCACAGGAGCTTTTAGGGGACATTTCATATCCAAACCATAGTCCTCAATAATAGACTATGGATGATCAAAGAGGTTTGACAAATCTGTTGCAAATAGAGCTGGGGCAATCATTTTGTTATTTCGATAAAAATTGCTTCAGATTCTGATCTCAAAACATTTATGAAAATAAGTTTCAAGTGGAACAAAAATTAAATGCAAAAAATTCTAGACATGAAAAACAGAAGATAATATTTATGAATACATTTCTGATTTTCTGTATGTGAAAAGACAGTAGTGGGAAAGATATATAGATAGAACTTTATCACAATTTGAAGCTTTGAACTCTTAAAAACAAGCTGAATTAAATAGTAAAAAAAGCAAACTGAACAAAATGTTCCCAAGAAATGTGACCATTCCTAATTTTAATACATAATCATGAACAACTAAAATATACGAACGACTCAATAGGAAATGTATAAAATATTAAGAAAAGTATAATAACAATAAAGCTCAACTAGCTGTTAGTTAATAGTTGTTAAAACATAAATAAAAATAAGGTGGAAAAAAGTCCAAACTCATATAGTCAAATAAATTAAAAAAAAATAGTCTTTAAAAATTGCATTTCCAATATCGCAGAGGATCTATGCCAGATTTAGATTCAAAAGCAATTTGAATTAAGAAAGAAAATTTCTATGGAGATGCAAACATCCAGATTCTATTGCAGGAAGATACAAACTGAGGATGCAGGAAGAAAGGAATGTTGGCCAGTCTGGTGACAGCCTTGAGAGGGTAGCCTTTTAGGCTGTGTAAAACAGAAAACAACAATGGCAATAAGAGCCACAAGAGAGAAAACGGCAGAGAATTTGGGAAAGATCAGAGGTGAGGCTCCCATTAATTAGGATGGAAGCCAAAAATAAAGAGAGCAGCACACGCTTTTACGGTGTGAGAAAAAATCATTTATTGGTTAGAGCTAGGTTGACAGAGATGGATGCAGCATATCCCTGCCTTCAAGGAGCTTAGACAGGTTAGCTGATAATTTGAATAAAATATTCTCGCAGTGGTTACAATGTCACATCTTGAATAGGATTTTATTAAATTTGCCTGGAGCACTTCCACCTATCCCCTGGAGATGATGAGCACAAGCTGTTTCTGTTCTCTCTCTCTCTCTCTCTCTCTCTCTCTCACACACACACACACACACACACACACACACACACACACACCATCTCCCCCTGCTCCCCTCTCCTGTATATGTGTTCACTTTAACCTAACTCTGATATTTATAGTGATGATCCTGATTCATTAGAAACAGTGAAACTGAATTAGTGTATCTGTTAAAGAAGACAGGGCAGGGCAAAAAAAGACATATTTTTAAAAGATTTGTAGTTAAACTGATTTTAAAAATAATTTTGTCTCTTATAGAGTTAATCTGCAGAACTGTCTATGGGAGCCAACAGAGAGCTCTACAAAGCTGAAATTTTACTGCATACACTTCTTCAGCATATAGCATTGATTGAAACATTGCAGTGAACTACTTACTCTGCTTCCTTTGGGAGTGTAGACCAAAATACTAAGAGGGATGTTGGGAGAAATGGTACCCATTCTGTGATAGCACACAAATATCCTATGTGGCTGTTATTTCATGAAAAGTCAAAGAGAAGTAAAGATAAACACCTGATATTTGAGTCATCAGATAATCAGCTTTTTCTGTGAATGATTACCCTAATTTAGATTGTTTCTTGTGTGAATCATCTAGGTAATTACCTCCAACCTCTGCTTCATTTTTTAAATCTCATACCATAGTTTATTATTGTTGCTACCAGAAGATATAAGAAAAACCTTGTGAAGCTCCTTTGCTTTTTGCAAAATAAAACCTTTGCCTTTGTAAATTACTATATTGTGGGTTATCACCAAAAGCATTCTCTTTTTTTCCCTAGAATTAAGAACAGCATTCATGTAAAAAAAAAAAATTTGAAAAGATATTAGTTCAAAAAAAAAAAGTTTTCTCCCTCATGTAACTGATGCTCTGGGTGGGAAATTTCATGACAAATATTCATCCATTGTTTTTGTAGTAATCATTGCATCGTGAAATTAAAACAGATTCAATACCAAGCATTTTTAAAACAATTACCCAGCAGTGAAATTACTATATATTTTCTTCTACAAGCAGCTTGTATCATACGTACATTTATGTGAAAAATGGCTGACCTTTTTTATTCAGTTCAGCAGCATCATTCATTAAACTTGCTTTTTAATTTCTTCCATTGGTGCACGTAAAATGCAAGGCTGTGCCGCAGGTTCAGGGTGTGGGCACATGTATATGATTCCTTTTGATCAAGAACAGAGCAGACCTCCTCACCCAGAGTTCCCCTTTTGTGCTAGTGTGTTCCGAACAGCCTTTCAGAACAGAGTCCCAAATTGCAATGACGTCCCAAATCGCAGGATTAATGTGTCTACGAACAGACCTCTTATGCCTCCAAAATGAAGTACTCCTTGCTAATTTCTCTTCAAGACACCAGCTTAATTGCATTTTAAACAAATGGGCTGCTTTGCTGGCCAACTTTTAAATGAGATAACAGCAATGTTCACTCTCCAGCAGTGATGAGTGCCTTGCAGTAGATTCAAAACTCTGTTCAATAACAGGTTTAATCTCACACCAGCAGATTTACTGCAGAATAAACTGCCACTGAGCTCATAATTAGTGAAACAACAACAACAACAAAAAATTCCAACCTACTAAATATTATTTTCCAAAGCAGCAGGCAATGTTTTAGTGGAAAATTTCAGTCCTGTTCTTTGTGTGTTTTATTGATTTTATGTATGATATTGGGAATTCATGCTATGATTTAAGATAATGTTCTTTATCGATCACGTAAGCAGTTGTTTAGCTATCCAGTAACAAAATGCAGCTCCCATTCACAGAATGTGTGACACACACAGCCTGACAACTACAGTGCTACTCTCCTCAATCTATTTTCTTTCCTTCTCTCTCTCTCTCTCTCTCTCTCTCAGATTTACTGATGAAAGACAACAGAAAAAAAGGGGGGTGATTGTTCTTTAGAAACAGTCTTCCCATAATTTTCTTGGTTGCAGCTATTAGTAGCCGATTTTGATTCAGTGAAAACCCTGCTCAATAAAAAGATGTTACAAAGTGTATTCTCCACCTATAGCATCTAAACAAATATTAATGAGGTAATTGTAACTATTAAGGAAAAAAGAATGTTTAAAATCTATTTTATGGTATTATATTCAAGGCTGTGTCCTTCTAAAATTTCTCATTTTATTACATAATAGTAAGATTAAGTTACAATTATACACTGATAGCACATTATAATTGCCTGAAATATCTGTACAAAAACATTTATTACATAATTCTCAAAAAGCATGTCTGCAAACAAGGGTGAACAAAAGCTTTTGTGCAAAAGTGGAGGAAAGCAACTATACACATTTAAAAAGCCTGATTTCATTGTATATACCATACACAAATTTTTGAAAACCTTAGTGGAATTTTTGGTAGATACGTGTGCATGAATGTAAGTAGAAATTAAGTGTGGAATAGCAAAAAAAAAAAAAAAAAAACAAACTCCAAAAACTTGGACAGTGTGCATTTCCTGACATTTTTCAAACATAAGTTATCTTTAGCATAGGCACTAGCTCACCGCCCATCCCTCAAACATGTAGTAACGGCATGTGAGGCTAGCTTTATTTCTGGCATTAACCTTTTGCTAATGAGTGCTACATCAAATGGAATTTGAGGAATCCAATGGTACTGCTGTGCAGTTTATTTTTTTAAGACCCTCAAAGCAAATTAAACCTCAGTGAATCAGGCATCATATTCAGACAACAGCAGCTTTAAGAAATAACTTAAATATACCAACTCACAAATAAAGGTTTCAACAGTACAGATTTTCTTAGTGATAGTTCAAAGAAAAATTAATTTTTGTCTTTATTTTAAAATTGTCTGTAATTAGTACCGATTCTGGAAATTGAAAGTCATAAAAAACACAAAGGAATGAAAGAAAAGGAAAGAAAGTATTTTTCGTTCTATCTGCAACTAATTATCATGATATTTCTGTCATAGACCCAAAGAATTTTAGAAGCAAAAGGTCATAGGATTGACCCGCCTGCCATAACTCTCAAAGGAGGAACTAGTGTTTGGAAGAGTGATGTGATAAGCCCAAGGGCACATTTTTCATTTTCCTCATCTATTACATAGAAACAGTTATTCTTTTATCACATAACTAATACATTGCCTAGTAGGTACTCTGTTCCTTCAGATTTCCAAGTCTGTGCTCCTAACAACCCACACTGGAGGACCTCATCCAAAATGCGGCAGCCTTGTAGATCTTGTGAAGGAGTAAGTTTGTCTGTTCCTTATCATTACAATTTTAGCCGAAATGCTACTGGAGCAGACATTTTATCTGTCAGTAACTGTTTTCAACTTTATTGAAGTATAATACACCTGTAAAATTCACCCATATCCCAAGTGCATAGTTGGGTATGTTTGACAAAAACCTGAGTAGCCACTATTCCAATCAAGATCACTGCCTTCACTTCAAAAGTTTTCTTCCTGCCCCTTCAAAATAAATCCCTCCTATCACTCAGCCCAATAGGTCACTGACTTCATTTTTATCACAAAAGTGTTACCTGTTCTAAGACTTCCTATGAATGGAAGCACAGTTTTATTTATTGATTTGACTGTGTAACTATTTACACAGTTTCGAACACTGGTGCTCGGTGAGTATCACAGTATTTCTTCCTCATAACCAACATGAGGTAGGTGTTATTATCCCCATTTACAGATAGTAAAGCAAAAGCTCAGAGAGGTTAAATAAGTAGTGGATGGTCACATAGCTGGTGGACAGTGGACCTAAAATTTTAGTCCATCAGTCTAGTTCCAGAACCTTTGCCCTGAAGTACATAATGCAGTCTGGGAACAGATACTTATAGCTAAACCCTATGCTCTGCTAGCCACTCTTCTAAGCACTTACCCCTATTAGCTCATTTAATCCTCAGAACAACACTAGGTAACATTTTTCTCTTGACTTCACAGGTGAAGAAATAGAGCAGAACACAACACAGGATAGTCATAAAGCCAAGATCTTGAGGAACATTATGTATACAGAGCATACAAGACTACCTGGTTTGTGAATGGGTGCTCAATTAAACACACACGCACTCACACATGCTTGAGAAATATACATATTGTCCATGGTACACTATAATACATTATATATGTAATATAGATATTTACTATGTCAAAGCATGTGTATATTATGATAAATGAATCAGTTGGTGTTGATTGTATTAGCATTCTCATTCTACAAATAAAAAAATAAAACCAAGAAGCTTGGAAATAATTAAATGAAATTGAAATTTACAATCTCAGTGAACAGACTATTTTTAATAGCATGTCTGCTGGTTTCCAAAGAGCACACATTGCTCACTACATCTCTCCACCTGTTTTCCAACAATCTGCTAGGTACATTTACCACATAACTTTTCTCATGTAACTATCACACCAACGCTAGGAGAAACTCTTCTCACCATGTTACCTGTGAGGTAACCAGTATGCAGGGGTGTTGAGCACGTTCCCAACTGTCACCTTATTCTCTATGCTCAAGTTCAGGTTAGGATTGAGTCTGCTATTAATAAATTTGAAAATCTTCATTGTAGAGGTGACATGTTGGGAGTGCATGAGGTAATAAGATAGAGAATGGGAAGAAATAACACAAACGCAATCAAAATCAGTTATAGCTAAGTGAGTGCTGTGTGTCAAGGATTTTATACATGCATTTTATTGAATGGAAGTCAGCGTCAATTGTACCACATTTTCTGATTTGTCTGGGAAACAATGATTCGGAAAGAATGACATACAGTGTGTTATCTCTAATTCTGCTGTGACCCAGAATGATTGTGATTTCTGTTTTGCGACAAGGGAAATAAAGCTTAGGGAGAAAAGGTGACAGACCACAGACCCAGAATCTGGGTTTAGGTGGCTTGTCTCATCTGTCATTGTTTTCTGCACTATCAGATTGTTTTTCATGTTTGGGTGCCAAATCTGAAAAATAAGCTTTACAGAGAATGTTTGTTCTCTGGGAAATTTACCACATTGCAATGCAAACTATAATATTGCAATGCAAACTACGACCTATTGAACCTTTGAATTATTTTAAAATTAATATTGTACACACAACTAACAATTACTTTGTTGATAGTTGCACAAGGTCTCACATTGTATTCTCTGGAGGTGAGCTCAGACATACCCTTTCTTTGGTTGAAAATGGTTAAACCAAATTCTTTTCTGGAAGATTACCCTGCCTTTCATGATGAACTAACCCTTCGTGACAATAAGGGAATTATTGTATTTTCATTATCTTACGTTTAATAAATTTTATTTTTATAGCAGAGTGGTAAGATTAGTAAATTTTGCCAAATAATTATATAAAATGAATAGGTTTACATGTTCTAATGACTTTACATTTTTAAAAAATTATAACACTAAAAGCATATAGCTCCAAAAATATAATCCATCAGAAGAAGTTCACAATAATTGTTCTCAATTCCCGTTTTGATCTTCCATCTCTGAATTGAAGCCCTGTGTCACCTTTACAAATAACAGGAGATATTCTTCTGTAGCTGAACAGGACTTTTTATATGATCTCACAGCAATGGCTTTTTGCCCATTTGTGAAAACTTTCTGTAATTTAAATAATTAGCTCTTCTTGTAAGACCTTTTTCATATCAAATTAAAAGTTTCTTATGAAAAGACATGTAATTTTGTGAAATAAATCCCTGACAAATAACTGACCATTTACCTAAGTGATGATTTTTTTTACTAAGCATTTCCTAAGTATTATTTTTTTTCAGTGTTTGTAGAAAAAAAACACATTTGTACAGTTTGTAATGTGTACAAATAATAAAAACAATTCTTTATTTTTCTTAGAAAAGTCTTAATAAAAAGTTCAATTATCCAAAAAATGAAATTTTCTTCTTTCTAATTTTACTCTTTCTCTCCAAATGCAGCTTAAGAGCCCAAATGGAACAAGAAATGCTCAAAAAATATAGAACATCTATATTGGTTATTTTAGGTGGGTGTTTTGAGTCCTTTATGGACTCAAAGCTCTTTTTCACATATGTAGCTCTTGAAAGTTGACAAAGTCTTTGAACTTGCCTTGCTCCACTAGGTCCCCACAACATCCTCAAGATGGAGACAAGAAAAGCCAAGCTAGTCACCTGTACAGATTTCAGGAGGTTGTAGTTTAAGGACTCCATGTGTTACTTAATGCTCTGCTGTGGGCATCTTACATTTTTTAAAATGTGTGGGTGTCTCAATAATTTTATTTTGAACATTAACCTTGATTATTGCTAATTTGGGAAATTTAGAGATACCACTTGAGATAATCAGTTTGAAAAAGAGGACCAAATACATTTAGTTGCTGTTGGACAAATTATCACACAATTATAGGGTTTGGATCTTACGACATGGAAAGCCTTTTCAAGATCATTTTTAAAAGCAGAAGATTAGATTTTTAGCTTGTAGAGACACAAAAAATATAATTTCCATATAATTGAAAAATAAATACTCAAATGGCATATAAGTGGGTGATTGCAACTATAGAAAAAAATTTCTATTGACAACATCATGTATGGATTCACAATGAATTCAAACATGTTTGAAGCTGTGCTCTGGAAAATTGAGGGTAATGCAGAGACCACTGATGTTGGATGTGATCTGAAGTGTTTGATAAATATTATTTCATACATTTCCATTGGGGAAACATTTTATAAATCCATGCTTTATAAAATAATGTAAATGCATATGATTATTAACAAATACTGTAACTGGTCACTTGACTATTCATTCAACATACCTCAAAATGTATATACATTCCCCCTTATCTCCTCAAAATTACTCATTTGGGAAAATGTGGAGTGTTCAGGTTTGTCTTGTCTTTAAAGGTATGTGGCGATAATCAGAGACATTTCAAAATCACCTGTTAAAGTAAGATGATTTTCCTGCTATTTTGTGTTATTTGCTGTTTATACAATGTGGGTAGTTGATTAGCATAGCTAATTGAAAGTTGAATATATTCAGGCATTCTCAGTTGAAAGGTTCTTTATAGCCACAGAATGCCAAATTGAATTATTTTCATCTCTCTAGTCTAAATCCTGGGCTGTGAGTCTCTTAGGGACAGCTCTGCTGAGATTTATTATAGGCACACATCTGTATTCCCTCAAAAGTCTTTCATTTCTGCCTAAATGAAGGGAGAGCCTGATTGCCTGTCTTCCTCCCTTGTCCCCTGTACCCATGGCTAGAGGCAGTTTTACTAGTAAGACTAAGGTTATAACCAGAAGCGCCAACCCTGAAAATTTGCATTTAGCAAATGAAAACAAAGAAAAGTAAATTCTACTTACTAAGAGTAAACATTTCCTGTTACCCACCTTAATTTAAAAAAAAAAAATTCCCTGAATGCTTTTATTCTAATTTCTTCCATCTCTTGCCTTCTTTCCATTCCTTCTGCCTCAATGTTACCACAAAATGTCTTTTCTGATTGCGTAGGTTTCCTTCTTCCAAAGAGTCCATTCTTCCTTGATTTTTTTTTCCTACCTCTCTGTCTAATCCATTTTCATGCCTGATGTCTCCGTGCTCTTTCAAGTATCCCCTTAGTGTCCTTTCAACTCTTGCTCCCACAATTTCTGTGCCTTCTCCTATCCTGTAAATAAAACAAACTTGTTCGTTCAGCATTTCAAGCCCACCATACTCTGAGCCCCATTCACTTTTTTTTCAACTTCTTTTTATTAGCAACTTGAACTCAACCAAGAAATACCTGCAGTGTTTCTTTAATAAATTTGTTAAAAATATTACATTGTTGTAACTTCTGTATCCTTGTGGAATACTTTAAGTCTTGCCTAGAACAGATAAAGGGGGGAAAAAAACAACTAAAAATAACCTGATTGTGAAACATCACATTCCACAGTCTCTGTTTTTGTTCATGTTCTTCCCTCTGGGCTACTCTCTCATCCTGAAGTTTCCTATTGAAAGCCTGTCCATCACTTCATGGAGGCCCAGCCCATAGGTCATTTCCTGCTTGATTAATTTCCTAATCAACCCAGTCACACTCATTTCCTCTAGCTTGACCTTGAACTCTGTAGACCCCTCACAGGGTGGTTTACATAGCCTGGTGTTAGAGACAACCATGAGTGTTACCTACAAATTGTATACTGATTAAATGTAAACTTGAAAGCTTTTAGGCTTGAAGAAAGTCTAGCACAGAATCTTGAACAAAGCAGACACTCATGAACATATGTCCCCAGATAGAATGAAGGAAGCAATGTGAACAAGTTGAATTTTACACTTTGGAGTTTCAGTTTAAATTCTGGACTTTAACAGAGGGCTTCCTTCTGGTAAGTCTCCTGTTTAAAAAAGAATGAATTTGTTGGGAGCAGAGGCACTCTCCTGTAATCCAGCAACTCCAGAAGCTGAGACAGAAATATTTCAAGTTCTAGGCTAGCCTCAGCAATTGAGTGAAGCCCTGTATCAAAATAAAAATCAAAAAGAGCTGGAGATATAGCTCAGTGATGACAAAGTACCCCTGGGTTCAATTCCTCATGCAAAAAAAAAAAAAAAAAGAAAGAAAGAAAATGGACGCAGATACAGACAAACACACACACACATACGCACGTAATTAATTTTATTGCATGTCATAATATGACATTAGTGTTAAGGAAATAATTACTGTTAGTGAGACATTAATTCTCTGTTACTTCCTACTTTTGAAATGGCAGGCAAGTCACATAAAAGTCAGAAACAATAGCCGATGCATACTGTTTAAAAATAGTCCCTATTATGTGCCAGGAACTTTTCTAATTCTTTATTGATTTTACTTTATCTAATCTTCCTCAAATTCTACAGGGCAGATTCTGTTATTATTATCTTTTTACAAAACAGAAACTAGGTTAGTCTACCATATTATGCAACTATTAGATGATAAGAGAGGGAACTTGAATTTATTCACTTGGGCTCTAATGTCTGTGTGCATTCTGCACAGTTCGGTGATGTGATAAACGGTCTAAGGTCGCCCTATTCCGCTGTCATAAAATTTTCAAATTTTTTCTGAATAGTTATGGTTAAAAATAAAAAAAAATATGCAAGATTGGCCCATCAGGTATATAATACACATACACATATTTAATTTTATTGTGAGCCATAATATGACATTGCACGCAAACATCATATTATGGTTGCACAGACCTGTACTCAGAAGGGTTTAATGTGTCTTGATATTTGAAATAATTTTTAATTGGCTTCCAGATTTTTATTTTACATTATGCAGCTCATCCTGGTTTAATGTTTAAGGGGGACAAATATTAATATTTCCTTAGAACATTAAGTGACTTTAAAGTCTTATCTCTACTACACCCACTACCCTTTCCTTCAAACACATTTCAAAAAGATGTAGAATCAAGATCTTAAAACAGCTAAAGATATATTTTATAGAAAGCGGTAGAATTTTTGAATAAGATGTTATTCTTAACATGTTCATCTCAGAAACAGATGAAATATCTGTCCCACTTTGCTCATCCTGGTTTGGTTGAGACTTGCCTCTCTTCTTTCCCAGGAGCTAAGATGTATGCATAAGTGCATTTCCTTCTGTCTTTTCCTTTGTAATTTCTGCAGTGGCTTTTTATCTATGCCCCTTTTTATTCTGTCCCCTCTTGACTGGCTCTTGTTCCCCCAGCCCTCTGCATTCTCTGGGCCATCTGTGACACCCATGTCCGTTTATTATTCTATTTCACAATGAACTCCGTTGAGTCTCTACTAACAATGAAGGAAAAAGAACCCTGACAAGCTGAGACATCTGATTATGCAGTTTGGCTTTCTCTGGTGATAAAATGTATAAAGTGCATTTGAAGGCTGGCCCAAGGACAAATAATAGTCTGAAATATGGGCCTGGTCCAAATACAAGAAACAGATTGGATCACTTTTCACAGATCAGATCTTCCTACTGAGAACATTATTTAAGTGAAGAAACGTGCTATATGCTAGAGAGGTGAAGACAAAGTCTAGACTCTTTCCATCTTCTGCCAGCTCTCCACCTAGGGGAATAGATAATCACATACTTAGTGATGTTCATGTGAATAAACTGTGTTATGAATGCGTGTGGAAATGAAATGGGACAGAGAAAAATGGGAGCAGGAGACATAATATTTGGGCTTCCTCTGAGGTTGAAGAGGGGCAGTCTTTGCCATAAATTCAAAAGTCAAGGCCACGGAACTACAACATTTATTTGTAGAAGTGAGTGATTGCTGGGACCAGGCCTGGGCTTTATGGATTGAAAGTGTAGATAGGAACAGGTGTGTCACACAAGAGGTACAATGAAATTCTGTTGGAATAATCGAGTGTTAGGAGTAAAACTTGATAGAAGATAGAGTTAACACAAGTAATATGTGTATTAGGCAGAACAATGGATCTTTCCTCCTCCACAAAGATGTCCTCACCCTGGCTGCAGGATTCTGTTCAGGCATTGGGTTAGGCAAAGGGGAGTCAAGGTTGCAGAGGGAAGGAACTAAAGTTGACAATCTCTGATTCTGAGGCGAGAGGACATTCCTGGGTTATTCAGAGGGGCCCACAATCCCCAGCATTCTTATAAGCAGAAGATGGAGGTAGAAGAAAAGAACCAGAGAAATAGCAGCATGGAAATAACTTGGCCAGGGCTGGGATTATGGCTCAGCGGTAGCACACTTGCCTGGCAGGCGTGAGGCATTGAGTTCGAGTCTCAGTACCACGTATAAATAAAGATCAATTAACAAATATTAAAAAAAAAAAAGAAAAGAAAATAACTTGGCCATATGTCGCTGGCTTTGGAAATGGAGGGATAAGGTTACAAAACAAGGAATCCTGGTGTCCTCAAGAAGCTGGAAAAGAGGAAAAAAAATCATTCTTCTCTAGGACCTCCCAAAATAAGTAGTCTTGCTCATACCTTGATTTTGTTTAGGTGAGAGAGAAACTCATGTTGGATTTCTCATCCCCAGAGCTGTAGGAAACTCCAGTTGTGTTATTTTAATCCACTATGTTTGTGTTGTTATAACACCAATAGGAATAAGTACAATAGGTTAAATTCATGAACATAGCATGAAAACCTTGAAAGTCAATTTTAAATCATGATTTAACAATGGATGACAATATTCTGGTGCCCCTTAAGTTTCACAAGTCTTGCACAGGTTCCCCCGTGCTTGTACCAGTGCCTACTTCCTCCTAATATTTCCAGATTGCTTGGATTTGTAATCACAACCTTCTGCTTCTAACTACATTCAGGGCAGAAGTATACATGTCAATTGCATTCCAGCCCTTTCATAAGCTAATAAAATTAACTAAAAAAAGAGGTAGTTACTAAGATTTTTTCAGTAGACTCTCAAATGGACAAGAGACACTATTTCTCTGCATTGCTTTTTGCCTACATTATTATTTCTATCTGTATCAGATGCAAAATAATATGGATCTTCAAACCCCTACCCCCAAATTAAAAGGTCAGAAAGACCCAGCATCTGAGAAACTTGACACTCAGCCAAACCCATAATTACAGATTTTTATTTATACCATTCCTCTTGACACAGGGGTAAAATATCTGTATAAAAACTCATTTACTTTAGGGTGGCAATCCTATTTAGATTAATTGACTAGGGAAATTAATATTTACTTCACTTCTCTATCACTGTTGAAATGTTAACTATATTGTATAAAATCCATTAAGAACCAAAGCATACTTTGCAAACTACAATATGTTTATTTACTTGTTCAATACACTTCATATGGTCACAAAATGGCAGAAAATCTTTGGGTGTGTTAAAGGGCAAGTGGTTTTATTTGAGCATCAGGAACCTAATTGGTGGCATTTGAATTTATATTCATTTTTCCTTGCAGTGGAATAACCACAGCTATTACACTCTGAAAATTGAACTCGATTTTCTGATGCCCTGTCTTTAAGGATGCCCCATACCAACAAGGCCATCAGTTTATCCGCCAGTGTGAACAGAAGACAAGCATATTTGTACGTATTGATAATACTGATACTAGTTTAGGAACTGATGGTAGCTGGAAAATGGCACATGGCTAAACGAAAATTGTAATGTCTGCCAGACATCCTACAACTGTAATGTGGTCAACATCAAATAAGGCACAGAGCTGCCTATGCACCTATTTATTTAAAACTGTGTTTTGACATTAATTATGCCCAAATTTTTTGAAATCACATTTTTTTAGAACCTTTCCTTGGGATTGCAGTTGGAATGTTCTCCGACCTTTAATGAAAGCTTGACATCACATGATCAGGATAGTTTTCCAAGCCTTATCCATATCTGAGTTGACACACCGTGATAATTTAAAGATCTTATACAGGAAATCCTCAAGATCTGTGCTCCAAAGGCATTTGGTATTAAAAAAAAAAAAAAAAAACAGTAGATTTTCTTGTTTTTTGTTTGTCTTCCCTATGGGTACAATTTTGAAGAGTTGGAAATTTCCCCATTCTGCTGAGAATAATGTAGAGAATCCTTAATTCTTTTAATGAAAATGATTGCATTCACATTCTGTGGTTTTTCACACCTTAGGAATTTATCATTGAAAACCTGCTAAGAACAAAAAGACACTTCAGTCCTTTTGTCCTACAGGAAAACCTTGAACTAATTGCTATTTGGCTCTTTTAGTAACAGTCTCTCAAAGGCAAGCTCAAGGGATAGTTCTCCAAGGTGCCTGCCACCCTTCCACTTCTTTGGAAAATCAAATGTTCTTCTTTGATCAAATTAGACACCATAACCCAGTCACCTTCACTGAATTTCACTTCATTGTTACACCTTTCACTTTTATCAAATGCAGCTACAGGAATTGGCTATATAAATTTAATTCCTGCTCTTTCTGCATAACATGTTGGACGATATTGGCCCCTGTGTTTCACAATGCCCTTTATAAATTGTCCCAAGTGAGAATTCTCTCTCGGGATTCAGGACTAGGAAAGTTTATTGAGAAACTTGCTTCTTTTCTTTCCAATAACAAGAATAATGCACTTTCCATATTTCCTGGGTGTCTCGTCACACTGCTGGAATTTATATCTTGACTGGCCAGGGTGCTGAGATTCAAAGGAAATGCTCATTTATACAATTGAACACATGGACCTGTGTTTTCATACTTACCTTTTAATTTTTCAATACTTTTAGCGAAAGGAAAATAATGCATAAACTAGTAAAATTAATATTAAAATGTTTTATCATTTAGGAAGTTGAGAAAAGAGATGTACTTCGGGTTAAATAAGATGCAGAGGTTAAGATACATGTGGGATGATATTCCAAGAAATAGATAAAGAAACCTATAATGGTAATATCAAATTTGGTAAGAGAAAAAAAAATCCCTATTTATTTTCTGGTGTGGTGGCAGGACTTAATAATAATAAAACTTACTTAAGTCATCCATTAATTGATCCAACAATATTCATAGAAGCTTTGTTATGTTTTTTTTTTGACACAAACACTGCCTATAGAAAGTTTTGTCTCTTGAGCACAATAGACATTTCACTGTATTACAGCATATGCTATTTTAGAGAAACCACATGCTGCCATAGGACCACATAGGAAGCAATTTGGATTTTAATTTAGTGGGATTAAAGGAAAAGCAATTTCAAAGCAAAGACCCAAGGAAAATAATAAAAGAAGCTATCCCAAGGAAGAGAGAACAGAACTCCAAGAAAAAGGGCAAAGAATTTAGCAATACTCCCAGTTGAGAGAAGACAGAACCTCCAAGGAGCTCAAACATGTCAACAAACGTGTCCACCAACATCTTTCCTCCCAGAGGTGTTGAGGCTACTTTAATCTTTAGGACCCCTGACTACACAACTATCATTAAGATTTGATTATCTTATTTACAATGATTGCGTTATTCAGAGAGCAGGAATGCACTTATATCTAAAGTAGAGTGACTGGGTTTGCATATATTACGGGGGCCTGAAAATGATAGCCTAAAGCCTTTTTGTTGTTGTTTCACAGCAACAAAAGCTTTTGACATGATCAGTTCCAGGTTGCTGTGGTTCCCACACCCAAGGAACCAGTGTACTCTGTTGTGTGGCTTGCATTCACCATGATAGAATGGCCACCTGAAGGAAGGGACAATCAAGACAAAGAAAGAATGACACAAACTTTCATTAAAAAGAGTTTGATGTACTATAGCTCTGCTTATCAATTGGCCAGAACACACTTTTATGGCTATACTCACCTGAGATTTGGGGTTGAGAAATGAAGTCATTATTCAAGATGGCAATGAGTATGATAAATAATATTATTTTTTAATAATATTATTCTTTTTAATATTTAAAAAGAAGAGAACAGATTCTAAAGGGTCACTTGCACTTTCAGATATTACATACATTTTGCTATATCTTTATAAAATAATGCCTAAGATGCATGTCTACTCAAAAAGACATACCACAAAATGTGACTATATCTGAAAGTTGGAGACTTTCCAACACGATACACAAATTTTTTTTTTTACAGTAAGTGATTATGCTACATCTTATCTGTTCATCTGGTTGTTGAACTAATAAAATAAGCTCCATGAAAAGTGTATAAGACAGCAAGATGCATTTTCTATCAGTTATTTGAAAAGGAGAATAGATTCTTGATACACTTTGAGTTGAGTTTTGTGCATGGTGAGAGATAGAGGTTTTAATTTCATTTTGCTGCATATGGATTTCCAGTTTTCCCAGCACCATTTGTTGAAGAGGCTGTCTTTTCTCCAATATATGTTTTTGGCACCTTTGTCTAATATGAGATAACTGTATTTATATAGGTTTGTCTCTGTGTCTTCTATTCTGTACTATTGGTCTACAAGTCTATTTTGCTGCAAATACCAGGAGGTTTTTGTTACTATTGCCCTGTAGTATGGTTTAAGTTCTGGTATTATGATGCCACCTGTTTCACTCTTCTTGCTAAGGATTGCTTTGGCTATTCTCAGTCTCTTATTTTTCCAAATGAATTTTGTGATGGCTCTTTGTATTTCTATGAGGAATGCCATTGGAATTTTGATTGATTGGAATTTCATTAAATCTGTATAGTGTTTTTAGTAGTGTGGTCATTGGACAATATTAATTCTGCCTACCCAAGAATAGAGGAGATCTTTCCATCTTCTAAGGTCTTATTTGATATCTTTCTTTAGCATTCTGTAGTTTTCATAGTAGAGGTCTTTCACCTCTTATGCTATTAAGTTGATTCCCAAGCATTTTATTTTTTGAGGCTATTGTGAGTGGGATAGTTTTCCTAATTTCTCTTTCAGTGGATTTGTCACTGATGTACATTTGATTTATGGATGTTGATTTTATATCCTGTACTTTGCTGAATTTATATATTAGTTCTAGAAGTTTTCTGGTGGAATTTTTTGGATCCTCTAAGTATAGAATTAAGTCATCAGCAAATAGTGATAGTTTGAATTCTTATTTTCCTATTTGTATGCCTTTAGTTTCATTTGTCTAATTGCTCTGGCTAGAGTTTCAAGGACTATGTTAGATAGAAGTGGTAAAAGAGGACATCCCTGTCTTGTTCCAGTTTTTAGAGGGAATGCTTTCAATTTTTCTCCATTTAGAATGATATGGACCTTGGGCTTAGCATAGATAGCTTTTACGATATTGAGATATGTTCCTATTATCCGTAGGTTTTCTAGTGATTTAAAGATGAATGAGTGCTGTATTTTGTTGAATTCTTTTTCTGAATCTATTGAGATGACCATATGATTCTTATCTTTAAGTCTATTGATATGATGAACTACATTTATTGATTTCCATGTGATGAACCAAACTTGCATCCCTGGGATGACCCCCCCACACACTTGATCATGAGACCCTGCACCTAATAGAAGAAAAAGTAGGCCCAAATCTTCTTCATGTTTGATTAGGGCCCTACTTCCTTAACAAGATTCTTAAAACACAAGAAATGATTTCAAGAATTGATAAATGAGATGGATTTAAACTAAAAAGCTTCTTCTCAGCAAAAGAAACAATTAATGAGGTAAGCAGAGAGCCTACATCTTGGGAGCAAATTTTTATCACATGCAGATCAGATAGAGCATTAATCTCCAGGACATATAAATAACTCAAAAAACTTAACATCAAAAAATAAATAAACCAACCAATAAATGGGCTGAATAGACACTTCTCAGAAGAATATATACAATCAATCAACATATATATGAAAAAAATGTTCAACATCTCTAGCAATTGGAGAAATGCAAATGAAAACTAAGATTTCATCTCACTCCAATCAGAATGGCAGTTATCAAGAATACAAGCAACAGTAAGTGTTGGAGAGGATATAGGAGAAAAGGCACACTCTTACATTGCCGGTGGGACTGCAAATTGGTGCAACCAATCTTGAAAGCAATATCAAATTTCTTAGAAAACTTGGAAAGGAATCACCGTTTGACCTAGCTATCCCCTTCAGTCTATACCCAAAGGATTTAAAAACAGCATACTACAGCAATGCAGCCACATCAATGTTTTGTAACAGCACAAATAGCTAAATTGTCAAACCAATCTAGATTCCCTTCAATAGATGAATAGATAAAGAAACTATGGTATATATACACAACAGCATTAAAAAAAGTTTTGGCATTTACAGGTAAATGGATGCAGTTGGAGAATATCATGCTAAGTGAAGTAAGCCAATTATCTGATAAGTGGTTGCTGATCCATAATGAGGGCGAAGGGGGGGGAGTGTATGTGAGGAATGGTGGAACTTTGGTTAGAGCAAAGGTGAAGGAGAAGAAGGGCAGGGGCATGGGAATAGAAAGATGGTGGGATGAAATGAACATCATTACCCTAGGTACACGTATGAAGACACAAATGGTGTGACTCTACTTTGTGTACAACCAGAGGCATGAAAAATTGTGCTCCATTTTCTACTATGAATTGAAATGCATTCTGCTGTCATTTATAACAGATTGGAAGAAATAAATAAATAAGTATTTTTAAGAAAGAAGAAGAATAAATACTCACTTACATACAGCAAACTAAGTTACCTGGAACATCACCTATGAATATCAAAAAATTTGAGTGATTATTAGCTGTCTATCTAATCATCTTATTTTGGAACACATTTTACTAGAGTACACTTTATTTCATACACTTACGTAATATATGTGGTTGTGTGTGAAAATGAATAGATCATATTCTATTTATATGAAATGGCATCTCTCAAAGCTATTATAGCAATCATCCAGGGAACCCAGGTAATTCTTAAATGGTTTTGCTTGTGTAACTTTAATGAAAACATGTCAGACCTAAGTTATCTAGACAATTACAATTATACTCTATTTCATTTTAAAGTAAAATTATTATAATAAAACAAAATATACATGATGTTAAGTGAGGTAGAAACCCAATAATTATGTGGGGTGTTATTGTCAGCTAACCAAGTAAAGTAAAAAAATGGAACCATTTTCTTGTTTTTGAAGTAGATCCTATGGAAGAAAATTTTCACTGTTGCTTCCATTAAAGCAGTTTCTGAAACATTACCCCTAATTTTTACCATTCTTGGCCATTTTACTTTTTCCTTGAAAGAGCAAGCTCCCACATGTTTTTGTAACAGCCACCCATGCTGGGAAGATACAGGCATTGTATAAAGAGGACTTTGCCCTCCCTGTGCCCATTGGCCTAATATTACATAGATATCAGTCCATAGGTCTCTTGTTTTTTATTACATGATAGCAAATACAGAAAAAATAAAATTGCTTCACATATGAAATATATATTATTTCATATAATATATGAATTTTTTAATCATATCACACATTCTATTATATTTTAAACTTTTACAAAATGCATTATTTCTTTTGAGTTTGGATTTGGGGAGAATAATGAAAGAATGTAGGCATCATGGGCTATCCTACACAATAGTGAGCTGCAGTTCTCGTCTGGATATACATAACTTTGTTGGATGTGATGCTCAGATAGTTAAGCTGGCATTTTTAATATTTGCTTATTCTCTCAGGTATTTATTTTGGATACAACAGTTTGTGGTGATGTGTTTATTATTGAGAGATCAACCTGTATAATTCTTTAATACTCTGCTGGGTTTTGGGAGACTTAAATTCTTTGAACAATTATATGGATTCTTCCCTTTACTTTGGGAAGTATAAAAAACATGAAATAATGACAGAATGAAATTGACAATCATTGTGTGCATTTGGGATATGTAGATAGGAAAACCATAAAATTTAAGGACAATGTAGTCACTTCTGGACTTGAATTATCTATATTGGACCCCCACACACACACCCTTAGTTAAATGTACCAGAAAATTGCAAGTTTTCCACATTACTTTTGGCTCTATAAATCTGGATAAAGAGAAAATTTTAAACAGAAAGATAATATTTTAAAGGTCACCAGAGACATAGTATGAATGGTTTAAAAATTATTACTTTCTAGATCTTTTCCAAACTGGTGCCAATAAGATATACTATCTTGATCATGTATACCTGTACTAGCTTCAGGCGGCAGGAGAACTGGGTTCTAATATCTGAGTTTCGCCACCAATCAGCTATATAATCTGACATAATCAATAGACTGGTATCATGATGCATTGACTTGCCTGCAAGGTTTGGGGTGGGCAGAGTGTCCCCAAAGGTCCATCGTGATTGAAGGTTGGGTCCCAGGGCGGCACTGTTGAGAGGTGCAGCCTACTGGCGGAAGCTTAGGTCACTGAGCATAAGTCAGGCAGTATGTTACCCCTTGGGCATTCTTGAGTGACCCCTTGCATTCCTGAAAGAGGATAGTTATCAAAAGCACAGACCTGTCACCCCCTGTCCTTTTTCTCTTTTCTCATGGTGCAAGATTTAATTGCTTGCCCTCAAAGGCACTCTTGTCATTGCTATCCATCATGATGGAAGGCAGCCAAGAACTGAGCCATGCCAAACCCTGTCCTTGAATTTCTAAAACTATGAGCAATAAGCCTCTTATCTTTATAAAGGTAGCTGCCTCAGGTATTTTTATTATAGTGATGAAAAGCTGAATAATACACTGACTGAAGGTACCTAATGCCTTATTTTTTTGGTCCAATGGAGATAAAACAAAAGGGTCAGCAAAGAACTTGTGAAAAATCCAGCCTGTCATCTTGTTTTGTAAATAAGGTTTTGTTGGAACACAGCCCTGCCTATCTGTTTACATTTTGTCTGTGGCTACTTTTATGCTATAGTGGCATAGCTGAGTAGTTACAACAGAGACCACAGAGCTCACAAAGCCAGAACTATATACTTATCTGGACTTTTCAGAAAAAAAAGTTCAGTGACCCTTGCTATACCAGTTATACTGTTGTCCTGCTGAACATGTCCCACCACTGATGGTTAGCAGTTTCTGACCATTAATCATGTTTTGTTTGAGCTCAGCATTCCCCCTCAATGTGCTACAATTCAACACTGGAAAACTTTCTGTGTAAAGGAGTCAAGATATAGAACTGCTCATGTTAGACCTGCTTTACAAATAAAAAGCAGATTTCTCTTGGGCAATCAGTTTGCCATCTTTTGTGAGCATGAAATTCATTTTATAATTTTAAGGAGGAAAATGTGGTCCTAAGCATGGGGAAAAGCTTAAAAATATCTTATATTCTGTAATGTGATCTACCTTTTCACTGTTTATTTCAACTCAATAATAAAATATAACTCCCAAATGTGAGGAATTTTCCTGGACTGTGAAATTGATAAGATCCAGACTCTTCATTTGGGAAATTTTCTCAAGCCTCCTCCCTTCCAATTCTCACCCCACCTTCTTTCTACAAATTTGAAAGAAAATACTATTTCTTATTTAACTTGGGGATCTCATTTGCATATCTAATTCTTTTTGGTAAGTGAACTTGTTTTATGAACTTATTTTATGAGGAATTAAATTGAATTTAAAAGCAACACGTAACAAAATGAAACACATCAAAATGATCCACAGGCCTAATAGTTCAAAAACAACTGCTAAAATCTTCTCAAAGTGGATATACCATTGTAATAGTGTGAGATGTAAAATTACTTTAGATGAAAGAAAATTTTTTGTTGCTGTCTACTAATACATTTTATCCTTGGCTGTAAATATTATATTGATTTATTTCTCCATTCAGTAGAGGGTGACTGTGTGCCCCATTATTTCTTCTTCTTCCTTTTCATTCCCAGAGTCAATCATGTATCAATCTACAACTGTATAATAGATCTTTGAGGAAGGCTCCTGTCCCTCCTTGGCTACTAAAAACCAAGACATTCTTGACCAATTATTTTGTTATGTGCCTCAATCTCAAGTTTTGCTAAAAGATCAACATCAATCATATTTAGGCATATTAAATTTATGAAAAATAAATAAATTAGGCAATGTGTCACAGGGAATTTATGCTGTGTCCCTCAACCTTGGTGCTATAGAAATGAAACTCAGAATTGATGGCTCAAGTCACATACAAAGTCCCTGATTTCCAAGCCCAGAATTATACAGGAAATGTAGGTATTTCGCATGTGTTGAGTACTGGGAACCACTAAGGGCCAGGCCTGAATGTGGACCAGGACCTAACATTTGAAGATACAGATTAAAACTGGGCTCTGCCCTACAGCTGTACAGAGCCTTGGGGAAATTGAAAAGCTGGAAGACAAAAGGAAAATTTGAGAATAAACAAAATGAACTAAGCCACCTGCCTGTCCAGTGACTCATGTGCAGTATATCCAGTTTTAGATTCTGTAAGATATGTTGTATATATTTAAAATTTAGGTTATGCACGAGATTACATATGCAAGCAATGCAGTGTTCAGTGTTCTAGCCAGCAGAAGGAAGCAAAAGTGATTAAAAAAAAATTATTATCTCCAAAAGAAGACAGGAATGGGCAGAAGAAGGAGGAGGGAGAAGAAGAAGAAATAAAAATATTATTAAAGGGAATGCACAAAATAATAATTATAAAAATTACAATTATCCAATTAAAAGTAATGTAAATGAATGCTCATTTAAAAAATTCAAAATTATGGGGCTGGGTTGTGGCTCAGTGGTAGTGTGCTTGCCTGGCATGCATGAGGCACTGGGATCGATTCTTTGCCCCACATACAAATAAATAAAATAAAGGTCCATCAACAGCTTTAATAAAATTCAAAATTATCTGATTCGTTAAAAATTAAATACAGGATCCCATTCTATGTTATGGGCGTGATTCATATCTAACAGAAAATTCATATCAAAAGAGCAAAATTACAGAAATGAAGATAAAAATATTTTGCAATCAATAAGGAAAAAAGGCTACCTTAACAATACAAAGTATTATTTTCCTAAATAGGCCAAGTATTATTTAAAGTAATAAGAGAATGCCTTATTGCCTCTTTGACAGCTATAACAAAATACCTGAGACTGATTTATGAAGGAGAGAAATGTATTTTCTTCATCTGGGAAATTTTCTAGAGGCTAGGGAATTTAAGATCAAGGCACCAGCAGGTTTGTTTGTGTGGTGAGACTGTATACTCCAGAGAGAGAAGGACGCTCTAACCTCACATGGGAAATGCTGAGAATCCATGTACACTAATTATGCCACCGAAGGCTTTTTTTTATAGGGGCCTTCATGAATTTAAAGAAGAAAGAGCCCATTGGTCTAAACTTCTAAAGTCCTAACTCTTAATATTAGCATATTGGCAGCATGTGAATTCCAGAGGGGTCACAAACATTGTACAGGGATCCTACATTGCAATTAAAGGAATTATTTATCAGGAATACACAACAATTATAATATATCCCAATTATGTTATCTGAATTCTATAAAGCTAAACAAAGAAAATTACAAGAAGAAATCAGCAAACCACAACTTAACAATTAGAGAGAGCAGATGAAATAGTGTGTAATGTGAGAAATTTGAACAACTTGACCAAATACATATATTCTCATAGAATCTTTTTTTTTATTATTGGTTGTTCAAAATATTCCAAAGCTCTTGACATATCATATTTTATACATTTGATTCAAGTGGGTTATAAACTCCCATTTTTACCCCAAATACAGATTGCAGAATCACATCGGTTACACATCCACGTTTTTACGTAATGCCATATTAGTGACTGTTGTATTCTCCTACTTTTCCAATCCTCTATTATCCCCCCTCCCCTCCCCTCCCATCTTCTCTCTCTACCCCATCTGCTGTAATTCAATAAAAATTGAATTCCATGATTTTGTCATTTTCCAGTGCTGCGTAATACTCCATTGTGTATAAATGCCACATTTTTTTTAACCATTCATCTATTGAAGGGCATCTAGGTTGGTTCCACAGTCTAGCTATTGTGAATTGTGCTGCTATGAACATCGATGTGGCAGTATCCCTATAGTCCGCTCTTTTAAGTTTTTCAGGGAATAGTTTGAGAAGGGCAATAACTGGGTCAAATGGGGGTTCCATTCCCAGCTTTTCCAGGAATCTCCATACTGCTTTCCAAATTGGCCTCACCAATTTGCAGTCCCACCAGCAATGTACAAGTGTACCCTTTTCCCCATATCCTCGCCAGCACTTGTTGTTGTTTGATTTCATAATGGCTGCCCATCTTACTGGAGTGAGATAGTATTTTAGAGTGGTTTTGATTTGCATTTCTCTGACTGCTAGAGATGGTGAACATTTTTTCATGTACTTGTTGATTGATTTTATGTCCTCCTCTGAGAAGTGTCTGTTCAGGTCCTTGGCCCATTTGTTGATTGGGTTATTTGTTATCTTGTTGTCTAATTTTTTGAGTTCTTTGTATACTCTGGATATTAGGGCTCTATCTGAAGTGTGGCTATCTTTAGTTTGGCTAGTTTTTCCTCTTTGGCTATTTTTCTCCCCCTTTACTGAGTTACCTCCCACTGTTAGTTTTGGGTGCTGTTTTTCAATTCCTCGTCTTGTAGTATTTTGCTCAAAATGCTTTGCAGTGCTGGTTTTCTGGCTGCGAATTCTTTTAGCTTTTGTTTATTGTGAAATATTTTAATTTCATTGTCAAATCTGAAGCTTAATGTTGCTGGATACAGTATTCTTGGTTGGAATCCATTATTTTTCAGCATTTGAAATATGTTGTTCCAGCATCTTTTCGCTTTCAACATTTGTGATGAAAAATCAGCCGTTAACCTAATTGGTTTACCCCTGAATGTAATCTGCCTCCTTTCTCTCATAGCTTTTAATATTCTCTCCTTGTTCTGTATGTTGGATATCTTCATAATTATGTGTCTTGGAGTTGGTCTATTACGGTTTTGTATGTTTGGGGTCCTGTAGGCTTCCATGATTTGGCAATCCATTCCATGTTTCATATCTGGGAAGTTTTCTAAGATTATTTCATTCAACATATTGTTCATTCCTTTGGTTTGAACCTCTATACCTTCTTCTATCCCAATGACTCTCAAGTTTGGTTTTTTTATGACATCCCTTATCTCTTGGATGTTTTGCTAGAGATTTCTTAACATCCTTTCTGCGTTGACTATATTCTTTTCTAGTTGATAAACTTTGTCTTCATTATCTGATGTTCTGACTTCTATTTGATCTAGTCTATTTGTAATATTCTCGTTTGAGTTTTTAATTTGGTTAATGGTTTCCTGCATTTCTAGGATTACTGTTTGATTTTTTTTTAAATCTCTATCTCCTGGTAGAGTTCATTCTTTGCTATTTGAATTTGCTTGTGCAATTCGTTTTCAAAGTATTCTTTCATGGTTTGGACTTGCTGTCTAATGACTTCTCTAAGATTCCATTCCATCTGAGTCAGGTATGCCTTGAGTTCTTTCTCTGCCCATTTTTCTGATGCCTCTAGGTTCTCCTGTAAATTTCAGTTGTCTTGCATTGTTTGTAATCCTTTTTTTTCCCTTGTTTTTTCATGGTGTTCACATTACTTTCCAACTCTGTTTAACTGCTGTGTTTCTGTTTTCTCCTATAAATTTGTTTTGGTTTTGTATATCTCTGTGGTCTCTCCTTTGTGGTGGAAGACTATGCCTAGAAATGTTGGGCTTTATTGTACTTTAAAAGCTGATTCCTTCAATTCATAAAGGGCTTACGGATTCTGTATGCATATAGTGATTTGTTGTTTGGTCTTAGGACTTTATGTTTAGGTTAGGTGCTATGATGGTATGAAGGTTAGTATGTCTTGGCTACTTTGGAAGATTGCTCTACTGAAGGGGAATATTAACAGGCGATTGGATCAGGGTGTTTGGTAATATCTAGGTATTTAGGAGCCCTATAGACAGCCTCAAAATGATCACCTATTTGCGTTTAGACAGTTACACATAATGTAAGACATAATGCTTGGGATAAAAGTTGGGGGGAAGGGGAAAGAAGGGGCTCTTAAAAAGAAAGAGGGAGAGAGAGATAGATAGAATAGAGGAGAATGGAAAGAGCAATAAAACTTGAATAGGGAAAGAAAGAAGTAAAGAAAAGGGGAGATAAAAAAAAACTAATAAAATAGAAATTTTAAAAAAAAAATGAAGTCTTAGAGATCCATTTTCTTCTCTTCCAGTAGGTTGAGCTGTGCCCTCCGAGCCGAGCTTCTGCCCTCTGTGTGTCGACAGCAATCCCTGTAAGGCGGCTCCTGGGAGTCTCTCAATCCTGTTACTCCAGAGCCGTTTCTCTTCTCCTGCCCCTCCCCCCTTCCTCCTGTCAACCAGCTAGACCCCTGCTCACCAGAGGTGCTCTCCAAGGATCTGATTACACTTGAAGCCCCACTGCGTGCCCTATTTCCTGAACGACTGAGCACTCTCTCTATCATTCATCCAAGCCCCAGTGCTGTGGAGCAGTGATCTGGGAACTGACAGTTTAATTTTTCTGGACCCCTTTGGTGGGCACGCCCCCGGGAACTGGAGGCTAAGACCTTGGGTGTCGCTGCTGGTGGTAAGGGGAGTTGGGAATCGAGAATCCCCTCTGCTTCCCTCGGCCCCTACAATCACGTCCACGCTGCTGGCGGTAGGAGGAGTTGGGGGTCGGGAGTCTCCTCTGCTTCGCTTGGCCCCTACAGTCATGCCCACGGAGAGATTTTTGAGGTTTCCCAGCTGTATGTATCTGGTGGGGGTGGGAGTCACACACCTGCTAAAGCCGATTCTGCTGGGAAGGAATCCCCTCTGACGAATTCTGGTGACGTCACCTCTCTGCTATGGCGGGCCCCAGGCTCCTTGCCAGAGTGTCCAAATGGAAGGGTGGAACTGGCCTGTCTCTGGTCTGACCCAGTCTCTGTTAGTTTCGGTTCCGGTTTGCTGTTTCATGAAGGCTTGGTTAGAGACCTCTTCATAGGGTCCCTATGCTGCGCCTGCTGAACTTGTGTTCACTGCGCAGCAGCGTTGGGTGGCGGGTCTGTGCCTCCGCGCTGCATGGCAGAGATCCTCATAGACTCTTTAAGAATCATTTTTACAGAGAATATTTTAGGAAAATAGTTTATCGATTGCTTCTAACAAAATAACTTTCAAAAGAATTGTCATAATCCAGACCCCATACTCTGATTATTAGGTGATTAAAAAAGGAATCAGTAATAAAAAGTTGTTTTTTGTTAAAATGGCACATTTGGAAATTTTAAAATGCACTCTTACATAACGTCTTTTAAATAGGAAATAAAAATTATATGCTATTTGGCACAGAAAGCAAAAGAACAGTGTACCAAAATATGCATAATATTTTATTTAACTTTATAATCTTAAAATATGTTTTCAAAATATAATTTTTCAATTAAAAAACCAAATGTTATAGACATGAATTAAAATTCTCTACCATATCCCCTCGTGATACACTAAACTTCCAAATAATCTTGAAAAGTGTGGTTACTGTTCAAGTTTTTTGTGTAGCTACAAGAAACAGAAAAGCAAAAACATCACACCTGTTATGCACATAATCATATACATCACACACACATAATATTTTTAAATAAAAGCGAATTTTATGACCTTAAATTCATTTATTAAAGATCAAATAAAATATTTTTGAATTCAGTTTGAACAGGAAAAGAGAACAGAAAATTAAAAAATAGCAAGGAAACAATCAAGATGTGAACAGAATTAAACAGAATGAATAAGAAAAAAATCTATTTCAGTTATTTGAAATAATATAATATTGATAAGCATGTCTATAGATCATCTATAGCTACCTGAACTGTATCTACATCATCTGTGGTAAGATTCTTTACCTCTGCATCACTGACATGATGGGCCAGATAGTAGGAGGAGCTACACCATGATTGTAAGACATTTAGCAGAATCCCTGGTCTCTTCCCTCTTAAGTTCCATTGGCATCCGCCTTCCCCACAGGAAAAATGAACAAAAAACTCTTCATACACTGCCAAGAGTCTCGTGGGAGGAAAAACGGTCTCAGTGAGAACCACCATGTCGTCTATATAATATGTATTGATATATATGCAGTCTGTATCTTTATCTTATCTTGTTCCAGTGACATAGTCTGGAAATATGAAGCTCAAGTTTATATGCCTCACTTAATGAATGACTTAGCCTAACTGTGACCAGGATTTCTCTATAAAATGGAGACAGTCATTTCTACCTTGTCCTTTGCATCATTTGTTTAGATGCTGAAAGAAGATAGATAGGTCTAAAAATCTTTGAAAAAGCACAATGTACAACAAGATAAAGATAAACAAATAACACAGATACAATAATTTGATGTTGTACCTGTTGTACTAACATGGTAATATTAGTCCATTTCAAAGAAGAACTAACCAGGAGTCTTAATGTGAAATCATGACTTGGCTACAAGGTGACCACTTTGTTTCATAGTTTTTTTTTTTCCAAAAGTTTGAATTCTTAATTGCTAACAGAGGGACAATAACTGAAACCCAGAAGAATTGTTAGGAGAAATAAATCTGCTGCAGTATGTGGATAAGAATGCTGGTTCATAGTAGGTACAAGAAGTATTTGAGGAATCCAGATCAATAACTCTCTCTTGTAATATTCTGGGAGAGTTTCTTACTTTTTAGATTAGCTTTTGTGTCAATCATTTTTACTGCATATCTTGGGAGTTTCTCTATTTTAAAGTCCTCATTCTCTAACAATGTAACACACTACTCATTTTTCTGCATATTTTCTCTATTGGTGATACCTCTACTCTCTTGTCATCTAAAAAGAAATTGCTTCTTCTTCTTGCAACATTTTGGACAGGATTCTGAATGAAAGACACCATATTTAGAGATATGTCAGCTCCAGTTATAAGAGACAACCAAATAAATAGGCCGTAACATGTATTAAAATATTAATGACTCAGACCTAAATATGCATTTCTTGAAGAATAATACCCCTGTAGTGGCTACTAACAGCTAAACCTGTTTCCATGTTTACACTATAAATCCTTTGTTTTAAAAGTTAATGTCTCAGCTGTGAAAATTCTCTTTGTGGTTAAACTTGGCAGAAAGGTTGACACTCCAGAGTGATATTTTCCTCTCCTTAAGTTTAGAGGAAAAGCCATTAGTTTATTTTTAAGATCTTAGCAGGAAGAAAGGGGAGTGAGTGCCAACAGAGATGTTTCAGATGCCTTTTTATTGCTTGAAAATTGAATAACCACTTGGCTTTATTTTAAGCAATATGGAAACATGAAAACTTACTTTGGACTTGTGAGGATTCTTTTCCACATAGGATACCATCACCAGTCTAATCAATTTTAATTTTCTTTCTAACATTTAAAGTGGATTCCAGCCCATGCGCAGTTGTTCATTTTCTTCAGAAATTTCATAAGGATTTTTAGTATGAAAAGTTATCGAGCATGCAAGGTTCTGTGGATGAAAAGCTCCCTGAGCATGCATTGACAAGGAGGACCAGGGTCGTTACAGTTTGTTGTGTCAATGATTTGCAAATAATGGGTCTCTGGGAGATTTTTAAATTGCAGCTTTCACTCCAGGCCATGGTGCTTTTTTAGGATGAGCTGAGTTGCTATGAGGCTTGGCACTCTTCAGCGCACCTTAGGCGGGGGCTCTAATACTTCCATTGAGATCATAACAGCTGGCCATTACAATCAATCTCAATGACATATTTTTCTTGCATTTTTTCTTTGAATAAAAAAACAACAAAAAAAGCACACTCACAAGACAATATTAAAGTTGTAACTTAAACCAACTACAGTGAAGAGCTTTCAATGACTATTTTGAACATCATAAATTAAGTCTTTATAGAGCCATGTTTAAACCTCAATGACTTACAGTTATGGACAGGACAGTACCTAGTCTTAATAGGGATGAACATGAGTTAGTTAAAATGGCTTCAGAATAACATGATTGTGTACAGAATTAGAAAATGTAGGAGGATCAATGCACCCATTATGAAGAAAAGTACATGATGACTGTACATATATATAATTTTATAAACCCTTAAAATATTTGGTAAATTCTAAGCTTGAATTTATCATAATCACACTTCCACTTCTTACATAAACTCAATTTTAACTAGTCCAACTGTCTAATGCAGTATCCCTGATGTAATCCATTCTTCTGGTGTTTAGAAAACCAATGCTTTTCCTAAAGACTAGCACCCCTTAGACTTTGATGGCCTGAAGGATGTTCTTGTTGGCCAACAATATGCAGGAATGCCTCATGGATACAAAAACTCATATTATAAGGTTAACATTTTATGAAATTTATTTCAATATAATAGACTTTCCCACTACATATAATTTCACATTAATAAAAAACTAATGGTCATCAATAAGCACTACTTTTGGGGGCTGGTGGTGTTGCTTGGTGGTAGAGCACATGTTTAGCATGATAGAAGTCTTGGGTTCAATCCCTAGCAGACAAAAAAATATATTTTAACATGCAAATACATAGAAATATACATATATATATATATATATATATATATATATATATATAATATTTAGGAATGCCTACCAAGGGTGACTTCTATTTCTAGAAAAATATAGTTCCCTCACTGCAGAGACAGCATTTCTACATTATTTATCATTCGAATAGCATCTATCATAAGACCTGGCACAATGAACAATAAATATTTGTTTAGAAGTTTTAGTTAATGTTGAATGATATTGTGCCTATTCTACAACTTTGGCCAACATTTCCAAACAATTCTGGAAGAAATTGAAAACGGAATTTGAGAATTATTCAGAAAGTTAAGGAGAGTGTGAATCAGAGTTGCCAACAGCTCATGTCAAACCACCAATAGATTGTTGAGAATGTACACGCAGCAGAAATTAAGCAAAGATCAAGAAGATAAACACTGGAGCATAAAATGTTGAAAATGATGTTTTTAACTCACTAATGGGTTAAACTGACAAAGCACCTCCTTGGAAGATAGCAGGAGATGTTCTAGAACAACAACGAAATTATGAATACAATAAAGATTTTTGGCAACGGGACCTGTTGATGGCAAAGTTATTAACTATTATTTAAGAAAGAAAAAAAAGATTTCAGTAAAGTAATTTTAAAAAAGAGATGAGTTTGGTTAAATTTGCTTTATTTTTTTTCCTTCAGAATATTCCTATAGTTTTATGAACTTTAAACAGAAAGAGCTTGAATGTATTTTCCTTTATGCACTGGTGATAGGTAGAAGTGTCAGCAGTGTGTTGAAGGGTATAGTATATTTGCATCTTGTAACTAGGAAACACTGTCTAGTGATGAGTTGGAGATAACAATGACCAAGCCACAGTAGGGGAAATGCTCCAAACATGCTTGATGAGAGGTGTGGTCACAATCATAATAGGAAAAAAGAAGTACTGATAGGAAAATTTGAAATATGAAAGATCAGAAAGTCTGAGATATGTTCCAAGAAATGAAAATTCAGAATTTTGGGAAGGAGTTGGAGGGAATGGACCCTCTGGCTTTTATTTATTCAATATATAAAATTTGACACTTTGAAAATCATAACAGGATTACTTGCTTCAATTAATGTTTCAAAGTTTTCCAACAGCAACAACTGTGAAACCATCCCATTTTCAAAGCCATATGAGCATAATCTTAATATAAGATTCAAGTTCCACTTCCATGTGTTGAGCAGAGTAAAGAGAACACTTTTGTTAGAGATTCAATCTGCCTCCAATCTCTGGAAGTCTATCCGGGTACATGAATCTTGAGATTTCTTTGCTCTTCTCTTCTTATTTTTAAAAATGTTGCAGATCTTTATGTCTACACTGTGAAAATTCCCTAAGAGTCAAACAAGTGAGAAGCCATTGTGAGATTATCATGTACTAGATTAGCTATATTTGATTAAAAAAGAATAACGTTCCTCTCAATCAATTACACCTAACCACATCCCTATAGAGGGACCACCTTGTAGCCCCATTTTGCCAATTGGCATTTCAATCAGTTGATTTGACTTTGATTTTGATAGCTGAATGGCACACAGAATTTTTTTGGCCTTACCAACAACTTTCCTGAGTATGGTGCTTGACTAATATTTGAAAACACATGACTGAATTAATGAAAAAGAAGTCTTCCTAGAAACAGTGGTGGTTGATGTTAACAAGCACTTTACTTATACAATTAGTCTGTAGTGTGAGAGGCACTTTTCTTAATATTGATCTTCAGAATTTTCTCTATCAAATTATTTTGATGTCAAAGACTAAATAGCACAAAAACAAATTTTATCTGCTACAATATTAGAGAATCACAAAATAAAACAGAAGCCCTGATAGAGTTTCAAGAGAGATTTTTCTAAAAGCAAGTGTGACTAATAACAATTGCCTACTTAAGGAACAGTATCTTTTTTTAAGACTATAGTTTGGTCCCTTTCAATTTTTTATAAATGGATAGATGTCTAATTATTCGAGACTGAATTTTTTAAATCAACAGGACCATGAAGTGTTCACTGTGTGGTTCAATGTGTTAAAGTCAATGTCAGTAGGTGATTACCCCCATATTTAGCATTTTTTTTTTCTCAAAAGAATTTTTAGGAAGTGTGCTTATTTTTCTAAAGTGCTTAAATATGATTTAATCCCGAGAAGCCTATGATGATGTGTTGGCAAGCTGATGTTTTGACAAGGAATGAGTCAGGACATGTGGACACTGGTGACGCATGAAACCATCCAACAAAACTTCTCGTCAAAATATGTCTTTCAGACCGAGGTGTCTGTCATAATTCCTGGGCCAAATGTTTAATGAATAGTTCATCTAAACACTACTGTCAAGACAGAATGTTATTGGCTGTCAGCTTCCCACATGCAAGTGATTAATAAAGTGACAAATTTAAGATCAAAGCTCTCAAGGTCTAGAACAGATTTGGCAGAGAGTGTGAGACATGGGTCTTTAAATAGGAATTGAGTCTCCGGATTTGTTGAGGCAAATATCCTATTCCATACTTAATACACTCCCTCCTCAGACTATCTATGACAATGCTGAATGACACTGATAATTAGCAATGATATTTCACCGTGTTGCTTAGAATATAATTCAAATGTGTGTCAGCCAGGAATTTAGGACTAATTGTTGATCCTGAATCAAAATTATGCAATGTCTTCTTTCTGACTTATAAACACAATCTGTAACTTCATTTATTTATTGTATCCAATTCGAAGTAAATGGATAGCATTTTATTCTTTGAATATATAAAATTTCATAAAAAGTAGAATGTCACCAAAAAAATCTTAATGTACTCTTCATAAGAATGAATGACAGTATTTTTCAAATGGACAACTTTCGAGTTTAGAACATCATTATCTAATTTTACTACAAAGTCAATAACTTCAAAAAATTTGAAAATATGCTTTCAAATTCAAGACATTTTCTATGCTTATTAATATTATTTATGTAAGCTTTAACACTAGTAACACCAGAACTTAATAGCATAAATCCATTTATTTTTGAAAGAGATGTATAGTAATAAGATAAAAAGTATTCCAATTTTATTGTTTGATATATATAGCTTGAAGAAACTATGTCATCTTATGATTTTAAAAGAATAAAGATTTTTAATGTTTAAATATGCAATATTATACTTAATCTGAGAATGTACAGAGTTGCCTTACATGAAATGAAAAACTATTTTAATTCTGGCTGCTACATATGTAATTTATGTAGCGTTATATGAAAGAAAAACAGAAAAAAGTTTATTGTATAATATGCAATTTTCTGGTTTGCATTGAATTTTAATTGAAATGACTTAACTCTATCAGTCCAGTTTTAATGGGAATAAATTAAGGACAGTAAATTTATTATCCTTTGTAGCCACAAAAGAGACATTTTGACAAAGATCACTGATTTCTCATTGTGTAGTAAATAAATGTAACAGAAAATAAAATATTTCATTAACCTAATAGCATCATTTAAATTACTTTTGTTCCAATTCAGATGAATTCAAATTAATGATATTTTCCTTTTATTTACTCATTCTGTTGCAAGGGTGCTTCATCTGGTGACTCTATTGAAAAAGAAAATTTTATATCAAATTCAAACCCCAAAGAGCTAATGAATTATAATGGATGGGGGTAGTATAGGGGAAGTCGAAGTTTCAAAAATGCTTTTGTTGTAAAAATTTCTTCATGTGTCCCTCCCACCAGGCATGGGGATCTTATTAGTTCACATTATCATGGATTTTTTTTTTAAAGATGGCAACAACCAGTGGACCAGCCATGACAATAAGCACTGGCCCCTATGTGCTGGGGGTCCAAAGAAATCAGGCATCAGGCCTAATAAGAATCATGTAATGTACCTAATAAAACTCAGGCAATAGGCCTAATGAAGCTTAGGCAGTGAGACTCATGAACACCAGGCAGTGGGCCTAATGAGACAGAGGCAACAGGCCTAACGGAAATCAGGCAACAAGCCTAATGAGAACACCGTAGACTTCATTGGGGTTTCCTCTCTCCATCGAAGTTTGTACTGTGCACTCTAATGGACCCACTCAGAAACACACTTGACTTGTATTTGACCAAATGTAAGGTAGCAGAAAAGGGAAGTGCTATTAGTATATATCATAGAGTCAATAGGCAATTGATCTGCCTTATTAAAATTTGTAAGTACAATAAATTTGAAAACCATCAGGACCTGTACACACCATCACAAGCAATAGTTTTTAGTAAGCATGACATCACTCTAGTTCAAAATTTATCCTGAGTTCCTGAATTGATGTCTCATTATCAAGTCCTGGTCAACCTCTTTTCAGTTATTTATCCATCTATTTTTATAATTTATTAAATCATTCAAGATACATTTTTGAGAATTGCTGTGACAAGCATGTGGACCTGGCCTTAGAATACAACAAAACAACAACAACTAAACAGACTGAAAGCTTTCTAATCTATCACAGTTCTAAGAAAATAAACATTTATGTAATGTCTATGGTCATTAGACTTAAAAGAACATGTAACATATATCGAAAGTGATGGACTTTCTTTAATTCTTTGAGAAAATATTTTAACGACTACAATCCAGATACTTAGTGATAACGGACGCTTCCCTTGCGAACTCTTTAGTCTAGCAGGGGGAACAGACCACAAATAAGAAATGCCAAACATGCCAATAGTGAGAAGTACCATAAAGAGAACAAAGAATTGTGATAGAGAATTCTATCAGAATAGAAAGAAAAACCGTGGTTTCATTGCTTGGTCAGGGAAGGAATTTAAAAGGCTACTGGCCAAAAACAAGAGTGAAATATGATCATTCCAGACCCAGAGACCAGTGATGAGAGCAGGACAGGTTAACAAGATTGAGGAACTAAAAGATTAGATTGGGTTTTCCATTATCCATGACATGGCTAATTAGACCTGCCTCAGTCCACCTCCTGCTTCTTGTACTTATTAATTCGTAATCAAATGAAAAGTTTTTACCCTCTTCTGGCTTTCCACTCTCCTTGACTACAATGCAGCATATAACATTATAACCTGTAAGACCTATACCAGAAAAAGATGGACTAAAATGTATTTTTGAGTTCTTTCATGTAAATAAGAGAAATTTGTATTTTTATGTTAGGGCAATAAACAAAAGAACAGAAAAACCACCATGATACTCACAAAAAACTGAAATATTGACTTTAGCCTTTGAAAATATAATTATCATGATCAAAATTAATTTCATTAATCATGAAAAAAATAAGGCTACAGCAATTCTATAAAATTTGATCTTTTAATTCTAAAATAGTTTTAGTTGTGTCATCATTCTAGCAACAGAATCAAAGATGAACACCATGTGCAAATGTGACCAGAATCATATATTAATACAATATGTATTGTAAATAAAATGCAAATATTATTTTTGTTATATAATGTGGAATTGTACCCATCATCTTAATTTTTGTTTTGTCCTTAGGATTACTATCAGAGAAAAATAACCTCAGCTCTTTGGGTTATGACACTTTCTTTCTGATTTCAAATTGAATTAAAACAAAACCTCAATAACACAGAATAATATGTCTGACATGTGGTTTTCCTTCAGGAGATATTGAGTTTTTAGATTTTACCAAGTCCCTTGGAAGCTTTAGGGTTCTTACGATGCCTGGAGTCAATTTTGAACAACTTTGCAATTTACTATGGGGAATCTTAATTCAAATTCAACAAAACACTGAAAGAAGGAATGCTTTGGGGGCAATTAGCCTTCTCTAAGGACACCAATATGAGATTCCCTGATGGAGAGAAGAAGATGTAAATAAAATATATCTGTAGCACTGCAATATGTTAAATAGTAATAATGATAAAACATTGTGGTTAAAATATTAAGCCCTATCCAATTCACTGAGATAATTAAGACCAGGTCTAAAGACAAAATATAAGTACTTGAGAATTTATCAATTACAAAAACCCTATTTAGGGCTTCTATTTACATATTAAAGTTTTTCATTTGGTTAATGTAAAATGCTTTGACTTGGATTAAGGAATCAATGACAAAAAGTAAATCATTTTATTTTATATCCAACAGTGCCCTCTGACTACATTCAATCACTCAATCAACCATTCATTCAAGTAATTCATGTGCCTACTATATGTCAGATATTCCAGATGTGGGGATACAGTAATGAATTTAGAGGTCACTTCCCCTTTTGTTCAAGTTTAAGTTATGAATGGTGTTGTGCGCTTCCTATTGTCCTGGGTTAGGACACATGTTGTCTCCTACCAATGCAAATACTGATCAGAAGATTGAGGTGCTGTCAGCCTGAACCATTCATGATAAGGTTTCCTACTGGCCTTTTAATTCATAGTTTGAGCAGCCATGGATCACTACTTAGAATCCATTGATTCGGTAGTTGTTATAAAATGGTAATGTTTTTATTGTTTCATTTGTTCTCTGGTTTGCAGAATTCTTTTGTATGAAGAACAACTGTTATCAGTTTGTTTACATGAAAAGAGGTGTCCAGGACAGTCAGGTAAGATGCTTGTTTTCAATTCTATATTCATCTATTTGAAGTGATTGCCTCAGAAAGAGAACCAAATGTAAACCAAAGATGAAGGCTTTTATTCTTTCAAATTCATTATAAACTCAGGAATACATATTTGATGTATTTAAATGTATTGGATCCTGGGTCCTTTTGGGTGATCAAATTGTTTGAAGTTGACTTCTAGAAACTTTTAACAAGACTCTAGAGGTCTTAGAAAACTCACTCAGATTTCCTGGTGTTAGAATTTTGATACTCATCTTGTAAAATTCTGGCCCTAAGTCTAGGGTGACCTATTTCTCTAAGGGGTCCCTGGTCCCTTTTTTTTTTTTTTTTTCTTTAAGTGATGTTCAAATCTCACACTTCAGGCAGTAGGGATGCATGTGGTAGTTTTGAGGTCTAGAGTGGACAAAGCCAGAATCTGTTTTGTTGGTTATTTTTCCTAAGAAATTGATCATAAGCTCATATTGCTATTTTTGATAGATATTTAAGATTAGAGTTTTTACCTTTGAAACCACCTTTCTTCAATGTCTCATATTCTTATGCATGGAGACAGAAGCCTAGAACCAAAATTTTAAATTTTACTGAATGATTACTCTTCATATCAGAAGTAGAAATTCTGATTTTCTTCTAGTGCACACATCAGTCTTCCCGACTCTTATTATATAGGACAATAGGACACTATTTCAGAACTAACACCATTATTCACTCAAGATTCTGTGACAAGAGCTAGTCAATTAAACTTGGTTATATCACCTTTAATCTTTTATGTCCTACAAAAGTAAGTATTTCATTTCGATGTCATTATCATTTTGAATTCACAGTGGCCAAGCAAACCTCTCATAAAGCTGACAGAGTTTCTGCTAATTATCTTTTTAAAAAATTTAATGAATAGACTTGCTACAATTTATCTTAAATTCCCGTCTGAATAATTACCACTGTGATTCACTAATAGGAAGAAGCAAAAGAGGAGACATCTTCTATCATATCCCATTGTCCTTTCCTTCTTGAGATATTTAGTCATAATATAAATTATTTTAATGTGGATATTTAATTTAATGGAATGAAAATTGCAATGATGACAAATGCATAAGATTTTAACTGCAAGTAATAAAACTCAACGCAAAACTTCGTTTGAAGTATGTAAAAAGCCATCTTGAGTGATCATACTATGGAAATTGTGGCATTACTTCATTATCAGGAAAGCTCAATCTATAAACTATAATTTGAATGGATATACTATTAAATATGATGGCATTGCCCAGTGTAGACACTGCAAAAAAATAAATTCCAAAGCATTTTTCTTTTAAATATTGAATACATTGCCATATTAGTTGTTCATAGTCAAAACCATAGAAAAATATTTTCAACTCTACAAAATGTTTTATATGACATGAGAATTTTAAGCAAACAATATGTTGGCACATACTAACCAACTGTATTAAAATCTTAGTTTCCCACACATCTAAATTCTACCTATGTTGTAGAGACAACTGTACTAACCTTGAAAGAGGTAAACAAGATTAAAATTCAGAATGAAACTTTCTTGTTAACATGTCAGTAGATTAGCAATATTCAAAAGCCTGCAAATTAAAAACCCATGGAGTTAAATTAAAGGATAAAAATTGGCTAAAGATATGAAAAGATATGAAAAGAGAAGATCAGATATAAAAGTGTGCTATGAATGTTCACTAGTTGCAACACTAACATGATTTGATATATGAATGTTATTCTTAATTATGCAGAGCAATTAAGCCTACCCCTAAATAGGCAAGAATAAGATTTTATTTAATCTTATTGGCTGAGACATCAGAGGATCACTGAGCAGATACATGTATTTGTCTCCAAATTCCCACTAACATAAGTTATATCTGAGTGAAACAGTGTTAGCTACTTTGGTCTTTTGCTCCATTTACCATTTTCTTCATATGTCTATATGAAGATTAACACCCTGGTATAGAAGACAGATATTTTAGTAATAGTAGTGCTGTTCATATTGCTATGTAAGCTGGTTTTAAATCTTGATGTTATCAACTTACTATTTATTTTTCTAAAAACTGTATTCCAGTCGCTTACATTCTGTTGTCGTTGTCACACTAATATCACAAAATGGAAAGTGGCAATATACTCATTGCTTAATAGGAAACAGGAAGTTAAAACTGGTGAGTGACTAAGGTGGAATTTGATTTTACATTTGACTGAAGTTCACTAGAGGAAAAGAGAAAGAGGAAAAGGAGTGACAGAGAGAAAAAGAGAGAAGGATAAAGGGACTAGAAGTATGAGGAGCATTGTGTATTCTACAGAAATATGTTGGATTTAGATTTCTCATTTTTTTTCAAAAATATGAATGTAAATAAATTTTTACAAAATGAGTTATTTATGAATATTTCTCTTGTACATAGGAATCAAAGTATTATCTAGAAACGTAAAGAAATTTCCACGTTTGTGTGTGTTTCAGGTAACACAAGAACTTATAGAAAATAGATTCTCATGTCCTAAGACCTTCACATTCAATGGAAGAAAAGATCTTCACAGGGAAGGAACAAGCTATTTAATATTATACACAGTTTGATGGCAATAGAAACAATAAAAAGACATTCAATAAAACTCAATTCCACCTCTGAAGCAAATGGTCTTACCAGAATTAAGTGATTTCACAACCTCAATATGTAAGACAGAGAATATAAAAATAACAGGAATAAAGATAATAATATATTAAGAAGAGGAGCATGGGAATAAAGGACTCCATTCTGTGAAAACTGATATCCTTGAAGAAGAAATCAAAACGAAGATAAGCAGTACTAAAAATCATGATTGACAAAAAAAATTCATGATATAAAAAGGTTTTTGCATTTTTACATTAATATCAATTGGGAAAATAAGTAAGTCAAAATATTACTTATATATAGGCTGATAAATTTAGATTTTAAACGAAAATGAAAATAATTTTACATGCATCTAAACTTAAGCAAATGAAAAGCATTACAGATTTATTAGGGAAATTGTTGATTTTTAGCATTTTCTTGGAAAATTCTGAACTCTCAAGGTAATTGACTAATTTCCTATTCCATAAATTTACATAAATGTAAAATATATTCTGTCCACCTAAATCTTAAAAATAAATAAATATTAAAATAATAATTGACAATGACAACAATAGCTCCTAAAAATATATATATAATCAAATATAAAGTGAAAGTGTTATTTCTATAGTAATGTGACTGCAGATAATCTCAAAGAGCTGAGGATCTATGAATTACATTGCTTCTATTTCCTGACTGAAATTTTTCTGAAGATATATTTTGTAAATTAGAAAAAGAATAAAAATAGACAAATCAAAATCAGGAGATTTTTTTTTCTGACACTGATATTCAATTAAACAGAAATAAGCATTATATATAATCAATATAGTAGTAAAGTGAAAGTTAAATAAATAAAAACTTTGAGATATGTATTTTTATGACTGAAACTCTTACTCCATGGTCCTTGAATGAATTTTCAATATATTAGAAGTTGAAATAAAATGTAGAAGAGAAAGACAATGTATAAAAATATTTTTTAGTTTTATCTATCATACAAATCACTATAAAATGTCACAACAAAACATAATCTATACAGAGAAGACTGAAGATAAAACATTGATCAAGACTGAGGGAAATAAATAAATAATAAAACTTAAAAATACATTGTGCATTGAAGTTCAGAAGTAAGAATAACTTATGGAGCTGGGGTTGTGGCTCAGTGGTAGAGCACTTGCCTGGCACGAAGGAGGCACTGTGTTCCATCCTCAGTACCACATAAATGTAAAATAAAGATATTCTGTCCACCTAAAACTTAAAAATAAATAAATCTTAAAAAAATAATGTGACAATGACAATAATAGCTCCTAAAAAGCCTGTACTAATTAAAATGATATTTATTCAATGAATATTATTATACATAATAACCAAAATTTGAATATATGCGTAAGAGGCACTGGATTACTAAAAATGATTAGATAGAGCAATGTATAAGAAACTATATTTTCTTAATAGATAGTGTTGTTACTAAATATTTTTAAAAGTAGCAATATGATATATATAACTCAAACACCGTGGCAATATTCAACAAGAGTAGTGGGTATATGTGAAAATATTTTTTATTTTAAACTATTTTAAAATATAAGTGAGTAGTAATTATTTGAGGCTTCAAGAGTAGTATCAGAGGAGAGGGAGAAGTTGATAATTGGTACAAGATTATAGTCAGTTTGGAGCAAGAAGTTCTGGTATGTTATTGCATAACAGATTGACTATAAATAATAGTAATAAAATGGTGCATTTCAAAAAGCTAGAAGAAATGGAGTGAAAGATTTCACCATAAAGAAATTATAAATGTTTGTGGAAATAGATAAGTTTAACCTAATTTCAACATTATACAATCTGTACATGGATGGAAACATCATATTGCCCCATTAATGTGTACAATTTTTATGTTTTTAATGTATCAGTTAAATTTAAAAAATTAAACCTCGATAAATTAATGGTGGAAATTTTAATATAGAATTGAAGAGAATTAAAGGATTATTTTTAAATTAAAAAAAAATAATTCAGTGGGTAAAGGTATACTCTTATATGGCATCAAGTGTCTTTTATCCTTATGCACAAAATCCCATGAACTCAAGCTATTTGATATATAAAGAAAATTATAATTCTAAATTTAAGTTAGAGAACTTTTAATATTTGATTTCATAAATTTAAATAATATGTCTAATAATAGAATATTGTGTACTCCTTAAACAGTGTCAGCTACTCTTTTCCAAGGACAATTTGCTTTTTGTAAAGGAAATAATTATAAAAAACATGTTTGGGAGGCAGAATTTTGTTCAATTTTTTTTAATTTTATTTTTTACTGTCACACAGCATTCAAATCACCTAGGGAGTTATCTTACATTATGTGTCAAACCTGACCTGGAGGAAGATTTTCTTAAACTACAATCATTAGTAGAATTTCCAAAATCCCTAACTCCCATCCTAATTTCCTAGCTGTGGGAGGAAGAGGAAGACATATTAGAGGAATATTCCGAATATTAGAATCCAGCAATGTTAAGAGGAGGGGAAAAGGTTAAATGAACTAGCTTAGACCATTCGTCTCAAACACTTTCTCTTGCTATCACATCAATGGTTTGTTCTTCTGGCATGTCAAATAGATTATGATCAGAAATCTAAATTACTTAGACTGTATACACTTTAGGGTCTTCAACTTTGAGTTTCTTTTTAGTTCTTGTGAGGGTGAAGTTGATACTCAAATTATTCAAGATATGATACAATTAGCAGAAAGGGAAAAAAGAACTGCATGCTATTGTGCAAATATTTGTCTTGTCAAAAATATCCTCATGTAGGTAGATTGTAAATTGTATAACCATTATGGAAATCAGTATGGGAGTTCCTCAAAAGACTAAGCATGGATCCACCATATCACCAATACCGATTTCTTGTAAAGAATCAAAATTATATTACAGTGATGCATGCATACCACGTTTATAGTAGGACAATTCACAACAGTCAAACTATGGAACATGCATAGCCATTCATCAGTGGATGGATGAACAAAGAAAATGTGGCATATGTACAAAATGGAGTTTTATTCAGCTATAAAAAAGAATGAAATGATGTAATTTGCAAGAAAATTGATGGAACTAGAGATCATTATGCTAACCAAAATAAGCCAAACTCAGAAGGTCAAGGATCATAGCTTCCCTCATGTAGAAGGTAAAGAGAAAAATGCAAAAAAAAAAAAAAAAAAAAGAAAAGAAAAAAGAAATTGAAAAGGTGGGAGTAGATCTTATGAAAATCAAAGGGCTATCAGTAGAACAAAGTCAAGAGGGGTGAGAGGTGGGAAGGGAGAGAGGAAGTGCCTGAGAATGATGCTGGCCAAATTATATTGTATATTATCCATATGATATGTAACAATAAATCCCATCGTTATGTACAAATATAGTGCACCAATAAAAAATGTAGAAAAAATAAAACATCATCCTCAAAAAATCCCAATATAAATGTTACTAATATGATTTGAAAAAGAAAACAACTTTATATGCGTTTTTAAATTAATTAATTGATTAATTTTAATTAGGTATATATGACAGCAGAATGCATTTTCATCCATTGTACAGAATTGAACAACTTTTTATTTCTCTGGTTGTACATGAGATATTGTCTCACCATAAGAGCAGTTGTACATGTACCTACGAAACGATGTTCCCCTATTTCACCATCATTCCTGCCCCCATGTTCCCTCCCAAACTCTCCCTCCCCTTTGTCTAGTCAAAGTTCCTCTGTTTTCCCCATGCCCCAACAATTATAGATCAGCATCCACTTATCAGAGAGAACATTTAGCTTTTGTTTTTGGGGGGATTGGCTTACTTCACTTAGCATAAAATTCTCCAACTCCATCCATTTACCTGCAAATGCCATAAATTTATTCTCTTTTAATACTGAGTAATATTCCCTTGTGTATATACACCACAGTTTCTATCTCCATTCATCTACTGAAAGGCATCTAGGTTGGCTCCACAGTTTAACTATTGTGAATTGAACCGCTATGAACATTAAAGTGGCTCAATTACTGTAGTATACTGTTTTTAAGTTCTTTGGTATAGACCAAGAAGTGGGATAGTTGGGTCAAATGTGGTTCCATTACAAGTTTTCTAAAGAATGTCCATACAGCTTTCCAGATTGGTTGCACCAATTTGCACCAGTGTGCCTTTTCCCCCACATCCTCGCCAACAATTATTGTTAATTATATTCTTGATTACTGCCATTCTGAATGGTGTGAGATGAAATGGTGGAGTCATTTTGATTTGCATATCTCTAATTACTAGAGATGTTGAATATTTTTTCATATATTTGTTGGTTGAAAGTGTATCTTCTTCTGAGAAGTGTCTGGTCAGCTCTTAGCCCATTTGTTGATTGGGTTGTTTATTTTTTTGGTGTTAAGTTTTTTGAGTTCTTTATATATATCCTAGAGATTAGTGCTCTATCTGACGTGGGTATGGCAAAAAATTCGCTCCCAAAATGTAGGCTCTCTCTTCAACTCATTGTTTCTTTTGCTAAGAAGAAGCTTTTTAGTTCGAGTCCATCCCATTTATTAATTCTTGATTATATTTCTTGTGCTTTAGGAGTCTTGTTAAGGAAGCTGTGGCCTAATCTGACTTGATGAAGATTTGGGCCTACTTTTTCTTCTATTAAGCGCAGGGTCTCTGGTCTAATTCCTTGATCTACTTTGAGTTGAGTTTTGTGCATGGTGAGAGAGAGGGGTTTAGTTTCATTTTGCTGAAAATATGAATTTCCAGTTCTCCCAGGACCATTTGTTGAAGAGTCTATCTTTTCTCCATTGCATTCTTTTGGTGCCTTTGTCTAGTATGAGGTAACTGTATTTATGTGGGTTTGTCTTCTTATGTGGGTTTGTGTCTTCTATTCTGTACCATTGGTCTGCATGTCTATTTTGGTGCCAATATCATGCTGATTTTGTTATTATAGCTTTGTAGTATAGTTTAAGGTCTGGTATTGTGATGCCTTCTGATTTACTGTTCTTGCCAAGGATTAATTTGGTTATTCTGGTCTCTTATTTTTCCAAATAAATTTCATGATTGCTTTTTCTATTTCTACAGGGAATGATGATGGGATTTTAATTGGAATCACATTGAATCTGTATAACACTTTTGGTAGTATGACCATTTTGACAATATTGATTCTGCCTATCCAAGAGTATGAGATATCTTTCCATCTTCTAAGGTCTTAAATTTCTTTCTTTAGTGTTCTGTAGCTTTCATTGCAGGGGTCTTTCATCTCTTTTGGTAAGTTGATTCCCGAGTATTTTACAGTTTTTGAGGTTATTCCGAATGGGGTAGTTTTCCTAATTTCTTTTCAGAGAATTCATCACTGACATATAGGAATGCATTGGATTTATGTGTTTGAGTTTATATCTTTCTATTTTGTTGAATTAAGTTTTAATTCTAGAAGTTGTCTAGAGGAGTTTTTTTGATCCTCTAAGTATAGAATCATGTCTTCAGCAAACAATGACAGTTTGAGTTCTTTTTATCCTATTTGTATCCCTTTAAATTTTTTTGTTTGTCTAATTGCTCTGGCTAGAGTTTGAAGGACTATGCTAAACACAAGTTGTGAAAGAGGGCATCACTGTCTTGTTCCAGTTTTTAGACAGAATGCTTCCAATTTTTTTTTTCTATTTAGAGTGATGTTGGCTTGAGTTTAGCACAGATAATTTTTACATTGTTGAGGTATGTTCCTATTATCCCCAGTTTTTTTTTTTTTTTTTTGGTGTGTGTGTGTTTTGAACATAATAGGGTGCTGTATTTTGTCAAATGCTTTCTCTGCATCAAATGATACAATCATATGATTTGTGTCTTTAAGTCTATTGGTGTGATGAATTATATATATTGCATCTCTGGAATGAACCCCACTCGGTCATGGTGCACTATTTTTTAAAATATGTTTTTGTATGCAATTTGCTAGAATTTTATTGAGAACTTTTGCATCTATGTTCAACAGGGATATTGGTCTGAAATTTTCTTTCCTTGATGTGTCTCTGTCTGGTTTTGGTATCAGGATGATACTAACTTTGGAGAATGAATTTGGAAAGGTTTCTTCCTTTTATATTTCATGGAATAATTTGAGAATTCTTGGTATTAATTATTTTTTGTAGGTCTTATAGAACTCAGCTGTGAATCCATCTGGTCCTGGGCTTTCCTTGGTTGGTAGGCTTTTGATGGCATCTTTCATTTCCTTGCTTAAAATTGATGTGTTTAAATTATGTGTGTCCTCTTGTTATATGAGTTTTTACCAAAGAATATCAGGTACTGTATTGTTGTGATATTGTGCTTTAATGTTGCTTTCTTTTCATTTCACAACCAAAATTTTCCAAGAGTGCAGAACAAGGAGAGAAGAAGGATAGGAAGACAGATAGGGCAGAGCTTTGGCTTTTGCTCTCAGTGAAATGAAGAGCTATGAAGAGTTTCAGTAAGAGGAGTAACATGACCTGACCCATGTTTTGAAAGGATTACTCTGACTGCAGCTGAATTGAGAAAAGATTGTAGGTAGCAGAGCCAAAGGGCATTGTGGTATTACAGACTACAGATTTTGGTGACTCATTTGGGATGGTGGCTGTGTAATGAAAGGTAGGCATATTCTGAATTTAATTTAAGGTAAGAGTCATTAGATTTTTTAAATTTATTTTTTAGTTGCAGATGGATGCAATACCTTTATTTTGTTTATTTAGTTTTTTTCTTTCTTTCTTTCTTTTTTTTTTAATGTGGTACTAGAGAATTGTACTTAGTGCTTCACAGGTGCTAGGCAACTGCTCTACCACTGAGCCACAACTCTATCCCTAAATTTCTTAATAAATTGAATAAAGAGAATGAGTGAAAAATGAAAGTGAAGGAAGACAAGAGTTCTTAATGTAAATAAACAGAAGAAGAAATTTCCAATAAATGAAATTGGAGAAATTGATACAAGTTTTAGTAGAACAGACATCCAGTTTTGGATAAGATGGATTTTGTAGAAAAGAAAAATTATTCTTGTACCTTAGTATCTGTGACAGAACTTAAGAAAGAACAACAGGAGACATGCATACAAATTTTACTCCTTATTTTTGCATTCCATAGAAGTCTTCAAAAAACGAAGACCCTAAGAAGCTGTTAGATCCCAAATCTTACATCTCTTTTTAAACAAAGAATGATAAATTGTGGGGATGTGACAAATGAAAGGAAGTGCACTGAAGGTGATGAAGTGTGGGGCAATGACTAGGAAATATGTGAGAGGAATAAATGGAAGGCAAGGGCCATTTTAGTAGGTTTGTTAGTACAGATACATTTTACTATCAGCTCTCAGTCTTTAACAATACAAATGTTCTTTTCTTCCTGGTACAGATAGGACATCTTTTTCTTGAGAAATTTTAAGACCTGGTTTTAAGTAGAAAGGGCAAACCCAAGAATTCGTTTTGCATCTATGATTCTCAAGTACTTTAAGCTCAAAATAACCACTATGTCAAAGCTGCATATCCGGGTGTTGTTCAGTGTCTATATCCTAGTGGACATCCAGGGGGAGTTGCTGGAGGTGAGAGTTTGGAGTTTGGGAGATAGTGCTGTTGTTATCAACTGTTGATAAAAATGGGGAGTCACTGCTGAACCAGTCATATTTCAAGTCACAAAACTATATGACATTACCAAGGGAGAATGTATAGAGAGATGAAAGAACAAAATTGACTCCTGAGAGAGTCCACTGCATCAGAACAGTGGTATTGGAGGAAATCCAGAATTTGGAGTCCTGAAGCCAATAAGTAGGACGAAGTCAACAGCTTTGTCAAGTGTTATATATGATAGATCAAGATGAAGTTTCAGAGTGGTCTACTGAAATTAGCTGTGTGGACTCCACCGATGACTTGACAAGTGTCAAGTGGTATGGTGGTATGGTTGAAACTGAGGCCAGACATGCTTAGGTCAAAGAAAGGAGAAAAGGGACTGAAAACTTTGATGTCACATCACTGAGGAGTTTCGCAGCAAATGGGGAGAAGGGGCTGGGGCCTTAAATAGTGGGCACAAGAGAGTGACCTACTTATATATAAACATAAGAAATTATAACATGTTTACATGGTGATGGAAATGTCCCTCTTCAGGAGAAAAAGGGGAAGAAATCGATGGTGTATTATCTTATCATCTATTTTTACAATAGCTCCATAGTAAAGTTCTAATTTTTATTTTTGTTTTCAGGTAAAGAACCTGAAAGCACAAAGTTTATGCAGAATGTTCACTTTGCTATTTCTGATTTATGTGGGTCTTTCAAAGCTTCAATCATTGCTTTTATTTCTTTTAGCTCATTTTGAAATATTCGGTTGTTTTCCTGTGTTTTGTTGGTTCATTCTCCCTATTTGTTTTTGTTAACTATTTAATTCATTTTAAGAGCTTGATTGTCGGAAATTAAGTTCCTGTTCCATTAGAGAGAATGAGCTAGGTAAGGGGTTAATAAAATGTTTCTACCTTTATAGTGCCCTCTTCTGTTACCATGAAGGTCTTAATAACCTCTGCTATCTAAAACAGTTAAATTCACAGAAACAGATAATATAATGGTAGTTTCCAGGGGCTGGAAGGAGTGGGGAAATGGAGAGTTTCTCTTCAAAGTATATATTTAAAGTTTCAGTTGTACATGATGATTAACATCATGCCTATAGTGACAATAACATATTATTCACTTAAAAATTAAGAGATCTCCTGGTAAAAGTTCTTATTACAACTAAAAAAAGAATGATTAAATAATAGCTTCAGTATAATCATATACCTGTTAGCAAAGCCTGGGTCAAGAGACTCTCTAGATGCAGTTCCATGGTTCCTAGGACCACAGTTGCATTACAAGATAGTGCTTTCCACTGAAAACCATGCAATTTTCTTTTAAGATGCTTTCTGAAGTTGAACTCTCGAGATCACTAATGACTCTTCTCAATGATCTCAAACTTCTTTTTCCCTTACTTCCAAGTTTTCTTTGTTACTCTATGTGGATTCTATTCTTATCAATTTTCCCTCAAGGGTGAGGCTTTAGTCTCTCAAATCAGAGAATTTACTAGAAATTTCTATGTTCAGTGTGGGTATTTAATATGAGAAACAAAACAAAAGAAAAAAATGTTTACCTCCCCTCTCTCACAACATATACAAAAGTTAATTTCAGGTATATAGATCTCAATATAAAAAAAACAAATAATAAAACTTTCAGGAAGAAACAAAGACCATCTTTGTAACCTTACAAACTTGTTTTTTGTTTGCTCATTTATTTTGTTTTGTTTTGTTTTTCAGGAATACACAGAATTATCACCTTAAAGTAAAATAAAAATTAATAAAATGTTTTACATTAAAAGTAAGAACTGTTCATTAGAAAACACCATAAAGGCAGAGAAAATTCAAGCTGAGTGTGAGAAAAAAGACTTGGAATACATATATCTGACAAAAAATATTCAAAATATGATTATCTACAAATTAATAGGAAGGGAAGATAGATTGTCACATACAAAATGGTTAAAGGAATTAGAACAGGCATTTCTGAAAAGAGAATATCTAAGAGGCCAGTAAACATGAAAAATATTTTTCAAATTCATTAGTTATGAAGAGAATATAAATTAAAACCACAGGGCATACATTCACACACCCTGCAGAAGGGCTTCAGGAGACAGATTTATTCAAAATGTTGACAAGAATCTGAAACAACTGAACTCACGTTCACTGCTAGTGGAGATGTGATTTGCTGTAATTATGTTTGAAAACTCTGAATGCTTCCCAAAAAGCTAGCTATGTGCATTGCCAACAGTTCCACTCCCAAGTGTATACCCAACACAAACCCACTCATTTGTTCACAAAAAGATTTTCACAAGAAAGTCCGTAGCAGCATGATTCCTAATTGCTTTCCATCTATATTAAAATGAATAAATACACTGTGGTATATGATTACAATGAAATTTTCAAGGCATCATTCTGAATGCTTTCAACAATGTGGAGGAAATTTTATAAGCAAACCATGGGTGGAGTGGGGAGCAGACTCCAAATCATATGTTTATAATTCCATTTACATGAACTTCAAAAATAAGCTTTAGTTTGAGAAGACAGAATTATAGCTACCCTGTTAGAAGGAGCAATAATGACTGGGCAAGACAATTTTTTCTAGTTCTTGAATTAGTTCTAATTATTTAGCATGTGTAAACTTTCTGAAAATTCGGTGATCTCTACTCTTATAATCTATATGATATATTTCAATAAAAATTGTACTTAAAAATAGAAGCAATAAAGAGTTGGTATGGCTGTGATATGACTCAGGGTTGAAATTTGCTTACCATTTTGAAAGGATGTCTATTTTATCTATGTGTATGTGGTTGGGGGTTAGGGTCTATGCTGCTACTCTCATTCAGGAGTAACTGAAAGCAATGTAATTACTTTTTTTTTTTTTTTTTTGAACATACCCTTCTGGAGGCATGCAGAATCTACTCTTGGGAAATGTTTATTTCTAGAGTTCACATCTTCATTACTTTGGGCCAAAATCCATTGCACTTTTGGTATTATTTAATAAGAGTATTGCTTTTCTGTTGAGAAAGGTTGGACACTGCTAATTAAATAGAATTAGACTCAATGTTACCCCTGTCTCTGCTGTCAAAACGCATTCTCTGTCCTCTGAAAAGACTCATGAAACAGCAGCTAGTCTTCACGAACTTACTTCATTCAATTAAAATTAAATTACACAATTGAACTTTTTTCTTGTCTTTCCTACATAACATTTTAGTTAATTGCTTAATTAAAACTGAAGCCTGACATTTGTTTCTTTCTCTTTAGGAAAAGAAAAAGGAAAAAAGAAGCATATTCATTGCTATTTTCATTTTAGTTATTAAATAGGAAGCTTCAGAAATAATCTTCTATTACCAAAGAAAGAAATTGTTTACAACTTTCTCACGAAAATATTTTTTAAAAAGATAAAAGAATGTTAATTAAATTCAGTGTCAGATTCCAGTTTTAAGAAGGCGTTGATCATCAAGATGTTTAACAAATATCTCTAATTTTCATTGCACCCTCTCCAGTAAAAAATTCTGTAACCAACCAATTTGATTTTCCTTTATAATTTCATCAATTCCCAGTAGCAATTTTGCTCATGGTAATAATTATTGACTATATCTATTAGCAGCAATATTTAGTACTATTACACCAATAATCTAATCTCCTCCAATGTTAATTACTACTATTTGCATGGTGGTTACTAATTTAGCATTGTCAATTTTTTTTTTAAATGTGCATTAATTCTTGATAACACTATGTGTTATCTAATACATATTATTGCTATTCCCCTTTTATAGAGGACAAAACTGAAGCACAGGTGAGTTAAATGATGCCTAGGGGTACACAGTGAATTGCAGAACTGGGATTTTTTTTCCAGAATATTTTCATTTTGGTAATTTATCTGAGTCACACCCTTAACCTGTATTGCCTCCAAGAAGATACCACACCTCTTCTGAAATCACAGGGTACTTTTTCCATTCATTCGTTGAGTCAACCGTGATTTTACTGGAATTATACAACCTATGTAGAGGTATTACGTATACATCAGTGAGTGAACATGTATAGTCCTTTCTCTTATGGATCATAAAGGCAATAAGCAAGTAAAAATAAATTAATAAACATTCAATTGAAAATGACAATTAATAATGTTCATTTCATAGTTTCAGAATATCTGAATTTCAGGGACTGTAGTTTAGTTAAACAAAGCCAATCTCTCAACAACATGTTCAAATTTGTTACCACAGTATGTTAAATTTAAGTAATTACATGAATTTGAAACTGAGCGCTGGCTCTCCAGTCCAACAATGGCTACACAAGTAACATATGTACATTATGATCAGTGAACAATTGAGTGCCTTATTTCAAAATCTGTATTATTAATTACTACTCATCTGTTATTTAGTTCTCATCCACAGAATAAAGCCTTCAATTGTCTTGACTCCTTGTCTCCCAGTGATAAAGTCTTGACCTTTCATAAAATTAATATTTGAAAGAAGAAATTGGACAACAAAGATAAATGTGAAACAAACAAAAAAAGATAATGTAGATAGGAAAATTCAAAGTGAAAGTAAATGGAATAATAGAAGAAATAACTGACTATGGTGACAGGGCTGCCATTTGAAAATCTGTACATACGCAGCCAGGAGGATTTAGTGAAGTCCAATTTATTGACAAAATGAGAAAAATGATTTGCACAAAAAGGATGTGGATGGTCAGAGTAAGGAGCATGAGCAAAATCTTTAAATTTCAGAACTCTCATAGATTTATCATGATATTGAAACACATAGTGTAAAAATGTTGGAAACTGATCCAAACTTAGAAATATGACAGTTTACCAAGGCGTATGAAAAGGTGCTCATTCTACACTAATCTCTAGGATTCAGAAAGAACTCAAAAAAACCCCAAATAACCCAATTAATAAATGGGCCAAGGAACTGAACAGACACTTCTCAGAAGGTGATATACAATCAATCAACAAATATATGAGGGGCTGGGGATGTGGCTCAAGCGGTAGCGCGCTCACCTGGCATGCGTGCGGCCCAGGTTTGATCCTCAGCACCACATACAAACAAAGATGTTGTGTCCGCCGAAAACTAAAAAAAAATAAATATTAAAAAATTCTCTCTCTCTCTCTCTCACTCTCTCTTTAAAAAAATATGAAAAAATGAAAAAATGTTCAACATCTCCAGTAATTAGAGAAATGCAAATCAAAACTACTCTTGAGATTTCATCTCACTCCAGTCAGACTGGCAGCTATTAAGAATACAAACAACAGTAAGTGTTGACAAGGATGAGGGGAAAAGGGCACAGTCTTACATTTCTGGTGGAATTGCAAATTGGTGCAACCAATATGGAGTTTCCTTGAAAAACTTGGAATGTAACCACCATTTGACCCAGCTATCCCACTCCTCAGTCTATACCCAAAGGACTTAAAAACAGCATACTATAGTAATGCAGCTACATCAATGTTTATAGCAGCACAATTCACAATAGCTAAATTGTGCAACCAACCTAGATGCCCTTCAGTAGATAAATGGATAAAAAAAACTGTGGTATATGTACACAGTGGAATATTACTTAGCATTAAAAGAAATAAATTTATGGTATTTGCAGGTATATGGATGGAGTTGAAGAATATTATGCTAAGTAAGGCAAGCCAGTCCCCAACAACCAAATGAAGAATGTCTTTTGTGATGTGAAGATGCTGATCCATAATGAGGATGGGGGAGGGAGCATGGGAGGAATGGAGGGACTTTAAATATGGCAAAGGAGAGAGAGGAGAAGGGAGGGGGCATGGGGGTATAAAAGATGGTGGAATGAGATGAACATCATTACCCCAGTTATATGTATGAAGACACAAATGATGTGATTCTACTTTGTGGTATAACCAGAGACATGAAAAATTGTGCTCTATATGTGTACTATGAATTGAAATGCATTCTGCTGTCATATATAACAAATTAGAATAAGTAAATATTTTTTTAAAAGTGCTCATTCTTTAAGTTAGATGATGAGAAAAAAAATAAGTGGTGTTCCAACAATTCCTGACAAGACTTTCCTACAAATAAAAAAGAAAACGTTTAATTTTAATGTTTCCAATGTTTTAAATTACTGTGTAGTAGGTAAATATTCTTTTTATTTTTTATTTTTTTAAACCAACAAAATATCTTGAAGAATATTTGAAATATCATGGAATGGTCTTAATCTTTTCTCATTGAATATTGAAAATTGTTTTGCATGACTTCAGCTTGCGTGTTCATGTTTTAGAGTCTACTAAAACATGAACAATAAAGCTTGCCTGTACAAGAGAAAAAGCCACCAATCTCAAACCTTCGACAATCTCTTTTCTCCTGTTATCACTCCACTGGCAAGACAACAAAGTATTATTCTTCCATCTCTTTTCCGAGACTGCCAGCTTTCAATATTTCAATTTCCTGCTATACAGATGAGAACTTTGCTTATTTTCCCTCTTCCTCCTGTCTTGTAGCAGTATACTTTTGTCACCATTGTTTCTTCCACTACTTTTTTTGCATCTGTAAATAAGATGGCCCCATTTTTATTACCTCTTTTATAAGTCTTATATTGAAAAGCAGAACATGAAGTCTTTACCCATTCCTCTGGCACCCCTTACCTGTCAGTTCTGAAATTCTGACCCTTGCATTTTTAATTAATATCAGAAAGACTTTTTATATCTTTTAAAAAATTATTTTCTATATAATTATATATTATTTTCAATTATGACTAAATATTATTTCTATAATTTGACACTTAATATATCATTTGCATTATTGTCCTTATATGACTATTTTGTTGAATCAAAAAATTGATACTATTTCAGATTTTTGGCATATACAAATAATGATTTCATATAACTCAATATAATTTTTACTGTAATGTCAAATAGTGGGCAGTAGGGTAGGGCTCTACATTTTATCAATGAGGCAATAGCAGGCTGGTTAATATTTTGGAGGTGGGATTAGGGTAACAGTTGCTATTTCCACATAAGAACTTGCTTATCTATTGGTTTCCAGTCTTGTCCCTGTGAGAATCTGGAGGATTTTGTCAACTTCTTTCTGATGGGTCTTTCCACCTAGCTATCTCAGTCCTTTTCCCTCAACTACAGTGATTCCATCTGCTCTGTCTTCTGCAAGTGTATTTTTTTTTTTTTAATCTCTTATTGGAAAGTCGATCCCTCTCAATTTCTTTCTCATAAAATTTGCATATTTTCCTAAAAGTTCTTAGAATTTTAAAAGTATCTATTTCTGTTCAGTTCCTGTGAGAAGCATACATTAAAACAGGATTAAAAGTACAAGAGGTATATAAACTCTGGAAGGGGAAGAATGCAGAAAGGAAATTGAGAAGGAAGCCTCTCAGACTGTAGCACAGCTCTGAGAAAGTCTCTGCCCATTAAAGGTACAAAAATTCTGCTCCTGGTATCCCACCCCAGGCTCATGTATAAAAATGGCCAGGGAGATCATGACACTACCATGAATCCTGTTGTAAATTCCAAAGTATGGATGTGGCAGCTGGATGCTGCAGCCCAACTATGCACCTTACAGCAGTTTTTTTTTTTTTTTTTTTTTTTGAAGGGAGGTCTCAGCAATATGCAACCATGGCTGACAGAGCATCTGAGGAAGAAAAACTCAGCTTTCTCTGGCCACTGTGTTATCTTGAATAAGAAGATCACTGTGTTTAGGATCTTGTTATTTAATCATTTACAGGTTTTTACAATGCTCATGAAATTGTCTTGAATGGTTGGTTAGCTCTTTCATTACAGCAGGTTGATTTGCATATGGCTCTTCATAGCTTCCTCAGTTCACCATAACTTTTCTGATTGCTGAGACAGCATCTTCCATTGCCTTAAAACTGCCTTGGCAGGAAACAAAAATCCGGTTGTGGTTGGCACTGTTGTGTTCTTTCCAGTTTTCCCCCTCCCTTCTCAGAGAACTCTCTTTATAATGCAAATTTAAATCTCAGTTTTGCTGTTCTTGCACAACACAGTTGTGGTTTGACTTTTCAACTATGTCCAGTCTTAAAATTTGGATAAGTAACTCACTGATAAGAACTAGAAAACTGTTTTCAGTTTTTTGAATTGAAATAATTGTTCCCTCCTTATCAAACATGGATTTTTTTCTTTTTCTTTTTGTTAAAAGTATGTTTCTGTTGCTGTTTGTTATTTCTTATACACCTTTGTTGAACACTTACAAATATGAACTTGATGTCATTGTTTTAGAATTGGGGATATGATGATGACAATGGCCACATCTTATTATATGAGCTTAATAAAAAGGTGGGCATAAAAATTATAACAAGCCAAAATTCACAAAAATCACAGAAAAATACAAAATAAAATAAAATAGTTTTTATAATTAAATTATATAGAAGTATAAAACATTCTCTTTAAAAAGAATCAAGTGTAAAATACAGGTATACTTCCATGTAAGTTCATAATATGGACATGAGGAAAACACTTATGATTATAACTTTCATTTAAGAGAATATATCACACACAAACAAACATATACTGCTTTGAGTGCATAATTAGAAAATATGTGAAATGTAAATCCTGAACTAGTTTTAACTACAGCCATATATACAGAGAACTACTGAGTAGGATTATTAGGTGCAATATATTAATTTGGTATTTATTTCAACTAGGGAGGATAGTATTCATATTTTTATAGATATTAAAACTATACATTTCTTAATTTAAAAAAGTTTTATCAGTTTTTTTAATAATGATAAGTTTTGTTCTTTAAATTGAGGAAATTTTCACTAGGGATAAAACAATAACCTCATAATGCTATATCAATATTTCAACTTAGTAAGAACTTAGGACAAGACCCAGGAACATTCCCCACAGATTAAGTAAATTTGAACTATTAAGAACAGAAATATTTGAGAAATAGCCATTATGAAATCCTGTTTACTTCCTGATATGTTACCATTTTTCCTCATTAATTTATTTTTAGTTTTATAATATTCTATGGTCCAGTAGAGAAGGCATGTGGTTGTAAAGACTTTAAAAGTAAAGAGAGATTATGTGATTTAATGGATCATCCACTGTAAACTCTGAAAGCAGCAGGATTGGAGATAAAGAAAATGGAGTAGATACTAAAGCCATCAATCAATGAGAATAAAGTCTTGGAAACCGGCACAAGAAAGTTACCACAATATTTAACAAGAATTTTATGTTAATGTCAGAAGTTTCTGAGGGGCTGGTATTTTAGAAGATAACAACATGAGAAATAGTTTTTAACCTTTCATGAGCCAGAGGGTAGCATAATTTATCAGCAGTACAGGGATACATGAGTGAGAGGAAAAACAACCTTCACTATATAGGAACTATAAGGAAGTCAGTCTCCTTGGAAGAAAGTCAAATTTAGTGAGAGTAATTATTCAGGAAAGTAATTAAGATAAAGGTGGGTTGGCTGTGTCAGTTAAAGAGTTCAAAGAATTCCACAATGCATGAGATTGGAACTGGTTAGGGGTTTAACAAATTTGTATAGGAAAGAGTTTGAAGAATGAGGAATGAGATAAAAAGTTTAGATTTCTGTTGGGGACCAAGATTTCTGTTTGCATGATAAGCATAGCAATAATCATCTTCTAAGAGAATGATGACCTTTGGTGTATTACGACACATGGAAATAAATATGATTTAGTAAACTTAATAATGAGCTGCAGTTTGAACAAGAAGGACTGAGAGGGAATGGGAAACACCAAAATTTGGTAAAGTATTGCAGATCTAAGTTTCTTTTTTTCATTTTTCTTTTTTTTTTATTGGTTGTTCAAAACATTACAATGCTCTTGAGACTTTTTTCATTTTTCTTATTTGAAAACTCTTACATTTCTATTATGGCAGATCTGTTGGTGATGTTTCTTTTAGCTTTTGTGTTTCTAAAAATTCTTTATTATGTTTTCAACTTTGAATGATATTTTTGCTTCTAGGTTGATATTTGGAATTCTAGGTTGGAAGCATTTTCTTTTATTAGTGCACTGTAGTTACACATAACAGTGGGGTTCATTTTGACATATTCAGACATGCATGGAATACAATGTGCATTGTAGGTAAAATAAATATAAAATTTACTATAACATATTCATATATGTACATAGAAAAGTTTGGTCAGATTCATTCCATCATTCCTCCCTTTTCCCATCCCTCCTCCCTCAACTTCAATCCCCTTCCTCTGATCTGTCTTCCATTTTCATGGAATTTCTCCCACCATTTCCTTCCTTCTTTCTCCCTTTCTTTTGCTCTAACTTCCACACATGAGAGAAAATAGTCAACCCTTGATTTTCTAAATCTGTCTTATTTCACCTAGCATGATGTTCTCCAGTTCCATCTACTTACTGGCAAATTTCATAGTTTTATTCTTTCTTAAAACTGAGTAAAACTCTATCATGTATATATTATATAAATTTTCTTTATCCATTTGGCTGTTGATGGGCACCTAGCCTGGTTCCATGGCTAGAGTGAATTATGCAGCTATAAACATTGATGTGGCTGCATCCCTATGGTATGCTGATTTTAGATCTTTTGGGAAAATGCCAAGGAGTATGATAGCTGGGTCATATGGTGATTCCATCCCTAGGTTTTTGAGAGCTCTGCATTCTGCTTCCCAGAGGGATTATACTAATTTGCAGTCCTGCCAACAATGTGTGAATATATCTTTCTTTTCCCCCCATCCTTACTGTTATGGTTTGGATGTGAGGTGTCCTCTGCATGTGTTAGACAATGCAAGAAAGGTCCAGAGGAAAAATGTTTGGGTTATAGCCTTAACCTAATCAGTGAATTCATCCCATATGAGATTAATTGAGTGGTAACTGGAGGCATGTGGGGTAAGGAAGTGGTTCATTAGGGGTGTGGCTATAGGGTATATATTTTGTATCTAGAGAGTGGATTTTTTTTTTATCTCTCTCTGCTTCCTGATCACCACATAAGCTGCTTCCCTCTGATATATCTTTCTGCCTCATCTGGAGCCCTGAAGAATGGAGCCGGCTGTCTATGGATTAAGTCCCCTGAAATCGTGAGCCCTTAAATACACTTTACCTCTCTCTTCTGATTGGGTCTTTTAATCACAGAAGCAAAAAAGCTGGCTGAAACACTCACCAAGATGTATTGTTATTTGTATTCTTGATAATTGCTATTCTGACTGGAGTAAGATGATATTTCAGTGTAGTTTTGATTTGCATTTCCCTGACTATTAGAGATTTGAACAGTTTTTTTCATATACTTGTTGACTATCTGTATTGCTTCTTTTGAGAAGTGTCTCTTTAATTCTTTTGCCCATTTATTAATTGGATTATCTGTTTTTCTGCTGATAAGTTTGAGTTCTTTATATATTCTGAATATTAATCTGAGGAACAGGTGGCAAAGGTCTTCTCCCCCACACCTTTTTTAAAATTTGATATTTTTCTACATGTTTATTCTTGGGCATTATTTCTAACACTTTAAGGGTTTTTGTTAAGAAAGTTGCTACTTATTTCAATATGTTGGAGTATTGAGCTCACATTTTCTTCTAGCAGTTGCAGACTTTTTGGTTTAATTCCTAGGTCATTGATCTACTTTGTTCTAACTTCTATGCAGGATAAGAAATAGGGATCAAGTTTCATTCTTCTACATATGGATATCTAGTTTTCTCAGGACCATTTTTTTAAGGGATGTCTTTTCTCCAGTGTATGTTTTGACAAGTTTGTTGAGTATCTATATGGTTTGTCTGTGTGTCTTCTGTTTTATTCCATTGATATCTTCCACTGGCCTTTTGGTGCTAATACCATGTTATTTTTGTTACTACAGCTCAGTAGTAAAATTTCACATCTAGTACTTTGATGCTTCCAACATTGCCCTTCTTACTCCACATTGCTTTGGCTCTTCTGGATCTCTTATTCCTTCCAAATGAATTTTAGAACTATTTTTTTCTAGTTATGTTAAGAATGTGATTGGTATTTTGATGAAATGCTTTCAGTTATTCTCCATTTAGTATAATTTTGGCCTTGAGTTTGTCATATATAGCCTTTACGATGCTGAGTTCTTCTATCTCTAGTTTGTCTAATCATTTAAACACAAATGGGTTACTAAATTTTGTCGAATGATTTCTCTGCATCTGTTGAGATAATCATGTGAATCATGTCCTTAACTCTATCTAAGTAACACATTAGTGGTGAATTACATTTGTTTCTTTGCATATATTGAAACTTTTGTTGTTGTTGTTGTTTATTTCAATACTTGGGAGCTTGTTATTTACTGTGTTCTAGTTTGCATTGTTTCTAGCAAGAAATCTTCTCTCACCCTTATGGAATTTTTTTTTCCTTCAAAACTAATGTCTTTTTTATTTTCTCTCTCTCTAGGCATTTAGATTTAAGATTTTCTCCCTTATTACCTTTTAGACAAGTTGTCTATGATATATTTTGATGTAAATCCCCCTCTTTGTATGTTTTTATGCTTGGGTTTTGTTGTGTTTCTTAGCTCTGTAAATTTATAATCATTTTCTAATGTGAAAAAAAAATCTTAGCCATTATTTTTTCAACTATGTCATCTGCTAATTTCTTTGAGATTAATTTAAATCTATCTAAGTAATACATATGTGAGTGTGTTTCTTTGCCTGTATAAAATATATATATGGCCACATATAGCCTTTCCATATTCCAATGATTGATGATTGTCCATATTATGATTAATGTTTTCCTGCTTCTTTTTATTCCTTGATATCTTTGACTGTATAGCAGACATTGTGAAGTTTACATTATTTGTATTTGTAAGAATATTCTTGAGCTTTTCTCTGAGATGTGGTGAAACTTCTTGGAATTAGTATGATGCTTTCAGTCTCACTTTTAAACATTGGTAGGTGGGTCCATCACTGCATTTAATTGGGAGTTAATCCCAAGCTTCCATGCTAAGAAGACAAAAGCTTTCTTAGCATTCTCACAAGGCATCTTGAATTATGAGGCATTCTGTACTGATTGTTGTGAACAACACAATTTCTGGTCTTGTGTTTGCTTTGGGCACTATTTTTCCAGTTATTTTGGATGATTCATTCCCCATCTTAAGGCAGTTTCTTACACAATTATTGTCATCAATTCTCAATCAAGTCCTCCAAAGGACCCTCTGTAGATGTGCAGAGTTCCTTTCCTGGGCAGCTCTTTTATCTCCTGTGTCTATTCTGTGATTTTGCTGTTTTGTCTTCCCTATGCTCTCAGCAATATCACTTCTAGTGGAAAATGCTATAGGTCTTCCCCTTTCTGGTGCCACATGCTGAAAGCATTCTCTGGGCAGCCAGCAAGGGAAATGATACAACTCATCTTATTCGTTTCGCATTTGGCAAGAATCACTGTCCTTCACTGCCTGAAAACAAATTGGTAGAGTCCTATTGTTGAGTGTATTTATCCTGTATTTTAGTTGTTTCAGATATGAAAGTAAATTCACACCTTTTACTTCTGGTCACTGTTTGAAGTAGTACTTCTTGAACGTTGAATCTTTATAATATTAGCAGTGAAATGTAATAGAAAATTAATAAAGAGAGAAAAAAGAAACGTTAGCACTTGAAAGTTATAAATGCCCAGAGACATAAACATATTTTAAGGAATAATTATGCAAATAGATGGCAAAGTTTAAGATAAAGGTGCCAACTCTTCAACTTCATGTAGTATAAAGGGGCATAGTTTGAACAAAAAATATCTTAATTCATAAGGACATCTTAGAAAGTCTTATCAAAAGGACTGTGTAAACTTTACTACTCTGGCTCATTAAATGGAAAATGGACTTCGAAAAAGGTCATGGGGATTAGAGGTTAGATAAGTCATAATCAAAGCAATTAGCAATGGATTATGTCTCATGAGTTCTGTAGAAAAGGAAATCTCAGTTGAAATCACTGAACCCAAAATGGTATTTATTTGCCTGACTGGAACATAATCCACAAACTGTCTTCTTTAGTACGTAAATAGAAACAGAACTCTTCTTTATCTATCTTTACAGATTGCAAACTATATACAATAATTTTCAAGTATATGCATACTATATGAACCATATCTTTAGACAATAATTTAGGAATACTTGCAAGTTTCATTTTATTGAAAGTCTTCCTTGACAGGGGCACTCTAAATGCAGCTCATTGATTGGTTTTATATATTTAATATTACTGAACTCTAGGGAGTATTCTGAACTTCTTACTGCAGCTCAATTAAATCATATCTAAATTTCAGCCACCAATTTCTCTTCCTTGAATTGTATTTTAACGTTTCCTATACTGTTACTATTTCTTTTTTTAATATTTCTTTTTTTAGGTGTGGATGAACACAACACAATGCCTTAATTTTTATGTGGTGCTGAGGATTGAACCTGGGTCCCGTCCATGCTAGGCGAGTGCTCTACCACTGAGCCACAATCCCAGCCCCTACTGTTACTATTTCTTAGCTTGAAGTTTGTTTGTTTTTCCTGACTATGCTTTAAAGGGCTGTGGATGTAGCTCAGTCAGAGCACTTGCATAATGTGTGCAAGGAAGGACCTGGCTTCAGTCACCTGCACTGGAGAAAAAGAAAGAAAATTTGCTTCAAAACACCACACTCAGCCTCAGAACTCTGGATTCTATCACCTATGAAGTTAATCAGCACTCTGAGATTCAGTTTCTATAACTGGGAAATGTGGCTAAAAAAACTGATTTTCCTAATTACACATCATGTCTTAAAGTACCATGGAGCCAAGTACAGAGGCGCACGCCTGGAATCCCAGCTGCTCAGGAGGCTGAGTCAAGAGGATTGAGAGTTCAAAGCCAGGCTTAGGAATTGGTGAAGTCCTAAGCAATTCAGTAAGAACCTGTTTCAAAATTAAATACACACACACACACACACACACACATACACAGGTGCGCGCGCGCGCAAATGGGCTAGGGATATAACTTAGTGATTAAACTCCCCTGGTTTCAATTCCAGATCCCCCCCCCCCCCCCCGCAAAAAAAAAGTACTATGCTGATGTAAGTCTTCCCTATATTTCATTGTTAGCCTTTCCCAATATTGTACTATTTCTGAACGTAAGCCAAAAAAAAACTATCTGAACCTAACCAGGGGACAGTGGTCATCAATGACAGCTTAGCAAACCAAGGACCAGAATTGGATTTAATTTTAGCATTTTACCCTAGCTTCTATCTAAAATGACATACGTCAAACTTGTTTTTGCATAAGACAATGTTTTGCCATACTATTCTGTTCTAAACTCCAATGTTCATTTTTCTGTCTAGCTCTGGCTGGCTATAAGGTTTTATATCTGTATTGAGCTTAGTGATCAAAACATCATTCTGGAGCTGTATGGACTGGGTTAAAACATCTGTTCAGGATATCAGATAATATTAAGGAATTATTTTTTAATTTGTATAGGTATGGTCATGGTTTGGGGGTTATGTTTTTTAAAAAAGTGTCCTTATCTTATAGAGATAAACTCTGAAATATTTACAGTTAAAATATATGATATGGGGTATTTGCTTCAAAATACATGAGAAGATGGGGAGAATGTAGGAATTTGGATCAACAAGACAGGTCATGAATTGATAATTATTGAAACCAGATGAAATGTTCTTACTATTTTATCTCCACATTTTCATCAGTGAAATGAAATAAAACTTGCTCTATCACATAATACTCTGAGACCTTAGACAAGTTGCTTAAAACTCAATTTATTATTTACTCAGAAAGTGAAAAAGAGATATCTGCCTATAAGGATTGTTTTGAGAAGTAAATGAGATTATTCATATAATAACTTAGGATATTTCCTGTCTCACAGAAGGTGCTGTGTGAATAGTACCTTTTTTTAAAAAAAAATCCATTTCTTAAATTAAACTTTTCATTTTGAGATAATTGTACATTCACACTCAATTATAAGACACAATACTGAGAAATCTCCTGCTCTATTTATCCATGTTCCCCAATGGCAATATCTTGTACAACTATAGTACAATATCATAACCAGGATATTAATATTGATACAATCATGGGACAGAATATTTCCATCCCACAAGGATCCCTTCTTGTTGTTCTTGTATAGTACAAATACTTTCACCTTCTCCTTAACCCCTGGCTGCCATTCACCTTTTCTCTGTTGCTACAATCCAGTCATTTCAAGAATGCTACATAAATGGATCATATAGTACATAACCTATGGGATTGGCTTTTTTTTCCCACCATATAGTTCTCTGGAGATTAATTCAGATAGTTGTGTGTATCAAGAAATCATTTGTCCTTCTTGCTGAATGCTGTTTCATAACTTGGACATTAGACTGTTTAACTGTTCACTATTTGCCAAAGAATATCTGGGTTATTACCAGTACTTAGCTATTATGAATTAAGCTTTTATAAACATTAGTGTATAGATTTTTGTGTCAACAAAAGTTTGTATTTCCCTGGGATCAGTGCTCAGGAGAACAATTGTTGGGTCATTTATAGTCTCATGTTTAGTGTTATAGATACTTCCAAGATGTTTTACAAAATGACATTAACATTTTAAATTCGCATTAGCAATGGGGGAGTGATCCAGTTTCTCTGCATTCTTTCCAGCAAGAACTGAATAGTGTTATCTCTATTTTTTTTTTTTTAATTTTAGTCATTGTGATTGGTGTGTAGTGGTACCTCATTGGGAATTTAATTTTGTTAGAGATCTTTTCATATGCTTATTTGCCATCTGTATATCCTCTGTAGAGAAATATCTGTTCACGTCTTTTGCCCATTTTCTAATTGAATTGTTTGTTTTTTAATGAGTTTTTAAAGTCTTTTATAATTTACTGTTCATTTAATGTTCAACAGATACTTATTGTACAACACTAAATGCCAAGGCCTATTCTAGGTACCTGGGATGCACCAGTGAATGAAAAGTAATCTGAACCCTTTAGAAAGTGGAGGGAGAAAGACAATGACAGGTAAAATATAGAACATATTAGAAAGTTACAGATATTACAGAAAAACAATTGGAGCAGAGTAAGGAGGGTTTGGTACAGAAGGTGCAGTTCGCAAACAGTGTCAAATGGCTTATTCACGGCTACATACGTGTGCACATTTTTCTTTTCAAGAACAGTAAGGAAATGTAAAAATTAAGAATGAAGTTACTGACATAGTACAATGCTATCTCATTGTGAAAAGTGGGTTGTGGGATATGTATCATGAAGGGGATTGATGGAGTTTATAATAACTAAGATGTATTGAGCCAATTATTAGCTAATCACAGCATTTTACATTCACCATCTCATTGAATCCTCATAAGTTGGTTGGTACATTTTATGTCTTGAAATGTGTCTTTATTTGCCCAAGGCCCCACAGCTTCTCCTACTCTATTTGGTAATGTAATAATCTCTTATCTGTGGTTGCACTTGCCTTGACTCCAATTACCAACAGTCAACTATAGTCTGAAAAGATTAAGTAGAACATTCCAGAAATAAACAACTCAAAAGTTTTAAATTGCATACAGTTCTGAGTAGCATGATGAACTCTTGTGCCATCTGCACCGTCCCACATGGGATATAGATCATGTCTTCGCCCAGCATATCCACACTGTGTTTGCAACTTGCCTGTGAGTCACTAAGAAGTTGTTTTGATCATCTGGTACTGTGATATTGCAGCACAATATCTGTGATACTGTGTTCAAATGGCCTTCATTCTACTTTAGTAAATGCCCCTAAGCACAGGAGTACTGATTTGACCATCTAAATATGCCAAGGAGAGGCTGTTAGGTGCTTCTTTTGAGGGAAAGAATGAAAAAAAAATCATATGCTGAGGTTGCTAAGAACTGTAATTCACTGTTGTTAACTTCATACTGTGATTAGTTTAATAAGTCAAACTTTATCATAGGTGTGTGTGTAGGAAAAGGCAGGTTCAGTACTACCCATGGCTTCAGACATCAGGAAGTTTTGGAATGAATCCTCCTTGATAAGGGGCAACAATCTCATCAAGATAGTTATTTAATACATATCTATTTATACTTCTATTACGTGAGCCACTTTTCATTCCTAGATTTCAACAAGCTCTAAGGTTTCTGTATGAACACCTCCTCTTTAGCTGGAACTCTTCCCTTTATATGACTGATCTCCTCATGTTCCTTTCTTTGGCTTAGTAGAGAGCTTCTTAGGCTTATAATGAACAATCCATACTCACTTTATGTGTTATTTTCTTATATCCTGCAGAATATTTGGTGAGATTTCCTGGTTTGGTTAATGTCCTAGAATTTTACTTGGTCATGTAAGTTTAATTGACTGAAGTATATGTAATACCTATTTCTTGAAAAAAAAAAAAAGCTATCCCGACAACCAAAATATTAATAGTGGTTTAACTCTATGTGATGGCAATATGAATCTTTAGTATTTTAATGTTTAAAATTTCTACAATATTATCTGTTTAATCATGTTTAATGCTATTCATTGACCTAAATATTTTCCTGAAATATTACAATAAATCTCTCTAGTTTCTCCTTCCATTTTATTTATGACCACTATCTCAGCCCATCCTCTAAAAAATAATCATGCTTTGCAAACATTTCTCAAACTTCCCTCTTTACTAAATATTGATAACTTCATTTACCATCAGTCAAAATCCACCCACAAGAAGGCACCTTTCCAGAGATCCAGCATTTGCACCTTGTGTTATACCTTGGCAATTCACTATGTGCCTGGCCACTGAACCACAAGTCCATGAGTCCCAGCAGCCTCTTCTGGGCTCCAGGTCCATATTTAACTATTCGGTGGGTTCTGTGAGTCCAAAATCAAATTCCACTTACTATGAGATAAGAAATAAATATTTGATGATTTGGAGAAAAATAACAGTATTCATTTTGACCAAACATAGGAAAATATTGGTTATCTTGACTTTGATTCATTCAAATCTGCACTTGGAAACAAACCACTTTGTTGCTATTTAAGGAAAATAATCATTTGCCCTGAACTAGGCTTAATCATTTAGATTAGACTAAATGCTATTGCTGTTTGCACTAAATTCATTTTTGACTAATATATCCAGATTTTATTTCATTGGTGACCTTCTTTCACTATAATCTTGGTTAAGCAAAAATTCCTTTTTCTTATTCTATTATTCCATCAAAATTGCACTCACACCAAGACTAAACATTTCTTACTTGGTTTATAATAAGACTTTTATTTTACTGCCTGCTATTTTTTTTTTTAACCAAGTAACTCCTGTTTCTCTTCCTTGCTCTAACCTCCATTAATCTAGAAATTCTTAATTTCCTGTACAAAGTCAAGGTGTTCCATACCTCTTCTTACTCTTTGTTTTAAATTGCCAAGTGAAGTCAAGTCACCATAAAAACCTTACTAAGGATTTCTCAAGTGTTCAATATAAGACTACAAAAGTTTGGAAATTTTCTAAGATTAATTAGCTGTTTTGTGGCAGAACTTGCTTTTCCAATCAAGGTAACTAATCCTAAAGCACATGCTCTTTCCACTATGTTATATTGCCACAGGCTAATTAAGAGACAAGAGATTTTGACAGCTGTTTCTATAGACCAGTTTATAAGGAGTTTAAAATATTAATTTGGTGTTAAGACAACATTGGAAACACACTGAGATGGAGAACATTCTATTTCACAGAGTTCCTCTCAAGGATCTGGCTGTATGTTGTTGGAAGAAATATTTGATCAACCAAATGCAATGCAAAGGTAGGATTGTGGTTACATTGTTTGAGACAAAAGAGTAGGTTCCACCATTAGTTCTCATTTGGTATTTATTCTGCACACAGAAGTCATCATTGTTCTAAGTTAGTGATCACTAAATATGTAAGTAATATAAGTTTTTAAGAGTAGAAAGGGATTGCCCTGTCTCACTGGCATGCCCTTACTCAGCTCTATACTTCGTAGATGATGAGAAATTCTCATATGAAGAAATGCATCTACAACTACAGCCTTGCTAAAGCATTTTCCCAGAGGCATAAATCTATCTTCGGTATGTTCAGTTTCAGTTGAATGGAAACCATGACATGAGTGTATACTTGTTAACAAATACAGAATAAAAGTTGAAGGCCATTTCACGATCACAGAGGAAAATGTAGGCAGACAGAATGTTGAATCTTTTGGGCCAAATTGAGAGGTTACAATGAAACTGAGAACAAATAGATTACAGGTACTCTGGTATATGGTGTGTATTTAATGTTCTTCAGAACACAAGTTTTTCATCTTCTTGTAAACCTTGTTAAGGATGATACAATTGTAAAGATCACATTTCTAGGATTGGAGGTGTCATTAAGAAGGTTCCAACTTCTTCCAGGAGGCTAAAACATTAATATTGGAGTAAAACCCTCTTTGGAACATTCATAAAAACAGTACAAGCATGATCAGACTTTGGGAAAAATCTGCCATAACAGAATTTCTTCTTCAACACAAGTTTTTTACATTAAATCAGGGTAGAAAAGTGGCAGTCTTCCAATTTTGGAAGAAACCATCCCAAAGGAATGACAAAGACAAAAAATTATTGCAGTGTTCATTGTGGACCAAGCTGAGATTTATTTTTGGTATTAGAAATAGGTTACCTTAAACATAATAGAACATATTTCATTTTATTTACAGATATTCAAATGCATAAATATTAAATAAATCTCATTAGCACATTTGTAAGAATAGGACAAAATCCTAAGCATGTCTACACACACACACACACACACACACACACACACACACACATGATTTAAGATCAGCTTTGAATATTTAACAAAAAAGTAAAAGAATTCTTTTGAAAATTTATCCTGAAAACTAATAAGAAAAATATTGAGCTTCATTTTTCACTCCCAAAAGTCTGAAATATAGGCCATTATAATCATTGTAGCACTATCCTACATTTTCATTTTCTTTTTTAATAAAAATATTACTTTTCAGTCACAAAAATCATGTTGATTGTCAAGAGAGGTTGAGAATTGATACAATTATACAGAGAATCTAGATCGAAATATCTTCTTTTACTGGACACTGCTATATCATTGAGATTAATTTTGAATGGAATCATGTAAATGATACCAATTTTCCCAAAACATTAGTATCATTTTCATTTTTAGTTACTACCAATAGCATTTTTTAAAAGGATCTTCCATACATACATTTGGTTACTTCCATAATTTTATTTAAAAGGCATTTAGAAAAGAAAGACTTCTGGATTTCTGAAATCTAACAGTTTTGCTATGCACCTTTGTCTAGTGGCATTTAACCGGATACAAGTGAAAACATGCACTTGATGAAACCCATAACAGATGAGGAAAAAAAATCCTGGTAAATATGGTGGTTCTATTTCCAAGGTGTGGTTTCAAAATTTAACACAGGAGAATAAGCATAGAGCAGTAATTCGGTTTATTCATTTTATTAGTTGGAAATCTCCTTAGATCAATCTCTAACAGGGGATTTGAATTACTTCGACTCCATTGCTGTAAAACCGTTCACTTTGAGTAACTTTTCCAATTTTAGTAATGAAAGTATTTGGGTGCTCACACTTGCACCATTCTTTGAAATCTTGCCCATTAGTTTACTAGAACCCCATAAAATATTAACTTGTGTTGTGTGCAGTAAAGAGACCAATAAAACACCATATGTTTGGTGACTAAACCATTAAAAAATGTCCTAGCACCTCTTCCATAATATTCTGTGACATAGGAATTTCAGATTTGACTATGTTGAGTAAGTCTAAAATATTCTTTGTTTTCATTATACCTTCTTCGCAGACTTTGAGATTGAAATTTCCCAAGAAAAAGAAATGCTAGATTCTGGTCTATCCATTTATTTTAGGAAATAAAGTAGGAAAATATTCTGCTTATACCATCTTGCCTTACCTAGGCTTTTTAGTAATCAACAAGTGGTTGGTATAAGCAATCTCAAACAAAAACAGTGTCCCACTCATCTCCAATGCCTAGATAACAGAAAGCTCCATAGAAATGCACAAACAGGGATTAAATGCATACTAAACCAACTTTCTAAAGTACAATTTCTCTAAGAAACAAACAAACAAAAAAAAACTGAATAAGGGAAAACCGAAGAATTATCCTTGGTCAAGATGAAAAACTACAAAATATAAGAATGAAAGAATTTTTATTTAAAACTCAGTGAAATCTGCTAATCATAGAACCATTACCAAGCTAAACTGAAACCACTGAAGCAAAGTGAAGCATCTATTTGTAACCAAAACAAAATATAAACAACTAGAATGGGCAGGCAAAACTATACAAGTTTTCTACTTCCACTCAACATGTTTTGCTCCAGAGACTGATAGGGCCCCTCTCTTTGGAGTAAATTATAGCAAAAAATGCAAGCAAACAAAATTATGCCAAAATATATGAAATTAAAGTTGGGTGGTGACTTGGTCTGTTGTTTGTTTTGTCGTTTGTTTTATTTTTGTTTTGTTTTTGCTGTGACTAAAAAGGCCTGACAAGAAAAACTTTAGAGGGGGCAAAGTTTATTCAAGGGTTTAAGGTTTTAGAGTTCTTAGTCCATAGACAGCAGTTTCTATTCCTTAAGGCTCAAGGTAAGGCTGAACTTCATGGTGGAAGAGTATAGCAGAGGAAAGTAGCTCACATGATGATCAGAAATCAGAAATAGACTCCACTCTCCAGATATATAATAGAGAGTCCAAAGCCCGCAATGGCTATCTCCTCCAGTCACACCAGCCTTCAGTTACCACTCAATCCCCATCAGGGGATTAATTCACTGACTGGGTCAAGGCTTTCGTAACCCAGTCATTTCTCTTCTAAATCATTTCTCCTTCTTGCATTGTCTCACCCATGAGTTTTGGGGGACACCTCACATCCAAACCATAATAACATCACAGACTAGGTAATTTATAAAGAAAATAGGTTTATTTATCACACAATTCTGGAGGCTGAGAAATTTACAGATGTGACAGAGGGGTCTGGCAAGGGCTTTCATATACCATCATTACCTGGTAGAGGGCCTCACATGGTGAGAGTTAAGAGATCATACATGTGAACAAGCTAATTTTTTATAACAATGTCTTCATGTAAAAATTAAACTATTCAAGGAAGAATAACCTTAATTTGTTCATGAGATTGAAACTCTCCTGGTTTAATATCTCCAAGTAGGCCCTAGCTCCCAACAGTGACTCATTGGGAATTAAGATTCTAGCAGTAAACTCTGGGGGGCACACCTAAACTATAGTAGGAGGTAAGCAAATCTCCAAGAAAAAATGGCTAATATATGAAGGCATTTCATACTTTCTCTGAATGCTCTCAATTGTACTTCATTGCATGAATACAGTTCGGTAGCAATTTGAAAATAGAAATATATCTGATTAAGCTTTTTTATTGTTGTTTCTGTTTGTGAGATTGAGCAGACCTAGAAGCTCAGTCATTCTGGAGGGAGAAAGTTAATTCAGAGAGTGTAACTATGGTCATGGGGTGTACATGCTGTGATTGGGTTATCTGGTACTCGGTACTCGAGTTTCAGGCCTTGGAACATAGAAGATGTGAAGAGTACTGGAGAGGAAGGAAAGAAAGCAATCATTTTAATTTTTTTTTTTTTTTATAAAATGCGAAGTATGGCTCTTTCAAATTGCTAGCACTTTCTTCTTGTTAGAATGTCAGTCATGTTTCCCTTGCCCAGCTGATGATGTTATTTAAATGCTGTTTAGTGCCCACCAGATCTCTCTATTATGCAGAGAGATAAAACAGAAAATAATGTTAAAGATAAGCAACCTAAAGTTAATTTCTTTAAAAATCCTTTCTCTGTGATAAAGTAGCCTTATAGCTTAGATTATGAGTGAATCTATGAATCACTTTAGATAAAAGCATTAAGTTGTTTTATGTTTTAGCCCAGTCTACCAACTCATTGTGCAATTTTGATATTAAAATCATGCCTTCATTCCACTCTCTGTTCATAAGTGGACACGAATGAAAAATGTAAATCAGCATTTATAAAGAACTCTTAAATCTTTTGATGAAAAATGACCTCAGTGTGTGAAGTATTGTTGCAGATATTAGGAAAAAAAAGCAGTTAACAATCCTATTTTTGTAATAATCAGCAGGTTGATAGCAGACTTTTTAACTATTTCACCATATTCAAAATTGCAACAAAACAGTCCCATTTAAATACTCTTAAATAGAATATATGCTCCTAAATAGAATAACTGTGGAGGTAGCAATTCTGATATTTCATTTTTCATGATATCTGAGTGATCACATAGCATACTTAATGGCATTGATTTTGGGATAAACTCAATTTCCTCACATCATTCAACCATTCATAAAGATTATAAGAAAGGTAGAAAAATACATCAAAATAGACTGAAGGAGACCAACAACTTGGCCTAAAGCGACTCACAGATATCCACATGGGGCACAAACACAGGTAGTTCTATCCTCGCCCCCCGCCCTTTTTTTTAAATAAGAAGAGAGAGAATCTCAAGTGAGAAGTCTTTCTTTTTTTTTAATATTTATTTTTTACTTTTCTGCAGACACAACATCTTTATTTTATTTGTAAGTGGTGCTGAGGATCGAACCCAGCGCTGTGCGCATGCCAGACAAGTGCGCTACCGCTTGAACCACATCCCCAGCCCTCAAGTGAGAAGTCTTTCAAACATTTAAATGCCATAACTTCTCTTTGTACATCTTCATGGAAAGAATGTGTTCTCAGGAACATTTTAATTTCAAATGAACAAATTAGCCCTTTTAACAAAGTGACCCTCATACTCCAACTTGAAAATGTCACCTCTTAAAGGCTAAGGATGTCCCTCTGACCCAGTTCCCCTGTAGAACACACTCTGAGTCAGGAGTTCAGAGCAAGATATGTGCATCTCTCTCAACTTCGGAGTCCTACAGACAATGTGGTCAAGGGAAAGCCATGATCTCCATTGGGAATCCAAGATTGCTTTGGCAAATATTTGCCATTTTTGGTCCTAGCTTATCAGAATATTTGGTGAAAGAAATAGAGAAAGAAGGTGGGAACTCATATTCCTTCATGTTATCTAAGTCTTCTTGATTATTATTATTACTAGTTTATTCTGATGTTATAATATTTGGATGGTTTGGAGTTTGGGAGTGTTCTACTTAAATAAACAAATTTGTAAAGGATGCCTATACCAACAGTAATCGAGGTGTTTTGTCCTTTTGTGTTGTTTTGAAATTAGGTTTTAAATGAACATTTCTTAGTTGATAAATAGAACTAACTTTGGAATAAATGTAATGGATCAATGTATTATGTTGATAAAATGGGAATATATAGTATCCGTTTTCTATTGCTACTGTGAATGATTACCACAAACCTATGGCTTAAAATAGCATAAATTCATCATTATACAGTTGTGTAGGTCAGAAGTTTAACACCTGTCTGAATCAGCTAAGCTACAGGTTTCAGCAGAGCTGCATTCTCTTCTGGAAGCCCAGGTGAGCATTCCTTTCCATGCCTTTGTCAGTATCCAGAGGGCACCTGTGTTTTTTGGTGTGTGGTTTACTCTTTTACCTTTAAAATCAGCTGGACCGGGTCAAGCCCTCCTCATGCCACCATATCTCTGGTTCTCTGCATCTAGAAGAGGTTCTCATATTTAAGGACTCATATGATTACACTGGCTCCACCCAGACAAACCAGAGCCATCTTTTACTTCTTACCTTTAATCACATCAGCACAGTCCTTTTTTCTGTGTAAGGTAACCTATTTATAGGTTCTAGAGATTAATGTGTCAGTATAATTGGAGTCACCACATAGTAATAGTCAGAGCTATCTGGACAGCATCAAATCTTTTAAATGATCTATAATCTTATGTGATCTGATGATCATGTAGCCTAATGATTTTCTTAACCATTTCAAAATTTCTTCGACCACAATTTCATAAAGAGCTTTCCAACATTTCCAAATTAACTCCAAGCCTCTTAAAGGAAAGAAAATCAGTATTTAAATATTTCAGCTTTGAGTTTTTTCAATTTTAAGACTAATAATTAAATCAATAAGCATTAATTTTGAAAACGACTGTATTATTATAAGGCTATATTTGAAAAAGAAGAATTGGATTTTAGCCTAGAAATGCCAGATATAATATGATCTTGGGCACATTATCTTAAGCTCTCCAGGCAGCTGCGTTTCATACAAGAAATGAGTAGATAGTTTACACAATCTCTAAAAACCCCTGAATTAAAAAATATTCTGTAGCTTTGTCACTTTGTGATCATGATTTCCTCTTAAAAACAATGGAAATTAAAAGCTACTGCCAGATGTTTTAAAAGTCATTAATGGTAAATTATAATATGATTAAAACAAATTCAGGGGTTGGGTATGTAGTTCAGTGGTAGAGAGCTTGCCTAGCATGTTTGAGGCCCTGGGTTCAATCCTTAGCCCTAAAACAGCACAAAAACAAAGTCAAATTCAGAATCAAAGAATCCATATATACTTCATTTTAAGTGAGTATATGTATAATTCATATAGGGGTATGTTTTTATTATTGACTTTTATTAAGTAAACATCTGGACAAAATTTTACAATAATATGAGGGCTTTATGTCTTTACAAATTTTATCTGCTGTTTGATTAAAAAAACACCTAAAAGATGGTGTTTTATAATTGTATTAAAATTGATTTGGGGTGGAAAAGACATTTGTAACAAATATAAGGAACTTGGTGATTCCAGGAATGTTGCACATTAGGCTATAGAAAAATCAATATTAGTTGAAATGTAGTTTTAAATCATTTTGATATCACTAATATTTGTGTCTTGACTATTTCTTCTAGCAAAATATTCCAATGTTATTTCTAAGAATAATAGCGTTAGACCAGAACTGTAGTCTGCTTGGTAAAATCTCATTCGGTTGTCCCGAAACAAAATTCCTTTGTGATTTCCATTGAAAATTGCTTCTTTACCTCCTGATGTTCTCTGGGCTGCCCAGTGGCTGTTATGTTACAAATCAGAAACAGGAACTATGTGAGAGGAAATCATATGACATAGTATAGAGATTCATAAATATTTGTTCAGAATGCTTGTAGTTACCAGTGCCACACATAGCCACATCTATGCTTAGCACTTTGTAGGGCTGTGATATCCTAGTCTGAACAATAAAGTGATAATCACCCCAGGTGTTTTGTGACACTTGCTATCTTCTAAATCTGTCTTGGAACCTGATTAGTTTTCACCATAAAAAATACTGGTGTAAACTGTACCTCAGCATCCATGTTAATCCAGTTTATACATAAAAGACTTGTAGATTGTGTGTGTGTGTGTGTGTGTGTGTGTGTGTGTGTGTGTGGGTGTGTGTGTGTTTAAACTTGGCATATGTTGTCCTATTATTTAATATTTCTATCAGGCTATATTTATACTAGTCAAAATTTAAGTTTGCTAAAGGCTGTGATTATGCTCTTAGTCCAATTTGCATTGTTAATCTTATTTTTTATTTAGTCAATTTCCAATATGGACAGTTGAGTTAAATAGAATCTTTAGAGCCATTAAAATTCTGGGGTGGGATATAGGACTTCTGAAATGGTGGAGTAAGATCCTTCATAAATCTACATTTCTAAGAAAGCTATAAAATTAGAATAATTATCAAAAAATAACCTTCAAACTTCAGAAATTACCAACAATTTGCAAAAATATGTATATTAATTAAAAAAAAAACACTTTCTTTTAGCAAGGACAACAGTTTTGCAGAATTTAACTATAGCTTTTTCTTTACTGTCTTCCCAGCTCTGCATAGCTCCTGAAAACCAGCCACCTTTAAATTATAGTATCAGTAAAAACTAGAAGTTATGCAAATGTAGAAGGGGAAGACCAGGTTTAGACCTAAAAACGTTCATCTCTAGAGCACAGTCACTATTTGACCTGTCTGTCAGCTCCCTGAAAAACCTAGTTCATAGAATTTTGTCATTATTTGATCTGTCTGGGAACTCCCACTGCAGGAAAAGACCTATCCCCAGAGTGTAGAAAACATTCAGCAAAAATCGTTTAACATTGCAGCTGCCTAAGGCTGCAATACCAGTTCAAGTAAACAGGAGTTTGGCTAAAAATTTAAAAGGATGATCTGGGTAACAAGATATCTTTGAAAAGCTCTGACACATTCTTAGAGTTCCAGCAGGCTATGCAGGGTTGGGTGCCCACCCAGGAAAGGACAGAAAGTCACCACTGTCTGGTTTTGAGGCTGGTCCCATATACTAAGTGAAGAATAAAGTGAGGTTATCAAATAGGGCTGAGGCAAAACCCCAACAAACAGAACTCTTCAATAAAAGGTGAAAGATTTACAAGGTCAAAGCAGTTAAGGGAATCTGCACAATCTGTTGATCACTGAGCTAACTAGGAGGAGACTTCAGTGGCTACACACAACACACACCACAGGGAGCTTACAGATACAAATCCAGACCAACAAAGTCATGAACCAAATAAACAACAGCAACAAAACCAAGGAGAGAAGCACAAAACACACCCTGAAGGAGAGGGGCCTAGAATTTCTGGAGTTTCTATATCTTAAAATCTCAAATATCCAGTTTTCAACAACAAAAAATATGAATGCAATAAAATAACAAGAAAGTACAGTCCAGACACTGGGGAAAAAGCCTTATATAGGTATGGATCCAGAGGGGAGCAGAGTTTTAAACATGATCTTTAAAAAAAAAAAAGAAAAGTAAATATATCTAAGGAATTTTTAAAAAGGGATTAAAATAGCTGTCTGATCCAATAGTCTATCAATAAAGAGAGAGAAATTATAAAAGAAAAACCAAATTGAAAACCTGAAGTGAAAAGAAAAATAAAGAAACCAAAAAAAAAAAAAAATCATTAGAAGTATTCAATTTGCCAAATCTAATTTTAAAAATATTCTATGTATTCAACAAGTTCAACATACCTGAAATAGAAGAAATTTATGGTCATCCACACCTTGGCACATCAGAGTCCAGCTGCCTTGTCCAAGATGGATAACCTTGAAAGAAGGAAAAAAAAAAGAAAAAGAAAAAAAGAAGAAAAATGACATACTTATACAAAGGATCTTCAGCAAGATGAATAGTTGACTTCTCATCAAAAAACGTAGATGCCTGAATAAAAGAGAATGACCAAAAAAATGCTGGGAAAAATGAGAAAAAGACAAGACTGTCAACCAAGAATTCTGTATTTAGTAAAAAAATAAAAATAAAAAAACCCCCTCTCTTCCAAATGATAAAAATGAATGGAGAATTTGTCACTAGTCAATCTTCCTTGAGAAATACTAAGGGGTCCTATAGGTTGAATTGAAAAAGTACTAGATGGCTACTCAAATCCACACAAAGCATTAAAGAATCCAATTTTTAGATAGGAAAGATGGCATAAATACATTTTCATTTGTATATCTTTTCTCCTCCTGATGGAAGAACAAGTGAACATAAGCAATATTCATAAAACTGTGTCCATGGGCTTATGTAAATATTATTTTGTACTGTACTAATAGCACAAAGAAAAAATGGGAGGCCAACACTCCTGAATACTAGTGACAGTAATTTACTAGTAATTGAAAATAGATTGTTCCAAGTTCAAGATACTAATTTAATCCTCAGACAACCATTAAGGAAATAAATGAAATATAAAGAAAAAAGTATATAACTAAAGTGGAACACATTAGAAATCTATATCATTTAGAAATATATATTATAAATTTATATTTAGAAATTAAATTATTTACATAGAAAATGTATATTTATATATATTTAGAAATATTTAGAAATATATATTTTTTAGAAATGATTTTGTTAAAATATATATTTAACAAAAGATAAGGAAAGAATGAAGGATAGAGATGGACACAACACAACAAATAAGAAAAACAAATGGCAAAATCAAAAAAGTGAATTTTAACTTATGAGTAATTACATTAAATGTAAATGTATTAAACATGACAATTAAAATTGTCATCTATAACAAATGTAGTTGAGATTCAAAGGAGCAAAAGTTGAAAATATACCTTGGAAAATGATATACCAAGCAAGCACCAACTAAAGAAAGCTGGAATGGTGAAATTAATAAAAAATAAAATAGACAAAAATTTACTAGTAACAAAGTCATTTATCATAATTAAAAGATTGATCCATTATATTCTAGATATATATCACATAATACATATCTTATGTATATGTATAACACACACACATATATAATCTATAGATAGTTCACATATATGCACCTAACATTGGAACCCAAAAATAATTTCAAGCAAAAACTAACTGCATGATAAAGAGAAATAGGGAAATAGAGATGTAACAATAGATGTTGAAGTTCTATGTATCCTACTTTCAATATTGCTAGTGCAACTAGGAGAAGAGTAATAAAGATATTAAACATCAAGTAGATCTAACAACTACCTATGAAGAATCCACCAACAAAATAAGATATACCTGGATATTTTCCAAGACTAACAATAGACATAAAACAATCCTTGATAAATTCAAACTGATAAAATAGTGCAAAGTACATTTTCTAAACACAGTGAAACTGAACTGGAAATCAGTAATAGTAATATAAGAAAAATTTGGAAATTAAAAAAAATGAAATTAAATAATATTATATTAAAGAAACAGTCATCAGCAATAAATCACAAGTGAAATTTGGAAATACCTTGAAATAAATTAAAACAAAAAAGCAACGTAAGTAAACTTGTGAAATACTGCTAAACTGGTGTTTATGATAAATTAGATTTATAAATGCTTATATTAAAAATAATAAGCTAAACTTTCATCTGAATAAACTAGAAAAAATAAATATGAAGAAATCAGGATGAAGAAAATAAAAATTAGAGCAAGAATTAACAACATTAAGAATAGAATAAGTAGAGAAATTATTTTATGATCAAGGACTCTAAAAAGCTTGTTTGTTGTAGAATAAAAAAACTGGTAAACCTATAGCTAACTTACCAGTAATTATATTAAATATAAATAGCTATAGCTAGACTAGGAAAGAAGAAAAAAGACTCAAATTACTAAAATCAGAAATGGGGGTGGGGATATAGTTCAGTGGTGGACTTCTCACATAGCAAGCAAGAAGCCCTAGTTTTGATTTCAAGTCCCAAAATAATAAAAACAGTAATCAATATGTTAAATAAGGTATAAAAGGGAAGACCTCACTGGTTGGCAATATTCTTTTCCAATCCATGAAAGTGGGATGAATTTCTTTTTATCTAGATCTTTAATTTCTTTTAGGTATTTTAAATAATCTTGAGATAATAATGTATATATGAAGATATGTTTAGGTTATATGCAAATACTACACTATTTTATATAAGAGACATTCGCATCTTCAGATTTTGAAATATATAAAAGATCCTGAAACCAATCTCCCCTGGATACCAAAGAATAATTGTAATTGATGCCCATAAAGCTGTTAAAATGAGCAAATTAGAGTTGTTTATATCCACATGGGTAAATATCACAAATGAAATACTGATAAATAAAACCAATTTATAAATAATACATTTAGTAGAATATAATTTATCTAAATTTGATAGCATGTAAATCAATAATCAATATATATCATATAAACCATATATATATATATATATATACATATATATATACATATATCATATAAACCATAGATAGAAATTATGATAGCTACACAAATATATGGTAAAGCTAAATGCACATATATAGGAATAAAACACACTAAATGTAGGTTCATTTGTATAGTGGAGGAAGAGGAAGAAATCATGAGGTTATAGAGGTACAAAATAGATTCTAAATATATCTACAGAATTTATCTTTTTAAGAAAAGACCTAAATAAAATGTGACAGTAATATAATTCTGCAAAATTTAGTGTTGGTATCCCCATGTTTATTGAATTATTATTTAATTTTTTTAGTATTTTGAAATTTTCTATAATGAAAGTAGCAAAGAAATTAAATGTCCTTGGAGACTTCAAGGTATGGAGAAAAAGCAGCAATAGGAATTTACAAGGAATTTTAAAATACCAGGAAAGGAAGTTGCAAAGCTTAAGACAAAGCACCTCCTCCACAAAAAGCTTAAGGGATAATAAATTTAGAAATCTTTGTGATCTCCTCTTTGATCTCTAGTTGTAATCTAATATCTCGGGTTGATTATATATTTTTTCATAATGTAATGCCAATTCTAGCATCTTTATTGGATTCTAGACTTCTATACATTTTTTTTTAATGTTCACAATCTGGTTTTATAAACATCTAATACATCAGGATGAAGAAAATAAAAATTAGAGCAATGCTTAAAACATGCTTAAAACAATTAGAATAAGATGATAAGATATCTTTGTAGCTTACAGGGATTAATTGAATGTTTAAAAATGTTCAAATGTAGATAAAATGTATGATATATTTGGGATGAACAATAAATATCAGGGATTCTCTTGAAAAACATTGACTCAGACAATTGAGGGGGATTTTTCCATTTCTTACTGAATGAAGATATACTGAACAAATTGGCTCAGTAGAAAAGCATCACTATAAGTGATGAGAAAAATGGGCTCTGGCACATTGAACTGGATGAAGAGAGTGCATATTTATGCACCTGCCATGAGTCATTTGTGTGAAACTGTTCTGTAAATGTCATTTGGGATCAGCTTTAACTCTGAAGTTTTCAAATTAAAAAAAAAAAAGTGTATATATAGCTGAAACCTTCTATGACTTAGAAGGGGAAACTATCCATTTTGATTATCTAAACATCATGAATATGATTTTGCTTAAAGTGACTTATTACATGGACAGTCAATGAATGGAGTGAATGCAGTAGAAGCTAAATTTAATAAGAAGTAAATTAAGTTCAAAGAATACAATAAGTAGTAGGAAATAGTTGCGCTGTGTTGTCTCCAAAGATGGATTAAATTCAAGAGAAAAAAGACAACCCCGATGATGTAAAAACCAGGAAGCTAATAAGAGAAGAAGCATGTGCCAGGTACAATTAGCTGCCTGTCAGAGTTCACAGGACACAGTGTTTAATCCCAAGGCCCTTCTAAGCTCTGTGCTCAAAAAGGACATTGGGTAAATCAAGATTCATATGTTGGGGCTGGGGATGTAGCTCAAGCCGGTAGCGCGCTCGCCTAATATGCGCAGGGCGCTGGGTTCGATCCTCAGCACCACATAAAAAACAAATAAATAAAGATGTTGTATCCACCAAAAACTAAAATAAACAAACAAACAAACAAATAAATAAATAAATAAATAAAACAATTCTCTCTCTCTCTTAAAAAAAAAAAGACTGATATGCAACAAATACCTAAGTACAGTAACACTGAGTTTTCAAACTTAACTGCCTGTTTTGACGTAAAAGACTGGATAAAACTATCAAGGAAAGATGATTTCCCCATATCCGCAGAAAATTGCTTTAATTGTACAGTAGGAATATTGGAGTAGAGGAATGTCGGTGAGAAAATCAGATTTTTTTCTAAGTCCTCTTAAATTTGTGCTTTGTCACTTACTGTGAAATAAATATAAAGCAATGTAATCACTCTGAAGTGGTATTATGAAGCTTAGTTTATAACAGCATAGAAGGCTTTGAATAAATTCCCAATACAAATGAAACATTATTTATTCATTTAGCAAACACTGTTATAGCACTTACGATGTGTTAGGGTCTGGTGTAAATGCTTTAAAAATATCAGCTTGCTTAATTCTCTGTACAATCCAATTAGGTAAGTATTCTAATCCTCACTTTAGGAGGGGAAAGTGGGGCAAGCTAAGGCTATATAACTTGTCCAAGGTCACACTGCTGAACAGGCAGTCTGGTCTGAGTCCATGATCTTGATAGCTTCTATACTCCAGAAAAACTCTATGTATAAAATACAAATAGCAGCTCACTGCTTATAGTTGAATTCTGGGAAGAAAATGCAATGGCAGATTTGGAAAAGAAGTGAAATGAAGGATGAAGTGAGTAATGGGTAGATATGTAGGAGAGAGAAGAAAAACAAGACGTGGGTACCTTGAAGAAAAATGAAATGATTTCATTGTCTTTTGATATATTTTCAAGAAGTATGCTTTTGGTTCAGAATAAGTAAAGCATAGAACAAGATATCTGACTTTCCATCCTAAAATGTTTCAGTATGACACAGAAAAATGTACACAATTGTTTGAAAAAAGAAAAGCAAGAAAAACATCTTCAGTCATGGCAAATATTATCAAACACTCATACTAATGGGGATTTAGTGAGGTAGGTAGAAGGCTTTATTAAATTCTATTCTCAATCACTGAATTAATATTTTTAAACACTTTACTAACTCATTAATATAACTTTAATTCTCCAATACTTGAAAAGTCTAGCATAAGGAATAAAATACACTAAATATTGCATAAATCATACCACAAAAGCAAACCAAACAATTCATATTATTCAAGAACTTTGAGAGCAGTAGTAGGAAATTCAAATGTTACATAAAGTTTTATTAATCACAATTTCAGTGAATCATTCTCAAATATGTGTTGCAGTGTTACTGAAGACATTCTTACATGTAGTGCCTGCCTGGAAAGAATTTACAGCATAATATGTTGGAATTTGTGTATGAATAAACTAGGGAACAACTCAACAGCAGATGAGATGTAGTTGGGAATATATTATACCCATCAAAATCGGAGGAACTGGATGACTTTAAAATGAGTGGGATAATTTCTTAAATGAAATAATCTGGGGCATTGGAGGAAGTAGATTGGAAAGGAGAAGAGGAAAGATTATTCTAAGTATGCAAAAAGAGGGTATGCACTTCCGATGATCTGGAGTACAGACTCTAGAATTTGACTTTCTGGATTCTGATGCTACATGCATTAACCTAAGGAAGCAATTCAATGTCTGGTTCCCATCTTTCAAATGCAGAAAATAACTGCACTTATTTTAAAGATTTTTACACAAATTAAAGGAAGCAAATTCAATTAATTGTTTTTTAAATTGTATTTATTAATTTATTCAATCACTTTGTTTTTCTGAGGATCAAACCCAGGGCCTTATACATGCTAAGCAAATGTTCTACTACTGAACTCCAACCCCATATCCTGGAGAGCCATGAGTGGAGACTGGCAAGAAAGGTGTTAATAAATGTTAGCTGTCCTCATTATAATTATTGTTGTTGCTATGTACAGAGGAATAAAATGAAAGAAGGAAAATTATGTGGTGGACTTACAAATTCTAACAACACGGTTTATTTCAATAGTTTCAGTGGTAAGAAACTGTAGTTAAAAGAACTGATTCTAGCAAGTGACTTTTAGCAAGATTTAACATAAAGATGATCAAAAGGGCCACTGAAGACCCATTTATACACATCCCTTCTTGTCCACTCCAGTTTTCCCCTTCACTTGAGGTGGGAATTTCAACTCAAAGGTACCAAGGAAGGAAGAAAGAAAGGGGGAGGAGAGATACAAAGTCTAAATAGCTAGTAAACTTGAACAGTGCTGAAATGGAATATCCAAACAACTGTCAAAAGTATAAGAAGCCTTTTTTATTAACCAGATGCTACCAGGCCTGAACAAGCACAGAAGAGAGTACCCAGCACGAGACACTTCTTTGCTTTGACAGGTCTGATTTATGAAACAGATGATTTGTTATTTATTGATCAGAGACTGATTCTACTCACTGAGTTAAGAAGCCGCTTGATAAAAGGCAATCATGCATCTCATTTGGTTATGAGCAAAAATAGCTATTGGCTTGCTGTGTCAACTGACTTTGATGCTACGACATCCAGATGTTCAACATGTGCAAACTTCAGAAACAAAACAAAACAAAACAAATCAAAATGGGTCTCTTCTGCCACAAAAGAGAGCAAAACATTCAAAACATGTTTTGTGGAAAAAAAGGACTCATCAGAGCCACACAATATAGTCTAAATGTATTTTTTAGTAGGAAATAAGAGAAGTTCATTAAATCAATTATTTTCTTCCTTTATTTACTTAATCATTACTTGTTGGTGGTTCTCTGTTTAAGGCATTGTGTGAAGCACTGTATTGACATTTAAAATCTTCCATATGCAAATGCCACCTACATTAGCAGAGTTGCAGGAAATTACTAATTCAAATAAAATTTTACCAACATGCTCAAAGCAAGCCTTAGACGTTTTCATCTTCTGCAGTATCAAAGCTCCTATTGAGATAATTATTTTTCACTCTTGGTATGATAACACAATTGCCATTTGTTCTTTCTTCATCCAGGAAATTCCTTCAGCTTTGTCATCTTCCCCAATCAGTCTAGCGGAAAGCTACATATGACTGGCTTTTGAGATAAGAAGCAGGACCACCTCGTTCAGGAGCATAGAAACACTTTTATTCTAGCTTTGTGCATTTTAATTGTGATGCTGGAGTACATAGGACGTCAATGTATCACATGGATGCTCGTAATTTTCCATGAGCTATTAAATGATTGAGAGCACAAAATTCAACTTTGTCACTAGTGGTTTATGGATTTGTTTTCCCCTTTCCTAAGTATACTCCAAAAAGAGGAAAAAAATAATTAACTTATCGTCTGAAGTGAGGTGTAAAATTGTTTCTTTTTCGAATTTTTTTTTTCTGGGAATGACCTAATTCAAGGTGGAATGGTAAATCTATTTGGTGGTAGGTAGCCTTCTGTAATTCATTTGAACCTGGATTTGAAACAGATTTTATTTGCTTACAGTTGTCTGAGAAAGAGATGTCATTAAGTTGTCACCCTTGGCCTTTAGTTTAACAAAACCGGTTAAACAAACACCACATTGTGGATAACACAGTCATTATCACTATAAGAGCACACAATTGTAAAGTTGATACTAAAAATCTTACACAATTATAATGAGCTGCAAAGTGTACATACTTTCACAGAGAGAATGTCTTAAAAAAAACAAAAAACAAAAAACAAAAAACTCCTAGGAACCAGAGATTCACCAGTGTGTTTGTCTTGATTATAAAATATAATGAAGTACAGTGCTAAGAGCATGGACTACAGAATTGGACAAACATGGATTTTGTTTTTCTCAGTTCTACCTCCTCTGAAAGCATAAAATGATCTATGTGTATCTTTTCCTTCTATCTGTCAATTTGGGATTGTGATCCCTATCCCCAAGGTTTTTTTTTTGAATTAAAGTTGGGTTTAGAACATGTAATCTAACAAGATAATCTTATAAAATGGCTAACACTGTTATGGCTTCTGGTCAGTACCTAGGGAAAAAAAAATCTTAATTTCTTTTTCCTCACTGGCCTTTATGAAATGATGAAGAGTAAGCAAAGCAGAGAATTGGGAGCATCAAAGAAATTTATAAACTAATCAGAATATTTTTTTAGTTTTATATTAAAAAGCATTAGTTGTTCTAAAGAATAATTCATTCACTAGGACACAATTTGACCTGATAAAAACACACCCAAGTTTCAGATTTGGTGATTGCATATTTGCAGGATAAGATAAACACAGATTCAATTTGTCTGCAAATTTGAAAATGTTACCCAATATTATTTGCTATTTTGGTTGTTTGAATGAAATTAGCTTGCTAATGTTGAATTAGTTGGCTAATTTTGAAATTAGTTTGAACATAAAGGTTGCTTTGTTGGAGATTATTCATCAGGCATCTGCACTCATTTATTTGTTCACTCAAAAATTTATTAGGCACCTACTTTGTGCCAGACAAAGGGGAAAAAAAGGACATTATTGTCTCTTGAACACTGTGAAATATTGTTTAAATTAGATGGCATATTCAACCTCTTATATGGAGTATATTCATTTTAACATCATCGTAGACTAAACGTCAAAGGAAATACCACTTATTACTATTGTGGGCAGGTACTCCATTGTTTGCTTTTTATATATTGTCTCATTTAATCTTCACAAGAACATAATAAATCACTGTTACTGTCTGCGTTTTACATATAAAGAGGTGATGTTTAGGGGAGTTACATTTTACATGTCTGAGATCACATAGTCAATTAATGATAAAGCCATGTTGGAATTTAGATCAGGGCACCAATTCACATCTTTTTTTTTTTTTTTTTTTTTTTTTACAGCAGGCCTAAGCACTGCAGAGCCTCTAGCATAGTGATAGGGCAGGGAATATTACTAATACTTTTAGAGATAAGTGCCTAGAATTTCAGAAAAATTAAAGGTAAAATAAATGTTGAAAGACTAAAATAAAAATATTCTAAACTAATTAGAAATGCCAGTTCAGTGAAATATTTCACTCTGTACTTTGTGTCTTCAGTTAGACTTCTTTCATAATTTATTTTGGAAATAGGCCCTGAATGCATGACCATTAGTGAAGCTCCCAGGTTAATTATCAAGCACTCACTTACTATCTGTTCTTGGACTTTTAATAATACAACACTCAAATTTTGACTATTGGAAAATGAGCCCAAAGATATTTAGGCTACAGTCTTAATCTAATCAGTGAATTAATCCCTGATGGGATTAGCTGGGTGGTAACTGGAGGCAGGTGGGGTGTGGATGGAGGAAGGGATTCATTGGGGGCGTGGCTATGGGGTATATATTTTGTATCTGGAGAGTGGAACCTCTCTCACTCTCTGCTTGTTAATGACCATGTGAGCCTCTTCCCTCTGCCACACCCTTCTGCCATGATGTCCTGCTTCACCTTGAACCATGAGGAATGGAGCCATTCACTTATGGACTGAGACCTCTGAAACCATGTACCCTCAAATAAACCTTTTCTCTTTTACAGTTGTTCTGATTGGGTCCTTTAGTCACAGTGGTGAAAAAGGTAACTAAAACAGAAAGATGTGGTGTTTTTTCTCCCCACTCAATTCTAGTGGCAAACGTGTTTTCTGGAGAATACTTTCAAACTTGGATTTGTTAAGTTATTTGGAGCCATCATTGTAAATGTTAAGAATGGCTGTCCAATAGAGGATGTAAAAAATAGCATGAGTTATGGGCACTGCCATCACTAAATTTACTATACAGATGAAATAGAATTCTGATGTAATAAGACAAAATGCTATTTTCACAGATAGTCTTTTATGCTTTGTCTTTCTTCAATCACTATTCTTGTTTCTTCTATTGTAATTATTTGTTACACTACTATCTTTTTAACTGGACCATTGTCTCTTTGAAGGTAGAGATTATATTCTAACTCACCCATCTTTAACATATAGTCTAGCATCTTATTGGCTTGCAATTTATTGAGGATAGAGACCATGCGTAAAGCCCAGTGTATTTCATTCTGCATTCCACGTTCCAAGACAATTTGCCATAGATATTAAGTGTTAATATGTGTAATCCATCAATCACAGCTATTGAGAAGGCTCATTAAGATTAGTAGACTATTAAGAACATACAATTCCCATTCTTTCTGCCCTGTGGGACCTTGAATTAATCATCCTGTATCAGTCTCTACTTTCTAGTTTACTTTCCCCTTAAGAGTTAAGGAGAGCAAAAGAACTGTTTAAACTGTTATTAATTTTTAAACTTGTTATAATTAAAAAATGTTTTGAATACAACCTCTGTGCTTCTAGCATCTAAAAGGCCTAGAATATGTTCCTAGGGGGAAATGTGCCCAAAAAGACGAGTATAGTTTTAACTCAAATCTTGAACAATAGAAAAAAAAAATGAAGTTAAAAGAGTCAAAAAGCCCAGAAAGTTCTATTTCCCATACCATTTTACTCCCAAAGAAAATGTCACAAAATGAAACATCACATTTATATTCCTGAGAATAATATTACCATACAAAAACTGATCCATTTAAAAAAGTATTTGTGAATTTGATCAAAGGTAAAATTTGAAAATAGCTTTTCGCTAAGGAAAAGGACAGATTCTGCCTCCAGTCAAAATATTCATTTTTTAAAGAACAAATTAGCAGATACTGAAGGCATAAATAATATTTTTTGTGGCATAAATTGGCATCTCCAGTAACTATTCTACATATGACTGGTGGAAAAACATTCAAATTCTCAGGTTATTATTAAATATTACCCCAAATGAGAATCAAACTAATCTAAAACATACATTAGATGTCAAATTAAACCAAAACAATGTCATCATGAATTCAAAACATGACCAGGAAGGCATAAGGCTTGGAAAGCACAATGAACCGTCATGGGGGGAGTTCTATATATAAAGCAGATCACCAAATCTAAAAGAATAATACAAACTACAGAGGCAGTGCTCTGACAGGTTTCTCCTATTTTAATGAAACAAGTTCCAGTGGAAAACTTAAAAGATTAAAAACTCACAACAAAATAACTCCCATACATTTTTCTTAGGGCTGTCTCCATAGCCCAAAATGTAGCACAGATTTGGCAGATCTCCCATAATAAAATCAGTGGAGACAGTCAAGCTAAATGAAAAACTAAAGAACCTGCATTTGCTAGATTAGTTGTCTAACTTGATCAAATAAACTATAGATTGGCTAAATTTCCAGTTCATAATACACTGGGTAGACATATACAAATCCCAACTATATTTGGCTCCAGAGTAATAATCAATTTCCAGAAACAACACATTCAGCTTCAGAAAACTCTCTGGCAATAATTCTGTAGTATTATATTGGAGTTATGCTATTTTTCATGTTTAAGGAAATCACTGGAGGATATTAAACCAGTTCTTTTACATTGAAAATTTTATTCTTTATTATATCTGATTTATTGATTAGTTCATTAACAAAAGCACACAAAAACATCTGTAGGACATACATGTAGTGACATATTTTGCTATGGGAAATTGTAGTGGCAAAAAAAGAATGATTATCATCTATTTGCTCAGATTAAAAAATTAGTTTTTCATATCTAACAATATTTAAAACGTAACTTTATAATTTTATAAAATGACTTAACTCTGATTGTTTAAAAAGCAAATTGCCATTTGCTGCAAAAGTAACAGTTGAAATATTTCAAGAAGTTCATTCTTAAAAACATACCTGCCACTACATTATTATTGTCTTAAAAGCTTTCTATCTTGCAATCTTATATTTTCAATAGTAAATATTAAATTTTATAGTGTCTAAAAGAAACAATTATTCTGTCAATAAACAGAGACGCAGAAAAATGAGTCACTTTGCTAAATTTATATCTATGGAATTTATCAGGTTGAGGTTACTAGATAAAATCATATATATATAAAACTGAGCATGGACAGCCCCAGATACTTTAACATCTTGTTAGCAATGAACTGAATCTCAATTAGTTAATTTTATCCTTGAACAAGATTGTTTGTTTCAGATATTTTTGTTTTGTTTGTTTTACTCAAAGTATATATTATAGATCTACTTTTTAAAATCATTTTGGTAGACACAAGCCCCTTTTGCTTGTTAATGAGCAAAAGACCCTAAAGAGGTTTTATGTGACTTTTTGACTGGCTAACTGGGTGGCAGAAAATTAATTTAATTGAATTAGGGAGGATAAGGAAATATATTTAGTAACATGAAGTGGCAGGGAAAAAAAGATGGATAAATACCAACAATGAGCTTTGGCTATGTCATTGCCTCATCTGCTCCCCCCAAATAAAATTATATTATTCTTAAATCATTTATTACATCCTCATTATGTATGATTGACTAAGACTGTCATGAACAAGCCACGGGAAACATTGAAAGCTCTAGCTTAGACCCACTTTGAGACAATAGTAAATATTGATGCCATCATAATGTGTACATATGAAAAATGCCAAACACATGTGTACAGCATCCCCATGGTTACAGAGGAATCTTTTCCCAAATATTCAGGAAAATAATGCAAATTGTGTAAAACAGGATGAGGCAGGCTGAAGGGTTCTTTATAACACTTTCTATATGAACTGTGTCCCTCTCATTAAAGTATGTTAGAATATGAATAAGTGGGATATGGGAGAGATAAACATGATATAAAAGACAACAAATTATTTAGGAATATTGGTATTTAAATTCATTAGGAATAATTGTTCTTCATATTATAATCTATGTAATCCAATTTGTATGTTGTCATTCCTTTACCAATCAGGACAAGAAAGAGAAGATAGAAAATACCACTGATATTGCTACATGATGTAGAATGTGAAGGAATTATGGTTTGTTGTTGAGGCTACTTTGAGAAGACAATTTCTTTTCCCAAGGGATTGAGGGAGTTGGGAATATGTCAGGAAAAAGAAGGATAAAAATGAAGGAACATGGGAGTCAAAATGGAAAAAACATTTCAAGAAATAGAAGGAAAGGAAAATCCTACATGCCAAATCATGCAAAAAATTCCTGTTGGATAAAAATTGATTAAGAAATACATTGCAGTTACTAACTAGATGATCAAAAATGCCTATTTTAATCACAATGTCATTACTGGCTTTATATTCACACTTAATTCCAACAATTTCTATATTTCATAAACATTTTTCTTAACATCCTTCCAAACAAGATTAAGCTTTATTTTTTTGCATTTTGTTTATAGCTGCTGCAGTATTTCTTCTGAATGTCTATCTTGACAGAGACAAAACTAAATTTTGTGCATGTCTGTCTACTGCACTAAATAGCTCAGGGCAAAAAACATACTTTTGCCTATCAAACCTGTCTATCTGACACAAGGCGGAGCTAAAAAAAAATAGTATAGGTTGATTTCAGTTTCTTCACTCTCTTCTTCATGCACCCAGTTTTTTCAACTGGATGATAATGGTTGGAAATGACTGGAAATGGTGAGAAAACATGGGGCATGCAGTCATGGCCGCAGGATAGAGCAGGAAGTGTCTCATATCCAGAACATAAATAGCTCAGCCTACCTCTGTTGTGGTTGCAGAAAGATAATATAATAGATCAGAAATAACCAGGTAGTAATTATTTTTATGGATTTAGGATAGCCAAATTATGTTTGGGGGTTAAGCTTGTTGTGCTTTTATTTATTCAGGAATTACAAAGAGTTGAAAATACAGAAACTTAAAATTTAGGCAAAACAGATGGGATGAATTTTAAGCATGAGAAAGACTATTTTATCATGTGGAATGAGTTGCTTTATGAGGAATGAGTTTCCCATTATTTAGTTTTAAACAGGAAAACAACGACCACTTGTCAGATTTATTATAGAGAGAATTTTTGAACTAAGAAAACAAGTATCCTTTGAAGTCCCTTCTTACACTAAGATGTTATTATGGATGTATGGTTTCTAAATTATTTACAGTATTTATGTTTAGATAATTCCAGGGAAAATTTTGGAAAATTAACAAGTACATCAATGTGAGAAATGAATTTTTTATTTATTTACCATTCACTTATTCACTCAACAAATATATAATTAGGGATTATTTTGTGCAAAACCTTATTTTATATATACAAATTGGATAAAGTCTCTGTTTCCTCAAAGGGCTCACAATTAAGATAGATAATGTACTTTTATTGACATCTTATTGATGTATTTTATAAAAAGCTCTAGATTTTGAACATATAATTCAAAATTAGGAAATGGGCCAGACACATCAAGGTCATGTCTCTATGTATTTACTGACCACTGGAAAAACAAAACAAATGGATGGAACAAGACACCAAGATCAAGCCTAGCTAAGAAAGTACAACATGATTATTACAGTTTAGGAGAAACATAGAAAACATCTGAATCAATGAAATCATTCTTTATCATTATTATTATTATTATTATTATTATTTCTTTATCTTGCTAACAACTGACTATGTGAGGTATGTATTCAATGAAATAAGCTGATTTTTTCAAGGTCATATTTCTAATGAATTTTGGAGACAAAAATACAACTTTGAGGTTTTGTTTTGAGATATAATCCATTCTACCAATTTGAAATGAGTGTATGCATACTATAGAAACACATACATTATTTTCTTTTCATGGCTAAATACATAGAGTATAAAAACCAAGAAGGAAAAAGAACCACCAAAATTATCCAACTTATATATAGTATTTTAAAAAATAATCAGATAATCATTGTGTTTTAGGAACCGAAAGAGGGAAATTGCCTTGCCAGGAAAAGATATGTCTGGAAAGACCTTTGAGATCTTTCTAGTGCAGTGTTTCTCAGGTCCCTTGGGCATCACATTGATCTTTTCTGGGGGTCTGTAAAGTCAAAACTATTTTTACAATGGTACCAGGACGTTATTTGCCTTTTTTACTCCATTTCCTTATGAGTGTGCTGTGGAGTGTTCCAGAGAACATACATGTGATAGCGCAATAAATTGAACGCAAAAACAGGTATGGCAATCCAGCTGTCTCCTATTACACTGCATATTAACATGATTTGTAAAAATGAAAAGCAATGCTATTCCTTTATCTAATATTTAAAAAATATATAAAAGATATTTTTAAAAGTGCTATTTACATTTATATTGTTATATTTAAATATATTAATAACTACTAGAGTTTTAAATTTTCCATTTAATTTTATAATATGGTAAATATTGATGGATATTGCCGCATAAATCAAAATTCTTTGGGGGTATTTGCTAAAACTTAAGACTAGATTAAGTGGTCCTTCAATAAAATTTGAGAACAATGGTTCTAGTGAAATGCCTTGGTGTACCTGATGAACTCTAGAACTGTACATGAAGCAGCTTTTTACTTTTCATGAGTGGACCTCAGCCTTTCCCAAAGTGCAGTTCTCCTTTTCCAGGGATAGTAGTATTTTCTTCTATTGCATCAAAATTTGTTCCTGATATTTTTTTCAAACACTGATCAAGTGATATCATTTTGATATAAAGAGATTACTGGCTCAATTAATTGTAAACAATTAATTAAGATAAAAAATTTGGGTTGTTGGGGTGGCAGGCATGTTACGTTGTCACTGCTGCTAAATTGTTGGATCACTTGACTTCACTCCATTTTTCCTTTTATGCAAATGGGGTTCAAAATTATGTGTAAAATTCTACATTTTATTGTCCCAGACCACTTCATTGGATAGACTAATTTTAGCATGAAACCATTGTCTTAATTTATAGTGACTGTAATTGGAACATTTCTTAAATTTTCTCTCAATTTCAATTAAAAAAAAAAACAATTCTTACCTGGAAATAACTTTTAAGTTGGATAAATTTTCCTTTTTTTCTTAAGGTGCTAGGTATTGAACCCAGGATTTTCACATGCTAGGCACGCACTCTACCATAGGGCTATATCCACAAGCCCAAGTTTGATGATTTGATGGAGACTTTGATAGTGATGAGAGAAGGCCAGGTTATTGTGAAATGGATATTAATACTAGATTAAAAAAATAATAATTCTTTTGCTATTTTCATCTTGTCTCTGAATAAAAATGCTTCTTTTCTTGGTTTAATGATCAGTCTGTAATAACAAAGCACCATTTTGTAGGAAGGAAATATTAGTTCATCCAGTCAAAACAACTCTTTGTTAATAAATGTAGTTGTTTTCCAATTTAACTTTCAATCTTATTCATTATTTGTGGATTGATTTGTTTAATTTTTCTGTGCCACCTTAAAAATTGTTCTCAAAAAGAGGCAAGAGTTTTCTTAAACTACACTGTTTTCTTCTATTTTTCTGACATTAGATGTCTGCAGATGTTATTGTGAACTTAAGAAATATATGACTTTCATAGCTAAGCATTAGAAAAAGGACTTATAACATGACATTGCTTTCCTATTTCAGTGTGAGTTCCCTGGCAATTCAAAGTGGAAACCCACAGGGTAACCACAGGAGGTAACACCTTCCTGGATCAATATTTGTGCATCAGATGTTATAAGAATGTTTTGTAAGGTTCATAAATAAAGAGCTTTTTTTCTCCAGACTCAGAAATGAAATTAAAAGGAATTTGGCTGTCAAGGGACTTGCCTTTTCTGGAGCAAATAACCAACTAAAAAGAAGGCTTTAAATAAGTCAATTAAGGCCAATGTTCAGTGAAATGAATACCAGAAATATTCCTTTTTTTTTTTCCAAGAGATCCTTTCCCCCCAGTTAATTGGTAGATTTATAAAGGCCAGGTCATATCAAATAAAATCAAATCCACCAACATTTACTAAATGTATCAAGTTTGATTCAGTTCCACTCAACAGACAGTTATTAAACATCACCTTTTTATGTGGCAGGATTATGATAGGGTCAAGCTTTGAAACTCTCAAGAAAACACAAGCCTTGAGGTTTATACAGTCTGGTGAAGGAGTCAGACAACAGCAAAAGATGTCTTCAGAGTCTGGTAATCTATAAATTTACCAGAGGCAACAGTGATTGGATAGAATAGTGCAGAGGAGGGAGGATCCGTGAGGTAAAGCAAGGAGGAAATATAGTGTGGACTGTCATGGTAGATTGTGACAAGACTGTGACAGAAAAGCTGGTAACAGTGGAAGAAGGGGCTGAGAAAGTAACTAAGGGCTACCTTACATGGTACAGCATGGTGAGCAGCCCAGTCACATTTGTGAGTTACAGCAAAGTTTTCAGCAAGGAGGGTTATAATTAGGATAAGTATTACTAGTATGCAATATGAAGGTCAAGGTTACCTCTGTCCCACTCACTTGGTTGCTGAATCAGGTGTCAGGTGTGCCACATCAGGCAACTTAAGGGAAAAGAAAATTTCACAAGGACGAGGATTTGACAGTGGATCTGAGCATTATTCATTTTATGGCAGCATATTCCAAAGTAGTGCTTTGTTAAGTGGATTTCTGGATTATATTATCTTAAATAATAGAATTATAAAGTTTCCTAATGAGATCGGGATCAGCCTTGAAAAGCTATTGTACTCAAAAGGAGCTACTGAATCATTGAATCATGACCCAGTGAAGTTTATTTCAGGGAAGCAAAGGAAGATGAGTTTTAGGAAATACATTATTAAACTTATTATCTAATAAAGCCAAGAAAAATAATCCCAAGAATGCCAAAAATGTGTTCAATAAAATTGCTCATAGTAATTTTACAGTGAAAAGACCTGGCAGATTTCACCTTCATCAAGTGATAAAGATTAATATCTCCAGTAATAAACTTCATCAACATCATGTACCACTTACGATGAACCAAAAATGGCATAGGACCTCTGGGATACTTCTCATTCAAATCCAGATAAAACATTCAGAAAAATCCAACTTGAGAACCATTTTACAATATAATTTCTTCTCTTCCAAAGCGTTGAAGCTATGAAACTGATAGATTAGAGAGGACTAAGGAGACGTGTCCATTAACTACAATGTGGGGATCTTAGATTAAAATTTGGAAAAGAATAAATCTGAATAAATATTGTGGCTTAGTTAATATTATACCAATATTAAACTCTTAGTTTGGTTATATTTTCATGGTTATAAGAAGCATTAACATTAGAGGAAGCTGGATGAAGAATATAAGAAAATTTTCTGCACTCTCCAAAATTATTTTGTAAGACTAAAATTAATTAACAATAGCATTTTTAGAAAACCTCATCCAATTTCATTCTTCAGAATTGATGAATTAAATTGTTATGTGAATTGTCGATACAACAATTTATTTTACAAAAAAGTGATTTTCATTATTTACAAAGAAACTAATTAACTTTGTTAGCTATGGTGGATATTCTGATTTTTTTAATATTTATTCATTTCATAGACATTTTTAAGCATTTGCTGATATATGGCATGATATCTAGAATTCACTTTAAAATACCTGGATATAAAGAGGGGTTAGAGATAAAACAACAATTGTTAAGTTAGGTCATGGACAGTGTATTTTATACATTTGCTGTATTTTTATGAAAGTTTAATGTTTTCCAGAATATGAAGTTTTTAAAAAGTCATATAATATTCTTATTTTTAAAAAGATTAGAGTTCCAAATTGACAAATTTTTACTACAATGAATAGCTGTGAGAGAACATATCCTAGCAAATACTTTTGAGAAACAAATACTTTCTTTGGAATAAGGACATTTTAATAATGAGTGGCAAACTTGAGCTATGGAGAGAACATTCAGAGTGTTTGGGAATGTTCAATGTTACAAGATTTTGTAAATGGTAATGTTATGTCTCCCAATAACATTCTCATATCTGAATGATTTAAGAAAGTGAAAACATAATTTAATGTGTTTTAAAATCTTCCAAATAATTTCTTTATTCAATATTATTGAATCCTTCACAGGAATAACTTTTGTTAGCAGAGAGTAGAGATATTTAAAATGAATTTTTTTAAAAAATGAGCCTCAGAATAATTATTGAGGGAAAATGGAAAGTAAATAAAGCTGTATCTCTTCCATTTATTTCTGTAGATTCAAAAATATCTACTCTATCTGTAATAGCTGTTTTGAAAAAATGAATTTAGAAGTAGGCCTTTATGTTATTAGTTTACAAAGATTTCAACATGATTTTTTTAAAAAAAATAATGTATAATTAAGCATATTCAATTGTGTTACTAATAAAACTATTTTAGGGAAAACAAAAATAGTTCCAGCATCAATCATAAAATAGTTAATTTTTAAACGTTTGCTTATCCTATTATTTCTCTTTCTTTGTGTGTGTGGTTTATAAGGTATGTAATCTATTAGTACCATAGTACCTACATACATTTTTGTGGATGGAGTCCTGGGGATTGAATACATGGGCACTTTACTGCTATCTGCATCTCCAGCCCTTTAAAAAAAAAATTGAATTTTACAACAGGTCTTTCTAAATTGCTAAATTCCTGTGGCCAGCCTAGAACTTGTGATTCCCTGCCTCAGTTTCTTGAGTCTTTAGTATTACATGCCTGCACCACCCCCATCCCTATATGTCATTTTTAAACATGTATTTCTGTTGTTACAAATATAATGGATTAAATAGCCTGAAAAGCTATTGTACTATACCTGTCCGGAAAAGCTAGATGTTGTGTAACAAATATCCTCTCAAATGTATATTTCTATTCCCAGGAAATAAGAAAACTTATGGTTAAATAAACAATATGAGCCCTCAAAATCAACAAGGACAGTTGGTGAGCAGGTGCTGATCTAGTTTTTTGTAAGTTCAGAATTGGTGATTTAATGCCTGTGTAGGTACAGGAACCTAGGCCACCAACTATGGACCTAATATCTTATAAAGAATGAAATAGGACAAAAGTGTCCAGGGATACGTTAAAGAAATTTGTCTGTCTTACCTAGAAACTTTGGGTTGAAAAACAAACAAACAAACAAATAGTGCCACAAATAAATATATTGTTCCTGAGACCTTTTAACCACAAATCAGCCAATCATATCTGTAATCTGGCTTCATACTGATTTTTTAATACCAAGTAATCTTGGAATGTTCCAAAACAAAAAATCAACATTGAAGTTGTCACAGGCCAGTATAAGCTTAAAACTCCAGCTGAAGTGAAGGCCAATCTTTGAAGAAACATGCCCTCTATTTAAGTCTTATAGGATTTTACCAACAATCAAACCAACAAAAGCAAACCTTATTGGAGATGTGCATAAAAATCAATCATAATACATGAAAAAAATACTCAATCATGACTGAAAACAAATATAATAGGAAGAAGGTTTATATTTCCTAAGGTCAGATAAACTATTATGTAGGAAACAGAAACCCTCAAAATCATGATAGTATCACAAAACTAATGAAAAGAAGAAGATAAAGACAAGTGAAACTATCAAAACAAAAATTGAAGATATGTAAAATAATCAAAGAGAACTTCTAGAACTTGAAAATATGGATATTGAAACATGATTTCTATGTAAAAATGACACATATGGATGTCCTTGTTATGATGCTTTTACAACAGGTCCACATAATCAAAAACTTTGATAGTTCTCTGATTTAGAGGATTAAAACAAGTAATCTAAATGTGTGGGATAGATTTTAAGTTAAAATTACCGAGAAATGGGTGGTGCATGCTCATGAAAACAGGCAGTGAATACAAATTTTACCATTTTTGTCATGTGGATATGTAGACAAAATATTACTACCATACATTCTGATTTCTCAAGAGAAATGTTGAAGTCCAACTGTCTATGTAAAATCTAAAATTTTTAAAATATCAGCAATGATCCCAAATCCTTCTTAAACCCTGTGTGGGTCTTACAAAACACAACTGTAGGTAACATATTGCACTTCTTTATTTGAAGTGCTGGTCAAGGATGAAGGACCTTTTAAAATGATTGGGAAAGCAGGGTCAGAAGTGCAGGGATACAGAAGCAAAGAGAACAGGGGTTTTCAAGCTTTAGTGAGAAGCAAGCAGTGTCAGTGTGGTAGGAAGAGAAGAGGATAAGGAATTAATTCATTGTACTTGGTGGGAAACATGTGCTTCAGTGACTTTTAGAGGAAAATTTCAGTGGCGTTGATAACTAAACCATATATCAGTGAATTGAGAAAACGTTATTAATCAGGAAAATAGTTGGTATGTGTCATCTACTTGGACTCAAAAAAGGGGGTACTGACTTAAGTTCAGAAGATTGTGTTAATTTTGTTTATATATTGATGATAATGTAAATACATATATATATATATGTATATATATAAACAAATATGTGTATATATATATGGAAGTAAGAGATTCAAGCATGCTTATGTGATAGGAATGAAGATCTAGTGGTGAGGGAGAGAGAAAGCAGGTTATATATGGAATAGATCAGATCAAAAACATTGTCCTCAAACACAGGAGAGGAGTCCTTTTGCTGTAGAACTAGAAAAGAAGATGGCTGCTCTTAAAAAACACCTGTAGAAAGTAGAAAAAACATCTGAGGCAATTTCACTTGGGCCCTGATGACCTTTATTTATATATTTATTTTATTTATTATTCTTTTTTTAATGAAATAAGGAACAAAATCAACAGTTGAGAAGGAGGCTAGGAATAGTCTTCAAAGAACATGTGGTGAACACTAGATAAATTTGTGTCACTACTCCAGAATCCAAACAACAATGGAAGAAAATGCTTACATTTGTAGAAAGATCTTTTGTAAAAGCTGAGGCAATTAAAATGAACAAATAATTGCAGGCTTTAAAGACAAAAATCAAACTGTGGAAAGTAGTGTAAAATAAAAAATGATAAAATTTTGTATGACACAACTCACCAATCTTTTGTTGACTAATTAACTAACCAACTAGTGTCACCATAAATATCCTTAGTCTCTTACCTCAAAAGGTTATTATAAAATAATTATTTTGCATTTAATTTCCTCAAAAGAAATTTTGATTTTATATTCTACACATAATTACTATTAGAAATGACATAGATAGGATCACGATGTATGTAATTGCTAGCCTTTCCAGAACTTTCCATAGAAACATACAAATAGGTACTATATGCTACTTAATACATGAACTACCATTATAAAGATACATCATAATCGTGTGCCCATTTATTGGTAGTCATTTAAGTTGTTTACACTGCTTTTGGTATTCAAATGAAGTTTGCAGATATAAATATATTCGAAGGATATATGTTTCCAGAATTTCCATATTAAATTTTGAAAGATTATACCAACTTATTGTATCATATCAACAATGTTTTAGAATTTATTTTCCCATTTCCTCACCGGAATCACAAATACAAAGGTTAAATTGTTGTGCCACCAGTAGGAGAAAAGAAATTACCAACTTCTTTTGTTTCTTTTACATGGAGCAGAGGAAATGATGATGAATAAGACACTGTCCTTGATCAGCCTACAATTTCAGTCTATTGCAAAGGGCAGATAATTAAATAAATAAGAAATAAAGTAGGATCAGTCTGAGAATACTGAAAGTCTAGAATGTTATGAAAACACAAAGAATATCTAACTGAAACATGGTGATACAGCCAGGTGTGTTGGCACATGCCTGTTACCCCAGTGATTTCAAAGGCTGAGGCTGGAGGATTATTGTTCAAGGACATCCTCAACAAGTTAGCAGAAACCTGCCTTAAAAATAACCAAAAATGGCTGAGTATGTAGTTCAGTGCTAGAGCACTCCTGAGTTCAATTCCCAGTTCTGCAAAATATAGTTAATTTCTGTGTGTCAATTAGTTAATTAGTTAATTTCTGTGTGTCAATTTTTTTAACCATTATTTTCTAATTCATTGACATTCACTTATTTTCCTCATTACTTCCTCCCTTGTATTATCAATAGCCAGGAGTGCTCATCCTTAGTCCTAATTATCTAGAAATACTGCTTCCCAATTCATCCTTATCTTTCCTGCCTCTATGCAGAACAATATAGGAAGGGCTTACCAACTCTTAAAAAAAAATTTATCTTAGTAAATTCATGTTCTTCAACCCTGGCTAGACTTGTGGCAGACCATACCAGTCAGAGTGTGATATAAATAATTCAAAGTGAAAGAAAAGAATTGATATTTAGCTTTTTACCTTAAAATTAAGCTCTTAAAGTTCATTTTAGAAAAGAAAATATGTATAACAGCGAAAATGATGAAATGATTTGTAAAAGCACAGTATTTTAGCAAGTGGACAGCCACTAAAAACCATTTTGTAAATTAAAAAGCATAATTCAGTAAAAGCCTGTGATATCATTACAGGTTAGTAGCAGATTAGGAAGAATAATAAATTGGGCTGTGCAAACACGAGGAAGTACAGTTTGGAGATAGCTCTGCCTTGTGCTGAGGACTGTGGCTCTCTGTGAAGGCCCTACGTCAACAACCAGATACAGGTCTCTAGCATTGCATAGATATCTGTGCTTCAAGGATTTCTAAGCTCATCCAGATACTCTGTGTGTGGAACTCTTCTCCCCCACAATTTTTCTAAGTTCATGAAACTTGAAATTATCAAGAATTGGTAAGAGGACCTTTAGATGGTTAGAGGAGACATTGGTGGTATGGAAGGTCAAATCCCCAGCATTTGCCTTCCTAGATTAAAAGGAAAGAGCTCAAGGGTTTCTTTCAGCTTCAGAAAAAGAGAGATCTAGGCTCACATTATCTCATTACCCCCTGGGGCTGGCATACTATAAGCCATGAATAAATGTATAAGTGATCATGTGAAGACTTGAAAAGGTCTATTTCCAGAAAGTAGTATTAGGAGAACAAAGAGGTGATCAGAAGATGAAATAGGGTGAGGATAGCTAGAAGATCTATAGTTTGAAAAGCACAATATTGAAGCAGAAGCATTTCAAATGACAGTGAAGAAAGAGTGCTCTGAAAATTGAAGGTTCCCTCTGCCTACTTGGAGGGGGCGCAATTATTGTCACAAAATAAATCTGTGTGACAAACATCTCTAGATACCTCGTGGATGTTTTTACTATGCCACCAGTAATGGGTAGGTAGAGGGTTAAAAAGGGAGAAGAGGATGAAATAGTTTTTCAATTAACATTCATTTAAATAAATTTGTATTGGACATCTAAAACACTCTCAGCATGAAATTAGACTCAGGACAATCATGATAAACAAAGCAGATGTGGTTCCTGTCCTCCAAAGACTTACCATCTATTCAGGAAAACTAATATAAATTAATAAATTCAATTAACATTTATGCATAATTTAAATTTAAATCGTGAAGATTTAAAGAAAGACATACGTGTCATCTGAAAGAATTTCAAGAAGATTAAGGAAATCTTCTCTAAGGAAAGGGCCCAAAGAGCTCTGCTCCATAGGAAGACAAAAATGTTGGCCAGGCACAGAATTTAGGATTTCTGGTTTTCTTCCCTGAACAAATGCTAACACAACAATATGTTGCCAAGGAGAAAACAAGCTGAGGAACTTGCATCAGAGTATGTGTGTACCTATGTACTCATAAATAAGAATAATACAAATGGGAAAATATATGAATATATGTCTCTATAGATACAGAAGAACATGGAGCTACTGAGGGGATTTAATGCTTCCCAGTTGTGGTAGCTAGTCTCTGAGAAACTATTGTCACCTGCTGCAAAGCAGAGTCAGGAGGTATTATGGTTTAGATATGAGATATGCTCCAAAAGCTCTTGTGTGAGATATTGCAAGAAAGAGGTGAAATGATTAGATAATGAGAGTTATAACCCAAGCAGAGGATTAATCCCCTGCTAGAAATTAACTGGGCAGGTAAGGTATGGCTGGAGGAGGTAGGTCACTGATGGTGAGCCTTTGGGGTTCATATTTTGTCCCTGGTGAGCAGAACTTTCCCTCTGCTTCCTGGTTTCCACATCTTGAGCTGCTTTCCTCTGTCACACTCTTCCATCAAGATCTTCTGCCTCACTGGGGCCCAGAGCAATGGAGTTGGTGATCTATAGACTGAGACCCCTGAAACCTGGAGCGTCAAATAAACTTCCTCTCCTCTGAGATTGTTCTTTTTCTGTCTTTTGATCATAGCAGTGAACAAGCTGGCTAAAACAGGAGGGAAGGTGTGAAGTAAGTAGCAGCAAGGACAATTCACAGCTACAAACCAGAGCTAGAACTCAGGATTTTGAAATGGAAATTGCTCATCTCCCCTCCTCCAAGTCCTCACCTTAGGTAATGCTGGTTTTCCTAAAGAAAAAGTTGGCCTACTTCTGCACAAAGCTAAACACACTCTGGGTCCAGGATTCAGAGTGAACCAGATGAAAGAGGCAACCAGGTGAGAGTAGAAACAGCTGTAGGCTGCACTGCCTTCCTTCACAAGGCAAGCTGAAAGATTTAGGAGAAAGGGCTTTGAAGTGCAGCAGTTTCATACCCTGCACCAGCCTACCAAGTGTAAGATGAATATGATCACCCTTCATACTCCTTTTCCAAGTTCCATCCATACCTATGGTGTGCACGGAAGAATGCTGAGATACATAGTTCCAGGTTAGTTGAGTTGACCCAATGCAAATCCACGATAGTACTAATTCTTAATGTTTTAAAAATCTTTTCTGGAGGTCTTTAGGGAGGAGAAAATTGAATGTTTTTTATTATTAGGAACTGAAAGAAGGAGGATTAGATTTGGCCCTCTGTCCTGGAGTTGTAACGAGAGAAGGCCCAGGTATAAGAGAGAAGGGTGACATGAAAGTGTTAAAAACAAACTCCAATGGAAGACAGCACTATGATCCAGGACTTTTATCGGGATACTGTTTTCAGCCAGTATAGTCATGACAAGGCTATTCTCTAAAGGAAACAGTAGAAGATGAGAATAAAGACAACCAAAGTCACATCAACATTCAGCTGGGGAATACCACAAGGAAATAGAAGAGTTGATGCAGTCAGAAAATGTTTTCATAACTGAGCCAAAGGAAAAAAAAATCCATTCCTTCTTGACGCCATCTACAAACTAACCCCACTTGGCCTCTTTTAGTTTCAATCACTCTAAACTTCTTCCTGTCCTCTTCCCTGAATGCAGAACACTTACGTAAATGTTTCTTTACAGCTTCCATCTGGCTGATGTTTCTGTCACTTGAGTTTATGATTTTATAGGTCTACCTTGTCTCCTTTGTGGGACCTTAAGTTTCTCAAGAGCAGCACTGGGCTTCTTGCTCTTTTTATAATACTCTTTTGAATGTTGCTTTTCACATAAGGGTCACTTAGTAAATGCTGTTGACTGACGTGGTGACAGATTGAAGGATTTTTCTGTTTTGAGGAACTTTTGGTCCAAATTGAGTAATCTGACAAGTTTTTGCTTACAAATAGTAAAAAATAGTGGATTAAAAGGGAGACCTTTGAGATCAAAGATATTTCAGGAATTATTATCCTGGAACATTCTATACTATCAATATAAAGAAACTTTTAGATCCAAACTGGTTTTGTTTATTTGTATATTTATATATATATATATATATATATATATATATATATATATATATATATAGAGAGAGAGAGAGAGAGAGAGAGAGAGAGAGAGAGAGAGAGAAACTTTTTGCCCTCTATTCTTCATTAGAGATACTTTTTTTTTCTTTTTTCTTTTGCATGGTAAGCAGGACCAGCAGGGGTTTTGTGCCTGTTTCTGTAATAAAGAGATATTGTAAACCACTCACAATCACAGGTTGTATATTTTATCTTTGTGTACAGAGCATGCAGTAGCATTGTGCCTTGTACAAAATATACCCCTAAGAATTCTTTTCCCTTTCCCTTCCTTCCTTCCTTCCTTCCTTCCTTCCTTCCTTCCTTTTCTCTCCCTCTCTCTGTTTTTTTAAAATCATTTGAATAAATAGCAAGAATCAGGATATCAAAATAAACTGTATCTTAGAAAACTGTGTCCTGGACAAACAAATGTCCTTTAACAGAACTAACTAGTGATAAATTATATATCCTAAAATACTTGGGATACCTGGAGAGAGGCATTTGTGCTATTTTGTCCCCAGTCATATTTCATTCTGTTGTTTAGTAGTTATATTCCCTTGAACATGTAATGTCACCTCTCTAAAATTCATTTATTTCTCTTTAAAATAGACATAGTGCTAACAAACTCATAATGGTATTATAATGGACACATAAGTTATCATATGAAATGCTTAGAACATTGCCAGTCATGTAGGTGCTCAAAATTTATGAACATCACTTCCATTGTTATCATTTCTGTTCCAAGACAAGCACTAGACATCTCTAAGGGCCCAATTCAAACCCCACTTTCTCCTGGAGAACATCCTCATATATTCTTTATATTTTCAACGTACATCTAATGTCCTTTTACTGTTCCAACTTTTTGAAGAGGATTTCTTTTTAATGTCAAAGATTATTTTCCCATATGGTAAAGATTGTTTTAGAAATCGAATAACTGATGATGCATATTAACAGGAATTCTTATCATTAACTAATAGTTGTTAGTCATAACACCCTTATACATACAGGATAATGCTCTTGAAATATGAATAAGACTGTGTATTGAGTCTACAGTATGCCAAGAGCATTGAGATTTTATTGACTTCGTGAAAGACTCTGGAACAGTCATTACCTTGCTTCACCTCCCCACTTCTATATTCCCTTAGCCTTTCTGCTCTTCTGCTCACCTAGACCCACTTATGCTTATGTTATCAGTGCCATAGTTGGTTAGTAACAGAGGCATTTTTTCCATCAGTTCATCTTGCATGCTGCATCTGCACATATGCTGCATTTGCTATAATAATTTAAAGAACATTGGATGGGGACTGTCTGACAGCAGTGAATTTATATAATTTATTCTTTCATTTATTCACTATCAACTACATGCTCTAGTAATGTTTAATATCTATTTAATGAATGCATGAATCTTCAATATGCATTCTCCAAACTATGTGAAATACAAAGTTTTATGAGTTATTGACATCTAGGAGGTTATGTTCTAGTTTAGATGAGGTGGGATTTTTAGCTCCAAGAGGTATGTTAAACCAAACCCTTCAAAGAGCAAATGCCAAGATAAGATAAATTGTGCAAGGATTTTATAAGGAGAAATGTCTATGAAACAAAATGGGGATGAAGTCACACAAGATTGGGAGAGGTCTCAGACTGGGATGTTGGTTTATTTAACCCCAAATTAAGGAGTAAGAAAAGGAAGGTTGTTTGCAAGCATCCTAGATTACCATGCAGTTCAACAAGGCCATTAAGTACTCCTCAAAACTGTTAAGACAACATAGGAGCACCTGTCTTCCAAGAGGTAGGCATCCTGCTTTAGCATATTTGTCTGAAAGCAATTGGGGCAGTAGATTTCTAAGAGAAGCCTCCAGGTCTCATCTTCTGGGTCTAAGAACTATAATGTATGTCATAGGTGGCTTGCTTAGGAATGCATACTCAATAAATTAAATATAATTTATGTTACTATACAAGTGATTTACAAACATTTTCTCCATACCTTCCACTGTGCACAGCATGTTTAAAATAGGTATATTTTTAGTAGCACTCTCCTTCCAAATACATGTTATCTCATTTTACTTTTAACTCAACACCACTTATCCTGACCATAATTTATGATTGCCATATAAGTCTGCTGATGTTTTCAGCAACTGAATTTTCTCTGAGCCTTAGCTCTACCATGTGCAAAATTCAGGATAAGTTTAGCTGTTTTTTAAAATTCCCTCCCATGTAATAAAGTAAGAAGACTAACATTTGTGGATTTTATCAGCCTTGGTACTATGAAGTACTATGAAATTTCATGAACATTGTCCTATTTACTTCTTTCAAAAAATCATTCAGCTAGTTATTGCCAGCATTGTTAACATTCATTTGATGGCTGAGGATTCAAACAAGCTTGCCCACAATCACATAGCTAGTGGTGGGTGTGTCATTCAAAGTAAATCTGAAGGACTTCTCATGTTTTCTGAGAGAGAGGAATCAAGCTGCAGATTCATTCCATTAATCAAAAATAGTCAGAGCTACATCAGCTGTGATTTCCAAATGTCCCTCTCAAAAGAATATCAGGGAACACTTGAAGGTGTATTGATGGATTTATTTTACTCTCACAGAGAATGTTGGGTGAACTTTCAAATCTGCATTTGAAGAAATAGTCAAGGAGTTACTGACAGATGATTAGGCAGATACTGGCACAGTAGCCCTTGCTGCTGAGTAAAGAGAAAAGAGCAGAGTCAGCATTTAGGCTGACCAAGAACATACCTGATAATGGCAATGAAGACACCATAAAGTTGCTGGACCCACCTCGCCCACTCCACACCCACATATTTTCAACTTTTCTCCTCTACAAGAAGGAAAATTGCTCAGAATTTATGAAATCACGTCCATCTTCATCATTTCTGTTCTTGGACAAGCACTAGACATCTCTAAGGGCCCAATTCAAATCACACTTTTTCCTGGAGGACATCTTCATATATTCTTTACATTTTCAATGTATATCTAGCCAAGGGAAATAGAAATTAGTTAATGATAAAAATATTGACAGAATTTTAAAATTTTGGTTATGATATATGACACATTTTATTTCATAACAATTGGATATGGTATTTTAATTAAATTTAACACTATATTTTATACATAGAAAAATACTGGAAGAAAATATTTCAGTTTATTAGGTTACTCATAAAAGTTACCCAGAATAGCTACACATCATAGGGATTTTTATTTTCCTCTTTATAATATCCTACAATGTCTAAATTCCCCATAATGCTAATATGTTAACTATAGTTTTTCTTTAAAAACTATAAAGTTTTTAAAAAATCAGTGAAATACATACAAATTCATACACTTAAACTTGATAATTTTTCAGAGTATTTAAAATGTATAATCGTAAACATTCACCATATCTGGTAGAAAGTTTCATTAAAACAAATATAGTTAGACAAAAGAACTATTTCTATCTATGTGGATAATCAGACAGTGACATTGATTTCTACAATGTTTTTGAAAATAAATTCATTTTTCTTCTACAATATGCTCTGATTTAATGAATATTTAACTATGTGTAACGAATGCAACTAATTATCGTGGTTTTTCTATAAGGTTATTGAAATACTAACTGGAGCGTCTTGGGAGATTTCTCAATACCCATTTCTACATCAAATACCTTTTTTCTATCATTGTTTTCCAAAGAGCCTGGCCTGTTTTTTGAGATCTGGTAAAGAATTTTCTCAGTGGAGAAAAAAATGGCAGATTTCATTATTTTGATGTTTCCTTTTTAATTTGCATCCTTAAAGAAGTGTTACTTCATTCTAATTCATGAGTTTACTCGTTTGCATTAAGTTCAATGTGTCTAGAATTTCATGACAGTGCATTTAAACTATTCAGTCACATCTACCTCTTCTGGGAAGTTTTGACATCTTTCTGTAGTGTGCTTGTAAATTTTTTGTGGTTTTTCCTTTCAAATTCAGTAGTAGATCATCAAGCCTTTGAATATGGTAGCTCTGGCAGTTGTCAAAGCAAACAGCCATATATGTTTCTAAATATAACCAATGTTCTTCCAGTGAAGTGAAAACTTCTATTAATGAAGAGTAAATTAATCGAATTACTTTTCTGTATTCCAGAGGAGTAAATTATTACAATTAAATTATTCATGTAGATTAGTTTTAAACAGCAACAGCTATCATATTCAGAAATATATTAGAAAACTATTTGAAAACCTTAAATCCTAGAAATATAATTGAGAATCATGCTCCCAGGAGAAAACACATGAACACTAAATGAGACTAGAATACTTCTAAATAATGGGATTTCTGATAATTATTTCTCAAACCTGAATATTTCTAACGTAAATAGTAAGCACTGAAAAGCAAGAAAAAATTTAAGAAATATTCTGATTTTATATATGCATGAGTATCTACCTTCATTAATATTTATTATTTACCCAGAGTGTTGGCTTCTATTAGTCACATATACATTGTTGGCTACATGCTTGAGAACCCCACAGTTAGTTAAAAGAACTCACAAAAACACCAAATGGCAATATTGAATAGCACTCTAGTGGCCAGAATAACTCTTTCTTGCTCTTCTTGCTCTGTCTCCAACCCTGACCACCACCACCCTGCATAGAGACCTCTTCCTTTTCGAAATAACGTAGACAGGGGGAACATATGTAGCATTCCTCTTTTGTTAAATATAGGCATGTGGAAAGTTACTTAACTCAATCTTCAATTTTCTTTTCTAGGAAGGAAGATTAAAAATAAAGGTGCATTTACTGAGTTTTTGAGACGTGTAAATAAAATTTTTTATAAACATTCCAAATGCGCATGCATATGGACAACCCAAGTAGCCATCAGTAAGAAATCAGTGAAATACATACAAAGAAATATCATGAAACCATAAAAAGAAACAAATTCCTTATGGATTGATATGAAATGATCTTCAATATAGATTATATAAAAATGAAATGTTAGAAAAGAGTGTATAGTATGCTAAAAGGAATCATTTATGCATGAATTTTGCCCTTAGTCTATTTTCATATGTAAAATTTACATTATATTAAAAGTTAGTCATTTCTCTAAGGATTTTAAAGCAGTTTTTAAAAATTTGAAATGATTATCACAAGTCTATATGGTATTAGAATATTGATTTACCATGAATACTGCTTAAGCGCTTTCCCAAATATTTCAGTTTAATATTTGTACATTGTTCTGCAAACACATGTCTGGGGACTTATAAAAATTAGCATTATCATATAATTGCAAAATTGGGAATGTATAAAACACAACTTCACATAAGTACTTATTTAGGGACCACTTTAAATTGCTTACTTGACTCAGTGGAGTCATTCTTACCTGTCATATAAATACTAGCTTAAGGACCTTTGAAATTATTTGTTAAGAATGGTTACTTCAGAAGTACTAGTGGGAAATAACGAATTAAGTATCCACACTATCAAGGATATGCCCTTTAACGATGCAAATTAATTAATTAAACCACCATAAATGAATTTCTAATATTCCAGATACTAACTTTATATATGAATTCTACTTTAGTAGATCGTTTTGTAATAAAAATGGGGGGGGGTGGTATGAACAGAACCAGGATACCGAGAAAGTTTAGGAATTGCTCCTAACTTGGCAGTTTGGAGGAATGTATCTCAAAGTGATATATTTAACACAAAGTTATTAACTAAAACTTATACATTTCAGACATATATTCACTCCCTCATTCTTTAAAAAAGTTAAAGATGTTATATTTTAAACAAAACAAGAAATTTCAACTTATTTGCCTATTAAATATAAAAGGAAAATATTTTTTCTAAGGTTTTATTTTTTTCATTCCACACCCCATATGTCAGCCTTTCAGTAAATTTAGCAAAGTGAACTACATTTGGAAAAATTCTTGGAACTCATCTGAATATTTTCAAAATCAAGAAGTACTTTTACTAAGTAAAACGATTTTTATAAATTTTTTCAGATAGAAATGCTTCACTTTAAGAACGCAATAGACATAAAGTACTGTTGTTAGCTTTTTCATTGCTGTGACCAAAATACCTAACAAGAACAACTTAGAAGAGGAAATGTTTACCTGAGGTTCATGGTTTCAGAGGTCTCTGTCTATAAATGGTTCCATTGCTCCGGACCCAAGGTGAGGCAACACATCATGGGGGAAGGCCCCGGTACAGAAAAGCTGCTTAGCTCACGGAGAAGTCAGGAATCAGACAAAAAGGCGGAAGGGGCCAGAGACAGAACAGATTTTCCAATGCATGCCCCCAGTGACCCATCTTCTCCAATCATACCTCACCTGCCTATGGTTACCACCCAATCAGTCAATTCAAACTAGGATGGACTGTTTCCCTTACAGTTCTCATAATCTAGTCATTTTACCTTGCAACATTCCTGAATTAACAGGAGTTTTGTGGGGGACAACTCACATGCAAACCATAGCAAGCACCAAAGGTAAAAAAGAAATAATGTACAATATGATTTATTTAAGACATAACCAGATTTAGTGTTATGAAGTATGTTCATCAGAAGATGACTTTAAATATGCTGCAGCATATTTAAAATAAAATTTTTTTGTAAAGCCTTATTTTTTTCTCTTTTCTTTACTGATACATCAATAAATGACCATGGAATTCAATTTCAAGGAGGAAATCTGTTAACCAATAAATTAATCAGCTCTCCATATTAATATCTTATTTTTGTATGTCATACTTTTATCTTAAACAGAATAAGATTTGAGTTGCGGTGTGCTTTAATAGTTATAAAAATGATTGCTGACCAAGATACCAAGCTAAAATAAATTAGAGAAATCAAATAAGTATCAGTTAATAATCTAATGAAGAGTTTAATATGATTTTCTTTTCTTTGGTGAGTATGAGTGTGCATGTCTCCTGAAGTGTTTAACTAAAGCACAAAGTCTAGGGAGAATCCACTTTTATACACCTAAAAAGCATAAAATTGCAGATATGTTGAATGAGTAGGTATACAGATCTAATATACAAATAATAACAATAATTAAAATAATATATTATGTACTGGAAAATTTGCTAAGAGAATACATTTCAGGTTCGCTTATCAGGAATAAATAAGATAACTGTAAAAGATGATAGCACAATATGCTAGGAGTAGTAGTGCAGTCCTCTAATCCCAGCAGCTTGGGAGGCTGAGGAGGGAGGCTGAGGCAGGAGGATGGCAAGTTAAAGGTCAGCCTCAGCAACTTTGTGCAGCCCTAAGCAATGTATCAAGACCCTGTCTCAAAAATAAAAAAATAAAAAGGATTAGGGATGTGCCTCAGTGGTTGCATACCCTTGAGTTCAATCTCTAGAACAAAAAAATCAGGTATTCATTGTAATATTTCTTACATTTATAAACAAAAATAATTTCATTTTAATATATGTGTAGAATTCTCACTTATTTTTATCTATTTGATAGTGAATGAGCTTTCAGGAAATCCTTCAGGAAATCCTGTTCTATCAGAATGTCTGAATGAGTTTTTTGAAATTACAAATACCTGTACACAGTAGTGACCTGGAATTCCCCAGGTCGAGACTGGAGGATCTTGCACAAGTTCGAAGCCACTTAATGTGACCCTTTCTCAAAATAAAAAATTAAAACAAGAAAAAGGGCTGGTGATGTAGTTCATGGTAAAACACCCTGCCTTCAATCTCCAGTGATCATAAAAAGAATAAATTAATGAACTTACAAATAAAACTACAAAGACAAATTTAAAATATTTGAAAGTGTTTATTTATAATCAGGAAGTGAAATCTGCAGAAATATTGAGGAACAAGTTAAGCTTTTGGAGGCCATATGATATTCTGAGAGGCTATTTGAAAGACTAGTAATACTTACGATAATAGTAATATATAAAATACTAATAATATGCAAAAGACAAAACTTTCATAGAGAAATGCATTTAGCTTACCTCCCTTAAAACTATGAGATACTTTATTAGTAGTGCAAGTTCAGTTTAATATTAGTCTCAGCAAAACACAATGGAAGCAATACTTTAAATTTGGATTACCTAAAATGCAACAGCAGACAACCGAAAATTTATGCCACAAAATATAATACTGTATTTAGGTGTCTCGTAGGTGCAGAACTATCAATAGCTCTCTTAATTGAGGTAACCAGGTGATTCTCTGGAGGAATTGTTAATTGTGGAGGATCTATAGACAGAAGGGTGTATTTTGCAAACTGATCCTTGGAGACCATCTCTGGTGTCTTGCAATATAATTGATTGTAATAAAGTATATTTCAAACATGTTGCAAAATCCAAGGGAATGCTTTAGTAGTCATAACAGAAACATTATTGCGAGAAAAAGGAATCTTTGAACATGTTTCAAATGAAGGCACTACAAAATATATCCTCTAATTTCTCTAATCTCTAGAAATTCAAAATCCCATCAGATTTCTTACAGTTGCAAAGAAAAGCTATTAACTTTCATTTCTGTTCAAGACTGCATATTTGTGTAGGTCACTTTTTAATTTAAACTGCTTACCTAACCTATAAAATGCAGTTAAACTGAGCAATTATTATCAATCATGACTCTAGAAATGTAACCTTTAATTTTATTTTTATTACTTGTTCAAAAAGTTAAAACTTTATTCAAATGTCATATTTCCCCCAACCTTCCTTTTCATGAAAAAAAAAAAAGGTGTTTTACTAAACAGTATGAAAGCCATTCATCAGTGCTTATTATTGCTGAAACTGGAAAGCTTTACTCTAAATTTCAAAATGCATGGTAGGTTTCTCTTGTCTGTTCATCCACATGTGAGCTATGACTGTTCTCTGGCTCCAGTGGAAACCATTGTCATCATGACTTATAGTTGAATTCTAAGATAATAATAAAATATTTGTGAAGATTTTTAATGCCTTAATACATAGAGTTTTCTTGAGATGCATATATAAATGTAACTTAGGAGAAATATGGTTTTACTTTCTGAGAATAAATTTTTAAGTACCATGATTTGAGAACTTTGATGACTGATATTTTTAAAATAACATTGTTATAAAGAAGCACAATTATATATAGAAATCACAAATCATTCATGTTTAGTTTAATAAAATGGTCAGAATTTGAAAAAAAAAAACCTCAAATAGTATGTATATTTTTTCCAAGATAAAAAGGAGCACAAAAATAAATCATTCAAGAGATTTAAAAATCAAACAGCAAAATTATTTTTTGTGGTCTAGAACCTCTTTTAAAAATTTAAGAATATACTTGGTGGGGTTGCCTTTCTGAAAGGCCAGAAATCTGAGAATAAATCAAAATGAAAGAAAAAATGTAAACGATAATGTTTCTGTTCTAAATGATTAAAGAGGAAGGAATGCCTCACAAATGAAAATTACAGCTGTTTCGATTTCTCCATCCATTCAATTGACCCCTAGAATTTCCACATTATTCCTGGGAATGCTTATTTCCTTGTTTTTTGTACACTCCAAATGATTTTTTATGATACAGTGACAGTTTCCAAAGTTTGCCTTTCCATACTCCCTTTCCCCCTTTTACTAGTGCCATGGCAAAGAGTGTATAGATGTCAGTGAAATACATATTATGCGTAGAGAATGTTAAGAAACTCTAACTTAGAGTATGAGTATATGGGATAGGCCTCTGTGACCACTTCCCCTACCCAAACACACCCACTTAATGGGAAACCTGAAATAACACTGATTATATTTTAAGTTAATCCTTCATTATGAAGAATAAGTTACCTCATTTCATGGAAACTATGTATAACTTATAGAGGGAATTTATATTTTTCTACGTATACCCATTTTACACAATTCATTAAACCAACTAAGACACTGTGCGTATGTGTGTGTGTGTGTATATATATACTTATACATACACATATGTACATACATATACACAATAAAATGAATAGCAGTCCATTTCCATGTTAAATCAATAATGGACAATTTAATGTTGGACCTTCAGTATTTCATAGATAAATCTCTGCTGACCAGTGATTCATGGAATATATATGACTTATTTCATACTTCCCAGGCTTGCTACAGTCCTTTTCTGCAATTAGGTTTGGCTATTCTGGGCAATTCCCTGTGACAATTTTATTTGAAAGCTTAGACTGACAGAATACCTCATTTCTGCTCCCACATTTACTTTGGGGTTTAGGATACAGTGATTCCATTCACACTAAATATTCAGACCTGTCACTTTAAAATATGCTTGTGGCGGCTCTGCTCCTCTCCTCCTCTGGAACAGAAGCCTTTCAAAGGTCCATCAGAGTGGAAGCAGTCAAGCAAGCACATTTTAAAGTGACAGGTCTATATCCAAACTCTATGGTCTTAATGAAATCTTTATTCTAAGAACTGAACTTTTTAACTTCGCAAGAGCCACTGTGGTCTCCAGCCTCTCGCTGTTAATCATTTCCAAATCAAGTTCATGGGCAGGAGAAACATCTCCAGGGTACTTCCGAGATGTGGCTGAACTCAGCAGTCAGTGGAAGCAGGCACCTCTGAGTACACTGAAGAACTTTTTCAAAATATCTTAGACTTGCAATTTTGAAGAGCCTCTTTGGATTTCAGTTATTATGAGGAAGAAACAAAGTTCGTTTGCCAATAGGAGTTTTCAAAGGCTCTTGATATTACTAAACAACAAATAGTGTTTAGTACGGAGCTTGGTGGATATTTGTTCAGTTCTACATTTTGGCATGTTGTAATTATTTTGGCAGCCTCTGAGGGTGGAACATCGTGGTTACTAAAGCAGAAGGACTGCAGTTCAGTCTTATGATTCACTGCCAGAATTGCCTGGACACTACCTGCATGATGCTTGGAGTCAGTCCAGGTAGTTAGTCCCTGAAAAAGTTTACATGAATGATGATCACTCTCAAATTAACCTCTAACAATTTTAAAACTGCAGCAATGGAAATAGTTAATCCCAGCAATTTATCCTGTTGTCTTAACTTGGACCTGTTACAGACTGCAATGTTTTTTCTTTGCTTAAAATTGATCACATGCATGAGCTTTACCTGGATGTACATGGCCAGTTACCACTTTGAGAGGCAACCTAACATTTTGGTAGAAGTTATAAAACTAAATCAAATACATAAACATTCAGAGTCACCAGAATCAGGTACGGTGCAGCAGACAACTCACCTTTGAAATACAATATTCCAAACTTACTGCTGATCACTTAGTAATGGATGGACATTGAACTTTTGTTGATGCTCAGTGGCTAGAAGGACAGGTAAGCTGAAACACTAAATACTGAAAAGTTCCTTGTCACTTTGACCCATCTTTGTTGCTTTGTATAATATTACTGCAATGATAATATTTTTTTCATTAAAAATAAGAATTCTTCTCTTGGTTAGAAAGGTATTATACAATGGAGTTTAATCACTTGAACAGTAATGCCAGACAACCGCGAGTTGAATTTGAGCTATTGCATTTTCTAATTTTACCTTGATCAAGCTGTTTTGTCTCAGTTTCTTCATCTATAAAATGGGGGATTGTGTGGCTCTACATATAAATCAGTTAGAATAATATCTAACACATTTTAAGTACCATGTAAAGTGTTAGCTGTTATTGCTCTTGACTAAGGATCATTCTTTGATTCCCCCAAACCCCTAAAAGAAAAAAAAAACACTAAATGACTTGGAGGGAAATAACTATGCTGCATAGTAACCACTGAATGTGCATGACCATGGATAAATTCAGCCAGAAATTTAACTCACTAAGCCCCAAGTGTCTTATCTGGCTCTTTTCCTAAGATTTCTGTGATAAAGGGCAGTGTTTGTAACCTGCAACCTGTGTTCTGAACATTATTGCTATTATTGTTAACACTTTTTGCATCAATTAAAATGCATCCCCAATATTGATGAGAAATATGTTTTATTAAAATAAAACAACAACAAAATCAAAGTGAATAGGAGCCCCAGGAACTATTCATCCCACCCTGTACCCTGTGAAATGCTCCCTGTGTTAACTTCTTTATGTGGATAAAACCCACAAAAATCTCCCCCAAACTACCTTAGAATATCTCCAGTGGAAAAAATAATAACCTCCATGAAATCACCCATTGAAGTAGAAATAATTTAAAATATTAGCATTTATTTACCTAAAATTACTCCCTATTTTTCAGCCCAATTGATTTAGGGCAGCCTAATGATTCTTTCAAAAACCCCTAATTCTCTTCTATATCATATCTCTTTGTCTACCTTATGCCCCATTAAGCCTTTTTTCCCCCTTCTAGGCTTAAAATTCTTACATTTTTCCTGGTAACTGTTTTGAGTGCTGCACTTTGACTATGTAGCCTTAAAATATAGTGCCTGATAGAATCAAATACTTCATTTGTAATCCCTTTATATACCTGGTAAAGGGGAAATATTTCTCTCTTCTTGGGCATTATATTTCAGCTACATAGCCTAAAATCAAATTAGTATTCTTGTCAGCTGAATCACAATCTTGACTACTTGATGGGCTTATAGTCAAGATTCTTGTAAATATTTTTCTTACAAATTACTTTTACCCCATCTTGCAGTTTTTCAGCTAGATCTTAGAACTTAAAAATAGAATTATGCATTTATCATTAATAATTTCTCTTAAATTTAGCCCCCTTTTCCCCATTCTGACATGTTTTCAGAAACTGTGTGTGTATATGTGAGTTTGTGTATATGTATGTGCATATGTGTGTGTGCCCACATGTATGTATCCATTAGCACTCCATATATGCTTGTTGAGTGAATGAATACTTCCAAGTACAAAATGAAAACCATTCAGAGTGACATTCTAGTCTATGATCTAAAACTTCACCTTCTCTATGGCAGGGATGTCTAACCTCATTCTCAGAAATTTAGAACACACCAAAATGAAGATGAGATGTCTGTCCTTTTACCAGAATACAGAAAAGTCCCAGTGTCTATCCTCATATGTCACAAAAGATGTACTTCTACAGGAGAGAAAATATGTCATTTTTGTGAAAATTTACAGTCTCTTCTTGCATTCTCCTTTGTTCTGTACTGAATGCCTTTCTTGCTACTGAAAAAAAGTGAGAATACTCAAATAGTGAGTGGAATGGCACTGGATCATCCCATAAGGCATTATTCTGCGTTTCTGGATGGAGTCTTATGCTATAGATACTGCCAACATATGGTTATTTTTTCTCCTTTTTTTGCTGTTTCAATATTAATGTTAATATGAGTAAACTAGAGGAGTGATATAGCCAAAAGTATTTTTGACTAGGGTACCCATGGAATCTCTGAGTATTACTGGCCTGGGTTATACTTGGGGAATTAATGAATGTGAATGATCACACTCAAAAGTTATTATTTGAAGGAAGCATTAGCCACCGTCTCTGTCACCTTCAATACTGCAAATATTTTAAAGACATAACCAATAACAAATGTTTCACATGTGAAGGGTAAAGAAGAACAGTGTGGCTGTGGACTTAGTTCTCTCCTTCAATCTTTAAATTGCAAACTACATGGAACCTGATGGATATTTTGCACAGATGATTGATTATGCTTAGGCTAGTGATCAAAATGTACCCCAAAGAGCCAATGACATACAACTTGGAAGAGGTCAGTTTGAGGAAATAATCATTTGAATAGCTGACATTATGGCTTGTAATAAACTTGACCAACTATTTTCTTCTGGGAAAAAAAAAAGACCAGTGTGGGTTTATACATACATATCTAGTTGTCCTTGAAACAGGACCTCACTGTGTTTTCTCCAACTCCTGGGCTCCAGTCATTCTCCTGCCTCAGACCCCAGAGTAGCTGGAACTATAGGCATTTACCATCACACCTAGGCAGCATATTTATGATTTTTTTGAGACAAGGTAATTTTTTGGAAAACAATATTTTTGTGGAGGTTATAATCTTACTAAAGGAATACAGACATATTAACAATAAGTATGTCAATGTTGTAAACACTATGCAATAGACCGTGAATAAAGGACTAATAAAGCATGGCAAATCTTGAAGCACCTACCTGGAATATCAGAGAAGACTACATAGAAGAGAGAACATTTGATCCTGGCATGGAAGGATGAATATAAATCTGTCAAGATTTGGGAAAAGGAGATATTTACAGTTTATAATGTATCAGACCAAAGACACACACACACACACACATATGCAAAATGGAACAACTTAGTCTTCTACTAACTTAGGTTATCAGTCCACCATCAACTCTCCCTCAGATATTTGCAAGACATTTACTATTCTTCCACTGTCATCTTCAATAATTGTGTTAGTCAGCATTTTGTAGCTGTGACCAATATACCACCATAATATCCAGCATAAAATCAAATAATGATATTCACATAATAAGTAACATCACAAAATAAAATCAAAGTGTTGCTCATGGTCTCTGAAGCCTTTTAAAATCTTTGCTAGCAATCTGACCACATATCCTTAGAGCACTCTACCCAAGAGTTATTTGCTACCTTACCATTTTTCAAACACACCAAGAAGACTTCCTATTCAGCACCTATGTATTTGCTCTTCCTCTGCATGGAACACTCTTTTTTTTACATTGTCATATGTCTCATTTCCTCTTTAATTCCAGGTCTGTACTCATTGTCATCTAATCCAAAAAGCCTCTCTGACCACACCTTATAACTCTCCATTATCCACATTGTCATTCTTTATAACTTTCATCCTTCCTCAGTTTTCTTCATCACTGAAGTTATTCTATATACTTACTTATTAGTGCATTGTACACTTAGAATCCCGTAGAATGCAAACTGTTTTCATGATAGAATAAATTTTTGTGTTGTGTTCTATACCTCCAGATACTCTCACAGGACTGAAATTTGTAATACAAAATTAGAGAAAGCAAGTTATGTTGGTGTCATTGTATGAAAAAAAAATGGTATGATATTAGGAAGAATGGCCTTTATCTTATACACAAAGGAAACTTTGGCATAGAATCATTTGGGATTAATTTTTTTCTTTTTCTTTCTTTCTTTCTTTCTTTCTTTTTTTTAGTACTGGGGATTGAACTCAGGGGCACTCAACCACTGAGCCACATCCCCAGCCCTATTTTATAGACAAGGTCTCACTGAATTGCTCAGTGCCTCACCATTGCTGAGGCTGGTTTTGAACTTGCCATCTTTCTGCCTCAGCCTCTTGACCTGCTGGGATTACAGGCGTGTGCCACTCTGCCCAGTTTGGCATAGAATCATATGGAAACCAGGAGTGAAAATTTTGAAACTGCTGTGCCCTCACAATCAAACACCTTTGCACCCCAATACCATTCCCAGGCATGCCAGTCCTGAAAAGGAGTCTCTTCTTCAGTTAACTTGGGTTACAAAAAACCATAATTTTCTGTAACAATAGCCAGCATAGGAACCTACCCGCTCCTGAGAAGAACTACTAAGAAACCACTGAAGCATATGAAGTTGAATCATTGTTCTTTGCATATTTGAATCAAGAGTGAGAAATTAAGAGAGTCATAGGTTATAATTTTATAATAAAATGCTGTTTTGCCAGTATTGAACAGCATGAAAAAGGAATTTGCAGGTTACACGGATAAAAGTAAGCTTCTGGTGTCAACACAGAGATGTTCAAGTAAACAATAATGGACACATAATTCTGTAATGATGCTGACTTTGTTGTGCATATCACATAAAATATGTGAAGCCAGAGTCTGCAAACAAGGACTGTGCAAGAGTGTTTTTTCAGCAACAAAAGAACATGTCAAGCAGAATGTGAATAAATAGCACTTGCAACTCAGCAGGCAACCAAAATTCAAGGTGAGATTCCAGAAAGAGAAGAGACATTTGTCCTCTCTGTAGGCTCAGAGCTATTATTTATAAGAATTATGAAAATGTTAAGTTGGTTTCAGCAAATACAAAATTACAAGAAATACTCTCAAAGTGTGTTGATAAATGTCCTTAAGTTATTTGGTTCACTATTTTGAAGGTCCATAGTAAGTGGCCAGGTAATGTCATCTCATTAATTTCTGCCTCATGTACTAGATATTTCAGACAGACACGTCTCTCAACTGCTAAATGAGGAGATAAATGATCTCTATTCATAAATTGTTATATTAAAACTTGGAAAAATAGGAGCAAACTTGAGATATTCAGGTCTGTCTCACCCTAGTATCTTTGAACTTTCTGATATTGTAAGTAACACTATATGACAAGCACATTTCTGAAATAATGGTTAACAATTCATAACCAATTTCAGGTTGAAAGATGCAGTAGTCTTGATTCTCTTTAGATTAAACCGTAGATGGGTTGGATGGAAATCAGTTCCACTGGTTCAACCTCATTGGCCACAGGAAAATCTCCAGCAAAAGGGAGTAGATAAAATTTAGTTTGAATCTTTCTTCCTCTATATATTCTGGGATGGCCAGCATATTTGCTAATTGGTTTTGTCAATTCTAGTGTTTCAGATGTGTGTTCTGATTGATTAGTGCTTCATCATGCTTCTTGGGAAATATTTTGAAAACAAAACATGTTTTCCCAAATGTCAGATAATACAAGAACATTCTGTACTACCCATCTCATTTTCAATCAGTCTCAGGCCACAGACTTCTATCACCATTGGGGAATTTTAAAATTTTTATTTTATTCATGATGTCAGGTCTCACCCAAGGGTTGCCTAGCTCTTATGTGGGATCATTCGTTCATTCAACATTCATTTGAAGATCCTGGGTGAAGAGCAATTCCTATATCTGCTCCAATAGATATTTCTCAGAATGCTTATTCTGGTATCATTACTTTGAATATGAAGATAACATTTTAAAATAGATAACGGAAGATTGATAAAAATCCCAACAAGAAATATATTGTAATTTTAAAAGAAGACTGAATAGTTATGTGAGATAGAAGGGAATAACTAATGTAATATGATAAGATAATTCTGAGATATTTACTCACTGGCAGCCTCAACTTATCAAAATGGTATTGCAGAGTCACCCTCCTGTTTTGGTTGGAACCATGACCTTCGATAGCCTCCCCATTGCATTTCTCTCTTTCATTATCCATTGTTTCATTATCCATTATTGAAATTAGTAAAAGTGATCTTAGCAAAGTATGAGGTAGAAAAAGGTGTAATACAGTAATATAAAGACAGAGGCTGTTTAAGACATAAATAGACTGTGTAAAAAGGCACTTTATAGTAATAGCTTCTGCTTAAAGCCAGAAATTCTAAAATTATTAAGTCCCACTTTTGTGTTAAGAATTTCTTCATCTGCTGATTTCTTCTTCCTTCTTCTCTCCCTCCCTCCTTCCCTTCCTTCTTTTCTTTTAATCCTTCACTTCCTTTTTTCCCTCCATCCTTCTACATATGGCTGTTTATCCTTCAAACACCCTACATGTTTTGTCTTCATCTTACATATGAAAACACAGAGACCAACTGGTTGAGAAACTTGACCAGTCCACAAACTTAATGAATGACAAACATGAGATTCTAATAGGCAATCTTCTTGTAGAATAAAATTATGGAGTGACTATCATTATAGAGAGATAAAAATCTTCTTTTTCCCTTTTTTTGACACTAATTCCTTTGCATGAAGTAATTTTGGTTTTCTTTTTAAGATAATAGCAGCCTGGAAAAATGTGAGAGCAGAAACTGAAAAGAAGGAAGGTCAGAGGTTTCACAGAATAAAATCTCACCAATTTACTAGGGTCAAACCACTAACAGCTAATGTATAGATTTACCTGATAAAGGATCATTATCAGGTAGTTTTCTTCTCTGTTAAACAAGATAGTAATATAATAGAAGTTTCCTTATTCAGAAAGTAAAATCAGGGTTTATCACCAGAAAACAATCTTGATGTTTTGGAATTTTTTTTTTCTCTTAGAATTCTGTGATATATAGGTTTTGCTACTCAAACAGGAGTTACATGTAATTGTATTCTGAGGATCCATTTATTAGCATTATAGATTCCTTTTGTAAATAGTTAAGTAAGCCTGTAGATAAATAATATTAGCCCACAGGTATTAAATATCTAATATGTTAAATTATTTCCATTTATTGTGTCATTCAATCTTCAAAATAATCGTCTATTGCAGATACAGAAACGTACTACAGTTTTACAGATAAGTAAACCAAGATTGATTATAGTAAAGTAACATCCCTGTTATCAACAAGCAATAGAGTGAAAAAAGAGTGACCTGTCCTTTGTTAAAAACTGACCTCGAGTCCATTTTCCACACCACAGCACTATGTCACTAAAGTCAGCTTAAATATCAAAAAATCAAATAATTCTTGTAAAAATAATCATCTGTTTGTTTAAAATATGTACACTTTCACTTTGTATGACCTTACTAATCTCTTTATTTTTAGACTAGAAAATGTTTTGCTCTTACACTTCTGTGTGATTTACCCCCTGAATGATACTTTTTCAAAGTGTTTAAATACATTTTAAATATTACAGAAATATTAGAGGTGTATAAATTACTTCAATGTCCAACTCTTCCAAATTTCAGAGAACTTTTAGTATGCTTTTCCTTGGTATATATCTTTGATTTTTTTAAAATTTAAGAACTGCTAGAAATGCTGGGAAAAGAAGAAAGAGTAATGGAATTGTTAAAAATTCAGAAAAAGCATGATAGAATAAATATAGTCAACAATTAACTGTAGATTTCAAAAATAGCTGGAGAGAGGACTTCACGTTTCCAACACAAGGAAATGAAAAATGTTTGCAGTGATAAGTATTGCACTTACCCTGATATCATCATTAGATATTGCACATGAATATTGAAATGTCACATTTTAATTTATTAATAGGTAAAATTATTATGTGCTAATTAATAGTTTTAACAATCCAGAAAAAGACAAAAATAAGAAGATGGAATCAGCAAAGAAATACTTCACTGGGTTCACAAAGGGAAGACCCATGTTTCATGGTATGTAGACATTTATATTATATGTTAAAGCATCTTTGTAAGTATAATCTAATATACAATTTATATTTTTACATACGTATATGTTAAAGCACCTTTCTTTTAATAATCAATGTCATTAACATATTTATAATCAAATGATTATACATGACTAAAAATTCTTCTTAATTTAGTATTAGAAAAATTTATGTTGATGTTAGACTATTAATATATAACAATGGTTTTATAAAAAGAAAAAGTTAAAAATCAATGTGCAGTCTCCTTCTCCTCTCCACCCATATTCAAAAGGAAACCCTATAACCACAGTCAATGAAAACATTATTCTTATCTCTCTTCCATTCGGAATATTTTCTTTTAGTGTCAGGTTTTATGTTGGCCATATTTTTCTCATTTTTTTATGTTACAAACCATGATTTAAAAAACCATACCTTTTAATTAATATGAAAAAAGTAATTAATATCAAAAAAGTAAAACTCTAAATATAGTGAATCAAGTGATATATCTGTTATTTCCCACTTTCTAAACATTCACTTTTCTGTTCACATTTCCAAATTCTTTCTGGCAGAGCATCCACTACAGCCAATTAATGGTCTGATTCAGAACAATATGATTTATGATAATAAAAGGATGGATTGAATGAGATCTGTAAAAAAAATTGTGGATGGAGAAGGATCATACTACCCAAATGCACAGAAAAGATCCATGAAGTGGAAAAATATTCCAGGTCATGTTAGAAGTTTGTTCTTATCTGAATTAAGTTTATGGTAAATTTCATTTGGCATTTTATCCTCCCAAACTGGAATTATATGATTGATCAGAACATCTTTTCACTGCATGTACGTCTTTATAACCAGAGCCTAAGAGTAGCCAAAAATACTATATAGCCAAGGCCTTTTTTTTTTTAGTAAATTCTAATAATAAATAAATAAATAACTTCTAGAACTGAAAAGTACACTAGCCCTATGACTTTAAAAATATACGAAATAAATCTGTTCGTCTAAATAGCTTATGTTTGTCTCCTATGACCTTTATAGATCTTATGGTCAGTGTTTCAAAGCTCACTCTCTATTCCTTACCCCTTTGCCTAAAGAACTCTCTTGGTCATGTGCACCTTGGGTATATTTTGGATTCTCTGGCTCAGCTGCGTATGTCCATGTCCTTTAGCAGGACCTGGTTTGCTCATCTCTCCTTTCTAGCTTCTCTTTTTACTTATCGTGTTTTTAGGCTTGACATTTCCTTTAAGTCAACATGGTTTCACACTGCCCTTTATGAGTCACTGATTTGCACTAAAAAGCTATATTTTCACTCTACTCCATAAATCCATTTCTAAATGTCATTAATTCATGTGGTCAAATGCAGAGATATATTTCTTTTTAATAGGCCACTATAGAGTCTTATTTTATATTCAGGCATTTTCTTTACTCAAATCTTTTAAATAGTTAACATCTCACAATTAACAGTGCACCACTTTGCCACTTTGGTTTGCCCTTCGATCTCTAATATGTTTTGGAGGGTACTTTTTGTTATTGTTATTGTCTTTAATAATGTGTGCATGAAAATATGAATTATTTGTGCCCTCTCAAAGTGTTAAATTCCTTTTATGTATTAATCCAATGAAAATAGTGGTACTGTCAACTGATCACTTTTTGTATGCCAGGCACCATCCTAGGCAGTTATATGCTCTTCTCATAATAATATTAAATAGCATTTTCCTTATATTTCAGAGGAGGTCAACAACTTGCCTGAAGTTGGAAGTAGCACAGGCAATATTTACACCTAAATTTAACTGATCTATAAATAAAATGTTTTCCATCATAAATACACACTATAAATCTTTGATAAAGTGGTACCTTATCTAAAAATATCCCTGATTTTGAATTCACCACTGAGTGAGAAATTTCTGCATCTGGTGAAGCTGTCATTAATGGACTTAGAGAAGACATAAAGACTGGTGGAACCACCAGACTTGATCTTCCCTTGCCTGAAGAATGGGCCAAAATCTTCATCCCTGGATTTAGGAGATATGCTATTGATAGTTTTATTTGGCTGAAAATCTAATTGAACACTGTCTTATAGACCTGGAAGAAATTAGACTGGTTAGTTTATCTCACTGAGAAAAATTCTTTGGAGTATGTAACAGAAAGAATATTCCCAAATTTCTTTATTGGCATAGTTAGCTTAGTAAACACATTAGACAAATCATATTAAAGGCAAAAATACTATCATGTATAACCTCTCAAATAATAGGTTAACGTAACATAAATTTCAACTTGAAAGTATGATTCTTCAGAGAATTAGCTTTGTGTTTGTTGTCTTTTGATATATTGTTCCAATAACAAGACATGATGTTATTATTTCAGTTCCAAAAACCTCTGGAGGAAGCCCATATAGATAATTAGTTCCACTTTCAGAGAGGGTAAACACTGCACAGATATAAGGATTTTTTCCTAGTATTGTAGAGTAATATAATGGCTTCAATTTTGAAGAGACTTTTCTAATAATGTATCTGATTTTATTTGCATTACAACTGCTCCTGGCTTGTTTGCTTCATGCTTTGTTTTATTTCGTCTATCTAAGATTTAAGCTCCTTGAGAGTAGTCAGTGTATTCTGTATCTTCTAAGATTTATTCAAAATAATGAACATGTGCTCAGAATTTAAAATATTAGTACCTACTGTTATTATTTGCATACTTAGGTTCAAAAAATATTATTCAGAGGTCAGATCATTTAGGTTAAGAAAGGTAAAAATTACCTAATTTAGTTGACACATAGCACTGTAACTTGGTTTACACCAACAATTAATTATGGTCATGGCTTTCTAGAGAAAGTCATCAAGTATTAAAACTCTGGTCATAGATATGTGGGCTGACAACCTAAACATCTCAAATTTATCCAACATTGTAATCAACATATGCTTATTATAAACAATATAGCATAGTTGAAATCAGATTAGAACAATTATAACTGCAATTTTTCACTTTTCTGAGGAATAGCAAATAAATTATAATACTATTCAGCTCATGTGAATGACTATTGATCATAGTACTTTAAGATTATTTTTAACAAGAACTTATTTTGAAGACTAGATTTTTATCATTGAAGCCTTCTTTATCCATTTCATGAAGAAATAGGAATGCTACATCATAAATCTATTAAATTGATATGGAAATTTTATTTTTCATACATACAAATATTTGGTTATGGTCAAGCCAAATTGAATGAAAAAGAAGAGTATGAGCATATTTCATACTTTACATTTGTAAACTGTGAAAGATTCTTAGATCACTTTCCTGGAAAACATCCACAATTGAAATTATACCCCAGGAAACTCCTGGGCAAAATGAATAGCTTGATGTAAGTGATAGTCTAAAATCATTTCGTTGATGAAACAAACCTTTGTTTTCAGAGAATAAATAGCTATACTGCAACATATTCCACACTATCCAAGGAAATGGTCAGCATACCTTTTTATGAATATGTAATTAAATTTATCTTGTCAATAATGGTTCTTTGAAAAAACCTAAAGCTGAAAATTAAGAGAAGCCATGCACCTGGGCACCTGATTGACATCACTTTTATTTAATATAATAATGCCAATTGAGTTCCATTGAGAAGTTCATAATGGCCTTTATTTACATTTAATTAGCACCTCTCTGGATTAATTCTTCATTTTATAAACCTAATACAACCTTAATACTGGAAGATGTGAATCGAATATGATAACAACATGTACCTGGTTGTTTTAATTAATCTGTCTAAACTGAACATGCCACTTCAAATTCATAAAGATCAAGCTTTATGCTACCCTTGGACTTATCATCATGTTAATTGGCTACTGTGCTGGAAAATGATCTTTATATTATTCTCACTTTGTGGCAGATAGTACAATTCCAGTTGGTTGATGAGCATGAAGTGTAAATATATAATCTCATTTTCAGATATTTATTTAAACTACAAGAAAATATATAAAAGTATTAAGGTTGGTTAATTGCAAGAGGTGAAAGTATACATGATTAAAATTGTTTTTCTGTATTTTTCATATATTTTTATAATAAATATACATAACAATAAATAATATTTGTAAATCATACACACACACACACACACACACACACACATATATATATATATATATATATATATATATATATATATATATAATTAAACCACATATAAAGAATCTAAATCTATGTTTTAGAAGCTGAAAGAAAACCTTCATGTTGCATATTTTCTAGTTATATTCTATGGCTTTCATCATTCATTAAGGTTGAAGGTGAGAAACAGGTCAGGAAATAAAAGATAATGTGAATGACCCATGCCTGAATAATTAAACGATATCTTCTTCTTCTTCCATTTGGGGAAACAGTTAGAAACCTCAAAGACAGGTTGAAGATAACTTGTCAAAATGTTTTGTTTTTTCAAAAGCTATGTCTTTATTTAGCTGTTTCTCATTGGATTGGATTCAAGACAATATACTTATTGTCATATTTGATATATGCATATTGTCAAAGGGCTTCCAGTAATTAAATAAGTAAGTGATTACAAGTTATATCAGAGGTGCACTCCACTAATTTGTGATTATCAGTTAACTGTACTTGTAGTAAGAAAAAGAAGAATTTAGAGACAGAACACATTCAAAATATGAAAGAATACATAAACAAATAGAATGTAGTGACAAAAAAAGAATGTTACATTGTTCTTTGAAAATTAAAAATTCTAGAAAATGGAGTTTACAATGTTATATCCTAGTCAATTCTGTAAATTGGACTGATGCCAAAGCCAAACAATTATAATGCCAAAGAGCTTAACATGCAATGTAAACAGTTTTTCTGATAATTTCCTCTCTGTTCCAAGAATTTAAAAATGAATGTCACAATTTCACACGAGTGTTACCATGACACATTTGTTGGTGGGAATTGTAAAACTTCATTATTATACCTAGAAAAACCAGAGGGTTATGTTTAAATCTCACACTTGATTTTAAGTGAAAATTTTCTCTTTTAAGAATGCTACTTTTTAGACTTTTATCATCTTGTTTCTGGATTGTGCCAGTGATCTCTTCCAGCAATCTTTTCACTATTTTTTTTTTCCTGTCTTCTAATCCTATCTTATCACTAAAATAAACTTCTATAGTTTGGGACTATACAAAAAAGGCCAGGGAATGATTGTTCTCCAGAGAAAGGGAGTTAAGCAGCGTTCAAATAAAAAAATACAAGACCAAGTAGAACAAAATTAATAAATCTTCATAAATGTTGGCTCCCCAATATTCCTCTTGTTTCAATATTAGGTAACAATGTTCTTTTCCTGCTTGCTAAGTAGCATAAAGGTTTAATGGACTCACATTAAATGAATTCTCTGAGTTCTGTGGAATTAAATAGAGGACAGTGACATTGCAAATGGGCTGGGAACCAGGAGACTTATATTCTAGTTCTGATTATCTCTGCCTAGTTCTGTGACTAGATAAATCATAATTTCTTGAGTTGTCACTTCCTTCATTTGTAAAAACTTAAATAGATCTGTGTAATTTTAGCATACTTTTAAATCCCTATAATAATACTTTTGTGGGTTTCTAAATTGAGTAACCCTACCTGAACTCAGTTATTTACCTACTTGGAAGAGTGCATAATATGACCTGTAGATTCATTTTTCATCACTCCATATTTTGTTGCTATCATTAATTGACATTAATAAGTTCTCTTTGTCATTTTCAATATTATTACCTATGTGCTTATAACCTATACTATGCACCATTGCACAGATAATTAAGGAGACTTCATAAAGTTATCTTAGAAATTAGTATCTTTTGCTAAGTTGTCATATTTGAAAAAAAAAAGAACATCACATTCAGCAGTGTGAATTGTTTGAACTATATACATATCACACTTCCTTTCATGCCAAAAAGTTCAATTTCACAAGCAATCTTTAGGTTGTTTAATATTGAAGACTTAATATTTGCCAAAATACTAGAACTTCTTTATAATACTACCAAAACTGGGATTTTGAAATTTCCTAGATGAGGGTAAAGATTTTACACAATATCCCTGGTGTTTACGGTAAAACAAACAAACAAACAAACAAAAACATTTGAATGTCCTATCTTGAGTTGACAGGATGAGGTGGGCAGTATAACATCAGATTTAAAAACAAGAACTTAATAATGTAAATTTTACGAATAACTTTAACCTTTATTGGTCTCTTTTATGTCATTCACAAAACAGGGTTAATATACTTACTTTATGCAGATGCTACAGTTATAAAATAAGATAAATTAAAAACAGATTTGTAAAGTGCTTATTATCATAGTACCTCTTACAGGCTTTTAAGAAAATGAAAAAGGCAAAAGAAGCATTTCAATGTTTGAGAATCAAATGGAGTTTTCCCAACGTTTATTTGTTTGCTACTAAAGCTTCATTGAGATATGATCCAAATATCTTAAAGCTAAACGGTTTAATAGTAAATGTCAATGGTTTTAGTATCATCATAGAATTTTTTGACCCTCAGCACTGCATAATTTTAGGACATTTTTATCATGCCCCCCGCAATCTACCTCTCTATACACTTTCCATCTCTATGCACGTTGTCTGTTAAGGACATTTCATATAAAGCAAATTATACAATATGTTTTCTTTTGTGGCTGTTCTCTTTCTTTGCCTGGTATTTTCAAGTTCTCATCCTATTTGTTGTTGCATGTATCAGTACTTCTTTTCTTCTTATTGCTGAACAATATTCCATTGTATGCATATATCACAATTTGTATATTCATTAATCAGTTGATGAACTTCTGCCATGTATCTACTTTTTGGCAATTGTGTATAGAACTGCTAACAATATTTGGGTACCGAATTTTGGGATGTATTTTTATTTCTGAGGAATATGCAAAATAATGAAATTATTTTAGGGTCATATTATAGTCTATGTTTAATATTCTGAGGACAGGCTATACAATTTTATAACCCCACAAGCAATAAAACAAAGTATGAGGGTTCTTATTTCTCTGCATCCTAGAGAAGACATTTCTGGTCAGTTTTTGTCACCCTACTGTGTGGGAAGCTCTATCAGTTAATGGTTTTTGTTCGTATTTCTTTAATGATCAAAGATACTGAGTGCTTTTTGACTATTTTTCTGTCTTTGCACGTATGTCTATTAAAAGTTTTCCCCATTTTTAATTGATTTATTTGTTGGTAATTTTGAATTCTAAGAATGATTTATATAGTCTGGATATTAACCTCTTACTAGATGTATGTGGCTTATAAATATTTTCTTTCACTTTATGGGTGTTTTTGTTCTTCCTTGATTGTGTCTTGTGAAATGAAAATTACTTAATTTGATGAAGTCAAACTTGTTTTCTCCTACTGTTTGTGTTTTTGGAGTTGTATCTAGAAAACATTGCCTATTCTATAAACATTTGCTCTGAAATATTATTCTAGGAATGTATTGTTTTATCTGTTACATTAAAGTCTATGATTTATCTTTAGTTATTTTTTATGGATGCTATGAGGAAGTACTCTCTTTCCATTCTTTGGCATGTGGATATGCAGGTGGCACAAATAATTTTTAAAAGATGATTCTTTTATCAACTGAATTGCCAGCACTCTAGTCAATATCAATTGACCATAAATGTGTTTATTTCTGTTCTCAATTCTATTCCTGATTCCATATGTCCACCCTCATGCTAGTACCATACTTCTTTGCTATAGTTTTGTAGTAAGTTTTGAAATTGAGAAGAGTGAATTCTGTCATTTAATTCTTCCTCAAGATTGTTTTGCTCTTCTGAGTTACTTGCATTTTCATTTAAATTTCCAGATCAGCTTATCAATTCGCAAAGAGGTCAGTTGAGATTTTTACATGGCACTCGTTGAATTTTAAGATCGGTTTGGGGAATCTTGTTCTGATTCATGAGCACAAAATATATTTTAATTTATTTAGTTTTTCAATTTTTTTCAATCAAATGTTTTAGTTTTCAAAATGTTTCTTTTTAAAAAATTTCCCCTAAGCTTTAGAATTATTTTAATACTATTATAAATATAATTGGTTTCTTATTTTTATTTTCAGATTGTTCATTAATCTAACTGGCCTATATAGTTCTTTCCATACAGTATGGAATTAAAATGGCAAAAGTAAAGATTCTGATCTTGTTCTGACCTTAAGGAAAAAGACATACCACTAAACATACCATTAAATATGATGCTAGCTTATGATGTTAGCTATAGGGTGTATGTACACACACACACACACACACACACACACACATACACACACACACGTATTCTTTATGAAGCTGAAAAATTTCCCTTCTATCACTAGTGTTTGAAGTTTTTTTTTTTTATCATGAAAAAGTGCTGAATTTTTTCAAATACTTTTGCTGGACATATTGAGATAATCATGTGGTCTTTATTCTTCATTTTATCAATAGCATAATGCAGTGACTGATTTTATATATTAAAACAGTCTTGCAGTCCTGTGATAACTTACACATGCTTATTACATGGAGTAATTCATTCACATCTTGCTGGATCCAGCTTGGAAGATGTTTGAAGATTTTTGGTCTATATTAATTTGCAATGTTAGTCTGTATTTTTTTTCCTTTAATTGCTTTGTCTGATTTTTGTAATAGAGTGATATTTGCCTTATAGGATAAATTAGATCTGCCTTTGCATTCTATTTTTTTTAAGAGATTTTGAAAAATTGACTCTACTTTTTAAAATGTTTGTCAGAATTCACCAATAAAGGATATGAACATGGGCTTTTTTTAAATGAGAAGTTTTAAAATTATCTAAATTAAAAGATCTTTAATCTTTTAAAGATTTATTTGGATTTTGTACTTCTTCTTGAATCAGTTTTGGTGTTGTGTGCCTTTCTATGAATTTCAACTTTCATATAAGTTATCTATTTGGGGCATATATTTTTTGATAGTGTTTCTTTATCTTCTTTCCATTTACATGTTGGTAACAAGGTCTTGTCTTTCATTCTTGATGGTAGAAATGATTAATTCTAATTTTAAAAAAAAGGTAAGCTTTGGCTTTATTTTTTATTTGTAATTATCTTCTGGCTCCACTAATTCCTGAGTTTTTTGATGATTATCAATTCATTGATCCTTACTTTAAATTTTGTTTGTAGTCCCTTCTTTTTTTTTCTGTTTCCAGAATTAGGAGGTTATGTTATTGACTTGCACCTTTTTAAAAAGGTGTTGATAGGTATAAATTGTATCTTTAAGTACTGTTTAATTGAACCCCATAGAATTTAGTGTGGTGTTTCTTTTGCTGTCATTTGTCTCTCTTAATTTCTAATGTCCTTTTTAATTTCTTATTTCAGTGATTATTTACAAATGTTGTTGATTTCACATATTATTGAATTCCCCAAAGTTTTAATCTCAATTCCTTTAAACTTACTGAAGCTTCTTTATGGCATACCAGGTGATTCTTGAAAATGTCCCATGTGTGCTTGAGATGAATGTGTATTATGTGAAGTGTTCTAGAGATATTTGTTATGTTTAGTTGGTTTACAGTGCTGTTCGAGTCTCATATATCTTCATTTATCTTCTGCCTAATTATTCTATTATTGAAAGTGGGCTATTTAGAATTCACCTATTATATTTGAATTGTCTGTTTTCCTCTTCAGTCTTTCTGTTATTCCTTCATTTATACTAGGGCTCTGTCCAGTAAAATATATTCCTCCTGAAGTTTTAGCTTATTATATTGCTCTTCAGAAATTGCACCCTTGGCATGTATGTTGATCCTCTCCTCCTACTGCAGGGATGACAGTAGTTTTATCTGAGCTCTTTGACTTTTCCTGATCTTTCTTACCTGACTATAAGTTTCTGACTGATCTCTGTTGGTATCACACCCAGATGTCTTCACTAACTGCTATCTGATTGTTCTCTTTCAACAATGCCACAAAGCATAAACTGCTCCACAGTCCAACTGAAGTAATGTTTGGCCCCTTTGTAGGAGTCATTTTTGAAGCCAGTCTTTGAGCGTTGCTCATACCCTATGAGGATTCTACTCAACCAAATACTCCGTTCTATTGACAGTGTCTTTAGTCTTCAGTTTCCCAGCATTTTGTTCCAAATAAATGAGAGTCCTTAGGATGCTCATGATTTTGTCTGTATTTGCCCTAAGACTTCCATCACATTGGGCTGGAGGGAAGAGGGGGTCCCATCATGGTTCAAGTGTTACAGATTCTCACTGTTCTCACCAAAATCCTATAAATTTTGTTGAATAGATAAGTATTTATTTGCTTATGACATTTTCCTGAGATTCATGTTGGTTCTGTTTTGAATTTTTACCTGTTATGGTTATTTTTCTGGGAATAGTTTGAGCAGTGCCTAATGCCACCATCCCACAGTGCTTCTCCCTAGGATGTTTTTAATTAGTAAAACATATTTAATTTTGTTCTTGTGGTTTCTCTGATTTGGCACAATTATATGAGAAGGGCTCTTTGTAGTATAATTTTTTTTTTCTCAACAAACATTTTCTGGCCACATCAGGCAGTGGGACTGTTCCAGTCATCAGCTTGGTGACCTCAAACCCCAGAGAATCCCTGGAGCTGTGAATATAGATGAGGGTAGACCTTGGGAACCTGCTTACTCAGGACTTCCTCAGCAGATGTTTCTCACTTTATATTCTGACTTATATTTTGTGGGAGGAGTAAGAATACGAATAGTATTTTACTGAGGGTTTTGTTTGGTTCATGACTTCAAAGAGGCTGCAGAGTATCTTAGGATAGGCATGGAAAGTCCTCAAACAAATATATGCTATCTATCAATCATCTATATCAACATAATAATGTGAACTTGAAATCAGCCCCAAAAGTTATCTGATGAGATAAATCCTGCTACCTTCCTTGTTGGTATTTCTGTGCTTTTAGCTTAAAGTCTGTCTTCATATCTTCTTCTCTATATTTCAGGGTGTAGAAACACACAGATTATATTTCCCAGATTCCCTTAAAAATTAATTTATGTTTTACTTCTGTCAAAGAGAAGCATAGATGGAAGATTGGAAGACAGCAAGAAGAGAAGAGTGACTTCCTTCATTCTTTCAGTTTTCAAGTTCATCTCTGGCAACTGCAGAGCAGGATTGGCACTTGGGGACACTAGGCAATAGCTGAGGCTAGTGGGACAGGTTCTAGTTTCTTGGCTCCAACAGCAGGAACTTTTAACATCAGGGATCTCGGGAACTCTTCTGACTCTGTTTTCTGTAGTTACTAACTTGGTAAACTCTTTTGTTCTTCTAGCTCCTCCAACATCCTCATAAGCAATCCTGAGTTAAATTCTTTCTGTCTGAAATACCGAGGGTGGTTTTCTTTGATGATTAGCTTCTAAGTCACACTTAGTATTTATTTAAAACCTTCCCTCTAGACTATAATGGTGAAAGGCAAAAATGGAGTCAAGTGGCTGCAGGAGTCAGGGCCACTGTGGTTCGTTGAAAATACTGGCATAAAAAGAGCATCCACTATGTATCCATGTAGCCCACTGCTAAGTTCGAAGTTTTATTCATGCTAAAAGAGAGAGAGAGAGAAAGCTAAATTTATAAAGATGTTAGAAAAATCGTAGAGTAACTTTTCAAACTGCAAGTAAGCAAAGATTTCAAAAATAGTACAAAAAATAAATAATAAAGAAAAAGTAACTCATCCTTTCTCAACTTGTGAAACTATACTCATAAAAATGCAATAGTAAAATGAATAAGCAAGCCCTAGACTGGGAGAAAAATATTTTCAAAATACGTATATCTAACAAAAGTATTTGCATTTAGGATACATAAATAACTCCTGAAAGTCCATAATAAAATGACAATATAACTAGCAAAAGAAAAAAAGGGGGAAAATACCAGAGTAGACACTTTGAAAGGAAGTGAACATACAAAAAGGTCTCCACATCACAATGATGAGGGAAATAGACATAAAAGACACAATAAATACCACCAAACTCCTCCTAGAATCTAGGCTAAAATTAAAGGACAGACAACACCAACTGTTGCCAAGGATGTGTAGCACCATAATACCCATACAGTGCTGATGGGAATATAAAATGTTTTGATAGTTTCTTATAAATTTGTATGTATGTGTATTCCAAGATCTAATGATTTCATACCTAACCATTGAGTCAAAAGGAATGAATAGATAGATAGATAGATAGATAGATAGATAGATAGATGATACTTTGAAAATCTTTCACAAGAATATTTATATAAGCCTTAATCTTTTAATAGTACCAACTGGAAACAATCCATATCTTAACACTAGGAGAATCAAAATTAATTATTGTAATGCAAATAAAATGAAATGTTATTCAACAATAAAAATTAAAGAACTATTGCTATAATCAACGAGTTAATTTTAGATATGCTGCATGAAGCAAGTTTGACAGAGAAGAGTACTTGCTGTGGGACAGCACTTATTTAATCTCTAGAATGAGCAAATGATAGCAAAAATTCAGCAAAGTGTTTGAAGTGTGGGAAGATTTATGGAAAATTGCAGAGAAAGGAACTTTTGAGGGTGATGGATTTATCTTAATCGGGTAAATTTTCATGGGTACATACATTTGTTGGAATTCTTAAAGTTTACTTAGTATTTATGCATATTACTTATGTAAACTTTCCCATTAAAATGACTATTAAATATTGATAAGTATAAAAGAGTTGTATATTCTAGCAATGAACTCTTTCACCTCTAACTCTTTATTTTGAAGTTATAAGTTTTATTTATAACTTGTCATGAATTAGAAATAAATGGAAAATACAGTGTCATTGAAAGCCAAGTAATTGTAAGAAAAAATAATTATTTCCTATCTTAGTCCATTTTCTGTTACTATAAGAGAATACCTGAAACTTAATAAATTGTAAAGGAAAGAGATTTATTTAGCTCATTATTCTGAAGGGCCAAGAACATGACACTGACATCTCCTTTTTTGGTGAGAATTTCATGTAGCTCCAATTCATGGAAGCTAACAGAAAAGTAAATGGGCCTTAGACAGGAGCTAACCCTATAAACGTGAAAGCATGCCTGGAGAATTATTATCCTAGGAAAAGGCATAGGAAGATATCTGAAAAGTATCTGAATGAAATTAAAGTGAAATGTAATTATTGTGAAAGAATTCAGACCAGAAGGACAGGCAAGCAAACATAAGAAAAAGAAGCAAATTGAAATACGAGTAACATGTTTCAGATTTGGGGGGCATTTTTTCTTTCTAGAGAGAGAGTCTCTCTATTGTGCAAATTTTATTGCAGTTTGTTAATATCTTTGGAAAAATTTCTCAGTTTATTTCCAGATCTATTGATGCTATTTTCTTGTGTTCAGGTACAGTGGCTTGTTCAAACTATTGATATGTTTTGTTTTATTTTACTTACCTAAAAATATAATAGAAACAAAGAAATCACATATCTGCTAAATCCTTATCTGCTAAATAGACTTTTGCTATAAGACACAAGCTTTTGGGGACATAGAAAAAGTTCACATTTGATAGTATTTTATAAAATCTTGAGTAAACTTTAAGTAACAAAACCAGTCCTGTGCCAGCTATACTATGTCTACTACAGCATAAGGATTAAGAATACAAATTTGCACTAACAGTTGATTGGGTTCAAGTTTAGCTCCTTAACAACTGTATAGCTTCAGGCAAATTACTTAACCTCTTTGAATGTCAATGTCCTCGTCTGCAAAATTTGGATATTAACTTCAGAGAATTAATAAGATTAAGTGAGAAAATGTATAAAATTTCTTAATACCTGTGTTGATATTAAGCATCATTATTACCAAAGATATGACTGTTTTTATAAAAACTAAAGTTAATTTGAATGAGAGTTTGGCAATCACCAAGCTATACTAGTTGAAAGGAAGCAAGACAAAATTAGAACAAAACATGCACATTGAATTTAATTTAGACCTAAATTCTAGTGTAGGATTTTAAGCTTCAAAGTATATCGCCAGCAGAATAATAAACTCCTAGTACTAGGTAGACTGGTTCTCTTCTGTTTCTCATTTAGGCTCTGCTTTCTCTTTCCTCCTGTCCCTAGTCATGGATTCTCTGATCTTCAGCTATTGTTGCTGCTAAGGCTCTGAGTCTTACACTTAAGTTCTTAAGTCTGTCTGATTATTATTTAATCACTTAACAAAAAATACTGATTAATTTCTCATGTTCTATAAGATGTTATGCTAAGCACTGTTGATATAACCTCTGGCTGAATAAGATAGACAAAATTTCCTCTTTTCAAAAAAATAGTAAGAAATTTTCAATGACCAATTATACAGTCATTTAAGTTGCCATTATTGACAATATGGAGAAGTAATAGGGCTTTAAGTATTGTCTTACAGGGACTAGGAATCTGAGCAGAGAATTGCCTAACAAATAGCATTAAATTGGGATCTAAAGGTGAGGAGGTACATGCCTGGAGAGTTTTTCATGGACAAAAAAGCCTTAAATATAAAATACATGAAGCTTAAAGTGGGGGAGGAAAAGGCTCTATGATTGGAGCTCAGAAAGGAAAGAAAGAATGGCTTATGACAGGGACTATAAAGGAATGCTGAAGCAAGATGATGGAGATGCTTTCAGGCCAGGTTAGATCATCTTTATTTCTTTATGGAAGTTTGTTTTCCTAGCAGGGAAAGGTTTACTGCTAATTCTGCAATGCACTGCCTTTGCTGACCCGGGTCAATTCATGTTCGCCATTAGCCTTTGGCCCCCTGTTGATATGTACTCAATCTGCTCTAAAGGCTGGCCTTTCTCCTTGGCTGCTGGTGCCCTCCGCTGTAACTCAGCTTTCCTAGGCCTCTAAGATCTCTCCTTGTTGCTCTCCAGGCATAGGTTAGTGACACCATTGCACATGACCCATGACCCCAGGCCAGAACTTTTGCCCATCTATTCTCTCAACCAGAAGCAGGTCCTCACCAACAATCAACTCTTTCTGGTTTGGCTGTGTGTTAGGGACTGTGATAAAGATTCCACCCTGAGGCTGGTCTCAGAATCCAGTCTTCATCCTCCACAGCAGCTGTATCTGCTGTACAATTACTTTTTATTAGACTTTTAGATGTTCTCAGCACTTAATATATTTTACTTCTCTTCTTTCCAATATCCCTGCAAGGTTAGTATTCTTAGCTTATTTCCCAATGTAAAATATGAGGATTAAGGAGATTTGCTCACTTGCCCAAAGTTATACAATCAGTACAAGTACAAAGATATAAACCCGAGTCTCTCTAGTTCAAGAGAAAAATAACAACAAGAAATGCTAATTATTTTGCTTCTAGTTATAAAGGAAGAAAAACCATAACTCGGGGCTATGAATACCAAGTTAAATAAAGAGTACCCCAAAGAGCACTATTCCTCATGACATGAGACACATTTATTACTCTTCTCTACCTGTTTATGGATTAATGCCCTTTCTCCACCCATTTCAAAGACTTGCAGCTCCTTCTGAATTTTTTTTTAGCTCTTTTCTCTCTCCTGCTCAGCATGACAAGTTGGCCCGGGAACACACAACAGTTGAACAAAATAAACTGCCAGTGCTTTAAATCAAAGTTCTAATTCTAAATTGTATAGGACCTGCCTTTTGCTGACACATTTCCCTGGTAGTTTTTTTTTTTTTACATTTTTTTTTCCTGCAAGGGTAGCAAAAATGAGAAGAAAAAAAAACTAGTTGTAATTTTAAGGTAGAAGAAACACATTTTTCTTTGATTCTCTTTTTTCTGACTACTGATGTAGACTCAAGTCAGAGCAAATTAGGAAAAGGACTATGTGAAAGAGAAAGCACAAACAGTATCATTAAAACCAAATCTAAGATAAAGTTGAAACAAGAGAAGACATCATTATTCGCTCTAAAATCTGCTTTAGCTCAAGAAAATTGTCTACTCAGAAGCTATTGGCTGGTTCTGGAAGTATTACAATCTTTAGCAAATCTTCTTAAATCTGCCTCTGTTTTTGTTGTTATTTTTGTTTGTCTTGTTTTTTTACTCTATAAGCATTTCAGGAAACTTTGCAATAGAAGATTACCTGTACTTGAACTTAATTTTTTATTATTTATTTATTAATTGATTGATTCCAATGCTGGGGATTAATGGCTAATGCAGTGGTAGTAGCCCTCTACCACAGAGCTACATCCCCTACCCTTTTATTTTTATTTTTATTTTTTGAGACAAGAGCTCCCTAAATCACCCAGGTATGTCTGGAATTTACGAAGCTCTGGCCTCAGCCTTCTGAGTATCTGGGATTGTAGGTGTATACCACTGTGCCCACATTGACCTTTATTTTTACCTTTTAAGAAAACTCTAGTCTTTGAACTTATTCCCACATATTATGCATTGCCAAATGAAAAGAAAAAAAAAGTTACAATAAAGCAGAATTGTATAAAATATAGGAACAGAAAATTACATAAAGTAATATCACAGTAATGTTTACCCATCAAAAATATAAGACAACTGGGACTAGACCTCAGAGAAAATCATATGGATTTTAATTTCAGACTATGAGATGGAGAAATGTTGAATGGTTTGTGAGGTATATGTTAGTTTTGACAAGCTGCTGTAATTTATATTGCATTGCATTTGGGGCTTCTCAGTATTCAAAAATGACTCTTTATTGAAGCCTTTTGTTTGAATGACATTCTTTCTGGAACACTCATTGTGTAACGTTTAATTAATGTGTCCTTTTGGCACTTAAAATATCATCTAAACAGGTTTTTGTTGGGGGGCCCGTAGTTTAAACCAAAGAGGAACAAAACTAAACACTGGGCTCATTTTCATCAAATTGCCAAGAGACACAACTGTAGACAAAATCCACTGTTATGATAAGCAAGAACTGAAACTCAATTCCCATTCAGGGTGCTGAAAATTCCACCCTTAATATATTTGTAAACACATTGTCATAAAATCAAACTTCTTGATGCTACATCACTTGGAAATTGTGCAGGGGACCTGAATCTAGGAAATGTAATTTCCCTGTTGCTTACCTTGTAAAAAACCCTATTTTTAATATCAACTGTATATGAACTAGAATGACGGTGACAACCTCATCTCTAATGCAATGAGAATTGTGTTTATTTTACAGAGTTTTGCTTATAGCAAAACACAGCAATACCATAGAGAGGTACATATACTCCGTGAGTCCTGCTGCTGATTACTTTGAAGAAACAATCAGTCTTTTGGCTTCATGCGTAATGCAGAAATACTGAACAACATGCAAAATACTTTCACTTTCAGAGATGTGTGGGCCAAAAAGAACCCAGAGTATCTAAGCTTCTTGTTATAGAACTCAGTGCAATCCATTAAATCAATGTATTGAGTATCTTCTATGTGCAAAGTAGCAGGCAATCAAAAGGTTTCTCTTTTTCTCTCATTAAATATAATAAGAAGTAGGGTTGAAGTACTTTAAATTCATAGATGAAAAACATTGTCTTTCAAACCTAAACCTAATGTGTCCAGTATAGTACTTTTTATCAGCTTCTTTTTAAAAGCTTATGAGTGTCCTGTGCACACTATGTTTTTCTTAAACCACCAAAGAGTATCATTGACCAAAATATAAGACATAAACCAGCAATGAAGATAATAGACCAAAATATAAGACATAATCCACTTAAACATATTTATTAGCATCCACTATGAACTTGAAATTAGTTCAAACTGGTCAATGGCAGTATTTGTCTCTTACACACACACACACACACACACACACACTCACACACATACACACATTATATTTTCACCCTGTATTTGATTTAAAAATTATTCCCAAGCTTATATCATTCTCAGGCACTTTGAAGACCATTAATTTAACAAGCCTATCAATGACTTGCTGAGTGCAATTTTTAAAACTTCCTTTAAGAAAATTTTGCTTATCAGGACAAATATCTTTAATGTAAATAAATTGATAATAAAATGAGGTTAGCAAATCACATTGTTTAGTCTTCCTTTTTCTAGGACTTCAGTTTTTTGTAGATGACAATTTAGGCATTTGGTATCCATGTGTTCCTGTGTAAGGAATCAAAATCTTGTTAACAGAGGATTATATTCTCTCCTCCTCCTGATGGAACCAGGACTTGATATCATTTCTTTTTTACTGACTGAGTGCTATTTCCAAACTGTTCCACTCTCTTTATATCTTTTGCATTCCAGTGCACTGCACAGTGCCAGCCATCCTCATATCTGTCCAGGCCTGGCAGGCCAGCTGCTCTCCCTTCACCATGGCCAAGGGTTTTATCTTCCTTTCTCACGGATTAAAACCAGTCATCTGACCCTCATAACTCACATTCCACTCTACCAGCCTGTTGAATGTTCCCAAGGCCTCTCTTCACTTCCCAAGGGAAGCTTAGCTAAAATCCGCCATGTATTGGCTCTGGCATGGCATAGAAGACCTCCTACAATACAAGATCAGGTTCACAGGCCCAAATTGAGTGCCAATGCCACTATTACCAAGTCAAAAATAGACTGCTTCTTTGAGGAACAACTAGAGACAAGAAAGAAAGGAAGAAAAAAAAGAAAGAAAGAGAGAAAGAAAGAAAGAAAGAAAGAAAGAAAGAAAGAAAGAAAGGGAAGAAGGGAATGAGGAGAGAAGGAATGAAAGAAGGAAGGAGACTAAGGGAAAAAGGGAATAAACAGGACTAAGACATTAATAGCAGTAAAGCCAGATCTCCTGCTCTGCTCAGTTTCAATGGTGTAAGAAGTAATTTTAGCTTTAATTTCCTTTCAAAAAATTTTTGGATAGTTTAAAGTCTCTGAACGTGGGTTCAGAGAATTTAAAAGAGTGGGAGTTCTTACCATAAGGTTTCCAAATCATTTTCTAATAAAAATAATGTAAGCTCTCTGTGAGTTCAGTGTGGATGACGTTGATGATGATGATGATGATGGTGATTCTTATTGGTTCCATACCACCTAAAACTGTGAGGCACACAAATGTTGCTCAGTAAATCTTAGCTGTATGACTGTAATAAACAAGTGGATTTGAGTAGACTGTGGTAGAGATGTCTGGCACCTTTTCTAGAAGTGGCACAATTCTCCCTGACTTTAGCAGCAAATAACTTGGCAGTGACTCTGACCCCTGCCCACAGCTGACTGGCTCAAGAACCGATAACTCATCCAAACTGGGCTGGCCCTCATACCCACTCCTTCCTCTCTCATCCCAGTCAATGAGGCTCCAGTTGGACTAAACTTGGACTGGTTAATTCCTTCCTTGGGGACTGTGGCCTTGGAAAGGCAAAATAGTCAGTTGAATTACCTTGGATGATTGATTCTGAGGTATAAATTGTAGGAAATTATCAGTCTTGTTTTCCATGTTAATGAGACATGGATAAAGATTCTTGATGGTATTTCACCCTGGTCCTAACTGTCCTCAAGTGGTAAATTCACTTATGGCCTTCAGTTGTTGGTACTTGAGCAGTTGCAAAATAAATTCTTTAATCACCTTAAATTAGCTCAAAACTTATTGTTTTTTAATCTTTTACTTATGACTAGCAGAATCCTAGTCATAAGTAAATTCTCCCTCCTTCTCTTCCTCTTCCTTTCTTCTCTCCTTTCCTCCTTTTAAAATTACCCACTAATTCATCTATTTGTCTTTTTAAACTGCATATCCATAAAAAAGGTTTCATTTAAAAGTGAATAACTAACAATAAATTGTCAATTCTGGAAAAACTGGGATTCAATATTAAGGAAAAGCAATGAACAGAATCATGTATTGAAAAGTTTTGGTCTCTCAAATATGATTATATTTCTGTTGATATATGCACAGGGGTTTAATACGGAAGATTAACATTATTAACAGAATTCTTTTTCTTAATAAGTTGTTTTCTTCCCATTAGGTCTAAATACTATGCTTCTTGACAGCATGATTGATGTAATTATTACTCTAAGTGCCAATTACTGAAGCAAAAGAGCACTCTGTGCTTAGTCTGAAACTTCTAGGATGCTCCTGGGTCAAAATGTCTGAGAATCGTGAAGTCCAAAACACACTCAGGATTTGTAACACTGACCCTCTTTTCTGAACTTCAACCCTGGAGGTTATTTAATCTTAATAAAATTTATCTTTGCTTTTGAAAATCTCAGCCTTTAAAATGATACTTGGAAGACCATTGAAAGAAAAAAAAGTAGAAGTATATTTAGATGTTTGTGATTTTCAAAATACTTGGACTAATCAAAGGACCAGTTAATAAATGTTATTATCATAACATTTGATAATAATAGTTAATGATTGCTAACAAGCATGGTGCTTGTGGAACATAAATAAGGTCTTTCTATATAATGAATTATTTAGTTCTCATATGATGAGGTAGGTATCATAATAGCCCTGATTTTAGAGTTGAGAAAAATTTTAAGGCAAGCAAGTTAAGCAACCTAGTTCCACTAACAATGTATTTGTCACAATTTATTGTGGTTCTGATGAACTCAGCTGCTAGGTTTCTGCACACTGCATATTTAGCTGTAAGAGACTGAACTGACTGAGTTCATTCTCCAAGTGTCCTTGCAGAATCTACAATTCTTCCTTCAGGTGACTTGCTTTTCTTTGGAGTATCAGGAGATGAGTTTAGACTGTAAAGTAAAATGAAAACTAGATCTGAAAGATTCATGATAAAAAAACAAAACTACTCAGCAATCGCAAGTCAAGAAAATGTTCTTTTGGTTTTCATTTGATAAATAATGGTTTAATTACCCTATTGGGGAATGAGCATTCCCTCACTCAAGAGAGCAGAATTCTGGAATCAGAAGAAAGAACTAGCTCATTCTAGCTCTTGGCCACGTTGTCTGTGTGAGCTTGAGAATAGCACACCACAATTCTTATATCAAAACCGTCATCTTTGATAGAGAAGTCAGAATTTGTGTCTTACCTCTATTAAGTATTTTTTCAAGGAACAGAAAGACAATTCATATAAAATACCTTATAAATTTTGAGGCTCCAATGTACATTACAAATATACATTATTACATTTACTTTATAAGCTTTGAAATATTAAGTACTACAATTGCTAATTATTCTCACCAAAAACCACTGTATAATGACCTTATTTGTGTTGACCAAATACTATTTATTTTAAAAGTTCTCATTATGTTAAATTAAAATACTCTTTATTACTCAAATATTATTTCAGTAGTCACAAAGTATTAAATACATGTTCAAATTCAAATATAAGTTTTGATGTGTTTACTTGTATTCTGAAACTTCTCTCTTATTTTAATCATGATTAATGTTAGACAGCTCATATGTCTTAATTGTTTTCATATTATTCAGATAAAAAATAATATCATCAGGCAACTGGCTCAATGATAGTATCATTAAAATGCTTGTTCCTTAATGATTTTCTTTTGAATTTCAGCTGTTAGTACTTTGAAGCTTGCATACTGAGAGGGAGTCTTTCCTCAGAAACGTATACAATTTGTTCTAAGAATACAGACATTTATTAATATATCTACAAATCGCTCACTTATGAATCCCTTAAAACAGTTTTTAGAAGAAGTACAAATGAATGTAACACAAATATTGAAACTGACTCTTGAAAGTCATGTCAGTGCAGCCACAGCAGGACCATCAGTTTAGTGGTAGACAATTTTCATCCACAGAGCTAGCCCCTCTTAATGGAAGGTCAGGAAAATTAAGTGGAGCCATTTATTTGAATAGAAATTTAAAAAGACTAATTGTTTCATTAGAAATATTATGAAGTACATGGATATATTCCTTTTTCAGAAAGAGGAAATGAGAAGAATTATTGTAGGTGAGCAAGTCAGGGAATAAATTCTGAGTTTAGTTGTTATTTGTCCTGGTCAGCAAAGTCCAGGGGAGAGAAGATACTAGTGCTATGGGTATCTTTAAAAGGAACTCCACATTGGGTGGTAAGTTTATGGCTTTAGAAGCAATCACCAACTAAAAATTTAAGGTCACAAATTTCCTTTGTTGAGCCTCCATCTGTAAAGCTATGCCACCCACTCTTCATTTAATCACCTTGCCCCATGCTCTCACTCCTATGTCAGAAGTCTGAAAGGATTTAAGCATTGATTTTAGAAAAGTACAAGTTCATGGGTGCCATGGAAACGAAACACAAGTGCATTAAAAGGAGATTTTAAAAATACATAAACAATAATTCACTGTAAGAAAACTCTATTTTATTTTATATTAGACAATTTTCTATAGCTGTTTTATCAGTGAATAGATTTGAAATTTTTCACTGCAAGAGTTTTCACTGAGGTCTCATAGAAGAGAGAGTAGCATTATCTCATCCCTAGCACTTATTAATAAGTGACTGTCCCCAAATTACTTAACTTCTCTGGGTCTCAGTTTTGTTCTGGATGAAAGTGCCATGTTAATGGTATGTATCTGATGAGTTGGTTGGGAAAAAAACAATGCATGCAAGTTTCGTAGAAGCTCATTTGCCACATAAAAAGTGCTTGATAGATTCAGCTGTCATTCCCCTTATCATATTCAAACACGAGATAACTTAGAGCCAAAGATGTAGTGGACCTTATTCAAGGATACCCAGCAGCCTCAAGAATGGGGGAGTCTTTCAGCTATCCTAAAAAATTTTCCCCTGAATCATTAACAATCAGCTTCATCTTTGTATCAGAGTGTTCCTTGCACACAACTCTTCAGCAGTTTTTAATATATTGGGCTTTGATTATACATCCACGTCTTGACCCACATTTGAATATACATGGGGAAAATGTCTGATTCTCCATCACAGTGTCCTGGTACCTGCTAGCACCTCAATAAATATTTGTTGAATAAGTTAGTGAATAAATGAAACTTTATGTGTAGAGTTTTTGTTGGTTGAGGAACAAAGTCTTATGAGCATCCTTCAGGTGAAATGACAAAAGTTCTTCCTTTCAGTCTTTTTTTTTTGGTCCTGTGTAATATAGTTCAGAGCAATTCTGAAAAGGTAGTTAGTAACATTAGTCTCTCTTCTTTAATAAATGATGTCATTTCTGAGTAAAATAATTCAGTTTTCCTCAGCTGTTGTGATATTGACCATTCAATTGTATGTCTTGCCTTGGATAGAAGCTTGTATTCAGGTTTCAACATAAAGTATCAAGTCTGCCTTAAAGGAATTAAGAAAAAAGTCTGTCTGAACCAAATATGAGTTTATATGGTGTTATGGCTTAGATGCTGGGTGTCCACCAAAAACTCATGTATGAGGCAATGCAAGAATGTTTTGAGGTAAAGTCTTTAGAGATTGGATTATTAGGGTTTTATCCCAATCAATGAATTAATCTCCTGACAGGGATTAACCAAGTGGTAACTGTATGCTGATGGGTGTGGCTGGAAGATGTGGGCCACTGGAGGTGTGCCTTTGGTGTATATATTTGATGAGCTGAGCTTAGTCTCTCTCTACTTCCTTGTGTGATGTCATGAGCTGCTTTCCTCCAGAACACACCTTCTCCATGATGTTCAGCCTTCCCTCTAGCCCCAAGGAAAGGAGCTGACTCTCTATGGACTGAGCTCTCTGGAACAGTGAGCCCCCAACGTCTACGTTGTTCTTATCAGGTCTTTTGGTCACAGCAGTGAAAAAAGCTGACAAAATACATGACCTGAGAACATAAATTTAAGCTATTCAGAATGGCATGTTCTGCCATGGACCAGGTTATATGAACGTTTATAGCCAGAGAACAACAACAACAAAAAGTCATAAATCAATACAATTAAGAAATACATTGGTAGGGCATCAGACAAGAGGCAGCAGAGTGGGGAAATTCATTCGTTTCAGATTCTCTCTTAATATTCATAATTTTAGGGTCAGTAGAGGCTTGAGGTTAGCAGAACTATACAAACTAATTATCAAACAAATTTTGACCTTGGAGACTTAGCGTAAAAAAGGACATGGTCATAATTATTTCTGGAGAACTGAAAGACAAAATTAAAGAAGGACATTGAAAACAAATAGTATTTCTAGAAACATGAGGAAGATAATGAAAAGTAAATAGTTGTAACTTTCCCAATCCAACTGATGTATATTTTTATGCCTATCTAGTTTTTACAAGTCTAAGAAAAAAAATTAGTCTGGTAAAGATGAGAAGTTGTTATTATGGGATCTCATGATAATTGGATAATTGGAGAAAATGCAACAGACAAGGTAATGAGGGAGATATTCCAAAGGAAGAAGAAATAAAGTTAAGCGACTGGAATCAATATGTTAATGGAAAAAAAACATGAAAATTCATTGAACTAGGGAAGAACTATGTCTCAGTTTCTTTTGTGCATTGCACAACCAACAACAAAAACATGTTGGCAAATATGTTCATCCTAAGAACTCAATCTCTTACTGTCTAAATTACTTTTTTCTTCAATGTGGCTCAACCAGAAAGACTATCTAAGGCAAAGAACAATGTTTTATTCCTTCTATGTGCTATAGAGACATCATCTTTTCCACTGCTTTGAGGCAGAGAGAGAAAAAGAGATAATTGAATAAAAGAGAATACAAAAACATTGTGTACATGTTAATCACATCCTATATGGAGAGAATCAGATGATAGAAAGATGGATAGCAAATACCTTTTCTTATACTGTTGTTGATCTAAAAGAGTTGGACATATTTAACATAGTAACCAACAGGATAATTGATTCATTGAAGGTATTGTGCAGGAGAATTTTATAAACTTGGTTTAAACATTTAGAATTTCTTGGAAATAGTATTTTTTTCAAGATAGCCAAGGAAAAGGAATAGGAATCACTTCCCCTCTCTTTCTCTTTCTTTCTTTCCTCATTTCCTGCCTTTGAAACATTTTTTTTATTATTATTAAACATTGTTGCTTCTGATAGCTACACTCTGTGCCCTTTCCTGAAAGAAAATAGGCCTGGTAAGTGATAAATCTTCAAATAAGAAGAGAAAACTGTAAGATCCAGCATCACAGGTAAGAACAGTAGTCTATTATCTTGGCAAAGAAAAATAGATTTATTTTAGTTACAAATTCCAGATAATCTCTCAAATGTCACGCTAATGACTCCATGCTTACTCACCCATCAGAAAAAAACACCCCATACTTAGAACCCTTCAAGGCTACATTAGATCTTCAATCTTCTGAAAGTCACCTGTAATTATTCACTCACCCACCTCACAGGGGCACTGGATGGAATGACTAATGTATCATTGATAACTACTTTAAATGGTACATATTAAAAGACAGAATCACATCTTGTATTCCTTTATGGAAAGTTATTGAAAAGGTAGGATAATGAAATAGTCTTTTAGAAGAAAAAATAAAAACTGTCTGAATAGATGAGAGATTATTTTAAAACCAAGCTCACCAAGAAAGGGTGGCAGCTGCTATAAAGCTGTGGCCCCCAATGGTATCTTAACAAATATTCTCAACATACTTTATGTCACATCACTGTTGCCATCTGTACACAACACCATTTTTTGGTGAGAAGTGAGTGTGATAAGATGTAACTCTTGAGACTAGTATAATTTTATTTTAAATGGATGTGTTTTAGTACCTCAGCCTTTAGTACAAAATGCTACTGTATTTTAAGATAGTCACCTATTTGAAAAGTGAAACAAATCTTGAAGTAACAGGTTCAATGTCCATTGTTTCTTTTTGGTAGGCTCCATGAAAACAGATCCCTGATACCCCATTTATTTTCTGCATTTAAGGAAACAAATGTAGCTTAAACCCAGAGAGACACACACATTTCAAATTGCTCATACTCATTCTTATAATTTAATAGGAAAGAGTATTTATATAAATTAAGAAAAATATTCTCTGCAGCTTCTATGGTGCAGACATGCTATAAGCTCAGAATTAATTAAATATGAAGTGAATATATTCTGGATCACAGTGTGATAAGGTTCATATGGAACAAGAATAAGAAGGAAGAAAACTTATTCCAAAGGATTAGTATGTCTTTGGGAAGGAAGAAAGCTTATGGTACCCAAATTTCCCAGCTGAACATAAAATCTACTTAAAGAATTCACATTTTGCCAAACTTTGATCCAACCTAGTGTGATAATAATTTTTAGGTGTCAAGTTGATTGGATGAAGGAATACCTAGAGAGCTAATAAATCATTAATTCTGGGTGTATTAGTGAGAAAGCTTGCAGAGAAGATTAGCATGTGTGTCAGTGGACTGCATGGGAAAGATCTGCACTCAATGTGGGTGGGCATTATACAGTTGGCCAGGAGCCCAGATTTAACAAAATGGCAGAAAAGGGGAAAATTTTTTCTCCACCTGGAATTGAGATATGCTTCCCATGCTTTGAGCATCAGAATTCCAGGCGGTCCAGACTTTGTACTCTGAGACTTACACCAACTGCACCCAACTTCTCAGGCATTCAGCCTCAGATTGAGAATTACATCATTTACTCTCCTGGCTCTGAGACTTTTGGACTTGGGAAAAATCCTGCCCTTTATCCCATGTTCTTCAGTTTGCTGACAGCCTGTTAGAATGGCTCAGTATCCATAATCACGTGAACCAATGCTTTTTATACATCCCTCTCCTGTGTATGACCATGTATCTGTCATCTTTGTATCTACCTATCATGTTTGTCCTGTTGTTTCTGGATCTCTAGAGAGCTATAACTAATACAATCTAACTAAGAAGCTCTACCAACAAGCGGTGCTGGATGGCAGGAATTCTAATAAGTTAAAGTGGTAAATTAATCAAAGTATGTTATGTGCATGTATAAATATGCCACAATGAAAACCATTTTTTGTATAATTATTATGCACCAATAAATATAGGAACCAGACGAAGAAAAATAAATAGAAACAAAACCTAGGAAAAATTCAAGTGGTTGGAGAAAGTAGAAGTAGAATGCTAATAGACGTACAAAAGTCTAATAGGCAAAACATTCACCCCCAAATTTGTCCATGATCGAACCCTTGAAATGTATCTTAAATTTCACACCAAAAGGAACTTTACAGCAGTAAATAAATAAGACAGTTACTTTAGATTATGAGGCTAGATGAAACTGTATGAGCTGTTAAGAGCAGAGAATTCTCTCCTAGCTCCAGACAGAAGACGTACATCAGAAAGGGAAATCAGAAAGATTGGAATCACAGGAATTTCTGATTGCCAATTTAAAAATGGAGGGGATAACAAGATTTAAATGTAGGCTTTTATGGAGCTGAGAGCCTCCTGGCTGATCAGCTCCATGAAAATAGGACTTGGGGCCTACAACAGCAAGGAACTGAATTCTGCCAACAATTAAATGAGATTGGAAGTGAATTTCCCCCCACTAACACCAAATGAAAGCAAGGTGACAGTTGAATTTGGCCTGTAGACCCTAAGTAGATGAACCAGCCAAGTCCATTATTTGGACTTCTTACTTACAGAACTGTGACATAAGAAGCTTGTGCTGTTTTAGGCCACTAAGCTTGTGACAATTTGTTACAACAGTAGTAGAAAACAAGTACAAGATTATCATTGTTATACCTGATTAAATATTTACTTTGCAAACTAAACAATATCATTTTTGTTCTCAGAACTCAGCTCATATTTGGACCTAAGGATACCTTTCCACTGAGCACACCTTTTTGAAAGTCTTCATATTGGCTCCTGATGAAAATACAAGTGCTAAAAAGAAAATGTCCATGACATCAAAGGGATAATCAAGGGAGAGACCAAGAAACACATGACACATACCCATCAGGGTAATAAAAGCTATTAGTAGAGGTTCAAACAAAATGAGGAGTAGACAATGGGCAGAGATGACTCCTTAAGGAAGTTATATTTGACAGGGCTGTTAATAGAGTTGAGTCCAATGGGAAGAGCATCTTGAGATTGTTTGGGATTTTTGTTTTTGCCACCCTATCTAGACACTATCACATATGATAGAATACCTCCATGTGCAGCTCTTTCTGTACCACTGTGATGCTCAGGAGCCAAGGGAGTACAGGTAAATTCAGTGGTTTCCAGAAATGTGATTGGGACTATTCTAACATGTGTAGCCTCAGAGTTTTGGTTACCAAGAAAGGTCAAGTCAAATTTGCAGCTCCTTCTGGCAATGGGAAGTTTCAGATTCTTTGCCATGATTCAGACATGTAATTTAAAGTACTTAGAGAAGTTTCAAATCCTCCTTATTTTTTCAGAATCAACTCTGGATTTTAAAAATGCGAAGGTTTCCTATTCTTGTCCCAAAATTATGAAACCAGAACTATGGGTGATACAGGAGCATACATATTTTTCTATATTCCTCAAGTGAATGAACTTTATATTTTTGTGAGCTCCAGCAAGAATATTGGTTGCACAGCCAAGTTTTGGAAGAAGGCAGCATTGAATTCAAAGTGTAGTTTGACAAAAAACAAACAAACAAACAAAAAAACCTGAAGTCCATATATACTTTATTTGTCTGAGTTACATATATACTCTGTTTGTCATACAATGAAGAGCCCAGGAGAAGACAGGGTTACCATTTTCTTATGAGTTTATTCCTGTGCTCTTGTGTAAAACTCACTTGCACATGTGGTTGGCAGAGGAGCTAAGTGAGCAGCTTCAAAACCTCCTCACAGAAAGTTCTGGTTTCTCTTCAACATTAAGAAAAATGAATGCTAAAAGCCCAAAGTTTCAACTTAGGAAGAGATTCTCATAAATGTTGCCTCAATAGAAAAATGTAAAGTGCATAAAAACATTAGTTTATGAAAATATTCAATAAATTATTACCTTTAAAACTGAGTATGAATGTTTGTCAGAAAAATGGAGCATGTTGAGTATTCATCTTTCTTATAAATATAAATCATTTTCTCCTGGTTCTGTTCATAAAGAAGCATTGAAGAATTGCTATTTGTGATATAAAGGTGGAATTAACACTCCCTAAACTACAACTTCTGAAAATGATTATCTAGAAAATTACAGTTGATGATTTCAGATATTTGTACTCAGTTTAACTGTATTGGCATCATTTATGTGAAAATTATTTTCTACAAATTAAAGAACATGTCAAAAACAAAGTAAACACTAGTTTTATAGGGAACTTACTAGGTAAATATTGAGAGGGACATAAGAACTTGTATATACCCCTGGCGATTGTTTATGAAAACATGTAGAAACTTTAATAGAGATTTATGTCAAAGGAACAATATTTTTGATGGTAAAGAAAGAAAAAATCCAATCAAGTGGGATATTTTATCTATTTTATTTTTTAGTTAGAAGTGAACACAATATCTTCATTTTATTTTTATGTGGTGTTGAGGATGGAACCCAGTGCCTCACACATGCTAGGTGAGCACTCTACCTCTGAGCCATAACCCCAGCCCACAAGTAGGATATTTCTTATGATTCACTGTCAACTGGTGACATTTGATATCAATTCCTGATATAGAAAATTTTGGTCTCTTGGTAAGAGAAAGGATTAGGATCAAGGATAGGTACTAAGGATCCTTTCAAAATACTTTTAATGTTATATAAAATGTATTAGAAAAGTATTTGTATTAGAAAATGAAACATAATAATATTCCCATAATATAGAATATGAAGGTAGACATTTTGCCTGGTGAAGCATGTATAATAATAACTTCAGTAATAATACCCAAGGACAGGTCATAAAAAACTCAAATTATGGTAGGATTAAGGGAGATAGACTGGAAAAAATTCAGTTAAGGCAATTAAATGGATAAAGAACAATTCAAATGATAAAATAAGTTCAAGAGAGAGTTTTTTTCAAGGAGTGTTCTTAGATATCTGGGTAGTTGAATATACCCAATTTGTTGATCTCAAAGCAGAAAAGATGAGTCTCCTCAGTTGTGAGAATGAATAAGGCTGTGAGCCTCTCACTTTATTAGGGAGTTTCAACTGTTCATGTCCAAATAGTAGTTTCTGAAATCTCCATGACAAAAATGTTCTCAAAAAGATAAAAAAAGGGACTGGGGATGTGGCTCAAGTGGTAGCTCGCTTGCCTGGCATGCGAATAATCGAAAAATTATTCGATTCTCAGCACCACATAAAAATAAAAAAATAAAGATATTGTGTCCACCTAAAACTAAAAAAAAATAAAAATAAAATTTAAAAAAATAAAAAAGAATCTATTGTTTCATAGCAGGATCTTTTGAGAAGAGATGACTTTTCAACAGTTAAAGTTATAATTGGAAGCAATTATACATTAAAAATCAAAGTAAAAGCCAGACATGGTGGCGCATGTCTATAATCCTGGTGGCTCAGGAAGCTGAGGTAGGAGGGTTACAAATTGAAAGCCAGCCTCAAAAACTTAGCAAGGCCCTAAGCAACTTAGTAAGACCCTGTCTCAAAATAAAAAAATAAAAAATGGCTGAGGATGTGGCTCAGAAGTGAAGCACCCTGAGTTCAATCCTCAGTATTAAAAAAAAAAAATTAAAGTACACAAATATAACACAGTGAGAAATTTTTCTAACATCTGAATTTTAATGTATATTGCAATTAATGGGTTTGTTTTCTAAGATTTAGTATTTCTGATAATGTTTATACTTTTATCAGATAATATAAGCAAAAACAATTTTTTTGTTATTGAAAATCTCAGAGAATGGAAAATATTATTTTAGATCCAAGTAATACAGAGTCACTATCTTAAGTGTCTCATTACTTAATGGTAAAGGTTTTGACAAGATTTAATTACTCTGAAAATGATGAGTAGAAACAATATTTTTGTGCACAAAATCATAACATAGATGCATATTTTTTGAAAATACTTATATTAGGAGGTGAGGAATAAAACAGCCAAACAAATCTTTTAAATACGTCTTGATATCTGGTTAATTTCTATAGAACAAATGCATTCTGTCAGCATGAAATATTTTCTGAAAGGTTCCTTAATTTTAATATACTTATTTTAAAAGGTGTATTATAATACAGTAAGCTGTAGTAAACTAAGCTTTTTAATAACACTCTACATTTTAGCTGACTTTTTGCCATATAGTCTTAAATTAGTCTAACTCATTAATAACAAAGCAATAATTATCTTCCCAATTTGAGACATGAAATTCTGAAAAGTATTTAAAGACAATAGATGAAAATGCCTTCAGATAAAGTAGATACAGAAATAAGTTAAAATCACAGTGTGGTTCAGTTATTTTGTAGGAGGGTAAAAAGCTTAAATGTGCTCCATCTAGTATCAATTGCACATTCATCTTTGAAACTAAGTGTTCTGCCAGGAGAGCTGGCACTCACATTCACAAAAGAGACACAATTTTTGCTTTGCTTCAGCACACTTACTTTGAAAATGTACACTAGAAGAGGTACAGCAATTCCACTCAGTAAGAGGCTACATGTGCTCCAATAAATCAAATACTTGGTGGGAAGCTTAGTTTGAATATGTTAACCTTGAGAAATAACAAGTCATGGAGGCCTTGAGAAAATATCTAAAAATAAAAGGCAAGAAGCAAATATAATTTATTCTTTTATTTTAAGCTCTGAAGTTCATATCTATCAAATGCTAAAACAACATTCTTTAAAATGTCCAAATGAAAAAGCAAATTGTTTCTACCTCATTTGCCATTCTGTTGTATAATACAACCTCATGTACTTAACCTATCAAGTTCATTTTTATATCATTCCTAAGTATCTTTTCCTCTGATAATGTTTATATTTTTATCAGTTTAATATAAGCAAAAACAATTTTTTTATGTTATTGAGAATCTCAGAATGGAAATAAGGAATATTTTACCTTAATAAGGTAAAAATACTGAATGAAATAGTTTGCCATCTTCCATAATTACCTATAGACCTTGTAAAATTCATCAGGAAGCTCTATAATTTGAGAAATATTAAGTTGATTCTCATACAATTAAACAGTAACCTTCTTATCTAGTGTCTAGAGTTGGAGGAAGTTGGTTCATAAGAGCATTGTTTCTGGAGTTTTATTGTGCCTTGGAATTCCCTTTGTAAAGCCCGTCATACCTGCAATTTTACAATCAATGTCTTCCTCAATCAACTATAAACTGAATGAAGGATGGAAATATTGGGATCCATGAATATATTGGGTTCACTGCAGTTATTTTCAAAGTCTTTAGTAGTACTCGGCATAATATTTAACATATATGCTTAACATTTATTTATTATCAATTGTCAAGAAACTTCTCAGTAAAGTTGGGGCTCAAGGTAATGGGGCAGTGACCCACTTTCCAATGGCATCCTATATCATTGACCAAGGACTCAGACTAAAGGAGAAAAATTAAAAATGCAACTGTTTATTTAACCCAAATAATCATTTTCTTAATTGATGCCTCCCTTAGGCAATGTATTCTTAGCTTTGGTAGTTATGAAGAAAGTCCATGATTATGAAAGCCTTAAGATCATCTCAAAGTGCAGATATTTCTAGGGTTGCCTTCACTGGCAATGCAGCATGCTAATTATATCCCTTATCCTATCTAAATAAAACAAAACCGTCAATGTTGCAACTTCGTGCACTTAAATACAATTTTTGCTCTGCCTCCTTATTTTTGTCTAAACCAACTACATAGCTCAACAAAACCCCAAAGCCATCGAATTCATTTTTACCACTGATTCCAAACAGTGGTTAACAGTTATCTGTCAAATCTAATATGTGTCAGAAACTATGATATGCCATGAAATTACAGCATTGGGCAAAATCAATCAGCCCCTTCGATGAATTCTGTTGGAAGAAATCAATCAATATATATGGTATGCCGTGTGTGTGCACACGCACACATATACATAGTCTGGCATATTGAATCTTATAAAAATTAAAGCACAGAATAAGGGGGATTGTTCATGACTGGGGACAGAGGAGATACTTCAAGTAGAGCCATCAGGAAGTTCCTTCTTGAGGAGATGACCTTTGAAGAGTAACTGAGATGATGGTACACAGCATGTCACCTGAGAATTTGGTAAAGAACATTTCGCATAGGTCTGAATAGAGTGAGGAAAAGCTCTCAGGTAAGAATGAATTCAACCCATCAGGAAGCATCTATGACACTCGTTCAATTGGGGTGGGGTGAAGGAGTAAGTGGAAAAGAATTAGGAATCACTGAATGTAGGGCTGCTGCACTCAATGCCTGTCTTCTCACTTAATCACCATGTGATCAAAGCCTGTGGAGGATTTGTCTTGATGAGTGCCCGAGGTAGCAAATTGGAGAACGATATCATCATGGAGATTTTTTTTTCTTTTTTAATATATCTGTAACTGCTTTGTGGGAAATATACTATAGGAGTTGTGAATGAAATAGGAAGAACAATTAAAAGACTAATATATTATCTAACAATTATCTAATACATCAAACTAATAATTATCTCAGGCAAGAGATAATTATTGCTTGAGCTAGGCTCCTGGCAGTAGACATGTTGAGAAGATTGAATTTCGATATATTTAGATGATAAAGCCCACGAAACTTGCTGATTGAATGGATAAAGGGTATTAAGAAATGTGAGAAATCAAAGAAAATGTTTAAGAATTTTTGCCTGAGCAACTGAATGTGTGGTTATGCTATTTAGATAGGGAAGAGCCAGGAGTGTCATATTTGAGCAGGATAATGAGTGATCAGAAATTCACTTACAAATAAATGCTTTTTCAGATGTAAAGTTCAGGGATGGTGATAAAGGTTTGAGAGCTGGCATGAAATTATACTGTGTTCCAAATCACAAAGGGAGATTGCCTTTGGATGTGTTTATAGGTGGAAAGGAGGAGAAATCTCTGGCAGGGGAAGCTATAGTCTTCACAGACACCTAGGTTTCATTTTTTTTTTCAAATGAGAAAAAAAGAAGAAGAAGAAGAAATGTAGGATATAATAATTTGGCACACTTAATGAAGTAGGAGGAAAACAAAGAAAGTTGGTGTCTTAGGAGTCAAAAGAATGTGGATTGACTTGCCAAGAACAATCACTTATGTCCATTACTGCTGAGTGGCACCATTGTATGATGCAGAAATAAAATTGATCATTGGATTTTTCACAGTATGGAGTTACAAGTGACATTATTAAGAGAAGCCCCAGTGGTGTGGTAATGACAAAATCCTGATGCTAATACATTACTGGGAAAAAGAAGAGATGAACAATCAGGAAGCATAAACCAATAACTCACATAGTTTTGCTGCAAAAGGCTGCTGAGAAGGGGAAGGAACTGGAGGGAGAGGAATTTTTAATGATAAAACCATCAATATGGGGCTTTTTATAGATTTTTTTTTTAAATTATCTAATGGTGGGGGATAGCCTTGATGGCAAAGGAAAGAGAAGAAATAATTTTAGCAACAAAGACTTTGAGAAAGAAGGGGATAAAGTCCATGTTAATTTGATTTATTGGGAGGGAAAACAATGCATCAGATAAAGCTATAGGTTAGTAATAGGTTTAGTGATATAAAAGATAGACACTTTTCATTCACAAGTTCTCATTGAATTAAGAAGTTTAAGTGGACTTGCTTATCGGATATGAGTGAGGGGTGTATAAAAGTGTCTTAAAGTTATAAAAATATCTGTGAGACAACTGATTTTCACAGTGAGCTGGGGATTTAAGCTAAGCATAAGGGAGGTAAGGATATGGACAAAGGTAAGAGCATTATAAAATGGTAGGAACAATAGATTTGATTCTATGTGTGGTTGAGGAATTATTACAGTTGGGTTTACATAGAAAGCAAGCTGGAAAAAATCATGAGATGACAGAATGTAGGATGCTTCCATTTGGACGCTTAGATGAAGGGTAGACAGAAAAAGTGATTTTTGATATGGTCAAAGAACTGAAACCAACACTAGGTGAATCATTTATGTGGTTCTTAGGATTGCCAAGTGATGCTACACATCCTCTGTATAGGAAACAGTGAGTCAATAGCCAAAACAATAAATGAGGGGTGTAAAAGTGATGTAGTAGATGTTGACACAGGAAAGGATATCAGGTGGCATAACTTAATGGCATGCACTTCTTTGATGTTATGGATATCTAATGACAACTGCACTGAAGATCATGGAGAGCACCTCCAGGCTTGACGGTACTTGAGGTACAGGAGATAAAGTGCCCACCAATGACAACAGGGGAAGCTATAGTCTTCACAGACAGCTGGGTTTCAGTAACAGATGGAAGCAATCTTCAAAGATGGAAGTGAGGTTACGAAACTTCATTATTCACAGAAAATGAAGTCTAGAAGATGAGCTCATTTTGTAGACTTGGAATGTTCAATTTATTATCAAATGTACTATTAAAATTATGATAATAGACACTAATATGTATAAGGCTTTTACTATGCACCAGGCATCATAGATGCTTTGAATATTTTATGTAAAGTTATCCTTAAAACAAACAATCCTATGGACTGGCTCCAGTATTCACATGTTTTGGATATAAAAAGTAATTTGCCTAAAATAACTTAGCCAGAATTTGAATCCAGATGGATCTGACTGAAATGTCTGGGTTTCTGGAAAGAACCTCCTTTTTCATTACAATGATCATCCTCTAGTCACACATCCCTTTCTTGATTTTGGTGAAAGGATTGGTTTATAGAATGGTATTGCATTTAACCAGTGACTGAAGAGTAGATTGGCTATATTAAAATAAAATTTAGTATCATTGTTATGGTTCAGATGTGGTGTCCCCCAAAAGCTCATGTGTGAGACAGTGCCAGAAGGTTTGGAGGAGAAATGATTGGGTTATAGTCAGTCAGTGAATTGATCCCTAATGGGATTAACTGGGTGGTAACTGGAGGCAGGTGGGCTGTGGCTGGAGGAAGTGGTTCATTGGGAGTGAGGTGACAGGGTGTATACTTTGTACCTAGAGAGGGAGTGTCTCTCTGTCTGCTTTCTGATCATCATAAGAGCCACTTCCCTCTGCCATACTCTTTACCATGATGTTCTGCCTCACCTGGAGCCCCAAGGAATGGAGCCAGCCTTCTTTGGACTAAGATCCCTGAAACTGGGAGCCCTCAAATAAATATTTCCTCCCCTAAAATTTGTCAGTTCACATATTATAGTCACAGCACCAAAATAACTGACTAAAACAGTCATCATCAAAGTTAGTATTTTGATTAGTTATAAACAAAAGGTTATGAAATGACCTTACTACAAATAACTTAAAAAATCTGTTCTTTTGGTGAATTTGAAGGAAAGAATACCCAAATTTCCATTTTTCTTCCCCATTTATATTTTTCTCCTTTTTTTTTTTGTGGCACCAAAGCCTAGTGATATACTCAGGTTTTTCAGTTTAATTTTCTATTTATTAATAGAACAATATTTACTCAGTATTTACATTATATGATAGACACTGTCCTTCCTACAGTAAAGAATAAGACTGATACAATTCCTTTCTTTCTAGTATGCAGAGTACAGCTGGGGGTCGGGGGACAGACACTAAATAGACAATGGCACATATTTTTATTTAAAGTCATAAAGTTTCTGGAATGAGTCATTTCTATCAAGAATGTACAATAGAGGGATCGAGCTATCATAAGATAACCTTCTCCATAGAGTTAAATGACATGGGCAGTTGTGCTCAATGATGTTATTTCCTAAAGAAATATGAAATCTACACCCAATCTCATTCACCCCAGGTTAAGTCAGATCTATTCAGTGCCAAAATAATGCAGGGGATTAGCCGATGAAAAAGCAGACATAGGTTTCATAAACTTCCAATCCTGTCCCTCTAGGCCGAGAAACTTTCTCAGCTCTTGAAGCAGGTCAGAAAACACTGGGAACAGGACACAGGCATTTTGGCCTGCAATCCAGTTAGTATTTCCTAGCCCACAGACCACTTCAGGATTAATTTTATGATCCAAAATTTTGAACAAATCTTTGCATTTATACTCATTGCTGTTTTCTAAATTGGAGGGAAAAATCATCCCTCTGTTAACCTCAGACCACAAAGCATTATGATGAAATAACTTCATCCTCCATTCCCTGCATAATCTATCAGAAGGATGAAGGAAGATCAGAAAAACAGCTATCAAATAATAAGACCAAGTAAGACCTGCAGATATGCTAGCTGGAGAGTAGTTTTGTCCTGACAACTGTATTGACTCATCTTAAGAAATAAGTTGTGCAATTGAAATTGCTTTTAAAAAGTTATCAGCTGTTAAAATTCCCTGCTGGAACTCAAAGTTTGATAATTGCAGGATTATGGAAAGGCCAGGTGTCTTTACTAGTTCCAGCTTCTTCTTCTCTCTGGCTTGTCCCCTGGACTCAGCTAGACCACCAATTTTAGATGCTAGGGAGACAAGCACAACTAAAGCCATCCCCTTGCCTTTCAGTCACAGCCCTTTGGCAAAAAAAAATCAAAAGGAGGCCAACCTTAAGAGTTACAGCTTCTAATGTCTTGGCTGCCCCTTAATAAGTATGTATTCAGAGCACATTCACAATAGTGCCACTGACATTGTTACTAATATAGAACAAGTCAAAATACAAAGAATTTTAAATGGTTCAAATTCTTTAAAAATGATTTTGGAACCGTTTCTTCTTCTAAACCGGAGTCTCCTGCTGCTCCTGTTGGTAGTGAGATCTCTAAAGTGCCAGACAATGGTGACCGTGATAAATGGTCTTCATAGTCAAAGGTGCCCTGAGTGAAAAGCAAAAGCATAAAAAGCCGATCGCACTTGTGTGGTTCCAGTCTTGGAGACAATAAATGTCTGTGCATGTACTTCTAAAGCCATATCTTTTAAGTTGATTGTTAAGCAGTTAACTGTTAATCCTTTGAAACGTTTCATTCTTTGTTAATGTGGAGTTGATGTTGAAAACTTTCCATGCCACTATCAACCTAAAGCCTTTCTCCGTTGAGCTTAAATAATTTAATTATGGCCTTTTAACATAGAAGTGTTTAACCTTCCACAAAGCTGAAAAAAAATAGATATTTCCAATAATCAGGGAAGGGATTATTCACTATAATTGACATTAATGTATAATTTACATTTTATAATGTTCCTAGTTCTTAATAAGTCCTAATAAGTAAAGCTAAGAGTGAGAATAATTATCCCATAGACCAAAATAAAAATGCTCTCTTTTCCTTTGCTTATGATTCTAAGGGTGGTTATATTTTGCTTTAAATGACTGGCTAGGGTTTTCTTCAAGTTAAGTTTAAAAGTTACAGAGGCTAATCAGCATAGTTCAGAAAGGTTATTTTGTTGGTGACTTAAATATGTTGTTCTATATTGAGTTGTACATTAAAAAATAAAAAGAGAAAGAAGAAGGAGAAAAGGAAGAAGAAGAAGAAGTAGAAGAGGGAAGGGGGAGGTTAAGCTAGGAACTCTCTCTCCAAATCCCACTGTAGTCTAAAATTACATCAAAAGTATTATGGTGTAACACCACTACCTATATCAATAAAATGCCAGTTTGACATATTATAAAGAAAAATCAGTTACACTTCAATAAGCCCAACTCTCTAGAAAGAAAAGAAAGTGAGAGGTATTCAGTGTGCTTCACGCACAACAAGTCATCAGAGACTGCAGAGCCATACAATTCTGCTGTGCCACAGCAGTCTTTATTTCAAAAGAAGTGGTTTCCAGGACAAGGAATCTGGCTTCCTTAGATGCTGCATTTCAATCATGTGCCAAGACAGACAGGCAACTCCAAGGAATAAATTGTGAAATTAGACTGGGATCATGGTTTTCCATGCTACTTTATTTTCCTATCCCAATCCTGCTTGCATATAGATCTTGAATCCAACTTTGAATTTCAATATGCTTAATAAACTTTTCACTTAATAATGAAAACAACCTCCTTAAAGACCCTAGGACTGCCAACATTTGATCATTAAGAAAACTAAAACATGGGATCTTTTGGTCTTAGATTTATAGTGCCTGAAGTGCAAGCATAGATGCCAACTGCAAATTTACTATTCATCACAGCCCTGAAAGAATAGAGATATAAATAATCAGACAACTCTAGATAGATAATCAATCTACTCCTCGCATTCTGTCTTTTCATGGAAGTTTCAAGCGGGAACACAAAATGTCGCAGGGCATGTCCCTGACCTTTGACATTGACTCCAACGGGATATTCATTCACTTTTAGAATAAATCTGAAAATAATACAAAAATGCACATGCTATTTCTTTATCCAAGAGAAAAAAAATATTATTTATTTCTGATCTGTTTGATTTAGGAGTTGGGTCCCATCTTTCTCCTGAATTGGAAAATGCTATTTTCCTGATATCACACTTGAGGCTTTCCACTGGTAGATACTTGAACACCAGACCACCTTTTGCAGACCTCTTAACATTTTTGTAGCTTCCTTTTAGCTCTCTTTGAGATGTAAAGCAAGTCAGCGCCTTTAATGATTTTAAGAATCTTCTTTCTACCTTCCTTCATATTAGGGTTCAGAAAAGAAACTTCATTCACTGGGAGAAAAAGACTTTTATGAAAAAGTTCACTTTTAAGATGGGCTTGGAAAAATGAATAGCATTTTTTTTTTCCTATAGAGTTGCAAAAAGTTTTCCAGATAGAGGAGTGTATTTGGATAATGGCAACTGAGGCAACTTAGTTGGGCTGAGCTCTGGAGAGTTGTGAAATAACAAATTGAAGACTAAGTTTGATGCTTTATGTTGGAGGGACTTGAAAACCAGAGGAAACATTTATTCATAATTCACATGTGTGGCTTAAAAGCATGGAGTTGTTGAGCAACAATGATACAATCTAAACTTCTTTGTGCAAACAGTAATCTATCTATGGTTTGAAGGAAAACTATACAGGCGAAAGAAAAGATCAGGGAATCTATTTCAGTAAAGATGTTGAGTCAGTAATATGAGTTGAACCTCATGAACAAAACAATTTCTACACTTTACACGATTTCTTTACTGAAAGATGTTATCTCTGCTTTGCCTTTTCATCCCCCCAGTTCAACTACTGAACAATATTTCCATATGTCAAAGTATGACTCAAACCCCAATTTTTACAAAGAATTACTGAGACCTACAAGGGAACTCATTAATGTCTTCATGTTTTTAACTATAGTAAGGTGCATGATTCAAGTAGGCAGCTAAACAATGTGTGAAATATCTGAATACAATAACACATATATATTTGTAGTGTGCATTTTTTGTAAGAGTTTATATTATACAATATTCATCTCACACAATCAGGAAGACAGAGTCATCTTTAAATATCAGCACTATTATAAGAGATTTGCACAATAGTACACAGTAACTATTTAATTAAACTATTTTTCCTAAGGTGTTTGAATCTAATAAATCCATTTGTGAACATGCATAACATTATAAAATACTTAAATTGATTATTATGTATTGTCACATAAAGTTGTATTCAGACATTATAATATTGGATATTATATCTTTTAATATTGGATATTAAAAGATACTTTCTAGATATAAATAAAGTAAGTGCTGATTTTCTTTAGAGGATCACCAAAGTCACTGGGCTAATTGAAAACCATGGTAACAAAGAACACTAAAACTCAGCTATGAATATGAATGCAAGCCTATCACCAATTTAAATACCGTTCAACTTCAAATCTTCCTTTCCTTCCATGCTTTGTGATGTTGGAGCTAGATCCTGTCAATCTGACTTTTGCCACCTATGCAAGGATAGTAAGGGTAATAGTGGGATATACCAACGTGGCTTCCCTTGAGTGGCACCTGAAGCACAGCACAGCAGTATGTAGCTTCCTCATGTCACAGCAAGCAGCTTCTCAGTGACTTCACCCTCACCCTATTAACTGGATTCCCAGTGAGTTTTGCCATACCCCATGGGGAGTTTGCTCTGGCACCTCAGTGCACCTCTCTGTCACCCAGTGGCATCTCAGCCACATTTCTCAACATAGTCTGAATCTCATCTTTGTGCTGGACAGAGAGGGGAACCTGCTTCCAGGTTAATATTTTTCTCTATTTATCTCCCTTAGCTCTAGATTTACTGATGCTCCCTAACTCTACTTAGGTGATATCTGTTACAGCATTCTAGTCCTTTCTTGTAGGGAAGTCTCTTCCACCAATTTCATACTTCTTTATTTTTTTAACACTTCTAGTATGGGGCATTGAACCCAGGGGTGCTTAACCACGGAACCACATCCTGAGATAGATATATATATATACACACTTAATTAAACTATTTAATTAAACTATTTTTCCTAAGGTGTTTAAATCTAATAAATCCATTTGTGAATATGCATAACATTATAAAATAGTTAAATTTATATATATAAATTTAACTATATATATAGAGAGAGGGGGGGTCTTACTAAGTTGCTTAAGGCTTTGCTAATTTGGTAAGGTTGGCTTTGAATTCATGATGCTCTGCCTCCACCTGTTGTCACTGGGATTATAGGTGTATGCCACCATGTCCAGCTTCAATACTTCTTAATATTCCATTTTCTCTGTTCAAATTACAGAAGTGATTTTTTCATTGTACCATTGTCAGAGAAAAAAAATATATTTGTAGTACAATGTTTAATTAGTCATACACAACCCCTGTGTGTTTCAAATGGAACATTCAGAATTCAAGGTGCACCTACATTTTGTCCGAAGAGTTTTTTTTAAGATAAATAAATCCCTATGTTTTAACTATGTGTCCCCTTCACCCTGAACACAAATGAATGAGTGCTTTTGCAGAGTCAGCAATCTTTTAGACTTTCAATGACTTTTGAGACAACCTGGCAATGTTTGCTCTTCCCAAAGCAGATGCTCTAAGTTGATTGTGACCAAATCAATCAATCAGTTTCTCTATGGCAGAATAATGAATCATAGTTAATAGGTGGAATTTCTAATAAGACCCACTAGTAGATGGTATAGGCAGGAACCATGAGGTAATATGAAGCATAATAAATAGAAAACACAAAGTAAAACTCACCTGTTACTTGCTCTCATAGTGGCCTGTATTTTCTTTCCTAGCATGACCTTAACTTTAGAATTGGTTTACATACCTTTCTTTTGCACTGGACTCTTAGCTTCACAAGGGTAATGACTATCTGTCTTGCTTTCATCAATCTCCTGTGTCTGTCATAGGAATGGATATTCAACAGATACTTGCTGAACAGATGAAGGATTGAATGTTAATGAAGTGCTGCTGAATCAAGAATCATAAAACAAGAATATTCTTCAAATACACAATGGAAAAAGAATAGAAAATAACAGCTGAAATTTGGTAGGAGGTTACAAACAAGGTAGTGTTGTTGAGTTCTGCCTGGTGTATTGACTCTTGTTCTAGCTCCAGATATGCATTTCAGTCGCCATGGTACCTAGCTCATTTCCTGTAAGGTGTGATAGTGTGGGTGATTCATGACAATCTTATTCCCTAAGCATTTTGCAATTTGAGGGAAGAAATTTAGCCCTTGGCTTTGTTCCTTGCAATCTAAAAAGGCCTATGAAATGCTCAGATTTGTATTCTGATTTGAAGTCCTTGAGTTGCTAGTGTTTGGGGTGTTGATGCGTTCAGACAATTTACTGCACTCTCCCCAGTGAATATGTTTGACAATTTAGTAATATAAAGAACAGACATTCAACTGGTAAAAGGAAAAATGTTCCACCCTCTTGATCTTTGACTTTCTCTTAACTCTGTGCTTCTCTGTACACATATATTTCTTCTCTTTTGCATAAACTAAGTTTTTGCATAAACTTCTCTTTGCATATTAAAGAGCACTTACATGGGATGCTATTAACTGCTTCAAAGAAAATAAATGAATCAATAGATTTCACATCTATGTTGCTTATGAATTTCTGTCACTCAAACCTCAACAATTCTACAGGTATTAGGCCTAATTTCTAGCCCTAGGAGTGGAGGTATCTAATAATAGCAAGCCCTGGGGACATCAGAAAATATACTCTCCTTCTCTCAGGGAAATTTCATTATAGCTGCAGAATATTCAGGACAATTTGGGATCCTTTTTATGAAATATATTCTCCTTTATAACAATTTTGCTTAATGGCTTAATTTTGATCAACTGCAATGCCTTGATCACTTAAAGATGTTGTGACAGATGATAACTTGTGTTCATGTTCTTATTTTGGAAACTGATGAGATGATTCTGAAGATTGTGCCTTTGTATTTGGTATAATATCTGGTAGATTAAAGACAATCCCCAGCTGTTGCTTTGTCCCTGGTGACTAAAGGAAATAAGGAGGGTAAATATTAGTAATCATACATATTATTTCATGTGAGAGACAAGGTTAGTGAAATTTTAATACATGCTTTTATGTATTAAAGGGAAATGAATGTAATTTACAAATCCACATAAATAACACATTGGAACTTCTACTAAACTGTAATATGCCTTAAGTCAGCCATGATTGAAATTGCATTTGACAAGGAGGAAAACAGTATTTCTCTTTCCAACTACTCCCCGTGTTGTCATCATGGCATGGTTGGGTAGCAGTGAGTGCCAGCTGAGGACCCTTCCCTCCTCTGTGTCACCATCTGGCTTTAGTTCCACTTCAATCAGCTTCTATTGGCTTTTTGATTTATGCTGGAATTCACAAGAAGAAATAGAGGAAGTTTGCCCATGCATTTTCGATAACCTTTTCTCGTCATTTCAGTTCCTTGGAAACTTGTAAAGTTTTCACCAATATTAAAAGTTGTGCTCCACTTGTGTACAATGAATCAAAATGCATTACGTTGCCGTATATAACTAATTAGAAAAAAGGAAAAAGAAAAAAATTTCACCAATGGCAAAATTATATCACCATTTCTGCGAAATTCCACATATTCTTTTACCAAACTACCATATCAATATTTGCTCCTCTTTCATTCGGTAGTGCCTTCAGGATCTTCTTGTACACTTTGTCAACTGTTATCTGTCCTCTGTAGGTAGATGATATTGTTTGCCTTGATTAATTTCAGTTAACATGAAGCCCTTTGTTTTGAACTTTGAGTTTATTTTGTTTTTAAAAATTGATAACATTCTGTATTTACTTTTGGGATCCCTAAAGTTAACCCCTGTGTGATGACATTATTGTGAAAGATGTGCTGAGTAAATTCCCTATGAAAACTGTACCATTTCAGATTTCTCCTCACTCAGCAAAATCAGGTATAATACAAAGCTGGGCTTCAAAACAATTCAGTATGAAGTACAAGTCCTCAGAAGGGATAAAATAAAAGGTTATTCACCTCTCTTTAATCACAGCATGATGCTAATCAGCTATTCATTATAAAAGTACCATTAGAACAGATACTGCTAACACCACTCTACTTAATGGCCAATTGGTTTTTCCATTAGAAGTCCATTTTCAGGGTTTAATAGATCAACATTCCACCTTGTACTGGGTCTGAAATTATTCATACAGCATTGAAACCTACAAATAAGACTTGGAAAAATGAATTGTTTTTATTAACCCAGCAAATTCTGCTATTTAACAAAATACACATGCCCAGCTTCCTTTTGGTCATCCAACAGGTAATTATTGATCATTTTCTGTGTGCTGGGAACCAGCAAACCATACTATAAAGGAATGTCTGTCTAGTAATGAAGATGAGTGGGAGTGTAAATGAGTATGTGATAGAACTTTAGAACTGGTCTGGACCATCAAGTTTATCTGAACCAGATTTTTCAATTTTTTAAATGAATATGTTAAGCCTCACAAAAATCATGTGATTTTCTTTCAAAGTGGACAAGCTGAATATGGCTCCTCATCCAACATTTCTTCCAGTCTTATCACACAGTCTGCACTTGAGTATCCAAAGTTCTACATATATGCATATAGAAGGGATTTTAGGAAATGCAATCTGTTCACCGGTGGGAATCAATAGACAGGGTGCCAGTTGTCATTCTAGAAACCAACCTTCTCCATAATGACCACAGGCCAACAAGCACAGTATTAACTGAGACAAGAAAGTTTGTTGACAGCAGCCATAGTCACCAATCAATAAGCAAATCAGCAAAGAGGACATGGACATGGCAAAGAAGCATAAAAATCACATCCTTGTTACAATTTTCCTAAATGTTTTTAGCCTCATGTCAGGACAAGAAAATTAGTGATGGACATGGTACATTTGTGATTAAAAAAAAAAAAAAAAAGCATAGGCTGATTGGCATGGGTATTTCCAAGAGCATGTGGGCATTTTCAAGTGTTCTGTTATCAAAACCCTATTAACATGAATCTTATGACTTCATATGTTAATATGAGCAATTGTTCATGTTGAATCAGGCCTGGAGGAGAAATTTTCTTTCTAGATATACAAGTATATCTAATGTTCAAAAACTACTCACTAAGAAAAAAGAAAGAAAGAAAGAAAGAAAGAAAGAAAGAAAGAAAACCTCTCACTTCCATGTTTCCAAAGCCTTGAGAAAGGAAAGAGACAATTCATCTGTTTTTCACCTTAATTCAATGAGGTATTTGATTTTCAACTACTGTCTCAGCACTGTATTAAAACCCTGTTACTAGGGAATAAAAGAAAATTACCTGTAATCCCCTTTCCTCAGAAAGCATGTTATTATAATGGATTTCTCACGTTAGTCGGCCTGAGCTGCTGCCTGGAGAGAACTTCATGTGCTTCAGAGCACTAGAGCTGCTAACCACCTCCCTGCCAGGCGCTGTTCCCTGCTCCCACTAAGGATGGCACTGCTCTTGCCTCTTGGTTTGAAAGAAAAGACAGAAAGCTTCTGAACTAAAGTGACCAATCATGGACTTCATGATTTGGGACAGGTAAAATAAAACTATTGTTCTATCAGGATGAGGGAGACCAAAATAGACCACCCCAAAATACACCTCTTTAGCTTATTTCCAGATAGTTCTTCAGAGGTGCAGCAGATGTAAGAATTCCTCTGAAAAGCTGTCCTTTTGTAAAAAAAATGAAATTTATGCCTAGAAAACAGCAGATATGGGCAGAAGCTCTTCTATTTAGCATCCTCCTATCTACCTACAAAGTTCTTTCCATAGGAAGAAGAGATGGGAGTCTGACACCTGGTCCAGACAGATTACCACAGGTGGCCTTCTCATGACTGTTACTTGACAGATTTTGTCTGAATAAAAAAGATTTTGTTCTGTACATTTGCCTTCCTTCTCTTCCTATCCCATGTCACCACCTCCCCCCAGGAGGCTCAGATTTTTTTTCTGTGAAGTATGTAAGATTCAACTATGTGACCTATCTTTGAGTCTCCTATTTTACATATGGCTCTCATATTTTTGCATATTAACAGATTTGAATATGTTTTCTCCCTGTTAATCTATTTTAAGTTTATTTTATAGTGTAGAATTGCTAAAACTTTCAGAGGGAAAAGAGAAATTTAAAGCTTCTGACACAGAAAACATCATTTGGAAATAGTAAATGTCACTTTTTTTTTTTTTTTGAGTAACAAAAGATGTCACATCACACCTAAAACAACCATTTACTTCTTTCTATTTAGTAAAATGGAGACACGTTATAGAAGCTACTCCCTTCAGGCTCCTTTGCTTACATCCATCTTCTCTTTTCCCATAGTCTGTGCTCTCTCACATGCCAATTAGTCCTTAAGTAATAGTCATTACCATTTTCAACAGTTATTTATTAGATGTATTATAGAAGATGTGAGAACAAACACTATATAATACTTAATATGTAGCTGGAACTATGCTAAGCATTGAAAATTATTTTATGGAAAACTAAAAAGTAGATATCATTAAATGGAGGAAATTGAGGATATATAAGGTAATTTTCTCAAGTTTTCCCCAAGGGTAGTAAAAGAATTGTTATTAGTAAAACAATTGATTGAAAGCATTAGCCATAATTAGATAATAAAGAGGCAAGAAGAAGTAAAGTCCCTGTCTTCTAAGAAATTGCAACATATGGAGCCTAGTGTGACATATCCAAGAAATGCCACAGTGCAAAATAAGCAGGTAAAACACTATCAGCAATGGATAAAGTGAGAGGAAACGTGAGATCTTATAATTGATTAAGTAATTGATGATAACAATTTAGGTATCAAAGAAACTCATAGTTATCATTATTGAGAATCCACTAATATTCATGTTACTGCTGTTGCTCCCAGAGCCTCACCTAGGGCAACCAAACAAAAAGCTACCAGTTAGCTCTCTCTTTATCCCAATCTTACAATTAGGTTGTAGAGGCTCAAATAGATTCACTGTATTGCCCCAGATCATAGCTAATACAATAAGATGATTGTACAGACATGTACCTACATACTTCACTCAAAATATCTTAATTTGAATCTACTTTTCTACCTTCTACAAATCAATGTTTAACTTTTTTAAGTGAAACTTATTCTCTGATTCTTTTCAAATGTTCTGTTCACCTCTTCTTCTTTTTTTTTTTTTCTGATCCATATCTTGCTTGAGAGTTTTGTTGTGGTTGTTGTTTAAATCTCATAATGCATTAATGCAGGCCTCATAAGTGAAATAAAGGTCCTTTCTCCTTCCATGACTTCTTCTACTCCTACTCTCTGTTCCTTCTGTTTTCTTAATATATATATATATATATATATATATATATATATATATATATATATTCAGCTTTTTAAACAAATTGTAATGGATGTTGGATGCACCACTTACATCTCAGGCCTCCCATCATCTCCCCAGGTGCTAAAAGAGGTGTGACATTTCTTGGATATGTGATATTAAACTCTTCTCTGAAAATTGCCTTCTTCCAAAGAAAGACCAAAGTTATGTCTTCTCCCATTCCACATCCTGTGATGACTGGTCAATGGGTTGACCTAAAAGCTCAGTCCAGTATTGTCTGAGGAACTATCTCAGCATTAGTTTCTTGATGAACTGGGTTTGTAGGTCTATAGGAGACTTTGGTTGTGACTTCTGCACATTGTTATTTTATTTCTTCTGACTTCCTTTTCTTTGATACACACTTCATTAAACTCTTTGCACAAAAAATATCCATGTAGAAGTCTGTTTTCCACAAACCCATGATAAGATAAAATCCACCACACTTGATCAGTTTCTCCTCCCTACTAAGAGTAAGATAAAAGTAGATTAAGAAAAAAGAATTATGAGTTTCAGGAGAGTAGTGGGAGATGTGGTTACCAGGTAAGAGTGTAGATCATGGCTTTATAATCTATTGTGAAGACTTTGCATTTTGCTTTGAGAGAAGTTTGAATCATTGAAGAATTATGAACAGTAAATGATCAAACTTTATAAAGAATCTCTGGTGGGTTTATTGTTAAATAAGAGTACAGAGGAAAGGGAGAAGGAGGAACACAATTCAGAAAGCATTTTTAGTACTAAGAAAGATGATGATTGTTCCAACCATGCTAGAAGTGGTAGAAGTTTTAAGAAGTGGTTACCAGGAGATGCAAAGCAAGAATAAACGGCAGATTATCCAAATACAGAATGCTTTAGAAAAAGTGAGTCTTTGAGAAGGAGCCAAGCATGAACCTAAGGATTTGGGTTTGTGCAAATAGAAAGATGAAGTTTTAGTTGACTGTGAAATATTTCATAGGCATATTTTCTAGACGATTTCTATTTACATTGTTTGTATTCAGCATTCATTGCTCCAAAACTCTGCCTCAACATCTTTTGAAATTTCTCCCTTGAGTTTCAGCAATATCCCCCAAACAGCTTTCTCAATGTCTTACTTTTGGTTTTCGGTTTATTTACTTCACTGCCGAATTACATGCTTTTCATCATTTTTCTCTGTTCCTTTGGATCTGATAGAAAATATCCATCTGGTTTTCCTCTTAGGATTCCCAATCACTTTCTTCAGATCCCTTTGTTTGGTGGTTGTTGTTGTTCTTAAAATGCTAAGTGCTTGAGGAATTGTGTTTTTCCTTCTATCTCCATAGTCATGAACTTTAATGCCTGTGTGAGCCTGGCAGGAGACAACATTTAGTAAAATATGGTTTAGGGATGCAGCTCCAGTGGTAGAGTGTTTGCTGAGGAGCACAAGGTCCTGAGTTTGATCCCAAGCATTAAAAATAATAAAATAATAATAAAATTTACATAAAAAATTTTAAAAGTTGGGGGAACTGTGTCAACCTGTCAGGCATATGCTTTCTCTAAAGGAATGCCAATGCAAAAACATCATGCAAATAAGACAAAATTTATCCATAGATCACAAGTGCGTGAGATAGATCACAGTGTCAAAATTTTCCCTTAGCTATAGCTCCTCTATGCTGAATTAAACAATAACCTTTGTTCAGATAATTTGAAGATAAATATCACTGACTTTGATCTTTCTAACATTACACAAGAACCAATGAACTACAAAACAGGAGAAAATTTGAATAATATTCTTTTACCCTAAAGACACTATTCTTTCAGACATTTTCTGACTTTCTGCTGCAAATCTATACCATTGATATTCTAAAAGCATCTCAAACTCAACATATTAAAATCTTGAGTGCATTATTTTTCCTTGACAAATATTTTTCCTTCTAATATGCCTTATCTCAATCAGGAAATTTTCCCAGAATATAAACTTTGGAGTCAACTTTATTTAGATTCAAGCTTTTATTTAAATCCTACTGTTCCTTTACTTTTCCTTTGCTTACATAGTTGCCTTCCTGTGAAACAAGTACATGGCTCTTCCAAAGAGGCTTTGATTAAGAATTTAGAAAATGGGTAAATAAGTGATTTCTGAGACATGTGTTGGATCATATCAGAAGTAGATACAGTTACCCTAAAGAGAGAAAACAGCTTGGGAAGACTTCCTGGTAACCTAGTACCATCTTAGTGCCATTTAGACAGCATCAAACCAAGCCTCTAAAGAAATGAATCACCAAGGCAAATTTTGGTGCCCAGGAGATAACCCGTATGGGCTGCCCCAGAGATATTAAGAGCCTGGCTCCTTATCTTAGGGTAAGACAAATGTGTTAGTTTATTTAAATTATTAATGGTTCAATAATTTGATAAAAATCTCTTTGAGTCCATATCCATGGGTAATCTGATGCTTATTATTTGAGTTTCACTGAAGATTTGCCTCCTGGAAGAAAATTCATGGAAGAGATAGATTTTCAGTACAAAAACATAATCATTATTTGTTATAAGAGAGAAAGAGAGAGAGAGAGAGAGAGAGAGAGAGAGAGAGAGAGAAGATGGAAGAAAAGGAAGGAATTCATTCTTTTTTAATATTTATTTTTAGTTGTAGTTGGACACAATACTTTATTTTATTTATTTATTTTTATGTGGTGGTGCTGAGGATTGAACCTAGGGCCTCTAATGTGCTAGGTGAGCACTCTACTGCTGAGCCACAACCCCAGCCCAGAAAGCCATTCTTAATATGGTTTTGTCTTTGATCTTTTGAACTGGATAATGTGAAGTTCCTGAATTTTCAAATCATAAGGCTAGACCAGAATTAATGCCAAGCAACCACAACAACAACAAAAAATTAGCCTATAAAACTTCCTCAGAGATTGGCAAACACATATCCCTTTGATTGCTGAGGTGCTCCAACTTTCTGTACTTTCCCAGTTTCCACAAATTCTACCTCTCCCTTCACACCTTTACACTTTTTCCACTTCTACTGCTATACTCCCAACGGTTTTCACCCTATACTGCTTAAGTAATCCACTATCTCTCACAGTGTTTAGTTTGTCTTCTGCTTTGCCACAAACAGCATTCAAAACAAAGATGATATTGTCATTTGTATTTCTCCAGGTCAAGAACTTTTCAAAGAGCTTTCGCCTAGAACAGAAGGTCCTCATGACAGTAATCAATAATGGGATCAAAACTGCAGTCTCCTCCTAAATTATCCCAAATCACACTCCCTGCCCAGCTCCCACTGTAATTTATTCTTTTCCCCAAGGAAGAGACTATCCCTTTAGGAATAACTCCAGTTTGGGATAAATGAATCCCTTTTCTCCTTTGAGACTGAAAGACACGTAGCTCAGGGTGGGATGAAGTAGAAGTGATTGCTTTGTTTTCATAGATGTTCAGTTTCTTCAGAACAACTTTCAAGGGTATTTATTTCAAGCAGCACTGCCTTGATCAAGTCTAACATAACATTAAAGACATATATTTGTTCCATATGGCAAAGTAGAAATGATGCATCTTAGGTTCTAATAATTATGTAGAGGTACTAATTTAAATCAGATGGAAACTACAAAATGAGTTTATTCTGAAACTCATTCTGAAAAAAAACGAATTCTTTTTATTGCTTTCTGCATAGAAAGAGGAGAAATTTTGCAATGCAATAAGCTCTGGCAGTTCATGTAACATTACTGACAGGGAACAGCAAAGGAGTACATGAAGGTACACTTTAAGTGAAGCTAGAGTTTGCCAACTTTGACACACTGAGATTTTTAAAGAATTGAGATGAAAGATTATGAGTGCTCAGTTAGAATCACAAATCTTTTTATTAATAGAAGTACAGTGTGTGACCTCAACAAAATTTATTATGCACTATACAAAATCTGCCTTGTAAAATATGTCATTTTATTCAGTGTTGTTTACTCTTTCTTATGTGCATCCTCAAAAGACAAAGTTGAATGATGACTATATTCTGTGCTGTCAGAACATGCAAGGTAAACAAGCATACTGTTATTATAGCAGCTAGGCCCTGGGGGGCTGTATGAAGGTGCGTCTGTAGATGAAATAAATAGATAACATTGTTCATTTTATTTCCCTAAAGATTAGATCAGAATCTTGCAAATTAAACTTTGTAAGAATTAATGATATGGTCATAACAGTAAATATATATATATATTACTTGCAACACACTGAGGGCCAAAAAATACCAAATTGGACTTTGGCTGTTCTAATGTCAAAGACAGAGTTTTCTTTGAGTCAGCTGAGTATACAACATGAAACAGCTGTTCTGGCTATCAGTACAGTACCTCTGAGTGAGTGTGATGAAGGGGCTGAGAAATTGCCATGATGTATGATAGTGCCTGCATCTAAAGCAAATTTGTCTGCAGCCTCCCGGGCTCACTGAATATTAAGATAAGGCAACTGGGATTGGCACTTATTCCCCTCCGTTTCAGAGAAACGACATGTGGAAATGATTGTAGGCCTAGACTATCACATTCCTTCTAAAAAATGTTGGCAACTCCTCAGAAACTGAGGCCAGTTATTATTATCATTCTCCTGAACATCATTTTGGGGAAAAAAATAAGGTCTGATAGAAAAGAAAGAGAGTTCTGGCACCTTTGTGAATCCAAAAAGTTTTATTGAAAATAAAGCCCTGGAAAAATGATATGGGAAAAAAAATCAATAGAATTTGATGACTTCCTTTTGGACTACAAAAAGGAGGTTTATCTAAATTTAATTACTGTTTTATTAGGCTAAGCTGTGGCACTGGAAAACCCAAGAAAAATGGGTTACATTCAAAGAAATCATTTCAATTCTCTCTGCCTCATGGCAGGAAATAGTGCAATTTGCATTTACAGTATTAAAGGAAAGATACAAGGCTCTGACTTCTAAATGCCAACATAGTGATGAACAAAAATCCTATTCACTGTAACCCAGAATTTATTCTCTGGTGCTTTGGGGTTCTGCATAGGAATGGAAATCTCCTTTTGAAAATGAAATGTGATAACCAAACTTTTGCTGCTAAAGAAGGTCAAGAAATTCAAGTGCAAATTTTTAAGGCATAACTGTGTTTGGTAATTCAGGAGAAAGTTTATTGAGGAAAAAGGTTTTGAAAAAATACAACAAAATAAACAAGTTTTACCTTGGCATTTATTCAAAGGAACATTTAAGCAGAACTATAACTGCTGTGTGTAAATAAAATGAACATAAATGTAGTATTCAAGGTGCATAGAATTCAAGTACCAGTCTCAAAATTTTATGAAAACGTCACCTAACAAATTATGGAGTACCACTTCTTTTACATGTAAAATAAAGATAACAATACCTATAACAAATGACTATGTGAAATAGTAAAATAATGTATATAGTAGACCTAAAATAATGCCTATAAAATATCTAGCCTACTAAAGTACATTCCATCTATTAAATATTTAGAAAAACAGAAAATAATATGACATGCTTTTAAAATCTACCCTGTAGATTGATTTTAAAAGTGTCGTGAAAGACAAATTTATATTTAATTAACCATGGGTCACTATTGTATCATTGTATCCCCAGTGCCTAAAATAATGTTAAATAGGTGAAAACATTATTAATTTTATTTGTAAAATGATGGGTGTTGGTCAGGTTTAATGGTTTTAAAATCAGTTTTTATAGTCCTCATTTGTTTTTGCTGCAGTAGATGATATTTCCTGCCTGAATTCTAGATGGAGTTTATATATCACTTGATAGTATGGCAGCATCCTTCCTGTAACTATGGCGTCCTGTGGCCACTTGGGGTGAATGCCAGATGCTGTATGAAATGGAGGTATGCTCTTACAAGCGCCTCTCCTAATGTGACATCCTGTAGAAAGGATAGCTTTCTCTGGGAGCACACTTCATGCAATGCTTATGTGACCTTTCAGTGCATTAACGACAGCAGGTAAATCATTGGGTTCTGTCTAACAGACACATTGATTTAGGGATGCAAAGAAAGTACTCACTAAACAAGGTGCTATCCAGCTGGAGCATAATAAACACACCTATAGCTAAACAAATGGATCTAAATGCTTAATTAACTTTTGCTCACCTTCCAAACAATGGGGACACTGAAAGTACAATCAAATCTGTTTAGCCGCATCTAAAGTCAGATTCTCTGCATCTATCCAGGGTCAGTTTTGATTAGACCAAGTTAAATACCTTAAAGTTTGTTTGTTTATTTGTTTACTGGCTTGCTTACAATTGTCTTGTTTTTTTCTCACAAGAAAAAAATATGAGAATCTAGAGAAGCATTAACTCATTCAAATGGACGACTGTTGCTCTGTTCAGGCTCTATTCCTTAAAAAGTTGTTACTTACCTTAACCTTATCTGTCTACTCTAAACACAACATTTTATAGTTTCAAAAGAATATTTAAAGGTATATTTTAAAGTGCAAGTAGAGAAATAATCAATTTTATATATATATATATATATATATATATATATATATATATATATATATAATTTTTTAACACAGGAAGGCAAAGTATTTTAAACTTCAACCAAGAGAAAATATTTTTCCAGCTGCCCTTACATCTGACCTAACTCCAGATTTTTTCCCTATAACAAAACAGAATTAAGGAAATTTTGATATTTGTTGTTTGTGTTCATGTAGAAGAAAAACGCCAGTGGTAAGTGGTAAGTGATATTTTTTTCTTTCCTGTCTCTGATCTGTCTTACAGGTGTTGTTCCTACAAATGAATGATTACCTGCCACTTAACAATCAATAAGGAATAAGATGATTATCAATATTCCATGTATTTTGTTTTCAATCACTAAGGCATAGTAATTCCATTTATAGACTCTGGAATGAAATCCAGTGTTCTCCTTTTACTCCTGTGTGACCTTGACAAGTTATTCAACTGTTCTGTGCCTCCATTATTCACTTTTTAAGTTGATCTAATCATAAAACCTAACTTAGAGTTGTCATGAGAATTGATGTTTGCAAAGCACTTGCAACAGCACTTGGAATTTATTGATTATTATATTATTACTACCTATCTATCTTCCTAGTATTTCTCTATCATCATCATTATTTATAGATAATAGGTTTTTAATTGATTTAAATTGGTACATTATAGTTTTACATATAAGTGGAATTCATTGTACTATGTTTATTCATTCACATGATATGGTTTCGTTAATTTCATTTTGTGGCTTCTCTTCTTTCCCTCCCCTCTTCCCACCTCTCTTCCTCATTCTTTCTCCACTTCACTAATCATGCTTCTATTTGCAAGGAATCTATCCCCCATTTTTTAAAATTATATTTCTCTCTAACTTTTACATATAAGAGAAAACACCTTTTGAGTTTCTGAGTCTGGCTTACTTCACTTAGTATAATGTTCTCCAGTTTCATCTATTCTTCAGCAAAATGACATAAGTTTATTCTTATTTATGACTAAGTAAAACTCCATTGTGCGTTTATATTACATTTTATTTATTCAATCATCTACTGAGGGACACCGAGGCTGGTTCCATAGCTTGTGAATTATGCTGCTATAAACATTGGTATGTATGTATCACTGTAATATGTTGATTTTAATTCTCTTAGATAAACACCAAGGAGAGGGATAGCTGGGTCATATGATGGTTCCACGCCTGGTCTTTTGAGAAATCTCCATACCATTTTCCATAGAGGTTGTACTAATTGGCAGTTCCACAAACAATATATAAGTGTACCATTAAATAATAGGTTTAATGTAACTAAAATGGTAGAGAACTCAGGCACAATGTAGTGTACCTCCAGGAAAGTTGTCTTGAACTCCTAGATTTATTTATTTATTTTTTAAATTTAAGCTTTCTACACTGATTTAAAACCTGTGATATTTATACTAATCAGTGCAAATAGAAATATGACTTCACCTTACAATGATAAAGATGTCTACATCTGTTACCATACTTGGTGCTTTATCATATTTTCAGCATTGAAGTCTCTAATGTTTACAATACAGGATACAAAGATGGCTAACATATCAAGGAGCTTAAAATGTACTTGAAGTGGATTCAACTTGTGCACAAATAATATTTCAGCATGATGAAAATAATTAAAACTGTGATGAAATATCAGCGGATAGCAGAATAAGACAAATTTTAGATTTCAAAATCATATGACTAATACTAATCTTAAATCCTTCAGTAGCGGTTTGGATGATTTGCAAGGTTACTTATCCAGTTTGCATAATGGGAGAGCAGGTCAGTTATAGGATCACTGCCAAATCTTGGAACTTATTGGAAATTGGCACCTCTGGGTTCTACAGTTTTATCAGTGTATACTGGCAGGGCTACATCTGAATGTGAGCAATTCACATTCTAGTCATAGAGAAGTGTATTCAATATCATGAAAAATTTGCAAGACAGCTTAGTGATCAGATATCAATGTGTAGCTATGTTACTAGCAGTAAGAGTAACTTTATGACATTGTTATCATCAACATCCATGGCTGCTCTAATCTTCATTCCTGTTTCTATCTCACCAAGTATCATCAGAAGAGGTTATATTTGATGTGCTCTTTGACAGTTCTAATCATTCTTGAATTATTTTTGTATTTCTTCAAGTGGGGCAAATTTTCTTCCCTGAAATGGCTTACTTATGCTACCCTGAGATATCAGGAAGCTTAAGTTCTCAACCAACTTTATATCTTGATGACTTCAGTGGCACTAATCATTAAGCAAACTATAAGTAACTATTAACTCCTTAAAACTACATCTTCACATGAGCTTGGGACCAGAATCAAAATTCAATTGCAAGACTCATTTGACAACCAAGAATAACAACCAAGAATGTTTAATAACTTGGGAAATTAAGTTGAAACAAAGACCAGAGTTAACACAGACCATGTTAAAGCTTGGATGTGGAAATACTAGTTATATTTTCTCAAACAATATACTTTTGCCTCTCTCACAGGTGTCTCTGAAGTGGTTGAAGTTTGAGGTTATGTAGATCCATTTTCTACAATAGAAAAAAAGAAAATTTTGAAAAGAGAAGGCCATTTTTATGTTATAGGGGAAACCTATTCTGATACTCTAAATATCTAATTCTTAGACACTGAAATTAAGGGAAATAGGTTAATGCTGAGTAAATGTTTAAGCCAGGCAGCTCAGAGACCTGATTCACCATCCGGAGTGAAGATGCCTACTTGACCACAGCCAAGAGAAAATGTATTCCAGGTGTTGATGATGTATGAGGGTCTCTTTTCTTTGTAAACTTTGAGAGGATGGAGCCAACCATTTCTAAAGTTAAGAGTGAAAAAGAGAATAATCGTGTGTGAGAGAGCGTGTGTGTGCATGTGTACATGTGTGTGTTTCATCACAAAGTAATATCTCCACTTGAGAGGAATCTGAAGCAGTCTTTCATAAAATTAATATAGGGAGATCTTTTCCATCTCACATCTCTTTTAACTTGAACATTTGGAGGTCCCTGCCAAATATCTGTTTTCAATAGAGGTGGAGTTTTCAGGAAAAAAGTTGATGTCGGAGAAGCAATGCCTAGTTTTTGTCCCTAAAGATATCCTTCTTTATAAAATGGCCAAAGTGTTTTCCTAGGTCCCAGCACTGAACATTCAGGTCTGAATAGCAAGTATGTTATAAAATAAAGTGTCAGTGGCAATCACGAATCGCAGCCATGTGTAAGACTTTCTCATGTTCTCCTTGTGTCTCTCAATGCTGAGAGTCAATTTCCCAGTGTTAGGAACCTCTCTCCCCAGTATTTTGATACTAGGGCATGGTTTATTTGTTGTTTTTGTTGTTGTTGTTGTTTACAATGTCCCATCTAAATATTCTCAGATACATCTAAAGTTCACTTTCTTCTTTTTTTTCAAAATTATCTTTACAAAGACGACACACAGGCAATGTTTCATTATCCAAGCTAATGGAGAAGAGGAGCAGAGTGGATGATTTAGAAAAGACAATAATCCTCCTGGTAAACCTGCTAACAGCAGCACAAGAGTGTTTTGTTTGAAGAAATAAAAATAACCATGTAGCTGGGAGATATTCTTAGGGGACAATTTGAAAAACGAGGTGAATTCTAAAAATCATTCTTTTTTCCACATTAATAATTTCACTAAAAAAAAATCCCTTTCCATTTATTTATTTAGAGAAGAAGTACCTACCTTGCAGGAGGTTTTAGAGTTTTTTTTTTGTTGTTGTTGTTTGTGAGAAAGAAAGGTGACAAAAGGTGGTCACACATTGGTGCAGTAAATACTAACAACTTTCAGAGGCTGTTAACTATACTAGCTTAAAAATGTGGCCTTTAAACAGAACTAAGTTTAAATTTTTAGATCTTCAACTTAATATCAGTATGAACTGAAAGTTACTGAGGACCAGAGACAGGATTCCATTTTTGTATTAAAAAAAGAAAACAAATCTCCCTCATTAAATCTTTTTGAGTTACACTAAATGAGTTTATGTGTATACAGAAAATAATTTGGCAGTTGTTTGGTGTTCTTACCTGTGGGCCATGAAGTCAGACCTAGGACTCTCTTGGCACCTCTCGTTGCCCTGGACACACCCCACTAAGTTGGTGGCCTAAAACACTGTCTTGCCTAGTCCTATATCCAAAGCACTAAACTCTTTTTCCATATTCTTAATAATAGTCCCTGTATTAGATAGCTAATTCAATATATTCTTCATTATTCCTAAATAAATTGCTGCCAATGCTAGCAACTTCAAATATTAAACATGTATTATGTCACACAGTTTTTTAGGTTTAAGAACACAGGAGTATACAAGTAGTGTGGTTGTAAAACAGGGTCTCTCATTCAGTTGTGCTCAAGGTCTCAGCAGGAGCTGAGGTCATCTGAAGGTTTGCTTGGGCTGGAGACTCTGCTCCACGCTCCTTCGTGTGGCTCAGCTCCTCGGGCTCTGTAGAAGGCTGCTTATCTCATGGAAGTTTGTTTTCCCCAAAGAAAGTGATTTAAATGGGAGAGAGACAGAGTGATCAAAATGGAAGCTGAAAGAATTTTATAACCTAATTCCAACAGTGGCTTACCATCAATTCTGCATACCAACCCTGGTATAATGTGGGAAAGAACGTGTGAGTCCCAGGAGTCAGAGGTCACTGGGCATTCTTAGGAAACCTCATTACCACCATCCTCCACGCCATAGATTAAAAACCAGCTGGTGAATGCCAGCTCATGCCCAACAGTTACTCTGTGTACTATTTCTTGCTCATCACATGATAATCTTCTATCTTCTCCAAGCATAAGATTCCTGCTAAATGCAATTGTAGCTTGTCATTATGTTTTTGTTTTTTTGTCTGCTGGTCAGCCCTATATCCAGGTAAGTTTCTCAAGTGAGACCACCAAAATTTATTGCAAACTCATCTGTGGGTCAGAATAATCATGTTCAGATAGAAATAAATCTGTGCCACCTATATTTTTAATGTCTACAGCTGGCTGTCCAATATATAACATTGGGTCAATGACAGAGCAAGTAAGCAAACTCTGCTTTGTGTCACTCCAGAATAGAAGCAAAGAAAGTCCAGAAAACTAGAAAAGAACTGAAAAATGGAGAAATATGATTCAGCAGCCCCCAAACAAACAGGCTACAGACATAGGCAACAGATTGGAGGAATATGACAGCATAAAGAATGCTAAGAGTTTCTGGAAGCAGTGGCGCAGGCCTGTAATTCCAGCAGCTCTGGAGGCTGAGATAGAAGGATTGGAAGTTCAAAGCCAGCCTCAGCAATGGTGAGGCACTAAGCAACTCAGTGAGAACCTGTCTCTAAATAAAATACAAAATAGGGCTGGGGGTGTGGCTCTGTGGTTGAGTGTCTCTGAGTTCAATCACTGGTACCAAAAAAACAAAAGAATGCTAAGAGTTTACTATATATAATAATATGAAACATTCCAATTAACAAATTCTAGTATAGATACCATATTCCCGCCAGATTTAATTTTAGAGATTTGTGGAATTTGTCCTAATATTTGCAAATTTAAAATCACTAACTAAATTTCATTTAGGACAGTCTAGCAAGGACAAGTCATCTCTGATCCATGCTGTTTCTGATTTTAGAAACAGGGCAAGGGGAAAAGTCTATAAAATAACAATTACACATTTGTGTAAAATTGCTTTTTTATTAAGGTCAAAAATGATCGTTCAGAACCATAACAGAACCACCTAGAGTATTTTTAATTGCTATGCTATTTTGCATTAAGTCCTTTTTAAACCAGAAGTTTAACAAAAGCAAAAACTGTGAAGTTCAAATACAATAGAACTCTACATTCAATTTTGCAGTGAAATATCACATAATATGCTATGTGCATTTATGTTTAGGTCATTATATTTTGATCTTAAAATTATAACTGATTATTTTAGAAATCATAATTCCTGGATAAAAGCAGGTCAGACATCTCTAAATGAAACTTTTTATTATTTATGAGCAGGTACTTCATTTTATCACATGACTTAGGAATGGATCAAGTCATTCCTGTCTTTAGATGTCACCTATGGGAGGTTATGCTAAAATATAGGCTAATTGTGGATTAGTAAATTTCTCTATCTCATGAAACAAGACAATACCTGTTACCAGGGGAAAGGCTTGTTACCGAAAATCAATAAAAATTATCTCATGACTTTTCATTGCTTCAGAGTTAATTATCTACCTTTGATTACTTTGCATTATGTTTTTTTTTTTTAATTTTAGTGATTGGACTTAGCTTGAACAAGAGGTAGAACTAGCCTGTATGTAAGTGATGAGGCCATAGATTTCTTCTCAATGGACAAGTAGCCTCAGTACACAAGGCCCTGTTTATTCACTTAAGCAAATTCAGGTTTTTAACTACAGGAGTGAGGACAGCCTCACAATTAGCACAATTCTCCCTGACTGGCTGAAGGAATATCTGCAAAGAACTCTACTGAAAGCAAAGGATGGAAACCATACAATATGCAGAGAGTGATCTCCACTCTGTAGCACATGGCCAGCAGGCTCTCAGGCATGTTGCTGGAAAGCAGCAGTGGGGCCAACAAAGAGCTTGTACAGAGAAGCACTCACATCTCAGTTTGCTCTAATGAGCAAAGTATGTGACATTGCCCAACAATCAGATTACTATCTAAGTATTATATTTGGAAGAGAATTCAGAGTATCTTTTTATAGATTTATGATATTTGCTCCAAGTTCACATTGAGAAATGGAGATTAACAGGCAAGAGGGAAGAGAGCTTTATATGGAGTTATCAAAAAGAGACTTTGTGCTAAACTGGAGCATTTGGGAAAGATATGATCATTAGCATTTTTATGAGCTTTAGTTTCCTTTTTTTTTTTTTTTTCCTGACACTGATAAGAGATCTGTCTTCTCTTAAATGTAATGATTTGTATATTTGCCCTCATTTGCAAGTTCAGAGTCTGGGGGAAGACAAATCCAAGTACTGTCTAGTACTGAAATTTCCTTAGACTACTGTGTCAAAAACAAAACGGCATTCATACTTAAATTAGTGCCTTCATACAAAAGGATACAGCACAGAAAATGAACTATTTTTGGTTCAAGAATTCTTTCACTCTAGAGTAAACCCTCTGTTGCTATTAAACTTGTAGGCAGAAAGGATAGTGAGGAACACAGCAAAGAGCACCCACATTATAGATGTCAGACTAATAGAAAGGCTTTATGTATCTCTGCATCATTATTTGCCCCAAATGCATAACTTTCCCTAAGTTGTTCCTAAATGCTCTAAATAAACAAAGGTAAGGCATTTAACATCTGGCCACTGTGAATAGTTTGTCAGTTGCCACATGAATTAAGCCCCACAAACACTACATGTTTAATAGGTTTCACTTTTTTTATAATTGGGAGGCAGCATTCAAGTATGCCCATGACCTTGGACCCTGGACTCATTCTCTGGTCCTTTGAATCTCAGATGCACTCCTTTCAGGTTGTGTAAGCCTAGGGCAATTTAATGCCTTTAAGCTTCAGTGTCTTCTTCCACTATACGGAGGTGGAAAAAAAAATCATTGGGCTTTGACAAATGAAATGAGATAATATATGCAAAGCAATTAGAGCAGTACCTATCATATAGTTAGGATTATATTGGTGACTACAATTAATATCTTTTCATTGTCTGTTTCAGAAAAATGTCATTTTACTAGTTTGAAGTAGAAAAACTACAAAAAGTGAAAAATCAGAGGTAGAAATTTAATAAAATAAAAAATGCTGATATCCATGTTCTATTAAATTACCTATTGTTTCTCAAATAACTTGTGTCCACTGAACTTTTGATTTCTGGAGTTTTTGTTTCGTTTTGTTTTGTTTGTGCTGAGGATTGAACCCAATGTCTCATATGTGCTAGGCAAGTGCTCTACCACTGAGCCTCAGCCACAGCCCAAAAAATCCAGTTTTGAAACAGGAGGAAATCAAATTATCAATGGACATTATGATTTAGAAACTCAAAGATTTACTTTTTGAGGCTCTGACCCTAAGATTCTGGTCTCCATGCTGATACTACCTCTTATTAGCAACTTTCCTCAAAGTAAGTAACTTCAACCAGCCCAGTTTTGACTGCAAATATTTAGCAATGCATGTTATTTCCTAATTGATCTTGAATCCAATGTTCCTTTAGCACTCTGCAAAAGCAAACCCAAATGTCTATGCGTCTTTGACCAATGCACTTTTATGAAATGCATCTAAGCTAACAATATGTCTGCCACAGACATCATAATGTTCATTTCTTTAATGTGCTGAAAAGAAAGTGATGAGGAATGAATTTTAAGAAGGGAAATATTTCCATGTTTCCATATTTATAAATTCTCTCTTGTCTTCCTTCCACATCTTCACTAAGATGTTCTAATCCAGGATTTTAAGCAACAGGATGATAATATGTTTTTCTTTCCCAGAATAAGTGTCATCGCATGTCAACACATGATGGTTGGATATTGTTTGTAATTTCACTGACATATCCAAAGGATGCCAAGATACAGATGTAGGTTGACTTTTACACATACATCTTTCCTCTTTTTAAATTTATTTCTCTTGTTTTGAGGGGGTTAGGATTAGGAGGAAGGAGATACGAGGTGGTGTTTCTTTTTCTGTTTGCTGTTATTAAGCACTCACTGAGAAGGAGGTGAGACCAAAAAGGTCCTGAGGATAAGGAGTGCCTTCTTTGGTGGTCCCTTGGAAGCCATACTCTGGAGAATAGTGCACTTATCCCAGAAAATAAAATAAGGGTAGCAGGCAGTGGTGCCAGTTCTGTGAAATCATTCTCAGAGGACACTGGAATATAGGAGTCTATTGGAAAGATCTGAGTGTTCCTCGGCCTAAGAATGTCATTTGTTTTCTTCCTTTTTCAATCACAGGCTTGAAAAAACACATCCTGGAAAAGAGAAACAGAACATAGTTCAATCACATAAAGTAAAAATTTATTAAAAATAATCTAGTAGCCAGTGTCCAATTGGGCCATCGTGATCTCTGACTTTAACATTTGCACTCTTATGTCAACACATCAACACTGCCATGTTGAAAAGGAGGAATTTACATAACTGAATGGATAGGAATGAAACGGTGGTGTCTGACTTCTGAGAGTAGGTCATAGAAGACACTGTGGCTTGTATCTCTGTACTCTTTAATTACTGTCTCTAAGGAAAGCCAGCTGCCATGCCATGAGGACACTTGAACTGCCCTGCAGATCCACACAGGGGGGAACTGAGGCCTCCCACCAATAGTCAGTGAGGAACAAGGCTTCCTGCCAACAGCTCCGTCAGTGGGCCATCTTGGAAACAGATCCTATGGTCCTAGTAAAGTTGCCAAATGACTGCTGTCCTAACACCTTGATTACAATCTCATGAGAGACACCGAACCAGAACCATCCAGAAAATTTAAGGATTTCTGACCCACACTGATTTTGAGAAAGCAATTTTTATTGATTCATGTAGCTGAGTTTTGAGATACTTTGTTATACAGCAAGAGACAACTAAACAAACAGGAGATCCCCATGTTAAAACACTAATTGAAAAAAAGCATGGAACAAAAGACAATATTTAGTATAGTTTTACTACTGTAAATTACACACAGAGAAAAAGAGGGAAAAAAAATCTCCCACCGAATTATTATTGATGTTTATCATTAACTATTAGAGAAATATTGGCTAGACCACAATCCTTTTCATTTTTATAATCTATGAAGCATTTTATAAAAATAATATTTTAAACAATTTTTAATATTTATTCCATTATTGTAGAGAGTGAACCTACTTTTATTTGCTTGGTGATATGCGGAATAATAAAATTTAGTTAACAATTTCAAAATCTAAAATATGAAACTCTGTTTCTGGCATCAGTTCATTTAATTGGAATTATTTTTCATGTATCTCTTTGTCTTTAGCTGACCTACCTGAATTTTCAGTTTCCTTCTAGCTTCAAACATGATCTTAATTATAGAAGAAAATACCATGCGTTCTGATGCTCTGTAGAAAGATTAAGCTGCAGAAACTCTGAAATACCCTGCTTAGCTGCCCAAATGTTATATATCTTATCAAAAAATTATAATTAAAATAATATGAACGGAAATGAAAATTATATTCTTGGCCACTTTTTTAAAGCTCCCTCTCTTTCTGTGCTATATTACATAGTTGAGGCAGTATATAACATGATAATTAAAAGATCAAGTCTGGTTCTGACATTTACTACTTGTGTAACCCTGGGTAAGATTTTTCTCTGAGTTTTCTCCTCATCTTTAACATGAAGATGCTATTCATGTTGTCAATCTAAAAGGTTTAGTATTAGAGGATAACATTGACTGTGTAGACTGTTATTCTTCACTTAAAGTCTTCTCATGTTTAAAGTCAGAATCAGGATCTGTAAGATTTAATTGTTTGAGATCCTATAAAACATCAAACAATGCAAAATGTGTGATTTAAACAAATATCTTGCTTATGATTTTCGGTCTCACAATCTGGTTCTCAAATTCCCACTGTGCATATTTTAGCTGTGTGGCACAGCTTCTCTGAGCCACACTTTTCTTCATTGATAAAAAAGAACATGCGAACTGTCTTCTAAGACGGTTTAAAGGATTGAATGAGGTAACAGGGGAGAGGAACAAAGTACCTGGCACATGCTAAATATCTTTTTTCTTATTTTCCCTTTGTTCTCTGTGTATGGGGTAGGAGTGGAGAGACAAGGGAACACTGAGTAGGAATGACACTGAGGTAAGTTAATGTGAAAAAAATACATATATGGCAGTTCATTGCTAAACCATTGTTCCATTTTGTTAACCCAAAGAGGAACATAAAAATAACAAACCTATTAGATGTTTGCTCATTAAACTCATCACAGCATAGTAAATTGCCAGGCAGAAATGCCATACCTCCTCTTCACAGAGGCAAACATTACTGCATATAATTTGGATGTATTCTGAAAACTCCCTGCTTCAGCTTGTTAGAAAAAGTTCACAGAACTGAAAAGCTCACAAAGCAGATAATGGTAAGCCACAAGATGTCAAATCTATCCCTGTCATGAAGAAACAGGAATATCTTTATAAGGTTAATTCAGGGTCTCTATAACTCTGTCAAAAGTGTGGCACATGAGCTTTTGGCATTCTTAGGACTTCAAAAATTGCTGAATAGCTCAGAAATCTAACAGCATTGCATAGGCTTCTCTGGCATCCTTACAGGTGTCCAGTGCAGAATTTTAAACAAGCTGACAGTTTCTGATCTTGGTCTCCATGCACAAGATAGTATGTCTACAGGGTACAGTGTTTTCCTGAAAGCTTAATTGCCCCTCTTTATTTTACTAATGTCACTGTTGGTTGTTTAGAATATTTAATTAATGTTTTTTTTTTTTTTAACAATCTGCTTGTGCCATAGGGCTTTAAAACAAAAAGATGTAAGTTTTAAAAATCCAAACAAAAATTAATTAATTAAAATTGTCACTGCAAGTTATTATCCCAACCCTCCACAGGGGATATTTTAACACGCAAAGACGTGGGCAATAAGACAGCTTCCTGGATTTTACTATGACTATGAGACTTCTTGATGTCTCCCATCCCCTGCCTGAGTGTATACTTCCATAACACTACTTGCCAATGCATGTTTTTCATGAAAATTACAGCTATCTCTCTGAAGGAAGAAAGGCAGTCCTAGAAGTGGTGGAGGTATGGGACAAAAATATTTAAAATGACCCAGGGAGAAAACTAACTATATTCTTATTGACCAGATCTAGATTTTGCTTGCCAATTTTTTCTTATTTTTAAATAAATGAGATTATCAATAACATAATTAAAAAGAAAAGAAAGAAAATGGACATATACAAGAAGAACAGAGTAATAAATGTAAATTGTATTTTTTTTAACCTACCTTTTCTTGGATCTAGCATGGTTCTCTGTAATGTATGGGTGTCTCAGTTAAAGGAGAACAGTGTAATTCTTATTTAAGAATATGTTAAGTTGTTATTCTTTTTCAAATCCCTTCATTTAACATGTATAAGAAGACTGCACATTGGCTTTTTTATACACCTCTCCTTTACATTTATTTATTTATTTATTTATTTATTTTCCTATGCTTGAAGTTGAACTCAAGGTCTCACCCATGATAGGCAAGCATTCTCCCTCTCAGTTACATCCTCAACCCCTTAGTATTGCTTGTGATAACTGAAGAAACTAAAGGAAATGAAACTGGGGCTTGTGCAGGAATTCCTTGATCCAGGAATCCAAACCATCTTGTCTGATTGGAAACTTGGTCTCCCACTGCGTATGCTAGCCAACCTGCCTTGGGACCTTGATAGATTATTCCAATCACCGGCAATGTTGCTATTAAAAATGTTCCAGTCATTTCCTTCTCTATCCTTATTCTAATTTCAAACTGCTACAATTGATTATAGGTTTCTATAACTTGGAAATTTTTATCTTGGAAGTTAGCATTTAAACAAGGATTCTATTTATGTAATGGATAAAGTCCATTATGGCTTTCTATATCTTCTTGGGTCAGTTTAGTAATTTATAATGTTTTAGAAAAGTTTTATTCAATCTGACCTGTCAAAAGAATTCCCAAATGTTGTTCACAGTATTTCTTCTTTTTGACGTTTCTCCTGTTGCTTGAAATTTCTCTCATCTCTTTCTTCTTATTTAATCTTGGAGAGATTTGTAGGGTTTTTTTTTTTTTTTTTTTTTTTTTTTTTTTACTTCTTCCAAGAGTCACATTTTGTATTCTAATATACATTTTTTTTTCTATTTTATTATTTCCTTTCTGCTGCGTGCTCTACACTTCTTGTTTCTCTTTCTTTCCCCTTGCCCTAACTTTTTAAATTTTAGTGGTCAGCTCATTGTTAGCAGCCAATTTTTCTTCTAATTATCAATTTAAAATAGAAATTTTCAACAAATCAAGAATTTACCCTTGATCTGACATGTCAGAATGATATGTTCCTTAATATCATTCCCATCTATTTCTTACAAACAGAATCTAGTTGGTCCTTCTTTGATGCCTGATTTAACATTCTCATCCTCCAAATTAGTGTTTAGGTTATTTTTATTGTATTCAATACCACTTTGATTTTCTCCTTCCTCCTTTCCTATTATTCTTTACACATTTTTTCCTGCTTTTTTAAAAAATTAATTGTGATTTTTTTAGGATTCCTTTTTTTTAATTCTCTATCAGTATTTATGGATTAAAATTCTTTGTAGTGTTAATAGCAACCTGAAGATAAAAATGTTTATTTTTACATTAGAACAGTCTGCCTTAAATTTTGTGTCCTACGTCATGAGGGAGGTAAAATTTTTCACCATATAATTTTGTTTCTGCTTCAGAAATAAAGGCTAGCAGCTAGAAACAATCATGATATATTGATTTTCCACATCCTCTTGGTCAGAAATTTGGACACTGCTCAGCTGGACAACTGTTTTACTCCCTGTGATGTCACTTTGGGTCAAGTGGCTGGCTTCAGCTGAGTTGAGCTGGTGTGATCCAGAAGACCTTTCTCCTCCTTCAGGGTTGTCTCAACATAACCTCTTGTTATTCAGTAGTTTATCCTAACTTCTGTACATCACAGAGATAAACTCCACGACTCCAATGGATCATCCCTTATGTGTAACACTTCTCAAGCTTTACTTATCACACTTGTTCACACACGACCCTGTCAGGACTGAATGTGGGTGGCAATTGCATATGGGGATTACCATTGTGAGAGATGTGAATTGGGGTCTTTCATATATAAAACACCAGAGAAACTAAGTCAGGGGCCTATCAATATGTATATAACATATCTACCACGAAGCATCTTTAATATTCTCCATGTATTCACTCTGGCTGATGTTCTTCATTACTGCCTGCAGATTCAGGTTTTCATATGGTAATATTTTCCTTCCACCAGAAGAATTACAGTTAATATTTCTTAAAGTGCCTGCTAAGTAGAAACAATTTCTCCAAGTTTTCGTTTTTCCTGTTTGCATTTAGTTTTATTTTCCTTGAACATGTGAAGAATATTTTCTCTGAATATAGAACTCTGGTTTAATTTTTTTTTTAATTTCCCATCAGCATTTTAGAAAGGTCACTCCATTGCTTTCTACTTAATGCTGTTTTTTTTTTTTTTTTTTTTTTTGTATTCACCCTTCTTGGTGCTTGATGATGATTTTCTTGGGTTTGTAAGCTGAAGTTTTCAGCACGTTTAGTAAGTGCTAAGCCATTACATTTTCAAATACTTCTTCTACCTCATCCCCCATCCTCCATCTTCCCCTTCCAGAATTCCAAATTCAAGTGTGTTTGACTATTATTTTCCCACCTACCTCATTCATAACTCTCTTATTGACATTGTTATCATGTCTGTGTTTCAGTGTAGATATTTTCTCTTGATCTATCTTCAAGTTCACTGTTCTTATGCAGCATATGTAGTCAGCTATTGAAACCATCCAGTGATTTCTTTATTTTTGTTACTACATACTTCCAGAGTTTCATTCTGATTCTTCATCCTCTTACACATGATTTCCACATTATGTAGTTTATTTAGCTTAGTTATCTTACTTAGTACAATTACTTTAAAAACTTAGTTTAATAATTTCAACATTAAGGCCATCTACAGGACTATTCTATTTACTGTATTCTTTTTATTTGGCATATAACAAACACCATTTTAACGAAGTGACTAAAGTTAACATCGCTAATGACAGGGCAACTAGATGCCATATGCTGTCTGAGACTATACTTTGGGAAATACAAAGGGATCATTTCCATTGTACTTCTGCCAAAAAAAAAAAAATGCATATCCTGCATCCAATCATGAGGCAATACCAGACAAGGCCAAATTGAGAAGCATTGAATAATAGGCTGTAGGCTTCATCAACATTGAGACCGTGAATCACAAAGACAGGTTGAGGATGTGGTTTAGATTGAAGAGACATGAAAATCAAGTGCATCATGTGACCCTGGATGTGATGATGAATTAAAATTGTTTTGCTATGAAGGTCATCATTGTTACTACTCACAAAATTTGACTAAAAGCTTTAGATTAAATACTAGAACTGCATTAATCTTAATTTCCTTATTTTGATACTTTAATCATATCGTAGCATGATGACCTTGTCTTTTAGGAAATAACCGTGAGGGATTATAAGTAAGGCAGTAGTGTAAAAGCAACATGCATTCAGATAGTTTAGAAATAGCTAATTCCCTTATGAAGACTAATACTCAGGTCAACACTAGAGTTATTTCCTCTACCAAATAAGCATTTAAAAGATTCATACCTATTAGAACACAAAGACACAAATAGAACTGAAAATACAAAGCATGTTAGTGTTGTAAAACTAAAGGAAACCTTAGCAAAAACATGAAACCAAATTCCATTGCCTTGTAGGAAAGGCAAGTTATGAATAGTGTATTTTCCACACACCTACCTGGCAAGTACAATAATTTTTCAGACCCTGAATTTCAGTTATAACATGAGGAGTTTACTAGAACGATGTACACCATACATGATTTGTGGCTTCTAAGTGACCTCAGGGGGAATGTTACCATAAACGATCCCATCACTTAAAATGACAGTTGTTCTTTTTATTTTTAGATTTTAGCTAATGCCTGAGAAATGTTTTTTTTTTTTTTTGTTAATACCTAAGGGGATATCTTCTAAATACTGTCATGAGTCTTTTGAAGTGCACACACCTGGTAACTCAGCTTCGAAACCTGAAATATTTCATCTACCACTAAAGAAGATTTGTGTTAGACACTAGGTTTGAAAAATTTTTGCAAGCTGGTGCTTTTATAATGTATAGTACATTTGGGTGGTATATACTCTTCTCTGAGTTCAATGTGTAGAAGAAATCTGAGGAAATTGAGGTCAATTGCAAATTTGAATCAGTTTTTAAAATGTTGATTCACATCTTGGTTAATGCAGTGAGCTATGTTTCCCCTCATGATGAATCTTTTAGTTCAATCATGATAGCACAAAGTAATTTTTAGTTACTTTGGGTGTAATAATGCATAAGCACGCATGCATGCACATACACATGCGTGCGTACGTACACACACACACACACACACACACACACACACACATCTTTAGGATTATTCAAATACACCAAATGCAGTGGGAAGCATTTTACTGGCATGTGAGTCAGTAAGAATGACTGAGTGGAGAGAAGTATCTAGCATAGAGATTCTTCAGTAAGAAGAATAACAATATTGAAAGTGGAAACTTCAACATTTTTCAAGACACTAATAACTAACAAGAAATGAGAAAACAACATATCTACCAACTATTTAAGATATCCACATAATCTGTGTCTATCATTATAATTATATAGTTATGTATAAATTTATCAGAAGTTCAAACAAGAATTTTCCTACTTTCAACAAACTTCACAGAAATGTTTGTTTTATTCAACGTTCAATAGAGATAAAAAATCTTAAAATGAAATCGTGAATATTGCAAGTTACATAGATATGTAGAAAACACTTAAACAATTTATCTAGACAATTTAAGTCTTTGAGGTTTTCAAATGATTAAAAAAATGATATTGCACATAACACACATAAAACAATTCCTTATTTTATTTTATTTTTTATTTTCTTGGTATTGAACTCAGGGGAAGTTGACCATTGAGCCACATCTCAAGTGCTATTTTCTATTTTATTTAGAGACAGATTCTCACTGAGTTGCTTAATGCCTTGCTGTTGCTGAGACTGGCTTTGAACTCGCAATCCTCCTACCTCAGCTTCCTATGTTACTGTGCACCACTATGCCCAATTCACAATATCTTCTTAATTTACAATTTTTTTCCTGAAGTCAATGCTTCTATCTTGGAAGATGTTTTTTGAGTAGTATTATAGAAATAGTAAAAAGAAAGTCATGTACTAAAATGTTCTTATTTTAAGACTTGTTTATCAATTTGCATTATAGGTTTCCCCTTTCTATACTGGGAGTTCTTGTTTTATAATAAATTTTTCTAGATGTTGATGGAACTTTATTTTATTCATTTATTTATATGCAGTGCTGAGAATTGAAACCAGTGCCTCACACATGCTAGGCAAGTGCTTTACCACTGAGCCACAACCCTAGCCCACTATACTGTGAGTTCTTACGGACAAAAAGCATGCATATCTGTGCCTGGCAAATGATAAATGCTTAACAAGTATTGAATAAATAACTTGAATGATTGCACTGATAGTTCTGACACAATATCAATATAATTGGCTCTTTAATTTGTTTCTACCCAGGGTTAAATTTACAATAATATGTCAAACCTCATCAAGTATGACTTGTGACCAATGGGAAACCTTTCTTTGAAGTGTCTGCATTTTTTATGATATTCACTTAACATCTGTGGATTTAGAATTCTACGTAACATTCCAATGAAATGAGCCTAAAATGACAGATCATGAATTAGTTGCCTAGTCCGATTTTCAGGAACTTAAGTGATGTTTTGTTTATTTGTTCTTTGTTGATTTGATTGTTTATTCATTTGTTTACTTAGTAAATAAAATTTAGTGGCATAATTTACATTAAAAATGCACCCATTTCAACTTCCAATTTGATGAATTCTGACATTCCTGTCAACATCACTCCCTGAAGATACAGAACAATTTTCATTGTTCAAGAAAAGCTCCCTCTTGTAAGCAATCATGCACACGCGTGCACACACACACACACAAACATACCAGGTATATTAGGTCTAGAAAGCTAGTAATTTTATTTCTGTTATTATGGTTTAGTTTGGCTTGTTCTAAACTTTCTATAAATGGAATCATAGAATTAACACTTGCCTCTGGTTTATTTGGTTCAACCTAATGTCTTTTGTTTTTAAGAATTATACATGTTGCTGTGTACATAAAGAGTTTATGCATTAGAGATTTTTAGAGCAATTTTAAGTTTACTAAAAATTGAGGGAAAGTAGATAGGGCTTTTACATACCTCCCCAGCATCCACCTACCACGTGTAGATAGTTTTCTCTATTAGCATCATCTGGTGTTATTGTGATATGTTCATTATGAATAATTAACAAATTTTGATATATTATATTTTATAATTTCCACATTCTATATTAAGCTTTACTCATAATGTTGTACATTCTATACATGTTGAAAAACGTATGGCACGTATCCACCATTGTTGTATTATACAGAAAAATTCCAATGATTAAAAATCTCCTGTGTTCCATCAAATCATATCTCCCTACCTCTTCTTATATCCCTAGCAACCACAGATCCTTTTACTGTCTTCATAGTTTCACCTTTCCCAGAATGTCATATAGTTAAAATCATAGGGCATTCTCTTTATTGGACTCAGGAATACCCAGGCAGCTATATCTGATAGATCTATATCTGGGTGTATCTGTGAGGGTATTTACAGAAGGGATAAGCCCTGGAATCAGTAACTTGAGTAAGTATCACCATCCCCAGTGTGACAGGGCAATAGCCTATCTGTTGAGAGTCTATAGAGTAAAAAGATGGAGAAATGGAGAACTGGTTCTCTCTTCTTGAGCTGGGGCAAACATCTGCTCTTGTCCTAGAACAGTGGCACTCCTGGCCCTTTAGTCTTTGGATGTGGCTTTGGACTTTGCACCAGAGGCTGCTCTGGTTCACTCCTTGCAGACGACAGATTTTAGAAGTTAGCTTCCATAATTGAGTAAGTTTACCCCTCATAATAACTTGCTTTTCATAGATCTATAGAATTGTGCATTGCTTAATGACAAAGATACCTTCTGAGAAATTCATCATTAGACAACTTCATCATTGAACACAGTAGTATAGGTCAATCATTGAATTTGCTCTCTTGATGCAATTAAGAAAATACAGTAAACATAAGCTGTCTGCGACTGCTAAAAGTCTAACATTTACTCTTTTGCAGTAAGCAGTTTTTATAAGGTGAACTATATTCTAAAATAACAATAAAACGTATTACATAGGGCTAGAATTGTGGCTCAGAGGCAGAATGCTTGCCTAACACATGCGAGGTCCTGGGTTTAATCCTCAGCACTACATAAAAATAAATAAATAAAATAAAGGTATTGTGTCTGACTACAACTAAAAATGAATATTACAAAAAGTTTCATACAGTATACACATTAGTAACATGGCAGTTTACTATCGTCACATATTATTTACTACACATAGCTATATGTTCTATACATTCATATGACTGGAAGAATGGTAGACTGTTTTACACCAACATTACCACAAAAACTTAAGTAATGTTTTGCTTCACGATGCTATGACAGTGAACATCACTATGTGACAGGAACTCTTCAGCTGCATTATAATCTCGAGGGACCATCATCATGTATGTGGTCTGTCATAAACCAAAATGTTGTTATGTGGCACATGACAGTGTCTCTCTCTCTCTCTTTCTCTCTCTCTCATATATTATATTAGGGAGTATTTATATAGATATCATGCCATAAAAAGACATAAAGGAATCTTAGGTGCATATTGCTAAGTGAAATAAGCTAAATAAGCTAATCAAGGTTCTTCAGAGACAGAACACATAGAATATGTGTGTGTGTGTGTGTGTGTGTGTGTGTGTGTGTGTGTGTTTCAGAGAATAAATATATGTACCTTTTCATAGCATCTCTTTTTTAAATTACTGAGCAATAGCCCTAATATACCATTGTATGTCTGTGTAATAGTTTGCTGATTCACCTGTTATATTAGTTGAATTCCCTGTAGAGAGAATCAATAGAATATATGAAAGAACAATTTTTAGAGGAATTGGCTCACTTGATTGTGAAGACTGAGAGTTTCCACTACTATTGTTCCGAAAGCTGAAGAACCAGAGAAGCTTTACCATGTCTCAGTCCAAGTCTAGAAGCCTCAAAACAAAGAAGCCAACAGTACAGCCCCAAGTCCAAAGCTAAAGGCTATAGATAGCCAGTGGGATCACCAGTGCATATCCAAAGGTCCAAAGGTACACATCCAGAGTCAAAGGTTGAAGAAACTGGAGTTGTGGTATCCAAAAGCAGGAGGAAAAATACAACCCCCTGTGGAATAGAGAAGTAGGTGGAGAAAGTGGTGGAGAAAGGGAAATAATGCAAGTCCCCTTACTTCTACCTCTTTATTTTCCCTGTAGGACATCATTCAGCTGATTGCAAGGTGCCTACCAACAGTGAGGTGCTCTTCCTCACTCAGTTCACTGACCCACATGCCAATCCTACCTGTAAATACCCTCACTGACACACCTAGAAAACATGCTTTCACCAGTCATCTAGACAATTCTCAATTCAACCAAGTTGATGCTCAAAATTAACCATCACACCTATGAAAATAGTGTATCTTTAAAAGTGAATGTTATTTCAAAAAGTGAATGACTATTTTAAAATTCACTTACTACTAAATAATTGGATTGTTTCTAGGTTGGGGCTATGAGGTATAGAGCAAAAATAAATATGATCATATGTTATCATGGTTTTTGGGTACATAAGTGGGGATAGAATTGCTGAATCATTTTTAAATTTTGAATTACTGAATTATTTTTAAATTTTAGCCATACTAGTGGGCATGCATTAACTTAGTGGTGTGACATGGCATTTGGATTAACTTCATGGCTGATTATGTGGAGTACTTTGCATATCTTAATTATATTTCTGATATATTTATAGAAATATTTTGCCTATTTTTAATTTAATTGAATTTTTCTTATTACTAACTTGTATAAACTATGTACATAGAAAATTTTCTTTCAGTTTGTATCTTCATTTTTAATTTCCTTGATGGTGTATTTTGAAGAGTAAATTTTTAATTTTGATGAAATCCAATTTGCTTTTTTCATTTTATGCCTTTCATATCCTAAGAAATGTATATCAAGCCTCATTTTGTAAATTTTCTTATTTTTTTGTGAAAGTTTTTAGCTTTGGCATTTAAGTTGATAGCTATGATCCATTTGGATCAATTTTGCATATTTTGTAAGATCAATGTTAACATTAATTTATTTCCCATATTGATTTCAAGTTTCTACCACCCATCATTATAATAATTTTCTTTTTTCCCCACTGAATTACCTTAAAAATTTTACTGATTGTAAATTGTATACATGTGGGCCTATTAGTGGATTATCTCTTTACTCATTTATCTAAATATCTGCCATTATGCCAATTCTAAGTTATCACAATTATTTTCCTTTTATAGATAGTGTAAGCCAAAAATTTTGTTGTCTTTTGAAAAGTTTTGTTTTTTAACTCTTTTAAACTTCCACATAAATTACATAATTAGATTATAAAAATCTATAATGTTGGGATTATGTTTTGAATGTGATTGAGTAACATTGAATGAACAAATTAATTTGGGGGAAATTGACATTTTGCTGTCATTGTGCTCTGTTTCATGAACATTACAGTCTTCTTTACTTTTTCTTTTGTAGATTTTAGCATATGTGCTGTACACTTTTTATTAAATTTATTCCTAGATTATTTCAAACTTTTGATATTGCAAATCATATTTTTAAATTTCACTTTACAAATGTTTACTGATAGTATGTAGAAACGCAGATGATGTGTTTAATAACTTTGTGCCCTACAAAGTTTTAAATACTAGTTTTTTTCATGAATATTTATCAAGATTTTCTGTGGGCACAGTCATGTTCTCTTAAAAATTCATAGTTTCTTTCTCTTTTTAATTTCATTTCCCTGCCTTATTGAACTGTCTGACTTCTAATGCAGTGTTGAATGGAAGTGGTAAGAAATGACCTGCTTAGCTTTTTCCTGATCATGGGATAAAGCATTTCCCTATTAAGTATTTCTTTTTCTTTCCCATTAAGATATTATCTTCAGGTTTATTTGTAGATTTTTCATCAAGTTAAAAATATATATTTCTATTTCCTTGAAAATGAGTGAAAAATGTTTCCTTGAAAATGAGTAAAAAAAATCTGTCAGTGCTTTTCCTACTTGTATTGAAATAATCATAAGGATTTTCTTAAGTCTGTTGTTTTGATTTTGGTTGGTTGATTTTTTAATGTTGGACCAATCTGACATTTTCAGGATAAATCTCAGTTGGTCATGATTATCTTTTTCATTTGTTGATAAATTCAATTGGGTAAGAATTTTTTATTCTTGGTTTTAGAGTAATATGGGTATTTTCCTGTGCTTTTCTATCTTTTCCTTCTTTCTCCCTTACTTAATTCTCTTTCTTCTATTTTTGTAAAGAGTCTTTCTGATTTCAGTGTTGGGCTAATGTTAGTCTCATAAAATAAGTTGTGGAGGACTTTTTCTGCATTTCTAAAAAAGTTTTGTCTAAGATTTTTACTTTTTCTTCCTTAAGAAAAATTTACTAGTGGAGCCATTTGGCCTGGGAGTTTTACATGCCCAGGAAGTTTATTATTATGAAAATATCTTTAATAAATTTTTATTATTTTTTTTCGAGTTTGTGTTTTCAAAAGAAATTAACCATTTCTTCTAAATTACAGGCTATATTAGCATAAGCTCATTCATAACTCTTCCTTTTAAATAGAGTAACTCTAATTGTGGTTTCCCATTCTTTTTTCTGATATGTGTTCTCCTACAACCCAGTAGTTTGCTAGTTTTATGTTTACTGAGCTCATTTTAATGAACAAGTTTGGGGTTTCATTGATTTCCCCTATTTCCTCTCTTTGTTCATTTTTTACTTCATTGATTTCTTCTCTGATTTTTTAAAAATTTTTCCTTCTATGTACATTGCATAATTTGCACCCCACTCCGGACCTTTTCTTTTTTTTTTAATTTCTGAAGCGGAAGAGTATCACTAATTTTAAACTTTTTCTTTCTTATTAAGGAATAAAAGTTCTATATTTGGCTCTAAGCATTATTTTAATTGCATTTGAAAAACTTTAACTGTGGTTTAATTTTATTATGTTTGAAGTATTTTTCAATTTTCTTTGAATCATTTTTATTTGCCTATGGGTATTTAGAGGTATGGTATTTAATTTCTAAAAATTCTTTCTTATTGCTACTAATTTTTAATTTAATGTTATGATTACAGAGAATACTCTGTTCTATGTCAGTTCTTTTAAATTTACAAGACTCGTTTTATATGTAAGCTTATAGTCTATCTTGGTGAATATTCTAATACATTTGGAGGAAAAAAAGGAGTGTTCTTTATCAGGTATGCTGTTTTATTACATTCAGCTCAGCTAAGGTGATTCATAGTGTTGTTCGAAGTTACTATAGTCCTAATTGTTTTTGTTACCTATAAGTTTTTGCTTTGGTATTTTGAAATTTTGTTATTGATTGCATACCCATTTATGATTGTTTTATCATCTTGATAAATTTGTCATTTTATTATTGTGAAATGTGTTTTGGAATCTTCATAGTATTTATTTTTATAGTTGTTTTTACATTAACATCTATTTTGACTAATGTTGAGATAACTATTCAGACTTTTTAAAATATTTACAGGGAATAATATTGTTAAATCCTTTACTTTTATCAATTTTCATATTTAATTTTATTGTGAAAGCTTTAGCTTTACTCTATTTAAAAATCACTGGCTTTCCACTGGAGAATTTCGACTATTTACACTGAATGTGTTTATCGATTTACTTAGGTTTAACTCTTACATTTCAATATTTATGTTCTATTTGCCTCACCAGTTATTATTTTACCTTGATTACTCCATCTTTTGAAATCTTTTGGCTTAATTAAAAATATTTTAATATTCTATTTGCTTTCCTCTATTGACTCATTATCTTTTGATTTAAAAAAATACAGTCACTGTTCTATAGTTTATAATATGTAAATTTTGTTTTACATTCTTCTTTCAAACAATATTAAATCACTTCAAATATATTTAAGAATAACACCACAATTTCTATATTTGTTATAAACACTGTACTGAATTAATAATTTTTGCTCTCAAAAGTCAATTATCACTGAAAAGAAGAAAAATAATTTAAGAAGTCTTTTCTGTTAATGTATTGATAGATCCTAGCACTTTTTCTTATGTATCTACATTTTAATGTTATTTACAAAACAACAGTAAGTGTAATAATACTTGGCAGATATTTTTTATTTTAATTTGAAATATTTGACACTTTCAGGTGTACTATAATCTGCATAAGACTATTAAGTAAGTAGCATCCAATACTCTAGCATTCAAACTCTAAATGCTAAGTCCTGACATCCTAGGGTAGATAGCTAGGGAACTGGAATAAAATACAACAGGTGAGTTGGAGTTCCACAGTCCAGGAAATATTTTTCAAACCAGAAGTTTAACAAATCAAACATGATTTTCATGCTAGATGAATATTATAAAGTAACATTGTTAATATTTTAGATTTATATATTGCTTTTACTTGGAATTTTTTAACTGTTTTGTGTACCATCCCCCCAAAAAATAGAATTTGAAGAAAGCTTAGTGCATTTCAAACCCCATACAAAGAGGTTTATTACTGAAATAATAGTAATAATATTTGTTACACATTTTAGAGGTAAAAGCATATCTTTATTCAGATAGACCAGAGTTTGGATTTAAATTCTCAGTAGTTACATGACTGTCAGTTTGGTCCTTAACCTCGAGAAGTTTTAACTTCTAAATCTATAAACTGGAGATAAGGACACATAATGCTTGTTTACTGTGTAAATTTAATATAGCAATGTATCAGAAGCTCTTGGTATTGAGTCTAGAAAAAGGAGTTTTGCATTCACCTTTAGTTTCTAGTATCTCTTTCCAAAAGTTTCTCATATCATGAATAACAGCAGGAGCTTAAAACTTAAAATACTTTCTAAGAGTCAAACTGTTAGTAGTGTCAGAACTAAATCTCACACCTTCCTTTTGGTTCTAAAAAAAAATTTTTTTTGTTTTGTTTTAAGTACAACACACAGCCTGGGAAGCCGCATCAGGAACTTTTTGCAACAGTTTTGCTATTGTTTTATAGCATAACTAAGAAAAGCAATCCCTGTCTGAGTACAGAGATATGAAAATCGTACTGGACAGGTGCTGTCTCACGACTGAGCTACAGTGTGAATGTTCTAAATTTGGATCGTCACTGTCTCATCACTAGTTTAAGTAGTAGCTGTTCCTATATAACCAGCCATTGAGAATAGCTGATTGCCCATGACAACTTTTTAAAAAAAGAAATACTTTACTTTTCATTTCCTGTTTTGTTATTGAAATTAATTAGTGGGGTCTGTTTTGTAAAAGAGGTGACCAACAGCAAAGAAAAACATTTTGTTGAGCATGTCAACTTTTTAGCATTTCTATAAGACTGACTCATTTAAAGAATGAAGATAGGTCTAATTCAGATCCTCTCTTATATTTTATTTTCTGGTTTTGCAGGGCACTGTGAAAGAATGTTTTTCAAAGTTGAGCTCTTATAGAAATTTCTAAAACTCCACAATGCTGCCTTTCACATTACATGACACTTAGTATTCTATCTGCATTCAGAATATAGATGGAGTAGACAAACTTAATGTAATTACAGATAATTTTGAATTTCTGGTGTTTTTGTTTGTGTGGGTATAATATCTAATACATTATTGCTTTGGATACAGATTCTCCTGAAGGTCCAGAATTAAATGAATGCACAGCCTCTGTTTATAATTGATAATCAGTAGATATATGGTTACCATAGCAGCAGACAAGATATGGATGGTATTAGGCAAATAAAAATAAATTCCATGGATAATAATTAATATTTTAAAATAGACATTTTGGTAGAAATGATATGGGATAATCTTGATAATTGATAGATTTTTAAATTTTAAGTATAGAGATTATATCTTAATCTCAAGGTATATGGATCATTTTTAATGATTAGTCACAGACTAAATAAGGAGTACTATAAGATAAAAATGTGTAGCTTATATTTCACAACTGCAATGCAGTGAAAGCTGAAATGAAATCAAAATTACAAAATTATAAAGAAGGTTAAACCCTTTTGTAACCACATTTGAGTGAAGAAATGAAACCTGAAAACTGGGCATGGTGGCTGGGTTAGGAGCATCACAAATTAGAAGCCTGCCTCAGAAACCTTATGAGATCCTAAGTAACTTAGTGAGATCCTGTCTTAAAATAAAAGGGCTGGGTATGGAGTTTAGTGGTAAAGTGCCTCTGGGTTCAATCCCTAAAACAAACAAACATTTAAACATTTTTTAAAAAAAGAAACTTCAAAATATAATTAAAAACTGTGCAGAAAATAGAATAAAACACATGGATAAAAGTTATAGGTGGTTCCCAATTATGAACTCAGAAATATCCTGTTTAACTTATTGCCTATTAAAGAATGTATTTAAAGTTAGTATTTACAATTTAGTGGAAGATGTAAACCAGAGAAACAGAGCAACAAAAAAGAAAGAAAGAAAGAAAGAAAGAAAGAGAAAAAAGCAGGAAGAACGAACTTTAAAGACAAAAACTAATGAATAAAATAAAACACAACTCAGTACATTTTAAATAAGAAAGTATAGCAACATAGATAATTTACTTTTAATTGAATATCTAGTTTTTGAAAGTATATGTTAAACATTTTAAAATGTTAAAAGGCAGCATCATTTTTCAGGAAATAAATGTTCATTTAAGAAGGAAAAAACTTTTTTAAAATGATGAATAACTATAAAAGAATTTGAAAACATTATCAAGGAAATACCCAGGTTCGTACATTTGTAGTTTTTCAAGAAATAGGTTATTTCCCATATCCTAGCATCTATTCCAAAGCATTAGATAAAATGAAAAGCTTTCAATTCATTTCAGAAGCTAGAAAAATCTTAATGCTAATTCCTACCAAAATAAACTTCAACCAAAACAAGTAAAACTTTAAAAATCTCAAAATAAAAAATGTGTTAGCCAGGCACACTTGGCGCACACCTGTAATCCCAGTGGCTCTGGAGGCTGAGACACCAGGATCATGAGTCCAAAGCTAGCTTCAGCAAAGGTGAGGCTCTAAGCAACTCAGTAAGACCCTGTCTCTAAATAAAATACAAAATAGGCTGGGGATGTGGCTCAGTGGTTGAGTGCCCTTGAGTTCAATTCCCGGTATCAAAAATTAAAAAAAAATAAAATAAAATAAAAATAAATTAAAACAAATAAAAAAAAATCTGTTCCCACAAAAATTGTTTATAAAATGTATGGATTATATATTATAAAATAATATCCAATAGTAACCAAGTAAAGACCACATTAAGAATGAAAAGCTCATCTATTTTTAGTGAAATACATTAATATAATACATTACATAAATAAGTTGTATAAAATATGAGCACTTTAATAGTTTCTTGGGGTAGGACATGGATCTACTGCACTGAAACCCAGTAAGAACAATGATAAATGAAAAAATGGGATCTGGAAATACACCACACTAGGGCCTAAAGAATGGTTTTCATGGTAGCCAAATGGACCCTTCAGGGTTCACATATCCCATTCTCCTTGTCATACCTTTATCTCAACCCAAAAGTAGCAGCCTCTAGGCCTGGACTCCTTCCCAGCAACCAGTTTTTGTCTGATTAATTGGGAAGATCTCAGGAAGCCAGAGCCTGGTCTACTCGTGCAGACCCATAAGGTCATGTACATTTGTTACTCGGTCGTTTCCTTCTTCAATAGAAAACTGAAGTGAAAGCAACCACATTCATTTCTCTTATATTACTTTTAGCAATCTCGGGGCTTAAAGGAATCCTCCTAGCCATTACTAGAATGATATTAGGCAAATGTGAACGCCCATTTGTAAGTCTTGCTTTGAATGATAAGTAGTCTTCTTTACCTCTTACTCTAACCTTTAGGAAAAAGAACTCATTAAGTAAATCTATTAAGGCCAACTGCTAAATATTCTATTCAATGCAATAAAGTTTGTAATAGAAAGACAGGATGATTAAAGGAAAGAAATGAAAATTGTTACTATTTTTAGATAAAATGTCATGTCATGCAAAACAACAGATTAATTATTTAGAACTACTTTGAAAAAATACTTAATTAACTGTTTTAAAAATAAACGTATAGCCAGGCGTGGTGGCAGACACCTATAATCCCAGCAGCTTGGGAGCTGAGACAGGAGGATGACAATAAAAGTCACCCTCAGCAACAGCAAGGTGCTAAGTAACTCAGTGAGATCCCATCTCTAAATAAAATACAAAATAGGGCTAGGGATATGGCTCAGTGGTTGTGTGCTCTTGAGTTCAATCCCCAGTACACCTCCTCTAATAATTTCCCCACATAGTTTGACTTCATATTTGGAAAATGTAATTTTTAAAAATCTACAAAATGTAGAACTCATGTGGATAATCTAAATTTCAAACAGTTGTTCTAAGATGTTAACAAAAAATTGATCCCAGAACGCCCCAGACCAAAATTCACAAATGCTCAAGTCTGTAATGTAAAATGGTATGATATTTGCATATAATCTGCACATATCTTCCCATGTGCTTCGAATAATCTTTTGATTACTTATAAAATCTCAAAAAATGTAAATGCTAGGTAAATACTGTATTGTTTAGGGAATAATGACAAAACAAGTCTATACATGTTCAGTATGAAAGCAATTTTTTCTCAAAGATTTTCAATAGAAGATACAGAAATTGTGTATAGAGAGGGACCACTGTATGCAGTATGTGTACATATGTATATAAATTCAATATATAAATACATACCACTACAATTTACATAGACATAAATATGGGTATACATATATACTAATTAACAAGCTACCATATGCTCATTTAATGAAAAAATACATTATACATCATAATTGAAGGACTAAATTGACTTAAAGATCTTAATTTTTTAAAAAGTATTCTGTAATTTACCAATATTTTGATTGATGAATCATTTAGGAATGGTTGGTATTTTTTTTTTAACTTGGTAAAATTATCTTAAAATTCATTTGAAAGCCAAAGCTGTTAAGATTGACTTAGCCTGGGGCACAGTGGTGCACACCTGTAATCCCAGCAATTCAGGAGCTGAGGCAGGAGGAGCATCACAAGTTCACTGTCAATTCCAGCAACTTAGGGAGACCTTGTCTCAAAATAAAAAAAAATGAAAAGGACTAGTGATATAACTCAGAGGAAAAGCTACATTCCTCAATAATCACCCCTGCCCAAAAAAAAAAAAAAAAAAAGAATACGGTTTGAGAAATTTTATAAAAGAAGAATATCTAGGAAGAATTGATGTAAAAGGCATTAAAGCTTATATAAGGCCACACAATTAAAAAGTGCTTCTGGCACATCTGCTGATAGAGATCCACAAAACAAAACAAAAACAGTCTTGAAATATCATAACACACACATAAACTTAATATAGGAAAAAAAAACTGTGGAAAGCAATCAGAAAAATAATGTTGCTAAAGTCACTTGCTATGTATTTAAAATTACATAATATTTTAAACATATCATTTTGAGGCCTGCCTTTTATTTAGCATCCTGCCTTAAGATTCATTTATGTGTGGTCTTATCAGTATTAATTTCAATGAAGAGGAGCATTTCATTATATGGGTAAACCTCAATCTGCCTAGTCATTCAACAAATGCTGAGCACTTGGATTATTGCCTTTTAAAAAAATATTAAAAAGTTGCTATGAGTTCCAGTTAGTGTAGGAGAGGATGCTACAATTTGTCTTGAATTAAAATATCTAACAAGGGTACTTTTGGGTCATATGACAATGGTATGTTTAACCTTTTAAGAAACTGTCACAGTATTTTCTAAGTGACAAAAATACTTTATATTCCCATTAGTAGTAGATGAGACTTGCTTGACATTTTTGCCAACACTTGGAATTTTTGGTCTTAATTTCAGACATAATATTGAATGTATAGTAGAATCCCATTTAATTTGTCTACTAGCTAATGATGTTGAAGATCATCCCTTTTGCTTACTGGTAATCTATAAATTTTTAATAAATGTCTTTTCAAATACTTTGCCTGATTTTGTTAGATTGTTTTTACATTATTGAGTTGTAAATTTTTTTATAAGGAAAACAAGTCCTTTGTCAGATTTATACTTTGTACATAATTTCTTCTTGCCTGGAGCTTGTTTTAAAATTTGTTTTGCTTAATTTATCTTTTGAGGATTAAAAGTTATCATATTAATTTTGATGTAGTCAAACTTCTTCATTTACCTTCTTTTACAGTTTCTGCTTTCTATATTCTATTCAGAAACCCTATCTTTCCCTAAAATTTCCTGTTTTCTTCTGAGTATTTCATAGCTTCCATTCTTATTTTAGCTGTTTTGATTGTTTCTATATGATTTATGGTGAGGGTCAAGTTTTTTGTTGCTTTGCTTATAGATATCCAATTGTTCCAGCACCACATTAAGAACATCATCATTTTCCTATTATTTTGTCTTCACACTTTTGCCAAAATATATCATTGACTATGTATGTGTCTATGTATTTCTGAATTCTCATTCTTTTGATTGATGCCACTTTGATATCAATATCATGCTCTCTAGATTACTGTAGCTTTATAGCAAGTTTTAAAATCATGTACTTTAAATCTATAAATGTTGTCCTCTTTGTCAAAATTGTTCTGACTTTCCTGCTTCCTTAACATTTCTACATGAATTATCGATTGAAAATACAAATAGCTAAAATTATGCAAACATTCTTACATGTCATTTTTGCCAAAAACAATGCACAGTGGAAACAACATTAAAATGCCATTTTTTGAAACCTTCAAATGTATACAAGTAAATAAAAATAATACCGACTGGTAGTAAGAATATAATGAATAGAACTATTTTTAAGAATATTTATATAATCTTCTTGGATATAGTTTGGCAATTGATATCAAAATACATAAACACACTCATGTGCTTTTATTTGATAATTTCATTTCTGGGCATCCATTTAAAAAGTCCATCAGACCTGTACCTGCAATTTCAGTGCCTTTTGCTGGGTTGTAATAGACTCAGGTGATACTACTCATATCACCCAGGCACTCACATTCCCATGTACCTTTTCTTAACATGTTCCAACCATAACTTAACAGACATTATACCTGTCAAATTGCATAGGACCAATGCTCAGAAGTGTCCTGATTTAATACTTTCCTGTCACCTTCTTAAAATTTTTAACCATTTTTCAAAAGGGCTCTCATTTTCATTTTGTACTTAGTCTCACAAATGATGCCTGCCCTACCCCAGAATAGCCCATGGAACCAGCTCTATGCCACCCAGAGATCAAACCTTCGTGTCATTCAATGGTAACCTACTCTGTAATAACAATTTAATCCTTTTTTTATTTCTTGTTTTGGCACTCCCTCCCATCTCTTGGCACCTACCAAATGGACTACTTATACTTCCATCTTCTTTTAAGTTCTGTTCTTGAAAGGGAACCCAACCAAAAACAGGAGATAAGGAAATCAGCAGAGAGCTGGGTAAATAGATTATCACAGTGACCAAGGTAAGATGATCATGGTTTGGACAAGGGAATGGCAGTTGGGATTGTGGGAGATTGTATTTTGGAGTGTTATGCTAGCAGGGTTCACTGAACTTTGGTAAGTGTAGTCTAAGACCATGAAAAAGGCTTTGGCCTCAGATACTAGAATAGAGAATCCACTAACTAGAATGGAGATGTCTGCTGAAAATCAGGTCTTTGTTAGAAGATTGGGATTTTAGCTTCACAGACACTAAGTTTGTGATATTTAGTAGAGATGAGAAGATTCCAAGTAGGTAATTGAAAACGTGCATCTGGAATTCATTGAAGTAGCTAAAGCTGGAGTTAAATATTTGAGAGTTTTGAATATATTGATAGTATTAAACCCATGACACTTGATGAGTTCAATAAACACAGAACTATTGATAAGAAAGGAAGCTTATCTAATGACATAACTTCAAGAGCTTGGGATTTGGGGAAGATTCCACCACAGAGGAAGAGACAAGTCAGTTGAAGTTAGGAAGAAGCCAGGAGGGCATGTTTCTGTAAAAGCCAAGCAATGAAAGTGTTCAGAAGAAGGACCTGATTCCAAAGTAACAATTGAATTTAGTATTTTTGGAGGTCAGCATTGACCTAAACATGAACAGATTTGTTTTTGTGGTAGAGGCCAAAGTCTGCATCAAATGGGAACTAGAGAGGATAGAAGGAGAGAAATTTTACAGCCAGTAAAGATATTTTTCTAGGAACTTTATAAAAAAACATTTGGAGAGAAAAGAAACAGGTAGTGATGGGGAAGACAAGTAGGGTGAAAATGTTTTGTTTGTTTATTTGTTGCATGATTTAAAAGTATAATCACATGCTACTGAGAAAGAGCCAGGAGAAAAAAAAATGAACAAACTTGCTTTATTCATTGATGTTACTGAGAAAGTTGACATAATTATGTAATCCTTCTATCTAATATTTCCCCCAAATTTCTTCATTCTATTTCATCAATCTGAACTTTTTAGAACTTTGCAATCTATGGTCAAAAACTTTATGTTGAAGTGGGTGAGAACCTGGGAAACATTGCATATTGTAGCACACCATGGTGAGGGCAGACAGGAAAAATTAAATTAAATTATGCAGGCTGACAAATCCAAGATCCTTATGGGAATGAATGAGTGTACTTTGAGAGGAAAATATAAATATTCTGTAATAATAAAAATCAAACAAGTTCTTTCTTGTGCTTTTTGAAATAAACCTTCCTCTGAAAAGGAAAATTGTATCCCTGATTATAATTTCTAAAGCATAATCTCAAAACCTGTGATCTTTATGAGGATAATGACAGTTGTATATATATACATATATATATGTATATATATACATATATATATACATATATAAACTCGAATATACTTTTATTTTAGATCAACTAACAAATTATTATTGACCTTCTACTATATCCTGGGAAGGAAATACAAAATCATGAGACATATGCCCGGTCATCGAGAAAATCTTGTTGGGGAAATACTTTTAGTATGTTCAATTAAAAAAAAAAAATGATAAGACCCACCAACGTGTGTGGGAGCCCAGTCCCAGGTCAGGCCCAGGACTGCCTCCACCACCTACGTGAGAAACTAGGCCTATGACCACTCCCACACAGAGAGGAGGACCACGCGATGGCTCCACATTTATCAAGTGTCACTCCCCCAGCTCACCTCCATCTAGGGACACTTTAGCCATTGCCATAGTCCTCTCCAAGTTGTATCCTTCACCTTAGGACAACAGATACAGCCTAGAGGCAGTTGCCTGCTTCAGAACTGCATACTACAGTGTGGCATCTCTGAACAGGCAGCCCAAAGCCGTCGTGAGGCCCAACCTTTCAGCCCCATCTCTGAAACTAGTGGAGTCCATCTTGGGACACTCCCACTGCTATCTTGAGTTATCTCTGCTACTGCTGCCACCATCTTGAGTTGCAGTAGCATCCATCTTGAGACCCAGGCCAGGGACTGGAAGGCCAACGCCAAGGTGAAGCACAAGTAATCTGCAGAGACACTATAAGATTATAGGGTAGAAATTGCATGTAGACCAATGGTACAGAATAGAACACATAAGACAAACCCACATAAATACATTTATCTCATACTAGAAAAAGGCTCCAAAAACATACATTGGAGAAAAGATAGCCTCTTCAACAAATGGTGCTGGGAAAACTGGAAATCCATATGCAGCAAGATGAAACTAAACCTCTGTCTCTCACTGTGCACAAAATTCAGCTCAAAGTGGATCAAAAACTTAAGAATTATACCAGAGACCCTGAATCATATACAGAAAAAAGTAGGCCCATGCTGCAGTCTGGCTGATTGGATTAGGCCCCGGTTTCCTTAACAAGACTCCTAAAGCACAAGAAATAAAATCAAGAATCAATAAATGGGATGGATTCAAACTAAAAAGCTTCTTCTCAGCAAAAGAAACAATTAATGAGGTGAAAAGAGAGCCTACCTTTGGGGAGTAAACTTTTGCCACATGCACATCAGATAGGGCACTAATCTCCAGGATCTATAAAGAACTCAAAAAACTTAATACCAAAAAAAAAAAAACAAAAAACCAACCCAATCATTAAATGGGCTAAAGAGCTGACCAGACACTTCTCAGAAGAAGACATACAATTGATCAACAAATATATGAAAAATTTATTCAACATCTCTAGTAATTACAGAAATACAAATTAAAACTGCTCTATGATTTTGTCTCACTCCAGTCAGAATGGCAGTTATCAAGAATATAAACAACAAGTGTTGGCGAGGATGTAGGGGAAAAGGCACACTCATATATTGCTGATGGGACAGCAAATTGGTGCAGCCAATATAGACAGTAGTATGGAGATTTCATAGAAAACTGGGAATGGAACCACCATTTGACCCAGCTATCCCACTCCTTGGTCTATACCTAAAGAACTTAAAAACAGCATATTATAATAAGTAGCCACTTTAATGTCTATAGAAGCTTAATTCACAATAGCTAAACTGTGGAACCAACCTAGACACCCTTCAATAGATGAATGGACAAAGAATCTGTGGTATATATGCACAATGAAATATTATTCAGCATTAGAAGAGAATAAATTTATGGCATTTAAAGGTAAATGGATGGAGTTGGAGAATATCATGCTAAACAAGTCAACCCAATCTCTCAAAAGACAAAGGCCAAAAGTTCTCTCTGATAAGTGGATGCTGATCCATAATGATGGGGAATGTGAGGAGAATAGAACTTTGATTCAGCCAAGGGGACAGAGGTGAACAGAGGGGGCATGGTGGTAGGAAAGATGGTGGAATAAGGTGAACATCGTTACTCTAGGTACATGTATGACTGCACATGTGCTGTGACTCTACAAGGTGTACAACCAGAGAAATGAAAAGTTGTGCTCTATTTGTGTACAATGAATTGAAATGCATTCTACTGTCATATATAACTAATGAGAACAAATTTAAAAAATTTTAAAACAATGATAAGGTTGGAATATATGTGTGTATATTATAAATATATACATATACATATGTGTGTGTATATATATATATATATATATATATATATATATATATATGTAATTTTAATGGCTTATACTTGCAATGGGATGCCAAAAGCCAAGCCTTTCAGAGACATGTTTCCAAGTGTGCATTCTGAGTAACTTGAGTATCTGATGGTCAGGAGATTTGCCTTTATGTGACCACGGTTGAGAGGATAAATGGTTCGTGTGGTTTTTATTTTGCTTCTTATTTTGAGGGTGAGATGGGATGTCTCTGACACACCAAATAATTTCTGCTTTCAGTGGCCTCATACTGATGGTCCGCTCATTCTTCAGGCAGAAAACAGCACACACTGCTTTCTGGTTTTGTTGTTGTTAGCAGTGTTTGCTTATAACCTGATTCCTGCATAATTAGAGACTGAAAAGGTAATCAGGATTCAAGTGTGTTGAAGCTCACAATTGGGATTTGTGCTTAAAAGCCTCAGAAATTTAGAGAGAAACCCCCTCTGCATCCTTTAAAATGGTCCAAAAGTCTAATCACCAACCCGAGAGAGTAAAACTGCAGCTCTTCAGAGCCTGGCAGTTAGAGAGGAGACCCCAAGAAGACCCCTCACGTCTCTAAGTAAATAAAACTACTTTCATTGTCAGCTTTAATAGGGTCTGGAACTCACCCAAATGTGACTGAAATCAAAGTATCATTTGCACGTCCTAAATATATGGCGTTAAGCTTCATCCCTAAACACCAATAGACTGTTTATACACCAATTAATAGTTTATTTCATTTAGTCATGTAAAACAGGCTATGCATCTTTTCCATCATTATAAACTTGGATTAATGTAATTTAGTGATATTTTAAAAGGAAAAGTAAAAAAGCAATGAGTCACCTCTTTCAAATTTGGGACTTCAGTGCTATCATATTTCATTTATTAGGTAGATAGAACTATGCAAAATTTCTAGAAAAAAAATATTTTTGTTGGTAACTTAAGAAATAAATGATCAGGATCAATAAGTCTTAGTCAATTTTCCAGACATTATAAATGGCCCCTTGGACATTTCTCCCACGACAGCTAGAGGAATAATCAGTCTATTCATCAGTAACCCAGTTAACAACTGGCTCATTTAACTTTCTTGTACTTTTTGTCCTTGTCCTCAAAATGGACAAAGGGAAATAGTATTTGGTCAGGCCCTGATAAATCAATAACTTAATGCAGTTAGTTACACTTACTTAGTGCAGTTAATATTAAGAGCTTGTAAGAGTTTCCTTGTATTTACTTCTTTATTCCCACATCAGCCGTTACAGAACATTCTCATTTTCCACATGAAAGCCACAGGAGCCATTTCACAGCACAGACCCAACAGACTGAACACCAAAAGATTAAGTGGCTAAGCTGCCTAGCATTGCTTGTTTAGCTTTGCCCACAGGATTTGAATTTGCACTATACTGTTGAACATCCTAAAATAATTTAGCCACATCCCAAACACTGCATAAAGAAAGTCTGTTCCATTTCTCGCCTCTTTAGATTGCACGTCCAGAGCAATTTCTTCCAAATTAAATGCCATTTGGTTTGTGTTAGAATAATCAGGACAACTGCAAACATTAATAAGTCTGCAATAATGGCAAAGTTATTTTCTTTTCCAAATAGCACTGCACATACCTAAGAAAGCTTTTCCATCCCATTTTTTCCCTTTATTTTCAAAATAGATCCATCTCTGTAATCTTCTTGAGAATAGTGATTTGCACCTTGGTTTTATGATGATGGGAAACTTACATAAACACAGGTGTAAAGGAAAGAGAAGGAGACAGCCTATTGAAACAAGTTTTCCATTTGCACATTTGGCCTGGGTCATTCCACACTTTCATATGTGCCTTCACTCATTCATTCCTGTGTTTAAAAAAAAAAAATTGAGGGTCCATAATGTGTCTGGGTAGGTATTTGGGCCATGAAATAAAATGAGCATAAGAGAAAGGCATGCTCCTTGTTAAAACGTGCAAGGCTGGAGAAGATAGGTAGTTAACAGATCATGACAAGGAATATAGAATTTGAGAGATATACTAAATGCTACAGTGTATCATTGCACAGTTTTTCTTTAAAAAGGAAGTTTTATTCAGAGCATAAGGTAAAGGACTAATAGTGTCAGCACATGCATTTACCTAAAAGTAAAGCTATTATGCTTTAATTGGAACTGAATTGGCATTAGTTGGATTATCACAAAGTTCTTTCGGTGGCCCACTGTAGTATATAGGGTGAGTGAATTGGGATATAGAGAAGTTATCTGGCTTACACCAGAGCAGAACTAGAGGTCTGCAACTATACTGAAATTTCATAATTTCTATAAAATAAAACATCTCAAAAGTATCAGATATAGTAGATTTTCAGTAAACGATGCATATGATAATTTAGTTATGCACAATAAAATGGATTGCAGGAAGTCTTAAAATGGGTAAGACAAGTATTAATAGCATCAACAATTAGCTTCTGAAGCAGAAGTCTACAAATATATATTCCAAGAAGCTATTCAAACTCCTTAAGGTCCCTTCAAATCTAGAAACATAACGCTTAATGTCAGAATTTTTCTGAGATATTAAAATAGTATTGATTAGCAGATATTACAAATCTTTAAAATATGGATTATTTTTTTCAGGAAATAGCACAAAATTAGTAGAATAGCTACATTTTTCTGTGTTTCATATATTTCAACTCTATTTAAAAGAATACAATAATAATTGCTAACTTTTATTTTCCTCTTTTGCATTTCTATTCCAATGAATAGATTCCTGCAACAAGTAAACTAACATTTATCATTTCTTTCTTTAGCATTCTGTAGTTTTCATTGTAGAAGTCTTTCACCTCTTTCATTAGTTTGATTCCCAAGGTTTTTTTTTTTTTTTTTTTTTTGAGGCTAGTTTGGGGTAGTTTGAGAATTTTTGCATCTCTGTTCATTAGAGATATTGGTCTGCTGTTTTCTTTCTTTGAAGTATCTTTGCCTGGTTTTGGAATAAAGGTGATATTGGTCTCATAGAATGAACTTGAAAGTGCTTCCTCTTTTCTATTTCCTGACACAAGAATTAATATCAAGAATCAATAAATGGGATGGATTCAAACTAAAAAGCTTCTTCTAAGAAAAAGAAATAATTAGTGAGGTGAATACAGAGCTTACAATTTGAGAACAAATTTTTATCACATTCACATCAGATACAGCACTAATCTCTAGGATATATAAAGAACTCAAAAACCTTAACACCAAAAAAAATAATAATAACTCTATCAATAAATGGGCCAAGGAACTGAACAGACACTTCTCGGAAGAAGATATACAAGCAATCAACAAATATATGAGAAAATCTTCAACATCTCTAGAAATTGGAGAAATGAAAATAAAAACTACTCTAAGATTTCATCTCACTCCAGTCAGAATGGCAGCTATTAAGAATATACACAATAATAGTGTTGGAAGGCATGTGGGGAAAAAGGTACACTCAGACATTTACATTGCTGAAGAAACTGCAAATTGGTGCAGCCAACATGGAAAGCAGTATGGAGAATCCTTGGGAAACTGGGAATGGAACCACCATTTGACCCAGCTATCCCACTCCTTGCTCTCTATCCAAAGGACTTAAAAACAGCATACTACAGGGACACAGCCACATCAATGTTTATAGCAGCACTATTCACAATAGATGAACTGTGAAACCACCATAGATGCCCTTCAATAGATGAATGGATAAAGAAAATGTGGTATATATGCACAATGGAATATTAGTCAGCATTAAAAGAGAATAAGTTTATGGCATTTGCAGGTAAATAGATGGAGGTGGAGAATATAATGCTAAGTGAAGTTAGCCAATCTCAAAAAACTAAATTGCCAATGTTTTCTCTGATTTAAAGATGCTGATTCATAATGTGGTGGTGGGGGCATGATAGGATTAGATGAATTCTAGATGGGGCAAAGGGTAAAAGGGGAGGGAGGGGAAGAGAGGGCACATAGGGGTAGGAAAGATGGTGGAATAAGATGGACATCATTACCCTAAGTACATGTATAAAGACAGGAATTGTGTGAGTCCACTTTGTATACAACCAGAGATATGAAAAATTGTGCTCTATATGTGTAATATGAATTGCAATGCATTCTGCTGCCATATATAACGAATTAAAATTTAAAAATAAAAAAAAAATTATCATTGTATCATGATATCTCCTTTTCTACATAGGTACTCAAAAAGCAGTATTATTTCTCATCCATTTCATTTATTAGAGAGCCTTCCACTGGATTCATCAGCCTTCTCCTTGAACCACATGGATTATTGTTCTAACCTACATGTGAAGATTTTCTTTCAAAGTTAACAATTGTGTTTTCTGCCATCACAGCAGTGTTTTGTTTCTGCTGGGCTCCTTTGATTTTGGCAGGAAACAGTTCAAGAGAATGTGATGAAGCCTTCATTAGGGGACTATGATACTCACAGACTCTGGGAAGGTGGCCAGGGGAATCAATTGGTGAAACATTCAAAGCAAAAGGTGTACCACCCACTTTTACATCCTCAAGTTCCAAAGCTGACTGCTGAGGTGGCCAACTACAGATTCTGGTCCTGGTCTGTGTGGTGTTCGATTTCTCTGTTTCCTCAGACATGTATACCTGTTTTTATACATTGCTTTCAGCCTGATATCTTATGATGTTCTGATATTTTGCTTCAAGGCACTGGCAGGCTTCTTTTACATCTGTGCATTTACTAATCATGAGATGGTACTAGAAAAGTAGCTGCAGGGCAGGCCATGTGATAGGATTGTAAGAATACTTATACTCTGCAGGTGGACACTGGAGATATTCTTTGCTTGAGTCAGAGCAGGCCAGAAAGTTCATACTCTTGGGGTGTAAAGAGCTGACTTTCTTCTTCTTATTGAAATATAAGTCCAGCTAAAAAGAATAAAGACTCTGTGAAAAGAACAGCACAAATTTCTCTGGTCCCAGTGTTCTCCTGTCAAGCCACGGTCCCAGACACAGATTATAAAGAGTGAGTGGGGGACAGGGAGAAGAGAAAAGAAGCAGCAAATTGTCTTGCACAGACACTGTTTGGATTAGCTAATAAAATCTGCTAAGCTTTTGAAAATCCCTATCAAAAATCAGGCAATTAATTTTATCTCCATTTCTAATCAAGAGCAGCCAACATGAGTTTTCAGAGCAAAGACAGAATAATTTGGTAATGTTATTTGGTTGATGATAGTTTTATACTACAAACTTTAAAATCTTTGCAAAGTTTAAAGAATCATTCATTGTTGCATAACCATATTTACACATCTAACATAAAATACTAACAAAATGCCTTGTTACAAAGCAAAGAATACTACACTTCATAAACCTACTTGTTTTCACTATACTCCTATCTTTTTAACAGTCATATACTTAAGACTTCCTCAAAATACTGTTATGGGGTAGAGTTAGGGTCAACAAAGTTTGAGAGCTGTGAAGAGCTTTGAAAGTAACTTAATCTGATCTAATTTTATAAAATGATAAACTAAAATCAGAAAGTACAAACATGTTGTTCAAGATCACAAAATCAATTAGCTGACACAAATGTTTTCTGATTTCTAGGACTTCCAAGGTAGCACAAGGCATCCAGAGAAAATTTTAGAATATATTAGAAATAGCATTATAGCTTTAATCGATGACTATTCCCTGCAAAGGCTTTGTTATATATAATGATTGCAAATAGTTTTATGTATATACAGTATAATGAGGGGCTGGGGATGTGGCTCAAGCGGTAACACGCTCACCTGGCATGTGTGGGGCGCAGGGTTCGATCCTCAGCACCACATAAAAATAAAAAAATAAAGATGTTGTGTCCACCGAAAACTGAAAAATAAATATTAAAAAATTCTCTCTTTCTCTCTACTCTCTCTCTCTTAAAAAAACAGTATAATGACATGAACATACATATATATAGATTTAGTAAGATGCAGCACTCAAAGGAGTAAAAAAAGAAAAGATACATAAAAAGTTGCAGTATAGTTAAATTTCCTCAGGATGTTAAACTGATTACCTGTTTAAAACTCAATGTCCTTCTAGAAAATAAATTCAAGTAATGAATTTGAGTAAATGTGGTATTCCAAAGATACAGAAAAATGCATTTGAAATGCTAACATATTATTTCCTATCTTCTCCCCTTGCCAAAGAAATCTTTTCAAAAGTGCTGTTGCAATTCTTTCAACAGTGAATGCAAATTTTAGACATTTGTTTTTCTAGCCTCTTTCCAATGTGTTCAGTCACTTTTCCAGTGACTGAACACTGGATTGACACATTTAGCTGTCCCGTAGACATCAATTGGAGTAATGATTCAACAATAGCAAGCACGTTTTCTTGAGAAATACTTTATTTTTATTTTTTTAAAGATAAATATTTCAAAATGTGAATAATATGCTGAAGAATAGATGAAACAAACATACAAAAATGTGGAAAGAAAGATGAAAAAAGCGGAAATAACCAAAACGGACTTTCAGTTGGCCCTTGAAGTGAATGGGTAAAATAAAAATGTAGGGGAAAAGATTTATATTTCATATATAGCAGGTAACTTGAAACCAAAAGTCTACATTTATGTAATGAGTTCAGAATGAGAGGGAAAGCAAGTGAATCAGAAGACATAATAAGCCTAATGGAGGCTATTTTAGATGTGATTAAAAAGATTAAATGAAAAAAGTTGAATATAAGAAGGAAAACATTTTCAACCTAATGATGAAATCTATCACGAAGCAGAGAAAGTGATGGATATTGTGATGAAATAGCCCATTTTAATGAATTGTTCCAGACAAAAGTTAATCAAAAACTCTACAGGCCTAATCAAAGATAGAAAATGAATGGTAAGCCAAGCTATGGAAGAGGAGTGACAAGAAGAAACACCAGTTACAGAAAAATAACTGAAATCTGTTGGTGACTAATTGCCCGGGGCAGCCCTGTTTCTTTCTATATGATATCCAGTGTTTTATGTCTCAGCAACATTGGAAAAGTCAACAGGAGCCAGTCCACAAGAAACTCAATAGCAATTAACAACATAAATAAAAGTCAAATCAAAAAATTATAAATTACACTTTTCCATTGTTTTAGGTCTTAGTCTTCAAATAAATAGGAAAATAATTCTCTACTACTCCAAATACTAAAATGTTTTTCCTAAAGATCAAATAATTCACATAAAATACAATTTTTTTTTGCAACTAAAACACAACTTGTGGATATGACAAGCCGCTTGTCTAACAAAGTTGTGCAGAAGAAAAGAACTACTGTAAGCAAGCATGCAGTTTTGAAATTAATCTTAAGACTTTTCTTCCAAGCTTTCTACAGTGTGCAACAGTGCCATTAGACAAATAATTTCTTTTGTTGTTGTTTTTGATATTATGCAGAAGTAATTTAGTTTTCTATGTTTTTCCATCATCACACTCCCATAAGGCTTTCAAGTTGTTGCATTTAGTTTTTGCCAACACTCAGACAGAAATTGAGTATTTATCTTATCACATAGAACATTTCAAATTTTATATTGCTACCTAGTCAATCAGCTTGACAGCTCCCTTCTCACCATTGGTGTTCTCTTTCTTCTTTTTGATTGACTCGGCATAAGAGCTGACACAATAGCCTCTGACCAAAGGGAATAGTTCTTTTCCAGAGTTATTGTTTTGAATTCTATTCACAGTTAACTATGTCTCACTGAACCTTTCCAATATAAACAAAATATTTGGATAACTTTCAAAGTAATAATGCCCCAAGGCAAAATTTAATATAAAACCAAACTTTTTTTCCTTTTTTTTTTTTTTTTTTTTTTTTGCAACTCAGCAGAAAGAGCTGCAAAATATTTAATGCCTGACAGAATGACCAGGATCAATTTTTATTGCTGCATCAGGTCAGCCACTATCTTATTCAGTAAGCAGATTGTCGAGTTTGGGTTTTTTTTTGTTTTGTTTTGTTTTGTTTTAAGCACATCCTATGAGAGGCAGATGCAAGATCAGCGGTTCATGATCAATTCTTATGGAAACAGAGAATGTTGCATTCTCCCTCCCCGCCAATTTGGGGAGGAGTCACTTTAAATTGCTAGATGCTTCTCCAGCTCACCTTGCTGTAATTAAAAGAAAAATTCTATCACGTAGGATCCATGCTGCTTCAGTCATCAGCTAAGCAAATTAATAATAGTCAGCTCCTAAATACTTCCCTGAATAACTTAGAATATGTTATAAGAAGATGATTAAAGACTTTAAGTTCTAGAGAATTTTTCTTCATCCTGTTCATTATTCAGATAGAACATCTATCTAAATATAACATATTAGTAGGTAAGACAATCCGGTCTTGGCTGTCACTGGTCTTTAAAAGAAATTTATATCAGTCAACTCTTCTTAGGAATATTTTTCTCCTACAAAATCATTGACAATTTATGCATAGGAAGTTGTCTGGAATCTATCAGCTTCAAATAACTTATTCTTAGGATATATTTCTAGACTGAATGGTAATGGTTAATAGTCATAGCATATTCGTTTCCCTCCTGTATTACAACTCCAGTTTCTACCTTGGCAATCTGGAAATAAGATGGCTAAGGCGATTTCAGTCCTATGTCTGCTCTTAGACAAAGTCAAGGCAAGTTTCAGGATAATATAAGAAACAAAATTGTGGGCTGGGGATGGAGACCAATGGAATAGCATTTGCTCTGGGTTCAATACCCAGTACTACAAAAATAAAATAATAAAATAGAAATAAAACATAAAAAAGAAAGAAAGAAAAAGAAACTGAACTGTGCAGTAGATGAAATGAGTCTATCATTGAGTATAAAAAATAGGATGACAATAGTGTTGCTGTAACCAAGTCATGGATTTAACTACAGAAATACTGCCGTGGAAGTTGAACAAGTACTGTAGGTATGCCTGAGTCATTATGCTGTTTTTTATGAGACTAGTGACAGAAATCATATTTCTCTAATCAGCAGACTTTTTCTTCTTACACTTAACTTGCTTTTTGCTTATCTTTCTCACTGCTTCTAATTTTCATTTAATAAAATTATAAGTTGTGGAGTCAAACAAACCTGAGGCTAAAGCCTAACTCTGAGAGTTACTATCTCTATGATATTGGTCAAGTAAACCTTTCTTACCCTTAGTGTTGAAACTATAAAATGGTGAAGTTAGATAGGTTAATAGTGAAAAGAGATACTGTGTGTATGTGTGTGTATATATATTTTAACTGAATGTCTATCACAAAGTGTATAATAAACCTTACATAGAATCTTTATTTTATTATTAATTTTGTAAGGTATCTAATTATTTTTAATAAAGTAGAAATATAACTAAATAAAGAATGAAAATGCATGCATTAATTCAGGTCCTGTTTCATGAGCACCTGTTTTGCCAGGCACTGTATTTATTTTTGGCAAACAAGGACTCAGTAAAATAAGACCCTAGATTTTGAAGACTATATGGAGTATATACAGGGATATACCCATTTGAATGACCTTAAAATAAGACAATCCAATAAATATGACTGTAGAAAATGACTAGAGGTGCCAGGAGAGACAGGAAAGGGAATGCTTTTTCTATCTTGGGAAATGTTCAAGAAAGACTCTATAGAAGAGATGGCTCTCGAGTTTGCCTTTAAAAATGTGTAGGAATCAGGAATGGCAATGTAAATTAGTGGTAGAGTACTGGTCTAGCATATGCTGGGCTCTGGGTTTGATCTCCAGAACAGGGGGAAAAAAAGGATTTGAACATGCCAGGGGAATCCCCCTCAAAAATGGGAAGTAAATGCATGAAAAGTGATCAAGCATTCATTGTACTAAGGACTGTGAATGACCTGATGACTTTGTTTTGTTGAAGAAAAAAATCTATTACTGTTATTAATAACAACATTATTGCAAATTGTCAGTTTTGATGTCACTATTCATCAGCACCATTATCACCCACTACCAAATATTGCCACCTTCACTTCCAATAGTGGATTTAGGGATATTTTACTGCTATCAATTTCTCTTAATTTCTCTGCTCCTATGAATGTCTTTAATGTGCTAGCATTACCCTGATGATATGACCTTATTTACTGTCTTCTGGAAATTCCATATTCCATCCCCCTTTCAAGACAACAACAACAACAACATGCTTAAAAGAGTTTGTTTTCCTCTCTCTCTGCTTAGTATAAAAACAATCCAAATATTATAGTACTTGATTTCAGAATTTTCTACCAACTTTCATAGATTTATTTTCCCTCTCTTCTTTCTCATTATTTGACACAGGTTGTCATTCTTGTAAAATATTGGTTTTATTCAAACACAGCATTAGGGAATAGTCAAAGATTCTGGAATTTGAAGCCAATTGCCAGGGTTTTATTCTGAATTAACCATTTGATACTGTGACTTTAGAGAACAAGCACCTTATCCTTGGCCTCCTTTTCAAACCTGGGTGTACTATGAATACTCCTCTCATAGGATTCAGTGAGTCAGGAATAGGTGAGTTAATACTTTTGAAGTATTTAAACAGCAGCTGGCAAGTGAGCGGCACTCAGCAAGTTTTAGCTAATATTACTATTCCCTGTTCAAAATATAAATGTCCTACTTTATATTATAATTTCAAATGATTTTCAAATGAATCATGATGGTTTTTAAATGATGCATGAATACATGCTTGCTCTAAAAGAGGCCAGAATAGCTATCTAAGTACATGAAGTACACTGAAGCTCTATGGTTAATCCCTAGCATTCCCATGCTAAACCTCCTATGTAACTTCTGGTGGCAATTTCAAGGGTATCATTCTAGTTCTTTATTCCTTTGCTTATTTCTTTGTACATAAATCAGATGTCTCCTCATGAGTTATTCTAGAATTTAATTTTTTAACATATGTCTCAGCTAACTTTTTTTAAAAAACTACATTATTACTTTTATTTATTTACCTAAACAGCAATAATCTGCCAGGTCATTTTCTATTTCCTGGAGACACATCAGGGAAAGAAATCCCGCTGAATTGAAGCTTCTACTCTTTTTAGTTTATAGCTTATTTTTTCCTAATAACTGTAGTATATTACAGAGCATGAATATAACATAAGCTGCTTTGCTTACTCCCCCATTGAAAAAAAAATTTTGTATTTTTTAGGGGGTTTATTGTTGTTGTTATTGTTTTCATTGTTGTTGTTGTTAATGTAATATTAATGACAAACTTTATATTCACGTTTCTATGAGTTTTAAGTTTGAGAGAGATTCTAAGAAATGCAATTACTGCCTTAAAGGTTTTTATAGGCACTGCCAAATTACCCTCCAAAAAGTCTTTGCCAATTTACATTCTTAGAATCCTTGAAAATAGCTATTCTTCCATCAACAAAACTGACATCCATGAAACGACGTCCTTAAGTACACTTAGAGAAGTGTGACAGAAAAGGATTTTCTTTGGTCAAACAAATTTGAAAAACACTAGAGTTTTATTTGCTGAAATTTTCACGTTTCAGTGTATTATAAATTTCCAGTGTGGGTACACAATATGCAATATTTTTACCATACTGATATTGAGAAGTTGAAGAGTAATGTCTTGTTTCTTTTCATGTGACAAATGAAGTGTGAATTATTTAAAATTATGCCAATCCTTTTCTAAGATTATATCTAGGAAATACGCAGATACTAGAACCTAAAATATGATATAATGCTTTTTTTGTTATTTTTCCCCATTGTATTATTTTAGGTTAGGATAGAGTATAATAACAAATGATTTTAAAAAATATAACCTGGATCAAATATAATAAATGTTCTTTTTTAGTCACTTCACTACATAGTGGATATTGCTAGATGACTGTTATCTCTTTAACACATGGTTCTCAGACTTCTTTCACATGAGTCCACTGTTCCTTAGGGTCTCATCATCATCTGCCTGAAGTACACAAATCTTCTCCTTAAAAGCCATGTTTCTTATTGCACCCATAATTTCTTTCCTTTCCTTTGGCAAAAACTACACACATGACCATACCTAACTGCTGAGAAATGAATTCTAACTCTGCACCCAACAAACAGGAAATGGTTATTGGCTAAAGAATCACCAGTATCTGACACATCTAACATGTTGATAGTATCAGGGCTAAAAACTGTGGAACATTCATTATATGGCAGGCTGGGTTTTAGATGCTTCATTTTATTACCTCACATGATATTCAAAACAATTGTATGAGCTAGGAACTTCTGTTTCATTAACCCATAAGATGAGTCAAGGTCATCTAACTTCTAAGTGGTTAAATCTGGCTAGAACTTCAAGCAGGGGTGCTGCGTCTCTACTTTGCCATGTTGTCTTGCACTTGTTCTGAGTGACCCAGGGCCTGGCATGCTGGAGTCCCTCTACCCTGCAGTTTCCTATGGTTCCCTTTTCCCTCAGTGCCATCTGACTTTGTCAACAACATTCCCCTTCGTGAAGGGTCCTGACTCCTTTTTGAAGAGCGAATATTAGGTTCTCATTTCGAATAACTTCCTGAAAGACACTTTAGCTCACCCATTTAATTCACAGTGATACAGAAACAAGACAAAATTTTTCTTGCTAATATTGGTCATGCCCTAAAATATAATTTAATACTTCATTTTGAAAAAAGTCTCTATGCATCCATTTGACTATTTGATTACCTTCCATGATGAACTATGGTTTCAGTTTTTTCTTTTTGTTGATGTTGTTTTTGTTTTGATACCACAGATTAAACCCAGGGGTGCTTAACCACTGAGCCACATCCCCAACTCTTTTTAGATTTTTAGTTTGAGACAAGGTCTCTATAAGTTGTTGAGGCTGCTTTTAAATTAACATCCTCTTGTCTCAGACTCCTGAGCCCCTGGAATTGTAGGCATACACCATAACACATGGCACAATCTGTTTTTCTTCCATTCTCTGGTTACTATCGTACCCTACAATTCTTTAAAAGCTTCTCTTACTCTAAATAAATTTAAATATTTGTCCTCTTGAAATTCATTGCATGAATCTTCTTTTCTTAGTCTTTTATAATAATAGTATTTATTCCTATTCAATTAAAATCTGTATCTGTTTTCCAACATTGAACACTTGCAAGTTAAAGTTCAGAAAAGGAGCTGTGTCCGCATAACAAATGGTAGAGGCATAAAAACACACCAAAACATCTGGAATGCCCTTTTAAATTAATTTTCCTTCTCTTTCCTTTACCAAAAATTCTTGCTCATTCACTGTATTCATTAGATATTTTTGTATGCAGTTGTTGAACAGCACATCACCCTGAAACTTATACTAATTAAGAAAGTTATTCTTCCACCCACAAGTCTGTGAGCTGATGAGGCATTTTTCCTTCAGTTTATAGGCTCCTGGGTTGATTGGAAGAAGTTTCCTTTGGGTGTATCTCATCTTTTTAGAGATAGTAGGTTGCCTAGGATGTGTTCTTGGTGATAATGGAAGATATGCAAAAAGGCAAGACAGGATAACACATTTGACATCTGTGCTTCAAACACATCATCTAAAATCCTATTGGTCAAAGCAAGTCACATGATGAGTTCCAAGCTATAGAAAAGTGCATTCCATCTAGTGAGAAGAATAGCAAAATCACAAGGCACAGGGGATGGACACAAGGAGAGCAAAAGAACTGGGAAAAGTGATTCAATATGTTGTGATCCAACTGGAAAGATAAAGTATAGCAAGTGACTGTTGCTGATGAAGAGTACACCCTGGGTTGTATCGAATGTGTCAGGTTTTAAGAAAGCATGAGAACCTCTAGTCTACTTGCTGATAATTCTAAGCCTATATCTTTAGCTGAGACATGTATCTTTATATCTTTTGGGCTTTAGATAGTTTGTTCACTCACTCTTTCAGTACATATTTGTTGAGCACTTACTAAATATAAGACATTGGATAAGACTAGGAAATAGAAACAAGAAAGGCACACGTTGCCCTGTTGCTATGAAACTTGGAGTTTAACAGAGAGATGTATATTAACAATAATGAATTAATTAATTAAAATTACAAAATGTGCCATGGACAAAGAGAGGACCCCCAGAGTTTATAACTACAGTCATTAAGAGGGCAGTGACCAATCTCATACTTCAAGGAAGTTTACTTAAACTGATATTTCAGTTATTGTATAAAGGCTCAACTACAATTAACTATACGAACTCCAGATGGGACAAAAATACATGAAATGTACCCAGGATGGGTGGTAAATGGCAACAAAATCCATCTGAAAGAAAATGAGGGGAAAAGAAACTGGTTCACAGCAACCAAAAGAATAAAAAGCATAAAGTGATTATCAGATAGTCAGAGGTCAGGTGTCCAGGGCCTTAGCTGAGTTCTTAAAAGTAATGGGAAGTCATTAAATTTTCAAGCAGAGGTGATGCATGATCAAATTTGCATGATCAGATTGACCTAAGAAAAATGAGAAAATATCCATCAAAAGAAAAGTATTAGGCCAGGCTGATGGCAAGGGATATGGAGAGGCATGAGAATTTCTATGAGAGATTAGTGTTATAACAGAAATTGGTGATTGCGGAACTAGGATAATGAGGCCCAAAGTGACCTTAAGGGTATGGACTGTACTAGTCATTGAATACTAGTATTGTTTCCTGAGAAAGAGAGGACTCTTATAGGGAAGATCATGAGTTCAGCTTTGAGGATGTTAAAGATGAAGATGATACATCTCAATCTAACTTGGATGACCTAATTAGATAGATGAGTTTGGAAGAAAACCAGGTTCATGGGGAAGATCATGAATTCAATTTTGAAGATATTGAAGAGAAGATGAGAGAAGAGAAGATGAGACATCCATATGAAGATGTGGATGACCTAATTAGATATATGAGTCTGGAACTCTTAGGGAATGACTGAGAAAGGAAAATAAATTTTCAGCACATAGATATACTTGAGTCTATATGTGTAGATAGAATCACTTTAGGGGAGAATATAGAACAAGAAAAAGGCAACGTGGGAAGAGTTTGTGAATGCCATTGAAAAATAAATTAAAGGAAGAAAAGCAAACAAAGTTAAGAGAGATGAAGAAGACAGAGAACTAGAAAAGAAACCAGTTTCTTGTGTTTCATGAAAGGAATTAATGATCTTAAATATTGAATGACCAATCATGCTGAGAATAGAAAAATACTAAAGATTTGATTATGTGGCAAGGAGTTAACTCACTTCCTCATCTGAAATGAATTCTGCTTTCATATCAGCCATCTACTCCCAGAGTCATCTGAGATCTATTCCCAAATCATGTCTTAAAAACAACTTCTATTTCTAGGTTCCTAATGCAACATGTAATCATGAATGTACATGTACATTTCAGCATGTAATCATGATTGTCTATTATGTGTGGGTCTCTATCTTCCTAATTCCCACTTCCCAAATTCAGAATAAAACATCCTGTCCTACTCACCATTATTTTTATTAAATTCATGTGGAAGAATTTCAACTTCAAATTAGCCCAGGTCTACCATTTTCCATGCTACTCTGACTGAGCTGAGTGCTATTGGGTAAACTCACACAATGAGATAGTTTGCTTCTATAAATGTTCTTGACTACAGCTGAATTTAAACCCTCGATGATGCCTGTCAATTTTAATTTGTTTCTCCAGATAGTCCTTTTTCCTACACTCTACATCAACATACAGTAGGGGCATGATGAATGTTTTTTTTAGTTGATAAAATCTTTTCAACACTTCTTTATTTTTCAATAGTCACCAGTGTCCTGTGGCTCAAGATAACTATGCCTTCTACCTTCTTTCTATCAGATAAGAGTCATCCAACTGCTCACTAAAAGTCTTCCTGAATCTACAGTGTCTTTTCTCTTTCCCACTAGTTTCAAGAGATTAGGCATCTTTTCTTCAACATAAGGCCAATGTCATTGCATGAACTTCAGATCCCATTTATGCCATCCTTCATAAAACTACATGGATGATTTTCCTTTTTCTCTTTATATTTTGAACTTTGATTCTTTTTATTAATACTTAAAATGACAAAATACTCAGTATTTTAATCAAAGAAACTGTCCTTTCTTGGAGGCTCTGACTAGTCTCTGAAATCACCACCTTCTGAACACTGGCATCCATGTTGCAATTTGCCACAAGTATTTACTATTGAGGGTTCAAAGCTAAGTGCCTTCTCAAGAACTGCTTTAGCTAACAGAAAATAATCTCATCTATTGAATATAGAGGATAAAAAGCTGATAATTAAACCCAAGCTTAATTATAAGGGTAGTTGAGCTCCAGAGAAGGTTGAATTCCAATGCTAGGAAGTCTTATGCCAAGGTCAAGGCCCAGAATGAGGAAAGGAACTTGACATTTTGAGATGGGAATATTTGGATGGATATATCCCAAAGATTTATCTCTAGATTCTTCTGTCTATCTGAGCCTCCATAAATGGCCTATTTTCCCCGTTGAAGATGAATCCTAACTATAACTGGAAGAAAAAGTCAAAGGCTTCTTTGTCTTGCAAGACAATGTGTGTCATACCTCCTGATCAACAGACCAAAATAATGTCAAAGTGCAATGTAACTTAATTTGGGGTGTGTTGCCACTACTGAGGGAAGAAAAAAAGAGCAAATTCCAAAAAACCGTACAAATTTAGCTATGATACACCTGCAGAAACCAGGGAAGGGTATATGGTACCCAGAGAGGAAATAGTAGAACATAAAGTTGAATAAGAGAGACTTTATAATATGGAAATACTCACATATAGACCATGATAGCTATCTGTTAATATTTATGGTATGAATTAGTAAATAATAGAATATCAAAATTACAGGACATGTAATAATTAAACACAAAATTTAAGAGGTACATTTAGTTTCTTATCAGAGTACTTTTGACAAAGTTTATTTTTTACTTACATATTACATGTGAAATAAGGAGTCAATATAAAGAGTAATTAAGACTTTGAAGTCAGACAAAACTACAATCAAAGCCTTTCTCTCCCATTCAGTCTGTTTGACTTAAGGCAAATTATGAAATTACTGTCTATTTTTCTCTTGTACAATAAGGACATAATATTATCTTCCTCATAGAGATCTTACATGAATTAAATGAAATAATATATGAGGACTTTTATAAATGCTTAAAAGTACTAGATATTTATTTTATTAGTAGAAGTATTAGTATTATGTACATATTTTACTTATACAGGACAATTATAAACATGATATTTGACATTAATAACATGCAACAGTCTCTTTTAAAAAATGCAAGCTCTCTTGCACACATATATCATGCAATAAAATTCAGTGACCAACTCACCAGTTGTTTCATCTCTTCCTTGGGTTCTTCTGCACAACCCATCTTTTATCTAATCTCTTTCAACTTTTGAACTGTGCTGCTTGATCTTTCAATTCTTGATCTGTAAAGAAGAATATATTTTTAATAATTCACCCTAAGAATCAGATCATGCCTATCACTCAACCTCTTTCTGATGCCACCAACATAAAGCTTCTGGATTTCGTTTTATCATAAATATTTCAATAAATCCATAGGTAGCTTTGGAGACTTATTTTTGAAAAAAAAAAGAACATTCTCAGATGTGTTTTTTTTAAAGCCCCTTTAATATTTTTAAAATTGAATAATGGGGTCAAATCTGATCATTCATTTTATGAATTGTGGACATTTGCATCATAGTAACATTTATTTCAGATTTTACTTAAATACACAATCACTTTTAAAAGCAGGTGAATAATTTTTGAAGCTTATTTTTTTAAGTGAAAGGCAAATTCAAAAGAAGTAAAAAAAAAAAAAAAAACAGATAACCTCATGTAACTTGTCTTTTTTAGGTTTTCAGAGTGATTCTGCTTGGCAAGAGGGGAAATGGAAGCCAAACAGTCTTCTGTCAAGTAGAAACTAAGCTAATGCAGTTTTTAATTTAAATGAAGACTAATAAGGTTAACACTTGCAAATGTACCTAACTTTATATCACCCTTCATGCTGCATAGCTCACTTCCACCACCTGAAGAAAGGTCACACTGAGCTTAATTACAGCACTAGAAGTCATTTCACTTTAGAAATATTTACTGAGCTCAAAATACATGTGCAGAGAAGGCCTTCTATGAGACACCATCAGGCTACAAGTACGAATAAGTTTGATCTCTTCACCTAAGTGGTTGGAATCTAATGGGAAAGGCATATAATGATGCTGTTGATGTTGGTAAAAGGCAAACTCTGGTAATGGATTGCCATTCATTGGAATTGGGATGGTTTGGTGGGAACGTTGGCATTTGATCTGGATCTTTACAGGTGCACCCTCCTTCTAACACAGAGAAATGATGATAAAGAATAAAATAAGAACTAAAGTGTGCAATGTCTGATGAACAGGGCATGAACTAGAACATGAAGTAACCCCATAGAGAATGTTGGTAGGGTCCTATGGTAGAAAAAACTAAATATAGATTGGCCAGTGTTCCTTACTACGAGTGCACTATACGATACTTGGTAATTTTAAAGTCACTTCAAAAACAGATTGTTTTGTTTCCTGCCATAGGGAGTGATGTCCACAGGACTAATATAATAATGTGATTACACTTGTGTTAGAAAATTACTGTCAAAGAACCTAAGTGATGCATACTACTAGACTTCTTTTCAGAACAAGATTGTAGAAACTGAGGCTTTCCAAATTACTACCTGGTGTTCTTTTTCAGATCCTCTTCCCCTTTCATCTGGCATAGCCCTTTATCTGTTATTTGATGAATGTTTGTTGAAAGTCTTTGGTTGTAAAAAACCTACATGTAATGACACAGCTCTAATACTCAAATGAAATACTTCTAGGTGGTGTTTTAAGCACCAGGGGATATAACAAAATTTTGATGAGAAGCACATGGAGCAAGAACAGCTAATAAGGCTTTGTGGAAGACATTGCCCTTGAGCTGGACATTAATTTACTGATAAAGTGTTAAGACAAACCAATATCCATGGAACTTCTAGGAAAGGCCATCAGTACTAAAGTCGGGAGCAGTCATGGGGCTGAGGAAAGGAATCCAAAGATGGATGTTCACCAATTTTCTGGAGCCAAGGAACAGGAGGACAGGTCCCTGGATTGCCTTAGTCCAACTAGCTCTTGCCCATTTTGTTTTCAATTCTCAGGCAAAATGTACTGAGAAAAAAAAAATTCTGAGATAAGAAGGACTATGTCTAAAACAAGCTAGACTGTTTATTCCACCCAGGATTTTATTTATTTGGGAAGAAGTAAAACATGAACTGAATCATGTTCAGGGTTTAAAACCCAAAGCAGGATACTTTCAGGGCCTCTCAACTAAGATGCAATGTGGGATGTGTGCAGGCAGAGCTCCATCTTCCCTGGGCAGTTTTCTAAACCTTGAGGGATCAGCTCACCTGGCTCCTAGCCTTCAGTTTATTTCTGCTGCCTCAGTGTGGGTAATAATTTGCTTTACCTGATTGTTGCAAATATTGTGTCTCACTAAACTAGACCTGGGAATATTTGCAATTAGAGGAGGCATGACTCAACTCTCTCACCTTCTGAATGAGGTGTATCAGTCCAAGTTTTGGAGAGTGACACATTGAAACAGTAAAAATTGTGCAAAGTTTAATAAAGGAACTATTTGCAAAAATGTAGATAGGCTAAAGGAAAAGCACAAAAGATTCAACAATAATCTGGGCATAGTAACAGTGGATGCTTTTACCATAGATGACCTTGAAGTCAAGAAGTCTACAATAATAGAAATGGAGAGCTAGTTCTGTGAGAGGGCCTGGGAGCTGTTTATTTCACCCTATTACCAAGGGATGCAGCCAACCCACAGTGAAGCCATGATGTGGAAGCTGTACTTCCTCCCACTTTTCTCTTGCTGATGCTTATCATTGGTTTAACCAACCAGGAAGACAGTGGGTAAGAGAGCTCACAGATGCCAGCCACACAGCCACACAGCTGGTCTCACTAGGCATAGAACAGAGCAGAGAATATATCTGAGGAAAAAACTGAAGATGTACTAAACAGTATGCAGAATCACAAATAATTGTCCTTAACAAATCAAAATTCTTACAGTATAAAACACAAACAAAAACTTAACACAGCCAGGTACAATGGAGCATGACTGTAATCCCAGTGGCTCAGGAGGCTGAGTCAGAAGGATTGCAAGTTCAAAGCCAGCTTCAGCAACTTAGCAAAGCCCTAAGCAACTCAGTGAGACCCTGACTCTAATAAAGTGTATAACATGACTGGGGATGTGGCTCAGTTCAATCCTCGGTAAGAAATAAATAAATAAATAAATATCACATACCAAGCTGCATTATCAGGAAAAATATTCTTTTTTATTATGAATTTTCAATTGCCTGACTTAACTTTTGGAAATTTCTTTTGCTGTCTATTTTGTGCTTATGCCTAGACAAACCAACCTAAAAACAGTATGCAAAGTTCTTTCTTTAAAAAATTTATATATGTTAGAGGAATGCATTACAATTCTTATTACATATATAGAGCACAATTTTTCATTTCTCTGGTTGTATATAAAGTATATTCACACCAATTTGTGTCTTCATACATGTACTTTGGATATTAATGATCATCACCTTCCACCATCATTAATAACCGCATGTCCCCTCCCTTCCCCTCCAACCCCTCTGCCCTATCTAGAGTTTGTCTATTACTCTCATGCTCCTACTCCCTATTCCACACATGTGCATTTTCTTAACTAAAAATCATTCAATGAGAAGACTAGATTTTTTTTATTTGCTAATATAGGTTGACAAGCAAATATGCCCAAATTTGCAATATAAACTTTAAAGCAGAGTTATTTACTTTTAGTTGTACTCTCATACCTCATAGAAGTCCTTGTTACACCAAAATGAAACATGGCTACTCTTTTCAAAAGCTAAAATAAGCGATGAATGACTGTTTTTTTTTTTTTTGAAACATGAAATATGTGAATCATTTTCACCACATGAGATTGCATAAAATGTTTTATATTACTAAATTATAAAACTTATACTTTTAAAAATGTCTGTGAACATAAAACACTCATGCCAGGAACAAGTTAAATACAATAAGGATAACTGGGTGGTAAGTATCCTGTCTTCATCTGGAGTCCAGTCATACAATTTATTCATAAATCACTTATCACAGTAAAATTAAAAAAGTGCGGGCCCAAACAAGACCACACTTGGCTCTTCAGGACCATGAACTACAAAGCAAGGCCTTGAACTTGGCTACAATAGCGATTCTATAACCCAACAGGATTATTTCTGCTTTGAACTGTAAAATATCCAAAGCAAACAACAAAACAAAAACCCATCACTACTTTAAAATGTCTTCATTTTTCTTCAATAGTCTTTGAAATCTTTGAAAAGATTACACAGTAAGAAAATACAGAGACAGTTACCCTAAAGAGCAATAAATGCTAATACAATTGTTAACTTATTCTGGTGGGAGAAATTAAAAAGGGACACTTTTTTACCCCTTACTGACAGCCTATACACCATAAGCAAAGCATTAAAAGTTCAATTTCCATTTCAAAACCCTGTTTTCATTCTCATTGTTCATAGTTGCTTTGATGTTCCAGCATTCTGACAAGGAGCATGGTTTCAGTTGGGGAAAGGAATCAATTTCTCAATGTAAATTGTGATTTACACACTTCCCTTCCTCACCTATTTTGAATTGATTTGATTCCAGAAGCACTAAGACGTGTGGAAAACACTGTTTTGCCTGATTTAATAAACACTGGGAAAATGGCTTGTTGGATGAGCCTTGGACCAAACACTATCATCTCTGAAAGAATGCATTCTTCTGTCCTCCATCAGTGCTTATTATTGTTCATGGCTCTGCTCTTTAATTAAGGTACAAAGGAATTCATAGGTCAAAGGAAGCTAGCATTTCTGCATATGGCATCCATCCAACTCATAATAGCCCATTTTTCAGAAAGCATTTAATTTGGTTCCAAAGTATGGTTTTTTTAAACTTGTATGACAATACTAAAAATTGGTAGAACTCAGGAATGAGCCATTTCCATAGACCCAAAAACAAGAGAAAAAGAGTAAAGTAATTTAATTATTTTTACTTTATTTTTATAGTTATATCAATGAGCAAATAAAAACAATCCTATGTTTAAAAGTTTCTCCAGAAAGGACAGTAGACATATTTCTCCAAAATAAGTAAATATTTACTGATTCATGCAGCTAAAGGTAATGAAGTGCATTTTTGATCACATACTTTGCAATAGGTACTCTGTTGACACTTAGCTTACCCTCCACAGCCATCTGTATGTTCATTTGAGAACAAAAAAAAAGTGTTATGGAGTTTTATAGCAGTTGCTATTTATTTTCTTAGTAATTTTCTGCTTATCAAAATTAGAACATAAGATGAAATTTCTCTGCCATTGAAAACCCTATTTTTTGTCCTGGCAGAAGTGGATGTGACAGTGATTCTGAATGGCTATAGCTCTTGGGTATATCTTCCTGAATCCGTCTAAACCCACAGGCAGCAGAAGATCTTCATGGGAGAAACAAAGTTCAATGCTCAGTCAGACAATGTGCCATACTAGCAATCTTCTTTCATTTAAATTCTAGAAGTCAATGGAAATCTTATTCATAGCTGTTAGTGGGACAATACCACAAAACTCTAAAAACAAAACCAGAAGTCTCTTTACTTAAGCTTCTACAACCTGGTCTTCTTACAGAAATCAAGCCAGATTGGTATGGGTAGCAGTTTGTTTCTGGTGAAAGTTCTCATCCAAATTCCCTCTATTCCTCCTATGCTTCCTCTCCCTACTCCACTATGAGTCAGCCTCCTTATATCAGAGAAAACTTTCAGGATTTGTTTTTATGGGATTGGCTAACTTCACTTAGAATTATCTTCTCCAATCCATTTACCTGCAAATACCATGATTTTATTCTCTTTATTGCTGAGTAGAATTCCATTGTGTATATATGTCACATTTTTTTTTATCCATTCATCTACTGAAGGGCATCTAGGTTGGCTCCACAGTTTAGCTATTGTGAATTGTGCGGCTATAAACATTGATGTGGCTGTGTCCCTGTAGTATGCTATTTTGAAATTTTGGGGGTATAGATGGAGGAGAGGAATAGCTGGGTCAAATAGTGGTTCCATTCCCAGACTTCCAAGGAATCTCCATACTGCTTTACATATTGGCTGCACCAATTTGCAGTCCCACCAGCAATGTATGAGTGTGCTTTTCCCCCCATCCTCGCCAACACTTATTTTTGTTTGTCTTCATAATAGCTGCCATTCTGATTGGAGTGAAATGAAATCTTAAAGTAGTTTTGATTTGCATTTCTCTAATTGCTAAAGATGATGCATGCATTGGAGAAAAGATAGCATCTTCAACAAATGGTGCTGGGAAAACTGGAAATCCATATGCAACAAAATGAAATGAAACCCCTATCTGTCACCATACACAAAACTCAACTCAAAGTGGATCAAGGACCTAGGAATTAAACCAGAGACTCTGCTTCTAATAGAAGAAAAAATAGGCCCTAATCTTCATCATGTGGGATTAGGTCCCAACTTTCTTAATAAGACTCCTATAGCACAAGAATTAAAACCAAGAATCAATAAATGGGATGGAATCAAATTAAAAAGTTTCTTCTCAGCAAAGAAACAATCTGTGAGGTGAATAGAGAGCCTACATCCTGCGATCAAATTTTTACCTCTCACACATTAGATAGAGCACTAATCTCTAGGGTATATAAAGAACTCAAAAAGTTAAGCACCAAAACAAAAAACAAAAAAAAAAAAAAAAAAAAAAATAACCCAATCAACAAATGGGCCAAGGACCTGAACAGACACTTCTCAGAAGAGGACATACAATTAATCAACAAATATATGAAAAAATGTTCATCATCTGTAGTTTTAATTCTAGACGTCTTTCACCTCTTTTGTTACCGATTACCAAGTATTTTATTTTATTTTATTTATTGAGGATATTGTGAATGGAATAGCGTTCCTGATTTCTCTTTCAGCTGAATCATCTTTGGTGTATAGGAAAACAATTGATTTATGGGTGTTTATTTTATATCCTGCTGCTTTGCTAACTCTGTTTAGTTCTATAAGCTTTCTAGTGGAGGTTTTGGACCTTCAAAATATAAAATCATGTCATTGGCAAATAAGGATAATTTGAGCTCTTCTTCATAGCAAAGAAAACCATCAAGAACATGAAGACAGAGCCTATAGAATGGGAGAAAATCTTTGTCACCTGTACTTGAGATATAGCATTAATCTCCAAGATATACAAAGAACTAAAAAATATGAACACTAAAAAAACAAATAACCCAATCAATAAATGGGCAAAGGAATTGAACAGACATTTCACCGAAGAAGAAATACTATTGGTCAACAAATATATGAAAAAACATTCAAAAACTCTAGCAACTAGAGAAATGCAAATTAAAAAATACACTGATATTCCATCTCACTTCAGTCAGGATGACAATTATCAAAAATACAAGCAACAATAAATGTTGGTGAAGATGTAGGGAAAATGGTACAATCATACATTGCTGGTGAGATTGCAAATTGGTGCAACCACTCTGGAAAACAGTATTGAGATTCTTCAGAAAAATTGGAATGGAATCACAGTTTGACCCAGTTATCCCACTCTTCAGTATATACCCAATGGATTTAAAATCAGCATACTACAATGATGCAGCCACATCAAAGTTTATAGCAGCTCAAATCACAATAGCAAAGCTATGGAACCAATCTAGGTGCCCTTCAACAGATGAATGGATATAAAAAATTTATACAGAACAGAGTATTACTCAGCCATGAAGAAGAATGGAATTATGACATTTGCAGGTAAATGGATGGAACTGAAGAGTATCACACTAAGTAAACTAAGCCAGTCCTCCAAAACCAAAGTTCAGATGTTCTCTCCAATATGTGGATACTAACATACAATGAGGGGGATGGAATAAAAATTCATTGGATTAGACAAAGAGAATGAAAGGAAGAGATGGGAGGCTGGGATTAGGCAAGACAGTAGAATGAATTAGATATAGCTTTCTTATGTTCATATATGAATACATGACCACAAAACTCCACATTATGTATAAGAGTGGGATCCTAATTAGCATAAATTATCCTCCATGTGCATTTAATATGTCAAAATATACTCTACTGTCATATATATCTAAAAAGAACAAATAAAAAAAAGTAAAAAGAGAAGTTGCCATAAGAAATAATGAAGAAAAAGTCTTAAACTAACCAATTTGACTTGTTTACATGTGTTCATAAATATTCAAGATATTGCATAAATACTTAACTTTTTAAAACATTTTTTGTGGGAAATGGGTACTGGGGATTAACCCAGGGTTATGTTAACACTGAATTACATTCCTAGCCATTATTATTATTATTATTATTATTATTATTAATTTGTTATTTATTTTGCTAAGTCATTTAGGGCCTCTCTAAGTTACTGAAGCTGGCCTAAAACTTGCAGTCCTCCTGCCTTAGTCTCCTAATCTCTGGGATTACAGGTGAATGCCCCTCTGCCTGACTTCTTTTTTAACCATTCTATGATGGTTTTCTTTAGGAAAAGCATTGGTGACCTATCATTTACATGTAGATTGTTTTTGTCCTCTCTGTTTTCTTAATTTTTATCTTCAAATGTCAGTAGTTGTGATGCAAAAGGTTATAGTTAAGACACACATGTTTAGAGCAAAAATACAGATATGGAAACTGTCTCTCGTCTCTTAATGCTTCTGTGACTTTATCAAGTTATTTCACGTCTTTATGCTTCATTTACCTCATTTATAGAATGGAGATAAGTATGTTATTGTAAGGATTACTAGTAATATAGATAATTCATGTAAAGTGCTTGGGACCATTCATAAAATTTAGCAAGGGCAAAATAATGTTAGCCATGATAATAATAATCATGATGTGAATTTTCATCAAAGATGCAACTATCATAAATTGCTAAGGGAAAGTGGAGGAAAATCTTCAAAATCTTTTAATTAAGTAGCAACCTTTTGAATGTCATTATCAAGGAGGATGATCCATCCTGCACGTGACTTTGGTATAAAATCAGAAAATATTTCATAGTCAGGCGCTGGGCATGATGAAGCCTTTCTCTAATTATCCAGAACAAACTTCTAGAAAGGCAAACCCCTGTGTGAATGCCATCAGCTTAGCCTGGCAGTAACTCTAAATAAGTGATCCAGAGTCCTGACATGACTGTGGAGACCCAGCTGTAGCAAGCCACGGTGAGGCTCAAAGGAGCCTGGCATTCTCAGAGGAGGATTTTCCATTAGATACTCAGAAGTAGAGCAAAACAATCTTAAAATGACTACACATTTTTGGTTTAAATTATGGGAAATACCAGAGATCTATATATGTCACAACAAGTCGCATATCACTGGGCTTTTTAAACATGTGGTCATCTCTATGTGGAAAGTTCTATGTTCACCAGGCTGTCTCCTGTGTGACCTTCAAGACTCATCTCAAGCATGCACTCTCCAATTTATCAGGGTTGGCACACAAAGTGGATGCCATTTGCTACCCTAGATTCATAATCTGTTTTCAAGTTATAAATGAAGAGAGCATTGGATTTAAATCAAAAGGCCAGATTTGAGGTTCTGGACCCAGCACTTATCATCTATAAATATAACCTTGGGAAGATCTTTGATTTAAGTTTCTCCAAGCCTCAAGTTTTTACTTATGGGTTTGGAAACTGGTATTAAAATTGCTAATTTTAATACCTTCTCTTCTTTTCTCACACAGTTATTACAAAGATCAAATAATAGAAGTTAGTAAAGAAAGTTGTAAATATTAAACCCATGAATAAACATTAAATAAGCATTTTTATTATTAATGCAGTCACCTCAAAGGCAAAATTCCTCCACTAACAACACTTTACTATGGGATTTAATTCCTTCTTAACTTTGGAGACTCATGACATTTGAGTTCTTTCTCTAGGGACTTTGATACCTGTTCTCCACATGATGGGATGGAGTTATAATAATTTTAAACAATTAAACTAATGGCTCTGAGAGTCTTATAGAAGGAGTTGAATATTTTACAGTTACAATGAGACCGATCTAAAAAACAGGGAGGCCAATAACGTATTTAGAAGATAAATAGTCTGTCTTTAAGTGAACCAGACTGCATGGCAACATAGAAGAACATTTCTTGATTTCTACTGAAATAAAATGAAACTTTTCTATGTTTGGTCCAGGCCTGTGATTATCCTACAGATGATATTCAGAAATAATAAAAACAAAACTCAGGAAATTCTCTGAATTAAAATAAAAACAGCTGTGCCCATGCAAAGGTGTCCAGCATTTAACTTGACGATTACTTTAACCAAAAGTTCCTGGGCAGTTGAGTAAATGACTTTTTAATAACTTTGAGCACTCCCTTCTAGAAAAGGATAGTAGTGAAATTTTAGTTTCTTTAATCTGTACCCTTCTTTGTCTGCATCAAATAGTTGTTTGGATAACAGCTTTTGGGGTCAGCTGCACAAGCTCTTCAGATTATTACTGAATAACTTCTATTAAATCCCCTGCATCACTGACTGACCTTACCTGCTAAGGAAAACTGGAAGCCCTTTCTTATAGAGAGTCACTGCTTACATTGAAAAATGATTGGATTTGTGCGCTGAGCCATGGTCTCTTCCATAAATTTATAGAAAACATTTATTTACTGAGAATATCAGTTTCTAACTCTGGAAACCATGGGTCAGTCAAAGCTGATTGTCACTAGCCTAGAACGATGACTTTCAATAACTTAACAGCATAAATGAGCACTCAGACTTGAACAGTGTTAAATGCTACGTCTGTCCAACTAGGACCATTCTAGCTGAACCTCTTTATACTTATACACTGGACATTTGGAATTTTAAGCCCTCCCTGCTTCTTCTGAAAAGTAAAGCCAGGATTTATGCCATGAAATACTATTTTTCCTTCTTCTAGAATTTCACTTTAACTAATTTTATTTTGAGAATTTAACTTCCGAGTTCATTAAAATAATAGTCTCTACTGTCCAAGTGTGTCTTAAACTCACAAAATGACCACTCAAGAGATAACCTTTCAACATAGAAACTCTTGAGAGATTACAGCATATTTCTAACTCCTCATTTGGGGGTGTTATAATGATCTTCCACACACAGACCAAACATGTTATAAAAAATGATGATTTTACATTCTGAGGTCAGGCAAAAAGACATTCACCAATTTACTGAAACAGTAGTTTTTGTTAGACGAAAATAACTTTGAACAATTTGCTATTGAATTCAAATTTTGTTGCTTAGTATATTTTATGGTTGTTTTAGCTGTTCAGTATGCTATTTTAATGTTTCAATGCCACCTCATACATAGGCTTATGTTTAGTTTTACCTAAATTGTTACTCTGTGTAACAATTTTATTTTGAAATTCGTAACTGTGAGTCTCCAAAAGTTAAAATATTTGTAACAAAAGTAGTTCAAAAAGAAGAAAAAGTATAATTAACCTTTACTATGTTTTATGTATGGAATAAATTTTCTCCAAACGAATTTACTTTCAAGTCTGTGGAAATTGTTCAGCCATATTGTGCAAAGATGAAATGCATTATCATTTTCTAACCATTAAGTGAATGAATATTTGTTGCTTTTCATTTAAATGGTTTTACATTGAAAAGCAGGGTTTTCAAGAGCTTAGAACATGTCAACTGAGGGAAATACACACAAACACACACATATTTATATAAAATTTGATTCTCCATAGTAATGTCCAAAGAGCTTCCTGAACGTTATTGCTTTTATGATTTTTGGAAGAGAATGAAATGGAATATATGTATATATATACATTCATATAGTATGTAAAATATCTTATTTGTATTTTTTTACACACTTGCAAAAGTTTCTGGTGAGTTTCACATAGCTATAGCTCATATGTTAGTTGAATATTTGAAAATGTGGAGTTCAATATTCTCTCTGACTCCCAAGTAGGTGATTTTTTTTTTTTTTCAATTTGAGGCAAACTCAGTCACCTTTTCCACCCGGCTTCTGTAACTATAAAATGAGGATGATGATAAATGCCACTCGTTTCATCCTATACTTCATTGCAATGTTAAAAGAATTAATAAGATAATATAAAATAGTTCTAACTCCTTAGAGACCATGTGCTGCATAAATCAAAGGTACTATTGTAGTATTACTTCAATAATATGAGAGGTGATAGTAGAAGCACAGCATTTATCCATAGATTTACATATGAAAATAGGCAAGGTAATATGAACCTTAGAGTCAATTGAGATGGTTGGCATTATTGAGCTAATTAATTTTCAAAGTATTTCAAAAGAGAAAGAAATTTAAAAGTTAATGATTGCACATGCTCATGAATTCACCTTAAGCTAAGTCTCCTTTCTGCCATGGCTTTATTAGAAAGTCATTCTACCACATATCATGTATATTACCTGATATTTATATGATACATACATATATATGCACGTTGTACATATGTATTCATACAGTTAAATAAATTATTTTTTAGTTTACCAAAGAATTTCATCAAACTCCTGAATTAACTAGTACTTTAAAACAATACAGAAAAGAAACATTTAGTCATACATATTATATTGTAGATCAAGAAATGAAATAGATAAAACTAACCTAGAGAAAGTCATCTTTTTTTTAATTCTGCTGGAAAATACTATAAGAAAAAATCTTTGAAAATAATTCTAGGGAAGCCACATATATATAATTAAAAGAAGCAGGATTTACTTGTTGGATAGAACAAAAGCCAAAAAATTTTCAAAGCATTGTGACTAAATAAAATCAGGATGATTTTAAACTTTTAAAATGCTATCTTTAGAAAGGCAAATGGAAATAAAGAAGGAACGAAAAGAAATACTACGAAGTAGCAAGGATAATGAGATTGCAATACTGTTTGATGAACACCTCCATATTGATGTGAAATTCTTTGAGATGTGATGGAAATAATAGCCATTACAAATGATTAGCTCCTCTACAGTATTAAGGAATATGAAGTTGAGATAAAGATGTGCTTTTCATTGGAACTCAGTCAATTGTCAGCACTGCTCAATCAGATATGGGCAATATTCAAAACTGTTAAATATTCCACTGAGTCCTGTCTTAATAACCTCTACTATTATTGAAATCTAACCAATTATCTTTGGAAAGAAAGAAGTGATTTTTCAGAAGCTCTTTGATGTAAACAAAGGGAAGCAATCAAGTAATTTGAATACCTACAATACAAACTTACCTGGTCAAATAATTATAGTGAGAAGATGAGGACACAACGGCAGCTGTGGAACTAGGGGGCTCTTACTAGCTGCCAGGAGATTCCCCTGTTAACACTGCTATCACCAAAGTCTTGGGCCCTACCCTCAATTTTTTATGGTTAGAATTTTTTTTTTTGGCACATTAGAAATGGATGAACCTCTCAGGGAGAGATATCTACATTAACTAGATTTGTAAAACTGACATGGAAAAGCAGAATCACATTTTCATGAATTTATATTGACAGACACACCTGCCAAGAAAACTGGCATCACACTCTCCAGTAAATTCTCTTATTCTCCTTAGTCACACTATATACGCACACAAGTTCTTCAACAGAAAATCAATCTGAGGCTCTGCAGTAGTCCATGGTGGGAGGAGCTAGAGTGGTAGGAGTCGAGACAAAAAGAGGTGAACATATTCATGTGGAGTCAGGCGACAAAATTGTCAACTCTTGCTGGTGGATTTAGCTATTGATGATGGGGGTTAAGAGAAGAAGCAAATAAATTGAGGAAGTAGAGTCAACATCCAAAGAGAGTGCCTTCTAGAAATTTGACTATCAAGGGAGCAGAGAAATACAGCTTTCAGAGGATATCAGAAAATCACAGAAATGTGTTTTACTTTTCAATGTAGAGTATTACATCAAAAGTAAAGCTTAAGAAACTACCATTGAGGACTCACAAGTACATCTACAGAGGTAAAACAGAAAGAAGCAAAAACAAGATAGACAGATGCTTCTGCTGTAGTTCATGTAGTCTGGATATGGTTCATGCCAGAAAATTGGTCCTCAATGTAACAGTACTGAGATGTCATAAGATCTTTAAGAGGTGGGGCTTAGAGGAAGCTAATAGGCCATGGAGGCACCAGCTCATGAATGTATTAATGTCTTTCTCAAGAGACTGAATTAGGACTTGTGAAATTGGGTTGTGTCTTGTGGGAATGGATTAGCTATCACAAAAGCAGATTGTAATGGAGCAAGGTTTCTCCTGACATTTTGACCCTTCTAGGTACTTCTAGCATGTCATGCTATGCATTATGAGATCCTTACCAGAAGCCAAGTAGAAACCAGAGCCACTCTCTTGCATCTGAATAACTATAAGCTAAAGAATCCTCTTTTCTTTTTGAACCACCCTGTCACGTGTGTTTTGTTATAGCAACAGAGAAAGGACTAAGACACTGTAACAAATAATAGCTAGAATTCTTTTTTTTTTTAAGAGAGAGAGAGAGAGAGAGAGAGAGAGAGAGAGAGAGAATTTTTTTTAATATTTATTTTTAGTTTTTGGTGGACACAACATCTTTATTTTATTTTTATGTGGTGCTGAGGATCCAACCCAGCGTCCTGCGCATGCCAGGTGAGCACGTTACCGCTTGAGCCACACCCCCAGCCCTAGCTAGAATTCTTGACCTGCCCACCACCCACCAAAGTGATACAGTACTTTCTTGTTTTTTTGTACCACAGAAAGTCTTATATCTCAGGCAGATCATTTATAATGCTATTGCTGCCACTGTTTATGGCTGACTCCATGTCTTCTAGTCATTTGAACCCATTCTCACTACCTCCAGTACAAATGGCTTATCCAGGTGGATCTAGTTCTTGCTGTATAAACTGAGTCTATTTTACAGTGGCTGTTAAGAAGATTCAGAATATTTATTCATCATGCATTGGCAGAAGACAATTCTCTCTCCTCTCTCCTCTAGAGACCATGGTGCAGACACTTCTTGAATGCTTAGAATCGCCTTGTTGATTTCACATTAAGCAAGAAAGATTCCAGAGATGCACTGGCCCATTTTCAGAGAAGAATTACAATCCTTCACACCCACCTCCCGGACCATTCTCTTTTTCAAATGTAATGACATTTTGACACAGTACAGAGCAACTATAGAAGATTCCAAATGTTATAGTGGCATTTTGATGCAATATAAAGGAATGATAGAAGACAACAATATTTTTAAAATATCATTAATTTCCTCCACCCCGATCTCTAACAGACATGGATAACTTATTATGTTTCTATTTTAAATTTCTAAAAAGAAAGGAGAATCAACCAATTATCTCACAGTTTTCTCCACATTTCTAATCTTTGACTATACTTCTGATATTCATTTGCACAATTTTGTGTCTTGCATCTGCCAGATGGATTGACTTAAGGAAGTGCAGAGAAGCCTGCAAATACTTACTTGCTAATATTTGTACACCTTCACAGCCAGAGGTACTATGACTTCTCCCTTTCACCCAACTCCTAAATTCATAGCTTTGGGGAAATACCCGAATCTCACTAGAATCTATTTTACTGTTTTGGCTGGAGGAGAGTTGCTTTAGGGAGTTTTTTTTTGTTGTTGTTTGTTTGTTTTTTGTTTTTTTTTTTTTCATTGCTAAAACCAAAAGACCTGACAAGAACAATTAGAGGAGAAAAAATTGTTCTGTTTTCTGAGTTTCGGTGGTTCAGTTTATGGTCAACAGACTCCATTGCTCTGGGCCCAGGGTGAGGCAGAACATCATGGTGGAAGAGCATGGCGGAGGAAAGCAGCTGAGAATATGGCAACAGGAAGCAGAACGAGACAGCTCTGTTAATCTGGGGACAAAATCTATACCCCAAAGGCATGCCACCAGTGACCTACCTCCTCCAGCCACAACCTACCTGTCTAAATATACCACCCAGTTAATCCATATCAGTGAAGTAAGCCTTTGATTAGGTTATATCTTTCATAACCTGATTGTTTTGGCCTCTGAACAGTCTTATATTGTCTCACTCATGATCTTTGGGGGACACCATATATCCAAACCATAACAAGAGTAATCATTTCTTCTCCTACCAGAGAATACAACTGGGGAAAAAAAAATGTGAGAACAGATGTAAAAATAATTTGGGAAAGGGAAAAGAAGGAAAGAGAGGCACGGTTATTTACATTATTTGCATTGGTGTGGCAACAGTTGTACACTAGTGAAGGAGGAAGGTGATGCACTTTATAAAATACATCACTGTGCCATTAGCCTGCACCGCCTTGACAAGAGTTCCTGAGGAAAAGAAGACAGAGATAAAAGAAAATAACAAGGGATTTCTAAAATAAAGCAAGTAGAAAACAAGTGCTTGTGACTGAAACAAGGGAAAAGAGTACCTTGGAAAAAGAACCTTTAAATTACTGGGCTTACTTATAAGAAGAAAATCAAAGATTAGACTGGCTGCTAAGGGATCTGAACCATATCAGTGATCTGGGAAGAAATTTACTGGTCATAAAATAGTAAACTCCCTGCTACAACTGCAACTCAGAAAACAGACTCTCCAAAGACCCCAAAGATGATGCTTTTATTCTACTGTAAAATGATTCTTATGATCAGAAGTAAAGAATATGTCACGCTAAGAACTATAGAAAAACAACTACAGGATAGACAACAATCTCTGAGCATCTTCTAAAAGTAAGTATATTTTGGCCTAAATTAAATTACAATTTTATTGTTTAAAATAATACTTTGAGGCCATAATTCCTGAAATATTTCAGCTTAACACTTTAAATGTAAAAAAAAAAAATCCCTCACAACTGTAGACTTATAGAGGCTGAGAACTGAGTTTCCTGTGGCTTCTCGTTATCTAAAGCAGAAATCCTCTAACTGCTGTGAGAAACTTGTAAAAACCTCAGATTTTAGGATTCTCACCCCAGAAATGCTGATTCAGAAAGTATGGGGTGGAGTGCAGGAGTCAGGTGTTAACAAGGCTCCCTGATGTTCCCAATGTAGGAACTCCATCAGGCACATCTGAGACACCTGTCTAAAGAATCAGTTCCTGATATATTTTTTTTAAATAAGGCATTCAAAGCATGCAATAATCTGAGTGTCAATTATCTTTTTCGTTTTTCCTCTCACTATATCTCACACAACCTTTGACTCTATCCAGCATCTGACTAACCACCACATTCCATACCTCCATTTGGAAAAATTTCCCTTTATTCCAATATATCAACATTCAACCTAAAGTCCATCCTCTGCATTTCAACATTTGCTGTATTTAACTATACAATCTTTCATTTTTAAGTATATTCTGTGCTTTGTATTTTAAAGCACTTTATTTACCCCTTAGTTCACTTGATCTTACATTATAGATTACAGTGAACTAGCATTATATCTGCTTCTTCCATTTGGCTTAAGATCTTTGGAGACAAACATATTAAAGCATTTCAAAAAAAAATATGTTTAATTAAATTACAAAATGATTTCTATCTGGTAGCTCAAGATCTTTCTGTTACCCCAAGGAAAGGAAGTGAGTCTTTGTTGACATAAGTAGAATTTGAATGTTTGATCAAAAGGAGTTTAGGAGTTCCCCAAAAGTGTATTTGGTTGCTTATTTGTCAGGATGGAGTCCAGGTTACGCTGTTGGGATCCTGGCGGATATATTATAAAACAGAGCACCTCAGCTCCATAGAACAGTCGGACCATGAGAGGATTATTTCCTAGCACTCTACTGGTGATGGCCCTCAAAGGGAATTGCCTAGGCTAAAGACAGCTTCCCTGCCCAACAGGGCAACTCTTTCCTTGGGTATCCTAGAAATGATTCATCCACAATGCACATGAGAAATAGAAGCCTGGACCTCCTCTCCTAGTGTACAGTAGTTCTGGTGGCTCATTACATCTTTAGAGCTTTCTGCAAAGTCAGCTGAGGCTCAGACTGAAGCCTCATTGCAACTCAACCTCTTCCTCTGCTTACTTCTCTTCTACTGCCATTGGTCTTAAGAAAACTCATGAACAAAGCTTTGGTGCCTGCCATGTCCATAGCTAAATTGTGTCGGGGCAGCAAGGTAGGTTGCAAAAATACCAAAGGAAGTGCTCAGAGGCAGCATGCAAGACATATTATTCCTTGGGAAATGCTTGCAACAGATCAATGAGTGCTTCAAGAAGAGCCCAGTGGAATACACTGAACAAATAGCACCTCTGTCCCTCAAGGTGTTTTGCTTAGCAGTATTTCTCTCCCTTACACATTTTGTCCTGTGGCGGCCAGATGGATGAATGCCATGTATCCTTTAAATAGTGTCTTTAGTTCTGCTCTGGTCATCACTAAGAGAGGGGTTTTATATGTTAGGCTTCAAAAGCAGTGACATCATCAGCATTTGCTTATTTAGTTCGCTTGTCTGACCAGCATCCTAAGGAGCAACTGTCCTGGTGCGTATACAAGAAAGAAGCATCCTACAGGTCATAGTAACTTGCCCTAGTTCTCAGTGTACACAGGAGAAAGTCAGTGTGCTTTGAGATAATGTGTATCTGGACATTCTAGCCCAGGTTTGCTCTCATTGTTTCCTTAACTTGACTAGGTTTGGGGGAACAGAAAGAGGGTATTTATGGATATGGTGTTTTACTGTCCCTTTTTCGTTAGAGATGGCACTGTGCCATATTTTCTTTCTACAAGTCTGTTTTCTGGAAGAACACAATTTGCACCACTGTTTATATGTGCTGTCCTTGTGCCAAGAATATTCTTCATCTCTATATAAGTACCATGCATATTTTTAAAAAAGTGGTCAATAGATATTTATTTCATGTCATCTCTGCACCAAAAATTTACACACATTTTTTATTTTAATGCTTCAAGCATCCCAAAATTGTATGTGCTACCTGCACAATCATGCTTTCAGATCTCAGTACCAGTATCATCTCTTTGGAGAGCCCTTCTCTGACTACTCTACCAGGAAAAGTTAGCCTCCCCATCCACTGCCCCCATTCAGAGATTCCTCATTTCTCAGTCCTTTTTTGTGCTGATAGAATAGGATACCTGAGACTGGGGAATTTGTAACAAACAGAAATGCATTGGTTCTAGTTCTGGAGGCTGGGAAGTCCGTAAGTAAGTCATCAGTATCTGGAGAGGGTGTCTTTGCTGCATCATCCTATGGTGGACGGTGGCAAGGAAAGAGTACACAAATGCAAACACACTATCATCTGGCTCTGCTCTCATCATCTAAACGCAGCCCACTGGGCCCACCTGCCAACACTACACATTGGAGGTTAAGTTTCCAACACATAAATCTGGGGGAGACTTACAAACCTTAGCACACATCTATGCAAATACAGCATTCATCACTATCTGACATTGCATCTTATTTATTTATAGATTTATGGTTTGTCTTGTGTAGAATGCAAACTCTATAAGATTAGGGACATTGTCTTGTTCCCTGTCCTAGCTCCAATGCCTACAACAGATGGCAGATCCCCAAACCTTAGTTGCCGAATGAGCAAATTTTAACCTTATACAAAGGATAAAGTATTTTTATAAGTAGACCACTTTTGTCTAATCTAAATTCTTAGAATCATTTCCCCTAAGAAATCACATAGAATGAAATCACTTAAAGTGGCTAATCACAAAATCTGTACAAAGCAAGTACCATGTTTGCACCACACTGGAAAAGTTCTGCAGGCAGAGAGTTGGACAAATTCTCAGAACAGGAGAAAATGAGAGAAAACTCATTCTAATAAGTAAAATATTTTCCTGCCAAATTAGCAACTCTGCAACAAACGGGGACTGTGGAGTATGATGGATCACAATGTACTGTGATTCAGGGCATTTACCAGTGTAATATGACAATAAATTCTGGAGGGGGAGGTTTTCGAAAACTCAGTGTGAGGACTCCCACTGTTGAGGCTGCAGCTGTTCTGTGGAGTGGCAGAGAGATGTTCACCAGAATTTTGAACTCTGTCTAACAAGCCCCTCCAAGCTTGTGAACTCCCTGCCGCTTGCCTGTTAGCCTCCTGTCTGGCAGAAAGACTGCGGCCGCTGTGCTGACATTCATCACTGAGAGTTCTGGCCCGGTGCTGCCACTCCCAGGCCGACACACTCACTCAAAAGCAGCATGTCGGAGCACTAGACAGAAGTTGTCTCTGGGGTGGCCAAGAGTTGAGGGGAGAAGGCCAGGCAGGACATGAGGAAAGGCGATATATTTTTTTTTTTCTTCAATATGATACCATTCTCGTTTTAAACCACAGAAAACATTTCAAGGTGGTTTACAAAATAATCCTCAAAAGAGAACGCTTTTAAAATTCTCCATTTGATGGAAAAAGCATAGAAACATATTTGGAGCTGGTTTTATATAAGAGAGTGGAGAACTCAGGAATAATCACTTCCAGTATATGGAGATGGCCCCTGGCAAAGCTGCTCCTAACTTCAGATTTAATATAGTAATGCAGTAGGCAGGTGAAATACAAAAAAGCAGGTATCTTTAGAAGTCAGTCCTGAAGCTGAGGAAAATTAAAGCTGGTGGAAAACATTTCACACAAAACAAAACAATAAAAACCTCCATAGGTAGTACGATGAGCTGCAGCCAATACGAGCATAATGAGAAACAGTCAGCAAATGTTATTCAGTATCACCTCTGCACCCACTTTTTTTTTTTTTTCAGTATTAGGGCTCAAACCCTGGGACTCCTGCAAGTTAGGCAAGTGCTCTACCACTGGGTTACATACCCAGCCCCAGCTCTGCACCCATTCTTACAGATGCATTCCTTCTGTTAATCCTCCTAACCTTGGTGGTCATTACTGTTACCTTCCTATGCATATGTGAAAATGGAGGATTAGAGAAGTCAGGTGCATCAGCCCAAGGTATAAAAAGCCTGTGTGATCTGGCCATACCAAATAATTTGTGGAATTATTTTTTAAATGTTTTTCTTCCCCACGAACTAGTTCTCACCATTGTAACACTGATGTAGTATCTGACTTATATTAAGGGATCAACTAATATGACCTGAATTATGTAACACCACGAACTAAACGTCACTTATACAGTGATCCTAAAGTCCATCATTCTTTTCACTCTGGTAGCTGGTGGTATATAAAAACTAGACATTCATCACAATGTGCGCCATATGCATTTATAAACATTGCAAAGCCAAAGCCAATTCTAATGATTGCAACAATAACAGAAGAAAATGCTATCAAATCATAATTTTCCACCACCACCACAACCACAACCACCACCATCACCACCACCCCCCCTTTTTTTTTTTTCTTTTTGATTCTAGGGATTGAAACTAAGACCTCTCTATCACATAGCCATATTCTAGCTGTTTTTAAATTTTGAGTCAGGTCTCACAAAGTTGCCTAAGCAGACCTTGAACTTGTGATCCTCCTGCTTCAGCCTACCAAGTCTCAGGGATTACATGTGCCCACCACTGCAACCGATTTCCTTTTTTAATTTTGATAATGTTGATTACTCATTCTTCATCCTAAATATTTTTCAGTAAAATGTTGAAACTCATGATGTTTTATTATATTTGATAGAAACTTTAATATAGCTCTACATAGGATCTGGATATGGCTATTTTCTTTAATGGAACATAGTCTCAACACTGAAAACATGGCACACTGTGTTGTTATTGGTTCTGTTCATGAACAAGAATTTCTAAACCATGCAAGGATGATTTAGAGATCACATATCTTGCCAAAGGTTTAACATTTCCAAATAGGCTTTTGCACAATGAGGTGTAAAGTTCATGGGCTGCTATTGCAGTGAGCTTTACATAAGCAACCTCCAGGAGATGATTCAATAGCCAACTCTAAAATTTTAGATAGCCAAGACCCACTGTGCTGCTGTCAACTTTGGTTAAACTAGTTATATTATTTTCATATAGAAAAGCAGAGAGTACTCTGGATACATTTATTTGATTTTTTTTTCTGAAAAATTTAACGATAATGGTATTCCTTCTTAAAATACTTATTGAAGTATGATTAATATACAAAAACACTCATATTTATTATTTACATTTTGACGGGTTTGGACATACACCCATGTCATTACTATAATCAAGGTGTGAACATTCCTTCTTATTACCAACAAAAATGTACTTGTGTTCTTGCATGTATATATCTGTGTGTTAAGAACACTTAATATGAGATATATCCTCCAAACATATTTTGAAGGGCACAATAACATATTGCTAACTATAGGAATGTTAGTATTCTTACAGCTACATAAAAGAAAGAACGTCTCTTATAGTGAGAACACTATTTGAAGAAAAGAAAAATTGTCATATACAAAAATTCAGTTCACTACTTGTCACCAAGAATATTGCCAGGTTTTTCTTGCCTATGCATACAAATGAGGGGCTTACAATATTAATATCCCAGCAAAATAACCTTTGCTGTCTCTTCAATGACCATTGGACCTTTCTTATTTGTGGAAATTCCCAAAAGAGTCTCATGATCTTCGATTTCTTCTTGGGTCCTTTTTGGATCCACACATCTGCATCAGTTTTATAAGCAACTAGGCTCTGAAACCCAAACTGGTTTTAGTTGGAATTAGTACTGAGGACCTAGACTGGAGGTTTGCAGGCCGCTGGAGCCTTGTAGACTCCACTCCCCGTTTGGTTCAGAGCAGACACTCATATGAACTGTGCCTCTTTCTCCCATAATATAAACAACAAAATTAATACTTGCTTTATTTACTTCTCATGGCTTTTTGAGAAAATGAAATGAGTTAATAAGTGTGAAAGCATATTTAAAAAGTTGTAAGTGCTAGACAGCTATATGAGACTTACAATTCTCTCTGAACATGAAGCCACCTTGTATTATGAGACCTCTATTTGGAAAGATAAAAGCAAATATAAATCTACACATTCCAGTACTAGCAAAGAATAGAAGTTTAAAAAAAAGAGTCATTCATTCTTTTTGAAGAGATAAACCTATTTGGAAATTACATATTATTTGATTTGTTTTCAGATCTGAAACAATCACCCATAACGTTGCCTCTGGCCATAATTAGTATTAGAAACATAAGTCATTTATCAAATACATGCTGGCTAAATTATCAAGAGTGTTTCAAAAGAGACTGTGTCCAAATCTTTTCCACTTAATGAACAAAAATAAAATAAAAGACTGGGCCTATAAAATACAGGATGAAGTTAAATGCAGTTTTTTTTTTTTTTATTGAGCTTATGTGCTAAACAGATAATTCTGTATTTTATTCTTATTTCTTAAATATTGATACAGTAATGCAGTTGGGAAGATCCCATACAACCTCAGGTGGGCCCCAGGGGAGACTTAACATCTAGGACATGGAACACACTTCCTAGCAGATGGGAGACCACAGCCCAAGTTCATTCATGTTCTACTCTTGGGTACCAGCTTATCTTCAGAGTTCTATAAAGATTATAATCAGTATTTATAAATTGCTCCAGATATGATTAATTAAACAAACTAAACAGACTATCATCTGAATAAACAAAATAACATTTGGGAATTAAACTAGGAAATGTATGGTGTGTTATGGGGTAGGAGTTCAAGGGTTTGATTAGAGAAATACAAAGGTAAAGTGGCTACTCGTGATTATTGAGAGATCATTAAATTAATTTTAATAAACATGTATTGAAACCCTCCTGTGGCATTGGGCAATAGCCATAGGAATATTGCGAGGACGTGTATGGTGTGTATATGTGTATATGTATAAAGTACATATATATATTACACATAACATTCATTATTATAAATATACACACATATAACCATTCAGTTATATACCACAAAATAACATTTCAATCAATTATGGACTGAATATATGCTGATGGTGTCATAAGATTATAATGGAATTGAAATATTCCTATTTCTTAGTAAATATGTAACTGAAGGAGAAGCAAGAGTAAAGAAAGCTGCAGGAGAAGAAAAAGCAGAACCTTCAAGAAAATTCTGGATAATGAGTTGAGCTGAAGCTTTTGCAGAACTCAGAGGCTCATGAAAAAAAAATGTGAAAGCCTGGCCTCTCAAATCAAAGGCTTTTATTAATGGAGAGAAAGTTTCATGGAGAAATGTCATCTTACAAGCAAATCTATGATGAAAAAAGACACCAAGCAAACTTCTATAAACCCATTGATGCCAAGACCAACACCTCCTTAAGAACTTCATGAGGTTCTTTGAGAGATTCAGGGAGACACTGCTACCACAGGAGGTGAGAGCTCTGCACCTTATGTGTGACCACCCCTGAAGACCTTGCAGTGGGACATGGTGTGGAGTCAGCAACAGTTATGTGGATGAACCCGAACCTGTGGAGGTCTAGACTGACTACACGTGTTTGTGTCTTACTTTTTAACAGTAACAACAACAACAACAACAAATTAAAAATAGAAACAAAGTCTATGGAATAAGGATATAAAGAAATTCACACTTGTACAATATGCTTTTGTTTTAAGGTACATGCTACTACAAAAAATTCAAGAGTTTAAAAAATGAAAATATAAGGTAAAAATTATTGTATGCTAAGGATATTATTGAAGAAATAAAAATAATTTTAGAAGTCAAGTGTAGTCTGAGTGTACGCTGTTTATGAAGTTTGTAGTCATGTACAGTAACATCCTGGGCCTTAATGTTCATTCACCTCCTTCCCCAATCCCCAGAACAGCTTCTAGTCTTGCAGACTCCATTCACAGTGAGTGCTGTATAATCATGTACCATGTTTTATCTTTATGCCCTGTCTTTTCTGTACTTTTTCCATCTTTAGACATTCTTAAATACACAAGTATTTACCATTGTGTTACCATGTTGTACAGATTCCTAGCTCAGGAGTGATGGGCTAGTGCAGCTATGTGGTATATGTACCATATAAACAGTTCTATGTTAGATATAGTCTAGATGTGCACTAGATTTTACGTTTAAGACTTTTGCCCATAAACGATGTTTACACAAAGACAGAATGGTCTAATGGAGCATTTTCTAGAACATATCCCAATTGTTAAGCAATGCACAGTTGCCTCTATTTATTTTTGCATATAGCCATATAAATTACACATAAACAAATAGTAATCCATTTTTTTTGCTCAGTGAATATTAATTGAGCATCTATTCTGTATCAGACAGGCTTCCAAGCACAAATAAATGAAAGACGGCATTCTCAAAGGGTTGATCATCTAGTGGAATGATAAAGGTATGCAAATTAACCTGGAAACAAAATTTCTGAGTAGTTCTTTGAAAATCGTTGGGAGTTTTGCATAATATTACACCAGGTGAACAAGGTCAGAGTGTTTCAAATTAAGATATTAGAATGAGACGTTCATACTAAGCAAAAATAACGTATGGAAGAGTGTTATGTGGAAAAATCACTTCTGCTATATCTTTCACTTCTAAGGAATAAGAACTAATGTAAAAATATCATATTTCTTTTAAAAATTATAGTGAAAAATTTAGAAGCAGGTACTTCCATGAGTTAAGAATAATGAACTGTGATATAAAAGCCAATATGACATGAAAGGAAGTTGATGGGGAAATGCAAAGTTTTGGAAGAAAATAGAAATCATCTATAAAATGTCATCACTTGATCTTATTTAAAGAAATTTAGTCATATTATCTCAAACCATGCCTTCTGAAAAATTTTTTAATATAAACTCAACAACCTGCTCACTACTTTTTGAGTAAAATCTTAAATTAAATTATGCCTATGAAAGACTGGGAAATTTCAGCTCATAAAGACATGTCTATGTACTAGTGATACCAATTTTATCACTTACTTTCATCTGTTTAAATAAAAATGCTTAAAAGTTTTATCTTAGTATCAAATAACATTTGAAACAGGTAATTTCTTGTCGGTTAAAGTAAACAACTCAATAAAGAGAAAACTTACATTACAAATATAAAAAATATGCCTTTTAACAAGACAAGGTAAAAATCATAACAAGGGACACTGCTGTCTATACCTCTTCTACAGAACACATCTGCTCTTAACAAACCTATGGCATTTACTTAGCTTGTGTTTGCAGAAAGGGCAAATACCCACCCTTTCACAGAAAGGTTCTTGAAGAGAGTAGATAAACAACCTTTAATTTATTCTAATTTCTGTTTCTTCTCATTCTACTTCTTTCTCCTTTGGAATCTGATAAAGTTCATCCTTTCCTTGGATATTTTTTTTAATAGTTTTCAGATCTGCCTCGAGTTTTCCTCTAATGTTTCTTATTTTTTTCTCTTTATATGTTTTTAATTAATTTATTTATTTTAAATAGGTCTATATGAGTGCAGAATGCATTTTGATTCATTATACACAATTCCAGGACCACTTTTCAGTGGTTGTACACAATGTAGCGTCACTCTATAAGTGCAGTCATACATGTGCCTAGGGTAATGATGTCCATCTCATTCTACCATCTTTCCTGCCCCCATGCACTCTCCCCGCCATCCATCCCCTTTGTTCAAACACAGTTCCTCCATTTTTCCAATGCCTCCCCGCTCCTCATTATAGATCAGCATCCACTTATCAGCATCATTTGGCCTTTGGTTTTTTGGGACTGACTTTAATTCGCTTAGCATGATATTTTCCAACTCCATCCATTTACTTGCAAATTAGATAATTTTATTCTCTTTTAATGCTGAGTAATATTCCATTGTGCATATATGCCATAGTTTCTTTATCCATTCATGTATTGAGGGGAATCTATGTTACTTCTACAGTTTAGCTATTGTGAATTGAGCTGCTATGAACATTGAAGTGGCTGCTTACTATAGTACGCTGTTATTAAGTCCTTTGGATATAGATCGAGGAGTGGGATAGCTGGGTCAAATGGATGTTCCATTCCCAGTTTTCTAAAGAATCTACATACTGCTTTCCAGATAGGTTGCACCAATTTGCATTACCACCAGCAATGTATGAGTGTACCTTTTTCCCCACATCCTTGCCAACACTTAGTGTTATCTGTGTTCTTAGATATAGCTCAGTTGGTAGAGTGCTTGCCTCGCATGCACAAGGCCCTGGATTCAGTCCCAGCACCAAAGGAAAAAAAAAAGAAAGAAAGAAGGAACAACAAGGTCTTTATATGTTTTAAATGTGTATAATCTCTGATATTCAGCTGTAGTTATCTTACCTTTTTTTTTTTTCTTTCTTTTAAATAAATCTCTGTTCAGCAGAGAGAGCTCCTTTTCCCTCAGGGTTCTGACAGTTACATTTTTACTAATAAATCACAACCTGGATTTCCATTTTTGCTTTCGATACTCATTTTCTTTGTTCATGTTTTAAATCTCTTTGAGAAATTTATAAAGACCGCAACTAAATCTTGAACTCAACAATTTCCCCTTGAGCTTAATAACTGCTCATCCAAACCAGCTTTGCTTCGCCACTCTCCTGCCTACTAAGACACCATTCAAATTGTTAAAAGAGTTCTGGGTCATGAACCTCCTTGGATTCCTATCTCATGTGTCAAAGTAGGTTTCAATTCCAGAACTCCTGCATCTAATTTTTACTTCAATAAATATTATAAAATAGAAGCAAAAGAAGCACAACGATCAAATTTAAAGTAAAAAAATTAACCAGAGATCCATTCAAGAAACACAATTTCCAATGTAAATGCCTGACAGGGCTCTGCTGTGTATTCTCAACGACAAAAAAGTGCCTTCATTGCCTTGAGATTTCATAAAAGAAAAAAAAAATTATTAGCCCTGGAGAGACTAGGCCATTTTAAAACATTTTATGTGACTCACTACTCCTTAACTAAATCCCACCCCTGAAAAAAGAAAAAAAATCAAAATATGAATTTATGACGTAGGGTTTCCTTATCCTTTCTGATATTCAATCATTTCTGATTCCTTCCAAACCTCATTGAATAAAGCCTACTTCTGAGAGCACTGGACATTTTAAAGGACAATGTATCTTCTCCATCATCATTTTGCAGGAAATATTAGCCAGCAACCATAACTACAGATAAGGGAGTGTTCTGTGTGAAAATTCATGTAGTGAACTAACATCAACTCCAAATTAAACTAGCTAGATTCCAGAAAAATGTGTTACAGATGGTAGTAACATAAGGTTTATAAAAACACAAAATGCAGTATTTCTAACAAACATGCTTGCTTCCAATATTTTTTTTTAACATAAATAAGTTCTGTATAGTTTAATGTTTCCCCACCAAAGTTTCTTTCAGCACACAAACAGCTTTTTCTCTTCGGGCATCTCCCAAACCTAGAATTCAGTATCTGCAATGTTTACTCTAGGGTCAACAAAATCTCTGTAATTATTCAGCTTCCAGCATAAACTGAGGTGTAACCTTTTCTTAAGTTCGGGGGTTTTCTTCTTCTTCTTTTTCTAATTCTTATTAGTCCTTTACCAGTTCTATTTGTTCTCTTAACAGCTCATTTGGTGGGAGAGAGGGATGTTGTTCAATAGCATCACAGCTGGCTTCCTCTATTTGGTAACTACCTGCATATTATACTGGATTACGCTTTTATTGCAAATACAACAAATAGCCTTGAGCCACTCTGCTGTTTCAAGGATTTTTAAAAGTTCTCCCTCATCAAGTATTGACTTTTTGCAACTTTTGCCACCAGGTGCAAATTGTATTTCGATGGCATGCTGATCTCCAGGAGAGGTTTGTTCAGGCAGTCATTCTCCAGGGACACGGGATGTACAGTGTTTTTTGTTCAAGAGTAGCTGATGCTTTGTAGAGCTTTATGGAGACTTGCAAGTCAATAGTTGGCTCTAGGGACTCACAGATGCAGCGCTCCATGAACGTAGCACTGATTTTATGCCACACTCAGTGGGGGACCAGCGGTGTGCAGAAGAAGAGGAGTCATCCAGACCCCAGCTGGGTGGTGGTCTGTGGAAAATTATCAAGATCCTCTGTTTATTTTAAATGATTTTAATTAGTGCATTATAGCTATATATAATAGCAGTGTTCATTTTGACATAAGCATAGATGCATGGAGTATAATTTGCTCCATTTCAGTCCCCAATACTTCTCTGTCCCTCCCCTTCTCTCTCCTCCTATTCCCCACTCCATTCTACTGTTCTTCCTTGTATTTATTTAGTGTTGTTTTTTTTTTTAATTGGTTCTCTGTAGATATACAAAAAGGTGAAATTCAGTCTGATATATTCATATATGTACATAGCATAATTTGGTCAATTGCATTACACAATTTCTCCCTTTTCCCATCCCTCCTCCTTCCTCCTCTATCTTCTTCCTTTACTCAATGATCTCCCTTCTATTTTTATAGGATCCCCGCTTTTTTCTCTTATTTTTCTCTAACTTCTGCATATGGGAGAAAACATTTGACCCTTGACTTTCTGCATATGACTTATTTCTCTTGCCATAATGATGTTCTCCAGTTCTATCCATTTACCATTCTTCTTTATGGCTGAATAAAATGCCATTGTACACATATACTACATTTTCTTTATCCATCCATCTTTGGGTGGGTGCTGGGCTGGTACCATAACTTGGCTATTATAATTTGCAATGCTATAGATATGGATGTGTTTATATCATTATTATATGCTGATTTTAGTTCTTTTGTATAAATATCAGGAGTGGGATAGTTGAGTCATAAACTGATTTCATTTCTAGTCTTTTGAGGAATCTCCATAATGCTTTCCAAAGTGACTACACTAATTTGCAGTCCCACCAACAAAGTAGGAATTTGCCTTTCCACCCACATCCACTCCAGCAATTTTTAGTATTATATTTTTGATGATTGCCATTCTGACTGGAATGAGATAAAATCTCACTGTAGTTTTGATTTTCATTTCCCTGAAGGCTAGGGATGTTAAACATTTTCTTTTTCATCTCTTTGTTGACCATTGTATTTCTTCTTTTGAAAAATTTCTGTTTACTTCTTTTGCCCATTTATTAATTTTTTTTTTTTGGTATTACATGTTTTTTTTTTTAATTCTTTATATATTTGGGGTATTGTTTTCCTGTGAGAGGTATACCTGGTAAAGATTTTCTCCCCATCTGTAGGCTCCCTCTTTGTAATGTTAATTGTTTCCTTTGCTATGTGTAAATTTTTAATCTGATGGTGTCCTACTTATTGATTCATAATTTTATTTTTTGAACCTTAGGGGTCCTGTGAAGGAAGTTGGAGCCTGCACCAATATGTTGGAGTTTTGAGCCTATGTTTTCTTCTCGTAGTTGCAAATTTCTTGTCTAATTCCTAGGCCTGTGGTCCACTTTGTATTGACTTTCATGCAGAGTGAGAGATAGGGAACTAGTTTCATTCATCTACATATGGACATTCAGTCTTTCTAGCACCATTTGTTAAAAAGGCTATCTTGGTTTCCAAACATGTTTTTGGCACTTTTATTGAGTATTGGATGGCTGTAAATACTGGGTTTGTCCCTGTGTCTTCTACTCTGTTCCACTAAACTTCATGCAAGCTTTGATACCAGTACCATGCTGCTTCATTAGTATAGCTCCACAGTATTATTTGAGTCAGGTATTTTGATGCCTCCAGCTTGGTCTTCTTGCTCAGTATTGCTTTGACTATTCTGGGTCTTTTATTCTTCCAAATAAATTTTAAGACTGCTTCTTTCCGGTTCTGCAATGAAAGTCATTGGTATTTTGATGGGGCTTATATTGACTCTATATATTGCTTTTTTAGTGTAGTCATTTTGACAATATTAATTTGCTTATCCAGGAGTACAGGGGTATCTTTCTATCTCCTAATATCTTCATTTTCTTTCTTCAGTATTCTATAGTTTTTCTTTTTTTTTTTTGTAAAGGTCTTTCATCTGTTTGATTAGATTTATTTCCAAGTGTTTTCTTTTTTTTTCTCACCAGATTCATTACAAGAACGCTATTGATTTCTTAATGTTGATCTTGTATCCTCTTACTTTGCTGAACTTGTTTCTCAATCTAGAAGTCTTCTGGTGGACATTTTTTTGTTTTTAGGTATTTCAAATATAGGATCATGTCATCAGCAAACAGAGGTAATTTGACTATATCTATTCCTTTGTGTATCACTTTAATTTTCTTTTCTTGCGTGGTTGCTCTAGGTACAGTTTCAAGAATTATAATAAATAGAAGTGATGCGACTAGACATCCTTGTCTTATTTCTGATTTTAGAGAAAATGCTTTCAGTTTTTCTCCATTCAATATGATGTTGGCCTTAGGTTTGTCATGTATAGTTTTTATAATATTCATGTATGTTCCTTCTATCCCTAATGTCTCCACCATTTTAAAGAAGAATGGGTTCTGTATTCTGTCAAAAGTTTTTGCTATGTCTGTTGAGATGATCATGTGACTCATGTCCTTAATTCTATTAATATGGTAAATTACGTTTATTGATTTGTGTATGTTGAACCAACCTTGCCTCCCTGGAATGAAACAAACTTTATCAAGGTGTATGTCTTCTCAATTTGTTTTTGAATGCAAATTGCTAATTTTTTAAGGATTTTTTTGGTCTATGTTGTCTATTAGGGATATTGGTCTGTAATTTTATTTTCTTGATGTGTCTTTTTATGTTTTTATTAGTTTATTGTACTTTGGCCTAATCACACAATTATTTTAGTACAAATAAAATTATATCTTCTATTACTTTGATCTATCTTTTATAATAATAGTAGAAAATTCTGAGAATAAAAGAGCTGCCAAAGTATATTCTGTGGCCATAAGCTTTAGCAAAACAGATCCCGCTTTCCTTGAGTCATGTTTGAAACGAAGGCAAGATAAAACAAGCAGCCTACCCTGAAGACACTTTGAAAATGAGTTAGAACAAGTTGTGAGGGTTTTGAGACCTTACACATTTTGAGCTCAGATATTTTAATAAATGTTAAAAATATATTTTAATAAAGTTTGCAGAACTGGACCACCTCATGTCAAAAAGACTGGCATATTAAAAATATTCATAGAGAAGTATATTCAAATTTATAGGGCATTTGAATCCCAAGCTCCCTGTTTATTTGAATTGTTGAAAACAAAATAAATTTACCAAATTTAAATTTCTTTCATATCAGTGTTGCTCATCCTTTATTCATTCATCTGTATCCTATGTAAGTCATTCTGCTAGGCATTGGAAATATATGAATAGGACAGTTCCTGCCCTTGAGGAACTTAAAGTCTAGTGAAATGTAAGAAGAATATGCAAATACTTTGCTCCAGTAGAATATGGTAAATGCTAATATAGAAGGATCAATCAAACCTTGGTGTCAGGAAAAGTTGGAAAATATGATGTCTAAGCAACCACCACATATGATTCAAATGTGGGATTGACTACTTTCAGGTTAGTAAGTAAGGTGCATTTTAAGAAGGTTAAGACTAGAAGCAAAGAAATCATTTAGAATGCTCTTGAGCTGAGACAGAGACTGGAGACTGGGAGGGAAGCATCCAGGAAGGGAAATCACATCTAGATGACAGGTAAACTGATCCTGCTCTGTCAGGGCTGCTCACGTTTCCCGACATTCCCAGTTGAATATATATCATTATCTCATAGCTCATTCATGCAGAATCGGCTAAATATTTTTAGGAATTCAAATGCAACTTGTCAGTTTGCCTTGACTCTATATTGCAAGCCACTGTTTCTGAGATTATTACTAAAAGCAGTTTGACCCCATATCTGTGACTGCCAGCTTGGAAGTTGTTTTCCAAGGTAAACATTCTGGAATTCTCTATGTGGCTTGTTGTTTTAGGAGCCGAGCTTAAGGAAGTAAGCCCACACTGTCCATTTTACTGCAGTTATATGAGGAATAGCTTATTATCTGAAATTGCTTTCTTATGTACCAATTAGCAGACAAAAGAATTTGAAATAGCTGAGATATTTCCATAAAGAAATACATTATCAATCTCTGCAACGTCTTTAATATAGGCATATTAGGAAAATTTGAACCTAACCAGTGCTTTAGAATGATAACAATTTTATCTCTTTTATTAAAGACCACCAGGAGAACTAATAATTGAAATGTTATTTGTAACAGCCTCTGTTTTGGATCTAAATCTCATAAACTTGTATTTTAGCATTGACCATTAATTTGCACTGCATCAATTGAGTTTCTAGCAGCTCAGCAATAGAATTAAACCACCCCTAGGCAGGACTTATAAATAGACAATTATGTACCCTTCATGTACATAATTGATGTTCTGTGTGTGATAACAAAATATTATATTATCAACTTAAAACTAGCATACTTCATCCTGAATGATTGCTTCTGATTAATACAAGCTTGCTTTATCTTCATCTTCTCAATTTTTTATAATCTCTGACTTAACTGGGCACTATTGTTATAAAATAATTTTGGGGGCAAATGTGAAAGGGGACAGCATGTGAAAATATAAAATGAACAGATATCATTTTCTAACCTAATATTCCCTAAGCGCCTCCAGAGAGAATGAGATAGGGGAAAGTAAGCAATTCACCCTCCTCACAAATTTGTGAACTGTAAGCCCACTTGACTAGCACTTAACTTATTTAAAAAAGGAGAAAACTTGGGCTAGGGTTGTGGCTCAGTGCTAGAGTGCTTGCCTAGCATTCATAAGACACTGGATTCAATCCTCAGTACCACATAAAAATAAAATAAAGATATTATCTCCACCTAAAACTAAAAAAATAAATATAAAAAAGGGGGAAAACTTAGATTTGGTGGTAGTAGCAAAAAATATGAATGTCAATAAGAGTTATATGTTTGAACACTCTGGAATTATCCAATTGAAGAAACAGCTGTTTACTGAACAGCTACTACTTCTTGGACACTGTTTGAGATCAAGTTACTATTTCTGGTTGTATAGATCTTGCATCTCAAGAAAACTGACAATAAATAAATTAATAATTACTTATCAGATTTGGTAGTAGTGTGTATAGAAATAATAAATCAGTAGAAAAGGTTTGAGTGCCTACAAGTCATATTTTAAATAAGATGGGCAGGGTATCATCTCGGAGCAGGTGGCATGCAAATTCATAAAGAGAATAAATAATCCAGGTAAAGGAATTTGGGGGATGAGAGGTGCAGAGCAAAGAACAGAAATGCCAAGACCCTGACTTGAGAAAGGACTTGGACTCTTTAAGGTCAAGGAAGGAGGGCAAAGCATTTGAAGTTTTATGAGCATCAAAGAGAAGGGACTTAGATGATGTTTAAGAGATTCAAAGGCTCGCATTGAGTATGTGAATATTGAAGGTTAAATAGGAATGTTCTCATATGCATCCGACAGAGAGTTTTTTCTTTCCACCATATTCAAAATTCATCCAAAATCTACCGCCTCTCACAACCTCTATCATTGTAGTCGCATTCAAGGCACTATAACTTTTTGCCTGGAATTTTATAATAATCTCATAAATTATATTCCTGCTTCCACCATTGCACTCTGTTTTTAATATATGAGTGAGTGGTCATCTTAAAACAAAACCATCTGTATGGCCCATGAATTTTGCCTTTGGGTAAATAAAAAAAAAATATACTCACTCTGGGCAGATATATTTGAAAAATATGCCCCATCTGGGCAGAAGTATTAGAAAAATTGCTTCCTTGGGATGTCAGTCCCTCTCATCCCCTCTGACAAGCATCTATACAGTGCACAAAACACAACTGCAGAAGAGGACTTCCTAGGAAGTTTCTGTGCCCCTTTCCTGCTTTATATTTCCCCATGGTCTATATTGTGTAAAATAATGATTTGCTATTTTTTAAACATTTTCTTCTCCTACTCCCTTCCCTTACTAGCATGTCTCCCATGAAGGCATAGATTTTGATTTGTTTATTACATTAGTCTCAACTTCCTGTATATCTGAGCACATAGTAGGTTCTCAATAAAAAGCAAGTACCTGAATAATGAACAACACTACAGTATTTTAAATATTCTGGCTAGGGGGACCCAATATGGCTGCCGGCAAGGAGGCAGCACTTTCAATGCCTCCGCAGTAACGGGAGCAGAGAGGACCATTAATTCACCTGCATGCGGCCTGCTGAGGGACTTCTAGCAAAATTCCGCTGAAAGGAGACCTGCTGGGAATTAGTAAGTCTATTAGAGGGGTCACTTTGTCCCAGACAAGTGAATCTCAGCGAGTGAAACTCAGCAGGAACTCACGGCCAACGCCGAACTCCCGCTGCTGCCCACACTTTGCAGCGTACTTACAAACGGCCACAGCCTGCTTGGGCCCCAGCCGGCCTAGCGCAGAGGCGGTTCGGCGCTGCAAACGACCACCCCCTCCGACCACCCCCTCCCCCCGCCGGCTCAGCGCTGTGAACAACGACCCCCACCCCCCCACCCCTGCCCCGCCACGCTCGTGTGAACAGCTCCCGCAGGGGGCGCAGTCCCGCCGACTCAGCCGAAAAACCGCTGCTCACACATTGCAGCGAGCATACGGAAGGCTGGGTCCTGCCTTCCCAGCTCTGTGAGCCGCCTTTGGCGGTTTGGCACTGGAAACAACCACCCCAACCCCCAACCCCGCGCTCCTGTGGACAGTCCCCGCCTGCCGGGCGCTGCTAAAGGCCCCGCCCGCCCGGCTCTTACACGGGGGAATCAGGAGTGGCGCGGGACCCGCGGCGCGGAATTCCGGCTACTGCTATCACCAGTGCTGACACTGAGGTCTCTTGCACCAGCTTCCAGGGGCGTGGCTACCAGAGGGCAAGCAAATTCGCTGGGGGTTCTCAGCTCCAAGCTCTACAAACTTAGGGTCCAAGGGAATGGCAAACAGGGAGAATGTGCCTAGGCATTCTTGAAAACAGGGCTCACAGGAACAGCAGACTTGGTGTGTAGCCAATATTGTGGTGAGCATCACCGGTGCACTCAGGATTAGAGACCCGCCCAGTCCAGGAGGAAGAGCTGCTGCACAGCGATTGGCTCCCGCCTACTGAGAGGAGAAGCGTGGCCCGGTGGGCACAGCTCCAGCTACTGGAAGAATAGTGAATCGAACTCTAAGACTGCATGTATTTTTTTTTTTTTCCCCCTCTGGTCTCCTGTTTTATTCACACTATGGATGATCTCTCTCATACCAGAATTGTAGTTAACAATCTGAATTGATGAGTCTAAAAGACTGCATGTATTAAAAGTTTTTTCTTTCTTTTTTTTTTTCTTTTTATTGGTTTTGTTTTGTTTTTGTTGTTGTTTTCCCCAAATTTTTTTAATTCATTTTATTTTATTTTTTAATACTAATTTTCATTTTTATTATTGCGATTATGATTTCTTTTTAATTCTTTTTAATTTTCTGTTTCCTTTCTCTCTCTCTTCTTTTCTTCTGTCTTTGCATTTATTTTCAATTCTCATATTCCCCCTTCCTTGAATTCTGCCTGCTTACTCTCATTCTCTTTGGTGACTTATTCCCTCCCCCTATAATACCTTTCCTCCCAAGCAGCAAATAAATTTATAGGAGTAATCAACAACTCAGTAGTCAAACAGAACAAGAAGCAATATGAAAAAGCAAGGAAGGAAAGGAGTACAAACAATGCAGGAAGGCCTAAATATCCAGGAGAATATAGATTCATCAGAAAAATGGTCATATAAAGACCTCAAGGAATACCTTAGACAGATGGAATGGAACCTTAAAGAGGATACGAGACAGCAAATTCAAGCAGCAAAAGAACACATTGAGAACGAATTACAAAAACAGATAAAAGAAGAAGTTAAGCATCTTTATCAGGAGATAGAGATTATAAAAAAGAATCAGACAATAATCTTAGAAATGAAGGAACTTATAAACCAAATTAAAAACTCAAATGAGAGTATCACTAACAGAGTGGAGCAAGTAGAAGCCAGAACGTCAGATAATGAAGACAAAATATATCATCTTGAAAAGAGTCTAGCCAACTCTGATAGGCTGGTTAAAAATCACGAGAGAAGCATCCAAGAGATATGTGATAACATTAAAAAACCAAATTTAAGAGTGATCGGGATAGAGGAAGGCACAGAGATTCAAACCAAGGGAATGTGTAATCTACTACATGAAATAATTACAGAAAACTTTCCAGAAATAAAAAAGGAAACAGATATACAAATTGTAGATGCATACAGAACACCGAGCATACAAAATCAAAGTAGACCAACGCCAAGACACATTGTTATGAAGATATCCAATATACAGAACAAAGAGAAAATATTAAAAGCTACAAGAGAAAGGAGGCAGATTACATTCAGGGGTAAACCAATAAGGTTAACAGCGGATTTTTCATCACAGACACTGAAAGCGAGAAGATCCTGGAACAACGTATTTCAAACACTGAAAGACAATGGATGCCAACCAAGAATTCTGTATCCAGCAAAATTAAGCTTCAGGTACAACAACGAAATAAAAATCTTTCATGATAAACAAAAGCTAAAAGAATTTGCAGCCAGAAAACCAGCATTGCAAAATATCTTGAGCAAAACACTACACGAGGAAGAAATGAAAAACAATAACCAAAGCCAACAGTGGGAAGAGCCCCAGTAAAGACTGACGGAGGGGGGAAAGCTAATCATGGAGAAATAAACTAAATTTAAAAAAAAAAAAAGAGAGAGAGAGAGACAAATAATCAAACATGGATGGAAGTACAAACCATATAGCAATAGTAACTCTAAACATTAATGGTTTAAACTCTCCAATAAAGCGACATAGACTGGTAACATGGATTAAAAAAACAAATCCAACAATATGCTGCCTCCAGGAGACACATCTGACAGGAAAAGACATACACAGGCTGAAGGTGAAAGGTTGGGAAAAAATATACCATGCACACGGTCCTCGCAAACAAGCAGGTGTGGCCATCCTCATATCGAACAAAATGGACTTCAAGACTAAGTTAATCCAAAGGGATAAGGAAGGCCATTATATACTGTTAAAAGGAACCATTCACCAACAAGACATAACAATTATCAATATTTATGCACCAAATAATGGTGCTGTGACGTTCATAAAACAAATTCTCCTCAAGTTCAAGAATCAAATAGACCACAATACAATAATTATGGGTGACTTCAACACACCTCTCTCACCATTGGACAGATCCTCCAAACAAAAGTTGAATAAAGAAACTATAGATCTAAATAACACAATCAATAACCTAGACTTAACTGACGTATATAGAATATATCAACCATCATCAAGTGGATATACTTTTTTCTCAGCAGCACATGGATCCTTCTCAAAAATAGACCACATATTATGCCATAGGGCAAACCTCAGTAAATATAAAGGGGTGGAGATAATACCATGCATTTTATCTGATCATAATGGAATGAAACTGGAAATCAATGATAAAAGAAGGATGGGAAAATCCTATATCACATGGAAAATGAACAATATGTTACTGAATGATCAATGGGTTACAGAAGACATAAAGGAGGAAATCAAAAAATTCTTAGAGATAAGTGAAAATACAGACACAACTTATCGGAATCTATGGGACACAATGAAAGCAGTTTTAAGAGGGAAATTCATCGCCTGGAGGTCATTCCTCAAAAAAAAGAAAAACCAACAAATAAATGAGCTCACACTTCATCTCAAAGCCCTAGAAAAGGAAGAACAAAACAACAGCAAATGCAGCAGAAGGCAAGAAATAATTAAAATTAGAGCGGAAATCAACGAAATTGAAACAAAAGAAACTATTGAAAAAATCAACAAAACTAAAAGTTGGTTCTTCGAAAAAATAAACAAGATTGACAGACCCTTAGCCATGCTAACGAAGAGAAGAAGAGAGAGAACTCAAATTACTAACATACGGGATGAAAAAGGCAATATCACAACAGATGCTACAGAAATACAGAAGACAATTAGAAATTATTTTGAAAACCTATATTCCAATAAAATAGAAGATAGTGAAGACATCGATAAATTTCTTAAGACATATGATTTGCCCAGACTGAGTCAGGAGGATACACACAATTTGAACAGACCAATATCAATGGAGGAAATTGAAGAAGCAATCAAGAGACTACCCACCAAGAAAAGGCCAGGACCAGATGGGTATACAGCGGAGTTTTACAAAACTTTTAAAGAAGAATTAATACCAATACTTTTCAAGTTATTTCAGGAAATAGAAAAAGAGGGAGCTCTTCCAAATTCATTCTACGAGGCCAACATCACGTTGATTCCGAAACCAGACAAAGACACCTCAAAGAAAGAAAACTACAGACCAATATCCCTGATGAACCTAGATGCAAAAATCCTCAATAAAATTCTGGCGAATCGGATACAAAGGCACATCAAAAAAATTGTGCACCATGATCAAGTAGGATTCATCCCTGGGATGCAAGGATGGTTCAATATACGGAAATCAATAAATGTTATTCACCACATCAATAGACTTAAAGATAAGAACCATATGATCATCTCGATAGACGCAGAAAAAGCATTCGACAAAATACAGCATCCCTTTATGTTCAAAACATTAGAAAAACTAGGGATAACAGGAAATTACCTTGACATTGTAAAAGCTATCTATGCTAAGCCTCAGGCTAGCATCATTCTGAATGGAGAAAAATTGAAGGCATTCCCTCTAAAATCTGGAACAAGACAGGGATGCCCTCTATCACCACTTCTATTCAATATAGTTCTCTAAACACTGGCCAGAGCAATTAGACAGACAAAAGAAATTAAAGGCATAAAAATTGGAAAAGAAGAACTTAAATTATCATTATTTGCGGATGACATGATTTTATACCTAGAAGACCCAAAAGGGTCTACAAAAAAACTACTAGAACTAATAAATGAATTCAGCAAAGTAGCAGGATATAAAATCAACACGCATAAATCAAAGGCATTCCTGTATATCAGCAACAAAACTTCTGAAATGGAAATGAGGAAAACCACTCCATTCACAATAGCCTCAAAAAAAATAAAATACTTGGGAATCAACCTAACAAAAGAGGTGAAAGATTTATACAATGAAAACTACAGAACCCTAAAGAGAGAAGTAGAAGAAGATCTTAGAAGATGGAAAAATATACCCTGTTCATGGATAGGCAGAACTAACATCATCAAAATGGCGATATTACCAAAAGTTCTATATAGGTTTAATGCAATGCCAATCAAAATCCCAAAGGCATTGCTTGTAGAAATAGATAAAGCAATCATGAAATTCATATGGAAAAATAAAAGACCCAGAATAGCAAAAGCAATTCTAAGCAGGAAGTGCGAATCAGGCGGTATAGCGATACCAGATTTCAAACTATATTACAGAGCAATAGTAACAAAGACAGCATGGTACTGGTACCAAAACAGGCGGGTGGACCAATGGTACAGAATAGAGGACACAGAGACCAATCCACAAAGTTACAACTATCTTATATTTGATAAAGGGGCTAAAAACATGCAATGGAGGAAGGATAGCATCTTCAACAAATGGTGTTGGGAAAACTGGAAATCCATATGCAACAAAATGAAACTGAACCCCCTCCTCTCACCATGCACAAAAGTTAACTCAAAATGGATCAAAGACCTTGATATCAAATCAGAGACTCTGCGTCTGATAGAAGAAAGAGTTGGCTACGATCTACATATAGTGGGGTCGGGCTCCAAATTCCTTAATAGGACACCCATAGCACAAGAGTTAATAGCAAGAATCAACAAATGGGACTTACTTAAACTAAAAAGTTTTTTCACAGCAAGAGAAACAATAAGAGAAGTAAATAGGGAGCCTACATCATGGGAACAAATATTTACTCCTCACACATCAGATAGAGCCCTAATATCCAGAATATACAAAGAACTCAAAAAATTAGACAATAAGATAACAAATAACCCAATCAACAAATGGGCCAAGGACCTGAACAGAAACTTCTCAGAGGAGGACATACAATCAATCAACAAGTACATGAAAAAATGCTCATCATCTCTAGCAGTCAGAGAAATGCAAATCAAAACCACCCTAAGATACCATCTCACTCCAGTAAGATTGGCAGCCATTATGAAATCAAACAACAACAAGTGCTGGCGAGGTTGTGGGGAAAAGGGTTCTCTTGTACATTGCTGGTGGGGCTGCAAATTGGTGCGGCCAATTTGGAAAGCAGTATGGAGATTCCTGGGAAAGCTGGGAATGGAACCACCATTTGACCCAGCTATTGCCCTTCTCGGACTATTCCCTGAAGACCTTAAAAGAGCGTATTACAGGGATACTGCCACATCGATGTTCATAGCAGCACAATTTACAATAGCTAGATTGTGGAACCAACCCAGATGCCCTTCAATGGATGAATGGATTAAAAAAATGTGGCATCTATACACCATGGAGTATTACGCAGCACTAAAAAATGACAAAATCTTGGAATTTGCAGGGAAATGGATGGCACTAGAGCAGATTATGCTTAGTGAAGCTAGCCAATCCCTAAAAAACAAATACCAAATGTCATCTTTGATATAATGAGAGCAACTAAGAATAAAGCAGGGAGGAAGAGCAGGAAGAAAAGATTAACATTAAACAGAGACATGAGGTGGGAGGGAAAGGGAGAGAAAAGGGGAATTGCATGGAAACGGAGGGAGACCCTCATTGTTATACTAAATTACATATAAGAGGTTGTAAGTGGAATGGGAAAATAAACAAGGTGAGAAATGAATTACAGTAGAAGGGGTAGAGAGAGAAGATGGGAGGGGAGGGGAGGGGGGATAGTAGAGGATAGGAAAGGTAGCAGAATACAACAGTTACTATTATGGTATTATGTAAAAATGTGGATGTGTAACCCATGTGATTCTGCAATCTGTACTTGGGGTAAAAAAGGGAGTTCATAACTCACTTGAAGCTAATGTATGCTAATGTATGAAATATGATATGTCAAGAGCTTTGTAGGGTTTTGAACAACCAATTAAAAATAAATAAATAAATAAATAAATAAATAAATAAATAAATAAATATTCTGGCTACTATTGGAGAGTGGTTCTTCGAGTACCAAGAGGGTAGCAGGGAAACCACTTAGGAAGCAGTTACAGGAAGCTAAGTGACAGTTGCTTGGATGAGGGTCATGTCTGAGAAATGGAGAGCCATGGACAGATTGAGGATCTGTTTTGGTTGTTAAAGCAGACAGTACACAGTTTTCACAGGGAGATTGGATGTGGAGGAAAAGGAAAAAGGGAAAAGTTAAGGATACCTTTGAAGGGTTTGATTGGAGTAACTGGGAGGATGGGAATGCAATTTACCAAAATGAGAAACACAGAAAAGAAGAGATTTGAGTATAGGTGGATCCAGTGAGACAGCAATCTCTCCTTGATTTTACTTTCTTTCTTTCTCCCTTCTCTCCTAGCTTCCCCCATTTCTCTTTCCCCTCTTTTTTTGATAAAGCAGTTATGTCAATTGTATCCCTTTTAGTTTTTCTTCTAATTCTTTTGGATTTAAACACAGAAAAACCTTAATCACTCTGAGATAATCATGACTATCGTAGTTATTTTGAGATTCCGTTTTTGTATTTCAAGTTTTGCATCACATGAAATTCACTGGACATATAACATGAAGTTCTCATGTAGTTTTTTCCTAAGCATTGAACCAGTTGTCTCAGAAACTGGTTCATTTATTGAATAAGTTCCCTTTTCCCCATACGTTTGAAATCTTCCTTTTTTTAATATATTGCCTCTATTTTTACATGCTTGGATATGTTTATGAGATTTTTTTTTTTGTTCTGTTAATGTAGTTATCCTTCCAAACTATCATATTCTTTTTATTAACATAGTTAGGCTCCCCTCATTTTCTTTATTTTCAAAGTTGTAATGGTTATTCTTAACCATTTATTCTCCTTAATAAATCTCTTTAGGATTTAAGTATTTTTTTTGTATCCTGACCAAATTATCTTAATTAAATAATGTAGTTCTTACTTCCCCCTTAAGCTTCTCTTCTTCCCCTCTCAAGTTAGCATGGACTAATCATAAACAGCTCCTTGGGTTTCATTATCTCTTGGCTCCCTCTGCCTGGGGAGCTTCCTGCTCCTCCTTTCAGATTTCAACTAAAGCTGGAGTCCTGTCATGTTTAGCTCAGGGGCTGTGTTACTAGTGCCTTAGTAGCATATGCTTCTGACTGTATTACAATTTCTTGTTCTCATTCCTTTGTCCTTTGCGAAACTGCATCTTCAGATCTTGTCCATATTTGTGTCTCTCATACCTTCAGCTATTTAGTTAATAAGTGGAATATTTGTTTGCTTAATAAATAAATGTGCAAAAAATTTCTATTTGGGTTTCCATTGTTCTTCACTTTTCCAAACCAAAAAAAAAAAAAAAAAAATCACCAGTTCTTTAAGTAGATTTTATGACACCTCACAATTCTAACAACCCCAATTTAGAACTTTCTCAAGTGTGACCTACTGAATGATAAAATGCCAGCATTGAACATGAAACTCAAAATAGTATCCAAGCGTGAGAAAAGCAGAATTTGTTTTTATTCTCTTGGGGGAGAAGAAGACATTATTCTATTGTTAATCACAGAGTTAAAACTGTCTTAACTTTTAATAGCCAAGTCACACTTTAGGTTCCTATGACATCTGTCATAAACAAACAAACAAAAGAATAAATTTTTCATTGAATTACACTTTTTCTATGCCCATCTATCCTTATTTAAATACTATTAAAATGCAAAAATTTATATACATATTTAAATTCCTCTGTAGACTACAGTGATAATTTTAAATTAAAATTCAATCATTAAATATAATATCTCTCCTACCAAGTCTACAAATTTGCTAAGCAAGTTTTCTGTTTCTTAACTCCAATCAGTTACATGAACGTTGATTATCCCAGAGCCTTGTGACACAACTCTGAAGACCTTGACACTTGATTGATCATTCACCCAAACTATATTTTCCCATAGGATTAAAAAGTTTCATGAAAGATTTTACCAAAGCTTTTCTGAAATCTATGACATCCTCTTCATCTATCTTCTTATAAGCTTATTAAAACCCTTTTTATACTTGGCTTAATGGAGAATAGAAAGAACAAATCCCAGCTCTGCATATTTTTGATACATTTTATCACTGTAATATAGGCAGTAAGAAATGGATCATGTAGTATTTCTATGTGATGTTCTTGTTTCTGCTCATTCCACGGTGCCAGCTTCATCTACAGGACAGTTTTACTCATGATCGCAAAATGGCTGCAGCAGTTCAGGCTTTTGAAGCTCACATCGTCTTGGAAGAAAGCACTCTTCAGTGCCAAGTTCCTGGAGAAAGCCTTGGACTTTTGGTCCATCCTTCTCCCTAATACCAGAAGAGTTCATGCATTGGTTGTTTATACTGGGGGAGCCTTAGTCAATCCATGTTCACGCATATGAGGCTGCATTGGTAGACGGGGGTCTGACCTTGTCAAAGTCCACTGCTGCTAGCCGTCAAAAAGGAATATAATGGAAATTGAGGAGAAACTTAACAATGTCTCCTGCAGACACTGGTATAGATAAAGCAAACATAAAGACAGCATGGGAGTGGTCAATTTGGAGACCATTGCAAGCTTTCTGTCTGGGGTGATTCTTCAAAGCATTGTGTATATAGTGACACATGACTGGAATTTACAAAGTTGAGAATATTTTCTATATGAGACCTAGAAAGAGCATTCAAGGAAGAAGGAATGATATTGGGTGATTTTCAAATTTTATTGGCCAGTGCCTAGCATTTTTTGTTTCAGCCTTCTTGATGCAGTCCTATTTTTATACTTTGTGGGAGAAATGTATAAAGAAATGGTGAATCTGTGACCATGTTTTCTTTTCTTTTACCATAAAAGCCCTCAGGGGCTGTGTGTTTGTCTGAGCAAGCTGTCAGCCAATTAGAGTTTACTGCTGGGGAAGAAGCTGAGAAAGTTAATCCTTCTCCTTCAAGGCATAGTTACAAAGGAAATATGAATCTTAAGTAGTGTGCGTTATTTCATCAACTGAGAACCAAGAGAGACTAGTTAGGCAGGAAGAGGAGAGGACGGTTTTAATGGGCTCATTTAAAGAGGAAAACCACAGCCTACCCAGAAGAAGTCATTTCTTTCCTTTGGCCTAGAATTGAAGGAAGGAGAAAGCATTAATGAGTCGATACTGACATTTAAACCCTTCTTCTTTAGTATGGTTCCACTGATAAGAATCACTATAATTTAAAGATCATTGCAGATCATTGCACTAGAAATCAGGAGCTCTGTATCCTCTTCCAAGGCTCATGACCTTTCACAAGTCCCTTACCTTTTCGGGTCCCCTGTGTAGCCAAGGGTGATAATGACTGCAGTGAATTCCTTAAAGTGGTGATGACGTATCTGTTGAGAAATAAAATCTCCCTGGGGAGCATAGTAATGCATTTAACCAGCATTTATTTTACTTAATGTCTTTCACTTCCGGGTCTTTAGAGTGAGAAAGCCATTACAAATCATGTTGCATGTCACACGTACCAGTCTGTGGACCCAATGCATCCTCATCATCCAAGGAAGTTTTATGAAAACATACATGTTAAGTCTTCACTTCCCGGAATTTGCTCATGTGGTTTGTCTAGGGAGGGAGCAGAGAAGAGGTGAGTGAGTGAGTGAGTGTGTGGGTGTATGTGTTAATGTCCTCAGATGATTCTGATTCTTAGGCTAGGAAACTATTGATCTCATGCAACCATACTACTTGGAAGATAAGAAAATTGTCTATTGTCTGAAAGCACAAATCCATAACAATACTAAGACATGATGTGGGTGATCAAATAGCATTAAAGTTTTTAAGAGATGAAAGAAATTTTATAAAAACTCTTCTCAGGGATATAGTAAGGCTGAAGAAGAAATATTTTGGCAATAAATTGCCTGGAGTGTTTAGGGATGCGGGGGAAAGAGACGATTAAAATCCAGTGGCATTGGTAACTATGTAGGACCTCTAAGCTTTATGCTGTGGAGACAAGTCTTTTTATTGCAAAGAAGATAAGCAAGTTTGTGAGCTGGACAGTCCCACCAGAGATCCTCCTTTTCCTTAGTTACCGCTGAATAGAGCTCAGTTGCTCTTCAAACTAGGGAACTACGGAAGGATTGGAAGGTGCTACTTAGTATACCCTCCTGTCTCCATCCAGACTTGCAGAAGAACTTCTCTAAAGCTGTACAACTAATCTGGGTCAGATTTTAGATGGTGCCCCTTGTCTAAATCCAGGACCAATCTCATTTCAGCACCTAGCACCATTCCACATCCATGTTTAAAAACAAAAACAAAAACTTAGCAATGTTACTTTCAATTAACAAAAGGTCAAGATTTTGTAGTTATCAGCTCCTAATTTCTCTTTCCATTAGCTTTCAGTAAAAATTACTATATGGGTTTATACTTGCTGGGCCATACAAGTACAGTTAAAGCCTACACTAAACTTAGGACTACATAACTTAGGACTAGGTGAGCCTGTAGGAAATGCAGAGCAAAACTAAAGAAAAAGTCAAGAAAATTAGAATATCAGTAAATATGCCATATTATGGTGAAAAACTATAGCTATATCTTAAAAAATCACATGTGTATGTATATTTGTGTGTATGCATATATATACACATACATATATATCTTCATGAACATACATATATATGCACATTTATAATGATGATTATGCTAGTTCACAACTAATCACTTAGTTTTTATTTTTAAAAAAAAAAAAAGTTGAACTCAGAAGATTCAAGCTGGCAGATTAGAGGCATCCAGCACTTTCCTGCTTCTCTTCAAAATAGATCAAAACAGCTGGAGAGCAGCTGTGTATCTAGGTGGGTGACTGTGGGAGAACACTGAAGTTAAATAGTAGACAGGCAGAAACTTGAAGAAACCCTGAGAGTTTGCATGCTGGAACAGAGTTATAAGGAGCACCTCAGCACTAATCACAAAGCAGCACAGAAGAGGGCAAGCATAAAGGTGAAAGAGAGAGTCCCAGTGAGCACCGCTAGCACAGGAGTTGAAACCTTGCAGAAATACAGTCTAAACACAATAGACCTGGGATGGGATCTGCCTAGCAAACTGGCTCTAGAGAAGTCCTCTGTACTTCCCAGCACATTCTCAGGGTGCTGTAATTGTGAGTCAATTCAAGAAATTCTTCCTGGAGCTTACCACCCTAGAAGTCAACAGCCCAAATACTGCATTTTCCTATTTTGAAGTCTCAACAGCAATATTATTATACTATCTCGATGGGTGGCAGACTTTAGAGTGGCCCAGAAGGAGAGCCTCTGACACAAATCCACTGAGAATCCTATGTGACAGGAAAACAGCATATAACGGAATAGAGGATGCTTCCACTTTTAAACTGGTGATTCAGAATGTCAGCTCCTGGAGTCCAAGAGAACAAGAAGTAACATGTGATTGCACATGGGAGTTAAATCTTATAACACCAGAGTCATGGCTGGTGGATTATACAAAGTCGGCCCCTATCCCCACCCCAACCCTTATGAGCGTAGAGAGTTGATACTCCATGGCTTCTCTCCCACCTTCCTGCCAAGCACGTAGCACAAAAGGTGCCAGAGTCCTCGATGTGTCCTGCAATATCTGAAGACAGTCCTGTCCTTGGAATGTGTAACACAAAGGGCACCAGAGAGAACCTTTGCCATACATGTTGTATATTCAGTCACAACCTATCCCTGCTGGAACCTTGACTGATACTTCAACTTAAACAATGAGAGAGAAAAAGTCCTTAGTCGTCAACCCAATCCCAAGGAAGATGATAAGGGGGTGTGATGTTCCACTCCTGGACATTTACCACTGTAGTGACATCAGAAATGGTCATATACACTTGATCTACAAGGAACCTCAGAATAGGTCACTCCCATACCTTGTCAGAGCAGACATTGCTGAGAAGATGTTAAGAGTAGTCATAGAAGGTGCACCCCATATATTCAGCTGTTTATACCACATCTGCCTGAACTATCAAAAGGACCCGAATTTGCAAGACCTAGTGAGAAAGGGGCCCCTGAAGCTCTGATAAAGTACACATGGAGTCAAAACTCACTAACCAAAGCCAAAGAAGCCACAGGGAAATTACACTTGGAATTTCAATGGAAATTAAACTCAACACGATACAACAAACTGATATTGTAGAGCATGTCCTAATGAGACAGCTGTTTACTAAGAAGGCCTTCACATAATAGTGGCAAGAGATATCCTTATCAACATGTGCACAACCTCAAAATAGAAACACCAGACATGTGAAAATGCTAGGCCATATGACACCTCCTAAAGTTCATGACTCTTTGGAAACTGAGTCCAAAGATATCAAAGTAGATGAAATGTCAGCAAAAAAATTCCAAAGAATAATTTTTAAAAATCTATATGGATTTCAAAAGAACATAAATAAACAGTTGAATAAATTGAGGAAAACAGTAAAGTAAATGAATTAGAGACTTAATAAAGAGAGAGATTTTGAAAAAGAACCAAACAGAAATCTTGGAATAGCAAGCTCAATAAATCAGATTAAAAACTCATTTGAAAGTCTCACAAATAGACTAGGTCAAGCTGAAGATATAATATCATGTTTTTAAATATAAGGCTGAAGAATTATCATAGTCAGACAATTGTAAAGAAAAAAAACAAGAAACAATGAACAGAGTGTACAAAATATATGGAATACCATTAAAAGACAAAACATGCATGATTGGAATAGACAAGGAAGAAAACACTTGCTGAAGGAATAGAAAATCTAGTAGTGAAATAACAGCAAAAAAAAAAAAAAAAGTCCCAAATCTTTGGAAAAACAAGTATAGGAGGCATTAAAAACACTATTAGTCATGTCCAAAAAAGAACCTCTCCATGACTTATTATAGCTAAACTGTCAAAAGTGTAGAACTAAGAAAAAATTTTAAAATCTACAAGAAAGAAACACAAAGTCATATTTTAAGACAAACATATCAGAATCACAGCAGATTTCTCAGCAGAAACTCTAAAGGACAGTAGAGTGTAACAGGGTATTTCAAATCCTGAAAGAAACTAATTGCCAACCTAGCTTACTATATCCAGCAACGTTATCCTTAAAAATTGAAGAAGAAACAAAAACCCTCCATGATAAATATAAACCAAAAACATTTGTGACCACCAAACCAGGATTACAAGAGCTACTTAAGGGAATCTTACACCCAAAAGAGGAGGAAAGATAATCATATAACCATGGAAAAGAATATATTTCACTAGAAGAGTAGAATTACAAAAGAATGAAATATTATTAATATGTAATACCCTCAAACTTTAAGATACATAAGAAAGGAAAAAATAAAAATTGAATTTTTAAAACAACCAGAGTTGCAGGGAACAAAATGATAGGAACAAGTACATACCTGTCAATAATAACCCTGAATGTAAATGATATTAATTCTCCAATGAAAAGATGCAGACTGGCTGATTGGATTTCTAAACAAGACCCAACAATATGCTGCCTGCAAGAAACTAGCCTTACTGGGAAAAATACACACAGAATAAAAGGAAAAGGATGGAAAATATTATTCCAAACCAATGGAAGCCAAAAAGAGGCAGAAGTAGTTAAACTAATATCTGACAAAAACAGAATTTAATTCAAAATAACATCAAAGAAAAAAGAAGGTTACTACATATTGATAAAGGGAGCAGTTCATCAAGAATATATAATAATTCTTGGGGTGGGTGTAGTGGCTCGGCGCTAGAGCACTTCCCTAGCATGTGCGAGGCCCTGGGTTCAGTCCTCATCACCACATAAAAGTGAATAAATGAATAAAATAAAGGTATCTACAACTAAAAAATAAACAAATATTTTTTTAAAAATATAACAATTCTAAATATATATGCACCAAATTTTTGGAACACAATTTTATAGACAAACACTACTGGACATAAAGGGAGACATAGGCCCCAATACAATAATAGTGAGTAAGTCCAATACCCCACTTTCACCAATAGATGGATCACTCATGTTAAACCATAAACCAAAAAACATCAGAGTGAAATTATGCTATAGATCAAATGGACTTAAGATACACTTACAGAATATTTCATCCAATAGCTACAGAATACACATCCTTTTTTTCAGCACCTGAAGATTTTTCAACTATGAATCACATATTAGGAAAAAAATCAAGTCTCAACAAATTAAAAAAATGAAATAATTTCTTATATGTTACCATAACATAATGAAATAAAACTAAAATATATTAAGAGAAACTACATGAATTTTACAAATACATGGAAATTGAGTAATCCATGTTTGAATGAATGGTGGGCCATTGATGAAATAAGGGAAGAAAATTTACTGCTGAATTTCATCAAACTTTTAAAGAGTAATTATTAGCAGTGCTCCTCAAACTGTTGCACAAAATAGAAAGAAAAGGGATACTTCTAAATACATTCTATAAAGTCAGTATGCTTTGCTACCCAAACCTGAGGACACAATGACGTATAAGAAAACTGTATGCCAATATCCTTAATAAACCAGAGATTGAAAAAAAAAATCCTCAATGAATTACTTGAAAATTGAGTTCAACAGCACAATTAAAAAGATTATACACCATGTTCAGGTTGGGTTCATTGGAGGGACAGATGCAAATCAATATATAATCAATATATAATACAGCATGTAAATAGAATCAAATGAAAATCATATAATCATCTCTACAGATGCAGAAAATGCTTGGATAAAATTCACCATCCCTTTACAATAGAGTCCTGGCCAAATGAGGTACAGAAGGATCATACTTCAACATAATAAAGGCTATATATGACAAACCCATAACCAACATCATACTGAAAGAGAAAAAATTGAAAGCATTTTCTCTAAAATTAGAAATGAGATGGGTGTATATTCTCACCACTCTTATTCACTATGGAACCTGAAATTTTAGTCAGAGCTATTAGGCAAAAGAAAGAAATAAAAAGAATACAAATAAGGAGGAGGAAGTCAATTTATCCCTATTTGCAGATGATGTGATTCTATACTTAGAAAACCCCAAAGACTCCACCAAAAGACTCTTGGAACTGATAAATCCTGCAAAGTAGCAAAATACAAAGTCAACATACAAAAATCTATAACTGTTGTACACATTAATAATGAACTTGCTGAGAAAGCAATCAGGAAAGCAATCCCATTCGCATGACCTCAAAAAAAAGGAAGTAAAAAGGAAAGGGGACATGATCAAAGTACAGTATATGTATATATGGAAATGTCACAGCAAAACCCATTAAGTTGTACAATTGATATGCTTTAATAATTATAATAAAAAAGAAAGTTGAACAAAGAAAAGTAACATGAGCCCTATTTCTTAAAATAATATGCAGACATTTCCCACTTTTTGAAATTTGATAAAGCAAAATTAAGGCATGTAAATCAAAGGATAATTATTTATAGTGAGAAAAATTTTTTTAGAAATAGAAAATTATAAATGTCCCAGAGAAACTATAACTAGGTGTATAGAAATAGTAACACATGATGAGTTGAATTCGACTCTTCTCCAAATTCCTAGATAACAGGAGGAAGTTAAGATATGGAGGGTAGGAGAAGAATGAAGTTTGTGTGCTTTTCCTCTGTTTTCCTCCCAGAGCTGTGGCCTTTCACTGAGGGCCACATAACCTAGGTAATGACCCACTTTGGGGTCACTGGAACTCTCTGTCCTCTGATCCCTTTCAGGTTGAGGGACGAAGGTGGTTCCCAACTATTATCAGCCTCAATATGCCGCAAGAATCCTTGTAACTTTTCATACTACTTCCTCACCACCTTATAAGTACCTTCTTTATTAAACTCCCTGATCTTCCACATTGAGTGTAGGCCTCTACTTCTCCAGAAACCTAACTGTAAACTGGCTATATGGTGACTTTGAACAATTAATTAATTTCTTCCATTGTGTAATGAGATAATAGCATTCATCATAGACCTTTAGGAGGATTTAAAGAGTTGAAGTTGATTTTTATTTCCCTATCCAAATCCTTTTTACTTTTAGAAGGTGACCAGGAAATGTTGAGTAGAAATGTTAAGTCTTACCCTGAGTTCAGATAAGAGATATTCCTCTGTGCCAAAGAGTTCCCACACTGTGACCCATGGTTATCAAACTCCAAGCAACACTCTCAGAGCAGAACACAGTATGTCTTATGTACCCACAGTGTACATGTGTGGAGAACTTGCAGAGATAATAGGTCTACATGGGTGAGATACTCAGAGTGGAAGCCTGACACTGAGTAACAGGGATATGAACAACTCTAGGACTTTCACTTTATAATTAACAAAGCCTATGCAACAGGTCACCTGGGAGCCCAGGTACAAAAATAAGACAATGTCTTTCTATAATGAGGGCAGTCATACTTCTTCAAGTAAACAATGTGGGTGCTAAGTTGCTATTTGGAAACAAGTTATTATTGCCTGGAAACTGACTCTAATGATTATTTGACATCAAAGAAGTTGATTTCAAATGATAACAAAGCCACACATCCACATTCAATAAATGTTTGTTGGATGTTTCTTTGTATAACCCTTGTGCTAGGTACTTCAAAATATGATATTTATTTACAATATTGCAATTTGAAATCAAGAGAAAACTAATAGATTTCAAGATTCCCTTATCAGTCTACCTCCATTGTTTTTTGCTCCAATGCAAATTATTAGATGAAAAATGTTTTCACATCCTTTTCCTAAAGTAGTGACAGCCTCTGTCACTATTTGTTTCCGATATTCAGCTTTCTCCTACTGTAATAGTAAATACAAAGGTGGGGAAAGGCTGATTGCACTCATGTGCTGCTCCACTCTATGCATTATTCGGAGTCCTTCTCTACATTTTGTACATTGTCATAAAGGATTCTAATTTTAAAGAGAAAGAAACATTTGTGATTGAAGGTAAATCAGTAATAGTTGTCTATGATAGAACCAGTCAGTGTCTCATTAAAAGTACTTACTTGTTTAACTATTTCCAATAAAATCACAAATTAAGCAGATCAAATAAGTACATGAAACCTTAAAAGACAATCAACAATACATGAGATACATCCATACATGACTGGCTGCTGAGTGTCAGAGAAAAAAAAATATTATATACCACACATGTGTGCGTGCACACACACACACACACACACACACACACACACAAGCCTCAACAAGGCAATATAAATATAGTAACTCTGTATAGCTATTTAGTTAGGATAGAAAGAATTTGCCCAGCTTTTACTATTATTCTTCCAAGTTTATTCCATCATTTGTTTTTATGTTTTATTAAGTGGAGTGGGGAAAGCCATGAACAAAACATTATTATTTATGGCGAATCTGTTGTGTGTGGCTCAATAAACTGGATCAAAGTTTCTTAGGCAAGGCCCCAAATTCAGTGAAATTAGATGATTTATTGAGATCTTCAAACACAAACTAGAAATAGTATATAAAAAGGCTGTGGTCAATAGCCATATTAATCATAAAAGTGTTGACTTGCTGCAAGTATTAAATAAATTTAACTTTTATAGGGTGTCTCACACAGTAATATCCTTCAGGGATAAAACACATTCCCTGTTGCTTTAGCTTCAGCTTGAGCCAAAAAGTGTGACATAGACCGGTATAAACTCAAACTTCAACTAAAAGCAAGCAACTTAATACATATCTAAGTAAAAGGTATTTAATACTCATGCCAAGGAGACAGAATTTCTGTGTTTTAAGGATCTCCATCTGCAAAATTTTAAGCTTTGGATTTTCTTCTCACAGAGAAGAGACATTTGTTTTGATTACTGCAAGGGAGTTTGAGATTTTTCTGTGTAAATTGTAGACCTTTCATCTTTTCTGCATGAATGTAATAAAATGAAAAGTTTAAATTTTCAACCATGATTATATAGACTGTAAACTCCTATATATATTCCTCTATTCCACAGTATAGAAATGCATTTTGCTCTTTTATGTTTTTATTTTTTCAGTTTAAACCTCAGTTGCGTTTCATCAGTTATAAAGCAGAAAGCTGGTAAAAATGATATAGAATATGTCTTTGGGCTTTTCTGAAGAACTGTCCATATAAAGCCAAAATAACTAAATCCCAAGTAATTAGTAGGATCAATCATAGAAATTGATATATCAAAGACCTGTGTTTGTAGAGAGCCCTGTCCTAGCCCCTTGACAGATGTGAGGAGTGATTAGAAGAACAAAAGAAGAGGAGGGAGCACTTTACTGCATTTGGCCAAGGGTTCTGGCAAAACTTCCTGAAAATGGAACCAAGAGTTTCTTATTCCTTAAGATGAAGATGATGTATTTGCCCTGTCTGCCACACAAGGTTGTAGTAAAATCCAAAGAGATCATTTTGTAATAAAAGTGCTTTGAATATTATAAAATGCTTAAATAAATATCTCTTCCGCTCCTCCTCTAAAGTTCAAAGTGACAGCTGGAGGACAGGCAATGAGTAAATTGGGTAAAAGATGGAGATTAAGTGAAAGCATATGGGACAGAGGCCCTTTTGGTCACCTCCTCTTTACACTCCGATTCCTGTCACTCTTCAAGAAGCATACAAAAATTAGTGGATTTGTCTGATTCCAGACTATGCATGGCCATGGTTATTCATGAGAGGGATCAGGGTGCAGCGAAAGTCATGCAAGGATATGACTTTCTCTTCTTCCTCCCTGCTGTGTAAGGCTGACTCCTAAGTGTTCGGTAGGAGTTAGGGACACCAAGATGGTGGAGGCAAGATATAAGAAAGATGTTGCTGAAGAATAAAACTGGAAGATAAGTCATGTCCCTATTGACAATAAGTCCTGTTACCAAGACAACTCCTGTCTCTGAGGACTTATTCCTTGAAAACTCCTGCCACGGGTTCCGTGTTTTAAAATGACCATTGGGGGTAAATTGGGTGGTATTATAATTAGGTTTTCTAAACTAACCAATGGGGGAAAATATTTTAATAAGGTAACATAAAGTAACCAATGGGAGCAAATGGGGTAAGATTTTTAATCTGGTTCCTGTAGGAAAGAGAATGCCTCACAGCTTGGTATATTAGACAACTAATTCCCAGACACCCGGGCCTTGAGCCCCTCTTTCTCGCTTGACCCCTCCACTCTGCCTTAAAGAATGCTACCCTCACTGCCACTTTCAATGAAACTGTACTTTGTCTGTTACTTGTGTGTCTTGCTGGATTCTTTGTTCGGGACACCAGAGACCTGGATTCCCACTGGACACCCTGACAATAACATAAGGAGGTAGTCCTGGCCAACTGACCTCTTAATACTTTCCATCTTAAATATATATCCTCTCTTCTTTTTAGTATTCCACGATTCTATCATGCCAACCAGAATATGAAAATACTCCAAGACGTAGGTTAGAATTTAATAGAGATTCTTCAGAACTCAAGAGTAGAGCTCTGCACTGGGATTTGGGCACAACCCCGGGTGTCAATAAAAAGATTGTATTTCCTGTGCCATTGTCACTTTGAAGACTCTCTCTCTTGAGAACACTGTGAAGAGAAGTGGTGAGGATCTAGGGTGCTTCAGCTCCCATCATTAAAGTTCTTCCTGAACAAGCCACAAGAATTTCCTTTAGCATTAGTTATTCAGTTGTCCAAAAGTCATCCATTTTGTTTCAGGTGCACAGATCAACAAAGCAGATGAGGACCTTGCTTTTGTAGAATGTGTGTTTTATGGGGAAGTGTATCCTAATAGCAAGAGAGAGGCAGAGAAGAACAGAGGAAGAAAAGAGAATGAGATGGGCTTTTTGGCTACTTTATATTTCTTCTAGGGATGCTCCCTCTAAGGAAGTCATATTAAGCTGAGAAGAGGGTGCAGATAGAAGGAAAGCTCTGCAGTACAGTAGGTGGAGGCTGCAAAGACAGCTGAGCAGCAGTCATTGAAGCTGGAGGAAAAACCAGGAGAGTATGCAGTTCCGTCTTTTTACTCAGGATTTATAAATGAGAATTTATACTTGCCATGAACAAATGCCAACATTTTATGGCTATTAGAATGAAAGAGTTGCAGAAATTTCATAAGATTTCTTAACAAACCTATTTGTGAAAGACTCACATTTCATAGCTTTTGCTCCTTTGCTAGTGAAGCAATGTTGTCTGATCTTCTTAAGAGGTTATTACTGCTCATGCTGCAAGAGTCAAGGCAGGATTTCAGACAGAATTGGAGGACTTTGAAATGAACTTGAATTCTTTACCCACATTATTCAGCATAAAGTACGTCTTACCTGGGACTGTCAGCATGGTTTGAAAATACTTCAAATTCAATTGTTTAATGATCAGGTTAGTAGTAGTAATGGCTTTAAAATCATATTGTGGTATCTCAATCCATATCAATTCCAATAAAGGTAACTCAAATGTTTCAGAAGTAAGCCCAGTCTTATTTTTGATGCAGCAGAAACGTCTGTGGGCCATAATGTGGTTTTACAAAAGACGACAGGTGGGAAGAAGCAAATTTACACAGGAAATTTTGGAACAGTGAGAGATGAGGCTAAAGAGTATTGATTTGAGATTTTTGTGTAGTTTGGAGGTCAAATGGAAACCAGATGGCTAAAAGAATTGTTAAATATTTGCTTTACAATCTGATAGTAGTGAGGGGAATAATATGTGTGTATAGCCAGAATTCCAGCCATCTTTATGCTGGGTATGAGTCCCAAAGGACTTCTTATAATGAGTCCTAAGGGAACATGTGTAAGATTGTTCATCATGACTGTTTTTACAGAAGAAGAGACTTTGAGACATCCTAGGAATCTATCAGTATGAGAATGGATAAATGGATAATGAAAATATGGTAGATGAATATTCTGGACATATAAATCTATACATAGAAATATGTCCAGAATTTAGAAGTACAGTATGGAGTAGAAAAAAGAAGCAGAAAGAAATTTACAGGACAATACCATTTACATTTTTTATATGTCCTACCAGCATTACACTTCATGAGGATCCATTTGTATATTAAAAAAAACCACAAAATTAATCACATTAGTGCAGGTGCCTATGGAAAAGGGTTGGATGAATGTGGGGACAGATGATGGAGGAAAAACAAGAAAATAAAGTGCAAGAAAAAGAGAGGTTGTACCTTGATAATGTGCTATGAAATTGAGAGTATGTCTCCTTTCTCTGCTTCTAAGGACAAAAATAATTTTTTTATTTTGTTCTTTTTAGTTATACTTGACAGTAGAATCTATTTTGATATATTTATAGAAGTATGGAATATATCTTATTCTAATTATCATCCCAGTCTTGTGGACGTACATGATGTTGAGATTCACTGTGGTGTATCCATATTTGTTCATAGGAAAGTTATATCAGATTCATTCCACTGCAAAAGCAATTTAAAAAAAAACCATAATGTTGCTTTGAGTCACTTCCCCAAATCTCAGAAGTCAATGAATATAAATCCTATTCAGTAAATATCAGAAAAAGGCAATGATGAAGATGATGCAGCAAGACAGAGGCCAGAGGGTGTCCCTGATGTTCCCAGCACACTAGGTCCAGACCCCAGCTGAACTTGTGGATGGGGGCTGGGTGTCTGGTTCTAAGAAGCACAAATATAGCACTGGAGAGGGGTGAGTGTTAACGCTTGCCTGGTGGCCTTCAATGTAGAGAGAATGACTCATTTCCCCACATGAGTAGTCTGGACTTGAGAGTGTTACAAGAACAATGAGAGGATATCAAAACCATGCCATGTGCAACAGGGGAAAGAAAAAGTCGTATTCTTCCTGCTTCCCTCCCTGTTAGCTCTTGAGAGGCCTGCAGATGTTTTCCTTCTGACTCTAGTCTCTGCTTCCCTCTGTGACCCCTTCCCCTCGTACTGATTTTGTTTTTAACTTTCTTTGACTCTCAGTCTCGGCCTCCTGACTTCCTTGTAACTAACACCATACCTCTGTCAGCATGGCATCCACTTGAAGATTATTGCTTTGTGCTGGCATCTGAGAACTTCCTCCTCTCCTGACCCTGACAGCCACCACTCAGGGCTGTATATTTGGAAAAGGGAGGAAGGGCAGAGGCTCCCACACAGAAACATCTGGGTTAGTGCCCGTTCCCTCAGATCCACTTGGAATAATTTTCTTCATACTAGGTTGGCTATCAGAGTGGGCTTAATGTTGTCCTTGAATGGATGGAAGAAAGATCACATCCATATTTACAGATCTCCTTCTTATTTGAGATCTGAATGTCTGTGCCCAAGTTCTAAAGAAGTCACAGACCAGGAGAAGACAATAACTTGCCTAGGTTAGAACCTCGAGCAGTAAGCTAATAGGGATCCTTTTATAATTCATCACTGAACTGCCCTCCTTATGTAACCAAGGGAGGAATTTTCTTTGGATTGAGTGTCTGTTTCCTGTTCTGATAATTAGCACCTGCTCCAGATTTGGATGAGAATGTCACGTGCAGGACCAGCATCTGGTGTCTCAAGCCAAAGTGAGCTTAGAAGACTCCATATGTGATCAGAAAGGGGAAAACTTTCTGGCTGAGGTTTTCATTAGGCAAATGAAAGCTTTAGGGTTTCATTTTACTTCAAAGACAAGATCCTTCAAGCAGTATATCCTGTTGCGCTGGTAGTGGTATTATATTAATAGCCATGAGGTACAGGAGCTGGAGAATGGAATACAAGGCATCCGCTTCCTGGCTGTAAAATGTGAGTGGTTGGGCAGTGCCAGGGGTTTCATGAAATTTAAGACATGATTAAAATATTCCTAAAATTCTCAGAAAGTTTCCCCCCCGAAAAAAATGTATTTGCCATTTTGTGATGGAGTAATTCCTGGAAATATTTCAGTAACCAGAGGCTAACTTAGCTACGTTGTATGAGCAGCACCATAGATCAACTCAGATATTACAAGCAGCCACTCTAATGTAACTCTTCACATTTCATTCTACCTTTCAACCACCTACTGCTAGCTGTGTTTACTTAAACAGATGGATGCAACCAAAGAATGTCACACTTATTCAGTGCTTACACTGCCTGCCTAATGCAAGGAACTCATAGTGAAAAGAAGAAAGAAAACCGTCAATGATCCACATGCATATATCTACTTTCCTTTGCTTCCAAAGTCTGTATTCCCCCATTCTACCCAAGGTTAACCCATTGCTTGTCCTCCAGATCCTTACTCTGGTTATTGTCCTTCTTTCCTGTACCTTTTGCTTCCATTGGCTCCTTCCTAAATTGTATGTATTAACCTACCACCATTAACCACTCTTTTTCTTGATGCTGCATCACACACCTATTGATGTCTCATGTCTCCATTCTCTTCTGCCTTTTCTTCTCCTCTTCACTTCCCTGTCTAGTGCAATTTGATTTCTGACATTATCATGTCATTATCATTTCTACTTCTTTCACTCTGGATGCTAGTGAACCCCTGATTGCTATTTTCCCTAATTCCCTGGTCTTAAAGGATGGCTCTGCTATACTCTACATTGTTTTATCATCCCCATGACTTTCATCACTGCCCCAATTTATCAATTCCCCTCTTAAAAATCAAAATGCCCCACATGTCTCTCCTCACATGCTCCTACTTGTCTACTTTTTCCTTAAAAAGTTAGTATTCATAAGGATTCCATCCTTGGGCACTATGGTTATTATTGGACATACTCTCACCAGAAAATCTTATTCACTCTTCAAGCTTTCAAACACTACTTAAATGTTAAAATTCCCAAATGTATATTAACAGCACAGTCTCTCCAGATGTTCAGAGTCATTATCATAAAGCCTGCTAACCATCTCTAACACGTTTTCAGAAAGCACTGATCTCATCCTTGTTACCTTCTGAGTTGTTTTACCATCTTCTGAGCATCTGAATCACTCATATCTAAAACCTGAGTTTTCCATAGTTCTTCTCCCTCTGCCACTCACCAAATATGGCTAGTGTTGCTTCTTTCATACTCTTCATCTGGCACCTCTTTCCAATCTCAAGTACTACTACCCTAGTTCCATTCCACGCTTGCCCTTCACTATCCACTCTCACACAACTGTGGTTTCACTGGTCTTCAGGGTTTTGCTTTATCTTTTACCTGCACCATCTCTCCCTCTGCCTATGTTCCAGCATCATGAGCTTTCTTAGGTTGTGTATGTGCTATGCTTCCTTTCCCCGAAAGGCTAGCAATTATATTATTTCTTCTTTTTTGAACAGCTACTCATTCCCCCATTACCTTGTTAACACTCACCTATCCTTTAGATTACACCATCAAATGTGATTTCTTCAAGGAACCCTTGCTCATCCTATCACCCCATTTCTTTCATTCTAGAATAGCATTTGGTGAGGATGTAATTGTACACGTGATGACTTGATTAACATACATCTCCATTATTTTATAAGCTCTTGCAGAAACTCTGCATTGAATTCCTCACAAATAGCACAGTTCTGCTACACAATATGCAATCATATTTAAAACATAAATGAATAAAGAAATAACAAGCCACTGAAGACGCAATGGTTACATTACAGTCTGATGAAGTTTGAAGGACGTGACCTTAGAACATGAAAACCTCCGCAATTCTGTTTTCTTGTGGTTGTGTTTGAGGATCATGATATGTGGTATATATAAAAGATCTTAAGACTTATAGAGTCTTGAGATGTTACTTTTGTACCTCTAATATGAAGATTTTTTTTCTTTTTTAATGGGTGCTTCATAATTATATGTAAGAATGGAATTTGTTGTTATATATTCATACAAGAACAGATTTATTTTTCTATAATATAATGGACAAGAGGAACATTGTCCTTATTGTCTTGCATAATGTAAAATAAGAGTAGTGCTTCCTCTCACCCATGGTTCACTTAAGGTTTTTCTGAATATGTCTTTCTTTACTATCTCCCTTACTGTCATAAAAGGAAGAAGAAAGTAACACAAAGATTTTCAGAATTCAGATAGACAGTGACATTTTGAAGCAAATGGAAGTTAGGGTTGTGAGTTAAATTTCTATTCGTGATATTTCATCTACTGAGATTCATGGATAAATATATAAATCAAAAAAGTAAGCATCCAAAGTAAGATGAAAGTTATATTTCTACTGTGGTGGCTGTTTCAAATTATGTATTTCCTATCACCCATGTATTTGGTGAAAAGCTAAATGGCAATATAACACTCTAAACATAACTCACTACCTGGCATATCAGAGAAGCTAGAAATGCCAACTTAAAGGAGACTATAGACTGTCAAATTCATTGTTTTATATAAACCTTCAGACAAATTCGGCAAAACTGAATATATTTAAGTATGGGATGAAAAACAGCAAAAAAAAAAAAATGCAAAGGAAAAGAATGGAACTTGAGCAGACATTCCACCTCCCCCCACCCCCCCAACCCACCCCCACCCCCCCAAAAAAGAAATCTGCCCGTGATTCTGAGGCCTGTAGTCAAAACTGTAACTATGGCCTAAAATGGGACCAGGTTTGGTCTGGCCCTTCCATCAATACTTTTCTTATTTGAATGACTTTCATCATGCTCTAGTGACTGTTATTTTCTTTTCCTTTACCAATGGAAATCTATTTTACCAAGATCTCATGCAAAGTGCAGTTATAAAGAAGACTTTCGATAAGACATGATATAGAAAATATTTTAAGAAGTAGAAAGTAGTTCATCATGTAACTGCCCACCCGTTTTCAAAGAAAAAAATATTTAAAATAATCTATTAAATGCTCTTACTCTTTCATTTTGGCTTTCCTTTATTGCACAAAATTTTCAAACAATTACCTAAAGAAAGTTCTTCTATGATCTTAGATAACACACATTTGTGTAGGTATATATGTTTATACATATACAAACATTTGTAAGCACATATCTATGAGACCACCTCTTAACTGTTTTAACAATGAGATAACTTCTCAGATTTTCCTGTCATTACATAAAAGTGTTTTCTAAAAAGCCAACCTCAGGAATGAATAACAGCCCAAAAAAAAGGCCTGAGAAAAAAGAAGTTATATTGGCAGGGCAGGAGCCAACATAGGAATAAAGGCTTCTGGCCCCTCCCTGTCCTCCTGGGAGACGCAGATGAAGGAAGAGTAGCCTGTGATCCAGAAGGAAGGACACTGAGTCAGATTCTTTAGGTGATTAAAAGACACAAAGTACAAAAAAAGAGGAAGGTATGGGCTGAGAATCAAGATAGATTATAAAAGACTGCACATAGAAAAGGAGAGTCTGCTAGCAAAAGATGTTGGACTTCTCCCCCCTCCCCTTCTCTTGAAAAAGAGCCATAGAAAAACTGGAATAGAAATGCTTTTATCTAAAAAGAAAGAAATGAATACATGTAATTTCTGGGTCATCAGAATAGCTCAGCTGCCAATCCCAGCCCCACCTCACAGAGAAGAATTGGGCTAATGACCTCGAAGGTTTCTTTTCATCCATAGAAGATGGAAACACCCTCAGCTGGGACTGGAGGAGACAGGGGATCCCCCTCAAGAGCAGCTTTAACTAAGTTGTAGTCTGGGGAGCTCCAAGGGGTTTGCTTTCCCCTCTAGTAGTTCCGTGCCTGGGGACTGCAAGATGTTATCAAGAGTTGTAAAGGTGCAGGAGAAAGGCAGTCAATCTCCCCAGGCCTGTTTTTCCTCACCTGTAATACAAATTAGGAAGCCCCTCGCTTACACTACACATCTCAAAGGCTTTCCCAGCTGCTTTAGCATATCAGAAACATCTTTTATAAATCCCCAAAGCCTAAGTTTAAAATACTAATACTGACCCCAAATTCCTTTCTGTTGGTGTCAAACTCAGCACATTTATGAATGACTCCAAAAACACTCCTCAGTAGGTCGAACAACACGTATCCAAGAGGTTAAATGGGAAACAGTGGGAATTACTTATACAGTTATTTTATAAACAAACATCAGTTAGGACTGAACTCTGTACTGATTGGGAGGTGACTTAAGTCCAATTTCCTGCTCCCTCCCACTCTTTCTTTTCAGGAAGACAGCCTTAAGTGCTGCAAAAGGAGCCCCTGCTGGGAGTCTCCCCTCCTCCCCAAGATCCTGACAGGAAGAACTGCCTTTTGTCACAATTTGACTGACTTGTGAGTGACACTGGAATGCTCCATCTTGCTCAGTCTGAAGGACAGTGGCACTAATCCTAAAGGACAATAGAGAAGTTTTTTTTTTTTTTTTTTTTTTTTTTTTAAAAAGCAAATGGTTTGGAGAGAAATGGACCAAAATCTCATAGAATGAGGGAACTTGAAGAGGCATCTGAATGACAGCTTGTGAGAGGCCTATCAATCAATCCCAGGGGCTCCATACACCTGCATGCTATTTCTATCAATGAGACTTTACCAAACCCATTATGATGCAAAGTTGTGACTCTAAACCAGGCCACTCCATAAAGCTCTCTGGCCTGGTCTATAGAAGCCCGGGTCAAGGCAGGGCGAGAACTCAACCCAGCAGGCTTTAAGGAGCACCTTAGGGTTCAGAGCAGACCTTTTCCTTTTTCTGCCTTTGTGCAGCAGATCTCCTTCTGCAGTTCTTGGCTCTGATCTCAGCCCCTCTCACGCGCCGCCTTGGCTATCTGCCTCGTCTCCTGCTGTCCTCATCTGTAGGAGCTGCGCAGCTCAGCAAGAAACTGTTCTTAGTGTGCCCATCACAGCACTGGAAGAAAAAGAATATTGAGATAGTTGCCTGAAAAGCAAAAGAAGCTCTTGTCACAGTGCCAAATCCACTCTTTTAAGGACTTCTGATTTTACAAAAGGAAATCCCCCCAAACTAAAAGTTAAAGATGAAAAAGCACCAATGTCTTAAAATGGACAGTTCCAGGTTTTTTTTCCAGTGCAGTGAAAAACATGAACATCACCAGAGAAATGCCCTCTTCATGAGGGCTGGTTAGGTTTTCAGAGAGCAGGTTGGTATTCGTGGTTCAGAGAGAGTTGCAATGATTCTGTGTTAGATATTGTATACAAATGTCTTCCTACCAAGATGAAAATATTTAACCATGCAGGACTCTGTGTGATTGCTATTATTCATTCTGGAATTACTGTTTTATTTGATAATTATACAATCGGATAAGATATATGAAGACAGCTGTCCTAATGTGTAAATGGGCAGATCCTTCTGGTAATTATATCTGTTGATCAGAGACCTGCTGTTTTATTGATATTTATTCTTTGTGATACTGTCAATACGTCTTGCTTTATATTCAGAAATGAGCATCAAAATTCCACTCACCTGTGACACCATTTCAATGTGAAATATATTTAGTGTTAATTGACTTATAAAGCTTGAATTACAAAATAAATTTGGGACAGAAATGTTCTACAATCCATAACATGAGCCTTAAGAATTAGGTAGTCTATTAAATGCTTGGTCACTCTCAGTAAGTGCCCTATCAATTATATCTTTAATTATTGTTATACATCAAGAGATGCTTTTTTAGCAAGCATTAATGGAGGGATGAAGGTTTGGATGAAATGTGGTTTCTTGAAGCTTATACAAGGAAGATGTTTGTGATGATTGTTTCTTAAACTTGAACCTTAAATATCTTCTTTAAATGTGTGAGAGTAAAAGTTCAAATTTTAATGGAGTTTGTTTTACTCCTGTGGGAAATAATGAAAGATAGATGCTTCTGGGTTTATAATAGGTGTTCAAAAAATACTTGTTGATTGGTTAAGCATCGACTCAAAAAAGTAAGGAAAATAAATTAAGGTTTATATCTTAACTGGGGCTCAAAAAATCCTTGGACTGAGTGCTATGGTCACTTATTATGTAATTTAAAATTCAGATAAAAGTAACTTTTATCTGTCTTTGGTAATTTTCTCCTTAAAACTGATTTTTCTGGATCTTAATTTTTATGAGAAAAACAAGGCATAATTTATACCCGAGGAATAGAAAGACTTTCCTTATTTTATGGCAATAAGATGATCAATAGAGCCATAAATTCTTAGTACACTTAAGTCATGTCCTGAAGCTTCTTCTAATAATGGAAGACTTTTTTTTTTTTTTTTACCAAGAATTACTGGCTCTTTCATTTCTATGTAACTTGGATCAGGAGCAGAAACCTGCAAAAATACAAATGCTTCCAAAAGTTCACTTGAATTAAAAATGGTAATTGAATCCTAGTGTCTTATATTCATAACCTAGGCATAATTATATCCACTTCTCTGAAGACCTTGCTATTCTAAGCAGACACTTATAAAATACAACTGTTTCTCTATAGCACCATTTTTATATTGTCAAAATGATGGGTGAAGATGGCTTAGAGGAGTCAAGAATCCTGCATTTTGGTTTCAGTTCTATCCTAACCAACTATGCATCTTGAACAAATTAAGCCTTCCTCATCTGTGAAATTAAGTCAGATTAGATCATCTCCACTGACTCTTTTCTTTAGTATTTCAGAGGCTGGATGTCTTCCTTAATAATAACCCATTTTTTTTTTTCATGTATTGAGAGCTTCTATGAGTTAATCACTATGCTGGTGATAAATGTGTAGAAGTATTACCTGTATTTTCTTGTTTCATTTATAATCACTACTGCCATTTTCCGGGCAAAGAAACCAAGACTTAGAGGTGTTAACTGACCTACTCAACATCTCACAGCTAATGAATGATAAATGTGGAGTTGCAGTCATATATTCTGACTTCACTATTCCACCAAAATTTTCTGAGACAGAAAAGATTGTAATGTAGTGATAGTTTTTAAACTCTGTTGAGTTCCCTAGAAAACTGGCTCTGAGGTACAGAGTAGGGAGCAGAAGATTTATCAGGGACTGTTTTGATGGAAGAGAAAGGAAGGAAGTAGGATTGGAGAGAAATGGTGAGCTTCAAGGCAGCCTCAACACTTGTTTTAACCTATCCTACTGGGAGTTCTAAAGATGTGATGACCAGTCAGGGCTGTCCTGAGTTCAAGCAGGAGGCCTTTATATTTGCCCATCAATCAATCATTGGATACAAGAATCCCTGGGAAGAGGGTGTGACCTTGAGCCTGACTGATCACCACAGTCCCTGTATGGGGCTGTCATCTGAGGGCTTGCAGCTGGCAGCCCTCCCAGAAGCTGAGGAAAGGAGTCTTTATTTCTGGAGAAGGGCCTGGGCGGCTCATCCAATATGGAAAGATATGGAAATATAAGAATCTGGGCTATTTATAAAAGAATGCTATTAAAAAGCCAAGCTGACTTCTAGTACTGGAGTTAAAAAAAAAGAAAAACTAATCTGAGATCCCTTTTATTTATTTTTTTTGAAAAATATTCATGAAAAACATTTTGCATAATAATGTAATATACAAAATTTAGGATTTTGATGATGAAGAAGTTAACACTCTTCCACTGCTGCCCAAGATACTGTCCTCATGTCTATCCAGGATCCAAGCTGCTTCTATGAGCACTCTGAGGATAGGTAGCCACTCAATAGTTACCCTCTTGAAAAAGAGTACTACACATGCATTCCTTTGTTCATTTGTTTACTTATTTAGTGATACTGTGAAAATATCATGAGTCTTGGAGTCAGATATGATTCAAATTGCAGTTCTTCCATTGTGCATACATTACTCTGTGGATATGCATATGTACACATGTGCACATTTAAAAGCAATGAATTTCGCAGCTTCCTAAAATGTAAAATGTGGATTGAAATTAGTTAATTAGATTATACTAAAAATTGTATCAAATAAATTGCTGCAGAAATATTAATCTCCTGATGAGATGTCTGGTTTGTATTAGGTGCACAGTAAAAGTTCTTTTCCATTAAATTTATACATCCATATATACCAGATTTGGAGAATACAAAGTCCATGCTTCCTAGAAGATAACCTTCTGCAAAAGGAAAAACACATTTTAAAGGTAATTGCAATTCACTGTAGCAATCTTCCAATGGAAGTATGAAGAAAATGCTAGGGGAACACAGAAAATGTCAGCACAATATTCTACAAACAAGAGATAGAAAAGGTTGTGTGCAATGGCACATGCTTGTAATCCCAGTGACTTGGAAGACTGAGAAAAGAGGATGGCAAGTTCAGGGCCAGGCTTGGCAACTCAGCAAGAACTGTCTCAAAATTAAAAATCAGGGAAAAAGATGTAGCTTATCTACAGTGTGAACCATACCTGGGTTCAATCCTCATTACAACAAAAAACAACAAAAAATTGATAACTCCAAATGTATAGAAGCTTCAATTATAGCAGGTTAATAGGGCCTTCTAAAAAGTAGTGATATCATTTCTTACACTTTGTCTCCTTTTATTTTGGGTAGTTTGGGTTTCTTTTATTTAATGCTAAGAACTAATTTTTAGTCAATTCTTAATACTCATCTTATTCTCTTCTTCTTCTTCTTCTTTTTTTTTTTTTTTTTTTGGCATTGTTTAACAAAGCTAATTACTCTTTCCCTCATGTAATATTTTCTGAAAGCAAATGGAAGAGAATACAGAGAGAAAAAGAAATGGAGGCAGACCTCAACGGATCAGCAATGCTTTATTAAGCATCAGAGGGGCACATTTTCAAGAGGGAAAATGAAAACTGGCTACAATAAGGGTTTGAGTTTTATATGGTTTTGAGGGGCTGAGTTCTGGCAGGAAATGTGTTAGTTGCAGCTGGAGGGAGACCTTGGACAGTCAGGGGAACAGCTGAAGATAAGGAAATTTTCACCAAATTCAGGGCCCATGACTCTCCCTTTCTCCTTGGGGCTTGTTACTTTCCATGTTTTTCAAAGGGTGTGGATAGAGACCATGGGGGCTCAGTACTGGGGTCAGCCAGTTCAGGTAGAGGTGGGGGACAGGTGTGACTCCCTTCTGTGCTCTCCCCATTTTTCCTTCATGCCTTCCCTCCAGCTGAGGCCTGGGCTTCTATTTTATCCCGCTGCCATGACAAAGGCTCCAATTTACCACAAACGCCTCCCCACACACATGGTAGGAGGGCAGGTAGGGGAACTTGAAGATAAGGGAAGTCCCCTGGGGCATATTTTCCATACCCCTCACTTTCTACTTGACATCCAAAACATTATCTTCTCTCTTATTTCACAGAATGCTCTCTCTCATGCTCCTCTGCTGCTTATCCTTCCCTTCTTTACCTCAGTCACACCTAGTTTGTCCCAGGGTTCCGTTTCCTCTGACCTCCTCTCCAGTCTAAGGATATCATTCCCTGAATGATCACAACCTGACCTGACTCTACATACTATCTGTATGCTGAGAGTTCCCAACAGGGAGTGGTAGCAAAATCCTTACCTGTGGCTCCAGTTTTGTTCTTCACCAGGGCCAGAGTGAGCCTTCAAAACGGTGAGGAGAACAAGACCAATGTTCTGCAAAGATTCGCCACCACCACCCATGTCTTTGCATTGTAAAATCCAAAGTCCTTACAAGCTCCTACAAAATCCAGAATCGTTCCCTGTTATGTTCCTGACTTAATCTTGGTTCACTGACCCCTCAACACAATATTGTAGGCACTCTCCATTCCAGTCCTGTTGCTCTTAGGAAATGCCAAGCAGTCAGGAAAAACAGGTGGACAAGCAGCTAGGAAGCCAAACAAAAATCTGCCAGATCTTCAGCACCTGTCTCTCCCTGAATCGGACCACTCAAGCTTCAGTCATGACTGTGTCTTCCCTTTCTGCCTTCCAAATCTCACTTATCTCTGTGGCCAGCCATTCCGGGGACTCATTGGAGTAGTCATAAAAGCACCACAGTTGTTAATATGGCAAATAGTTCTTTGTTCATGCTGCCGGTTACCTTTCTATTACTGAAGCTGAGGAAGCAATATAGACTAACAGTTAATAGGAAGGTCTCTGGTACCAGAAATCCTAGGGCTGGCTTTTACTACCCATGGTAGATGAGAAAACTTGGCCTTTCATTAGTCCCAACTACAAAATAAGGTAATAATGTAAATAGTTCAAGGGTTGCACTAAGGATTAAAAGACATAAGGGATGTAAAGCACCTAGAACTTGGCAAATACCCCAAATAATTAGCTTATTTGAATTCTTTTTCTATTTAGTGAATGCCATGCATGTAATAATGAAAGCTAAAGCAAATGCCAAAAACTTGGAAGGAGAATTACTGAAGGGGAAAAGGACTAAGCAAGTAATTCAGAAACCAAATAATTAGTCCCCAGTTACAATTTTTTTTTTTTTTTTGCCATAATTACAAAGTTCCTGGTGCCAATTTTAAAGTAGCCATTCTTAGGATATACCTGGATAGTAACAAAAGAGATAAGGAAAATGATATGATATGCTAAAATCTAAGTTTTCCCAAATGCTTTTCATGTCCTTGACCTTCTCTGTTACTTTAAATGTCCCTTCTAGCTATAAACATTAAATGAAGATAACAGAACTCTGAGACCATTAAAAAAAAAAAAGAAAAATCACTGTGAGAGTTTGAGTTTGAATACTTTCAGGAAGAAGGTGGCACCAGTATCAGAGTCCACTTGGGTCTTCTAAGAGGTTTTATTGACTTGAACAGGAGATCTTTGGCTAATTGCTACCTCCATGTTCAATAAAAGTATAATACATGCTTTTTAAGAGGACATTAAGCTGGGGATGGAATAATGTCAAAAGCAGTGACACAATAGAACTGTTCAGGACTAACCCTCATCTACAGCACGTGAATATTTTGGAAACCCCAGATCCCACTCAGATTCCTCTGAATATTTCAGGAATTCCCCAGAGAATGTCTCATAGTCACTCCCGGAGGCAAAAATCCTACTTAACATATAATATCCTTCTTCTTTCCTCTCCTGGCATTATAACTTTGAATTCCCAGATTGCATATCAATTCTAATCCTCTAAGAAGTTACAGTGAGCCTGATATCACTACTGGGGCTCAATACCAAAACAGAAGACTGTTCTTCTCCTCTCCCACCAGTCTCAGAAAACCTGGTTTTCTGGTTGTTACATCAGTATTCACTGGTCTAAACTGGACCAGTTGCGACTGTCTCCTATTGCTACTGCTGAGCTGATAGCTCAGTTCTGTCCTACATCACCTCACTGAAGCAGGGGAAATGCCCTACATACAAATTTGTTTTCCTTTTTGTTCTGTTCCATTTGGTACCCAGCTTTTGTGCTGCTAGGTATTCTCAACGCCTTAAATTAGATTTTGGTGATATGACTGAATAATAGGATGGATAAACAACTGAATTTCTCAGTGATAAACTTGAGATTATTTAAAGATACATCTTGATATGCTTCTCTTGGGCCACTAGAGTGGGGACTGAGATGCCAGGGACATTTTCAAACAGCAGAAGATATATCAGAGCATAAAGGGGTGAGAATGAGAAAAAAATGGAGCAGGAAAAGAGGAAAGACCATACAGGGTTATATGACCTCTCAGTAATCCCCATATTTTCACTTAATCTACTAATTTCAGTGAACTTTCCTTAAAAACCTTGCTTAATCAAACTTCCTAAGAAAATTGTAACATTCTATTTTAAGGATGGCATAGGATGAAGTTGGTATGATCTCAGTAGGCAAAGATCTTCCAAGAGTTTGCTGAAATTTTACAAAGTTTTAACATACTCCCAATGATGGGATTGGGATTTTCATGTAAAGCTATCCATATCTCAGTGGCATAAAAGTTATCACATATGGTAAAGATTAAAAGGAAACTTTCATAACTTCTTCCACTACCCAGGACTCAGGGAAAACATCACAAATGGAAGTGGAGAAGACTTTCTCTGTAACACAGTGAAAGGTCCTGTCTTATCTGTGGCTCAGCTGAAATATTCTGACTGTCCCTTCCTTTGAATTGAGTCTTCATGTTTTCAGTATTTATCCTTTAAGCAAATTTGCTCTACTTGTCTCTCAGACATGTCAGAGTATGTCTGAATTTGCAGTTGGTACTTTGTCTCTTAGTTGGGACCATTATTCTTTATGTTTATTTTGCAAAGTTTATTTTAGTTACTGCTAATACATCAGAATTAAAAAGATTCCCTTATAGAAATCTAAAAAGTTCACCTCAAAATTCTCTAAAATGTCTTCCAATATCAAGTCAGAAAACCAGAAGCCCATAATTGTCCATATTCTTAGATAATATTACTGTGTCATCTACTACTTGTCCCTTTCTCTCAGTCTTTAATGAACTAAAATTTAATATTAACTGTTATCCTTTCTTTGAGAGTCCATATAATTATAGCAGTTTGTAAAGCATTTGCAAACTCAGACTGAAAATGATGACCTTCATACGTTTTCACCATGCCAAATGTAAAAATTCATTTGATAAATAATATTCATAGCTAAATACTATTTTATTTTTGGTTAAATTGAGAAGCTTATTTGAGTTATAAAATAAAAACTATTTTTTTGCTTATCTTTTCGTGACCAGAAAGTTTATTTTCTAAACTTTGTACTTAGTTATAATAATTTTGCTTTAAATTTTTTGATATCATTGTTCTAAGTAAGTAGGCCCATCTAATTATATCTAATTATTATTTAGTTACTGCCCACTGGACATTTTTGTTTGTTTTGCTTGTTTTTTGTTGTTGTTGTTATTGTTTGTTTTTGAGCTTTTTATTGTTTTTTAAAATATACATTATCAAGCTTCTTAGAGTAAGTGGTGCTGTTGGTGCTGTTGAGTCTGTATGAGCATGGTGTAATTGTCAGCTTTTCACCACTGTAACCAAAATACCTGAGGAGACCAACTGAAAGGAGGAAACGTTTAGTTTGTCCCAGGGTTTTAGAGGATTCAGTTAATGGTCAGCTATCTCCATTGCTGAAACATCACAGTGGAAGAGCATGGAGTCCAAAGGCAGAGAAAGAGAGGCAGGGGCGAGGGAGAAGATAAATTTTTCCAGGGAGCACCCCCAGTGACCTACTTGAACTCCAAAGAGGGCCCACCTTCCAGTAGTTCACTCAGCCATCAATGGATTAATCCATGATGAGGTCAGAGCCCATATGATCTAATCACTTCCCTGAAGCCCAAACTCTGAACACAGGAGATTTGGGAAAATATTCCAGGTGCAAACCATAACATATGGAAAAATATATTTTCTTCCAAGATAGTAACATAAGAATATAGTTTTGGAAACCCAGAGAACTATGCATTATTCAATAATCTGATAAACTTACTGTAAAACATTGGATGATTCACCAACTCTTTATTCTTGCCCCATTTTCTGATTTCCACTGAAGGTATTCAAGTAGACAGTCTCTAAAGTGTTTTTCATTATGTTAGTTTCTGATTCCCTAATCTTTTTTGACAAATATTCCCATAATTATGAGAAAGAAAATATTAGCTTAAGTTATTCTTGAAAAACTGCACTGATGTAAAGCTAAATCTAATTGGTATGTTTCCAAAGAGATATTCCTTTAGTTTTTTTCTACAGTAATATGCAATCTCATCATTCAATTCTACATTCTCCTTTCAGTTACTATCATGAAAAGATACTTCTTCTTTTTTTTTTTAATCTCTTTGATTACCTGTTCATTCTCATTCTCCCATCTATGTTTCATAATAACAGTACTCTGCATTGACTGGTTTACTACAATAACATCAGAGTTCAGAAAAATGATTTTCACATAGCAGAATTATTAAAGAAATGAATGACTTAAAAACCATGAGTCAACAACTTTGAGTATCTTATATTTCAAAATATGCATTGATATTTGGATGTTAGTGCTTTTGTAGAACTGTTAATTAGAAAAATGATTCTAAATAATTTTAAATTTAATAAACATATTTTGCTTCAAACTACAAAGAATAGTGAACCACATGTGAACAAACATAGGTGGGTTGAAATTATGATAGTGATAGATGATCTCTAGTAAAAGAGAAAATATCTCTGTTGAAAACAGTTTACAAACGTCTCTTACTGGACACATATGCAAGTAATCATCTTGTCTCTTTGTGTTCATTTGAAATATCATAAATCCATTTTATTTTTTTAATATGAATTAAATTTTTAACATGAATTATTTGAAAGAGAATTTAACTTTTTTGATATATTATGGATAACATATAAAGGAATCCCACAAAGAAGCACTTGAATCATTTTAAACACATCCTTTTTGTTTATTTTTTATACATGAATAGAAGAAAAATAAACATAATAAAATATCAGTTCTCTCATCATGGGGATGTTATAAGAATAAAGTAAGATCATAAAAATGTAGTCTACACATAGCTTCCAAATAAAGGTTAGCTAAAATGTTTATAATGACATTTTAAAATGCATGCTTTTCAGAAAAGCACTTGCTCAAATATATACTCCAAAGTTAGTTTGAAAATTCATAAATTAGAACAGAAACACAGTCTTTTTTCCTACTACTTAGGTTGAAATTTCTTATGGATGGTCACATTTATAATACAATTTTGGGGTTTTTAGCATATCCTGAAAAAGGCAACCTACTCTGAATATTTCTGTTTATCTCTGAAGTTGTGAATTCAGATTATGGAGAGAATCCACAAAAATTAATTTCAGAATACTTATGATGAATACACATGTCAGGAATAAACAATCCAATTAAATAGAAAACAAATAAGCTGAAAGGCCAATTTGCAGCTCTTTCTCACCATTGAAAGAAGAATAGCCATTTCAACATATAATTAGTTTCAAGAAAACACATGCAACTTAAACAAATAAAATAAAACTTCACTTATTAAAACACAGCAAGCCAAATTATATCAAATGTTAACTTTTCAAAAAATTAAAATATATTTACGTATATAACTTTGAACTAAAACTTCATTAACTTTTTTGTGTGGGTTAAAGGTACCTGCTTTAACTGGCATGTGTAAGGGTAAACTAGTGCAATGATACCAGTACTTTTCGTGGTCACACCAGCTAAGGGTGAAGCAGAGCCCATGAAATATTCTCTTCTTCCCTACTATAACCAACCCTCCTGCGTGGGGTGACCAGGAGAAGTCTCAGTGGGACCCACCCAGCTTATTGGAGACAAGGCTGTCAACTCCTCCAACCTGGTTTTCAGGGAGGAACCCTTTCTCTCAATATCTCCTGGCTTTCACCACTTTCCTGTCCTGATCTGGTAACCAAGGCATTTCACAACGCGTCCTATCCTGTCCCTCTGCTCTGCTGTGTTAGTCCTTGTCTGCATTTCGTGTTGTTTTTAATTTGAAAAGACATGCACAGAAAGAACTTTCTTCCTCACTTGGCACCCAGCTCCTAGAATTTAGATGTTATAGGATTATGAAGACTCAGCAAATGATTTACCTGAGTGTTTTTAATTGTTCTTGTTATCAGAATTCAGGTGATGTTGCCCTGGGGAGGAGAAGAGGACAATCCAACTGAACATCAAGACGCGTACTTGCCTTCAACTCTCACCGTCTGGTTCAAACGAGGTCCCTCATATTTCTTTCCTTAGTCTAGTAATTCCCATGGAATGATGTTTGCATCTCCCCAAAATTCATATGTCAAAATCCTAACAGCCAATGTATTGGCATTAAGAGGTAGGCCTTTGGGAGGTAATTAGTCATAAGGGGAGAGCCCTCATCTTTGGTATTATGGAAGAGGCACAAAAGTGCTGATGCATCTTTCAACCCTGTGAGGATCTGACAAGATGGCAGCAATCTGCTACCCAAAGAATTTCCTTATGAGATCTTATCAGATTTGCCAGTGCCTTGATCTTAGACTTTCTAGCCCCCAAAACTACGAAAAATAAAGTATTGTTTAAGACACTCTGTCTCAGGTATTCTATTACAGCAGCTCAAAGTAACTAAGATGGTACTCTTCTGTTTGTCTTGTAATTAGTCCCACATTGGTCCATCAGTGGTCTTTTAGGCATGTGCAAAAAAATCTTAAAACATAGGCAGAAGCTTGGACCCTTTAACCCTTGGTCCACTTTCAAAATGAATATGGTCAACTTGAATGAAAATGGGCCTTCCAGAGGAAAAGGAAGCCTTCAAATATTAAATAATCCATGAACTTTTATGAAATAATAATTCACATAATTTAAGGATTTAACTTTAATTTGTGGAATAAGTAAGGAATTAATGTTATAGTCATTTGCCAGATGTACAAATTGAAACTAGTAGCAAGGGTAGTAATCATGTGGTGCGCTCTTACTTGTTTTGAATTCTGATATAGCCTAGTGTTAAATGTATTTGCTTGAAAGGCAGAAGATGGGTTTTAGTCCTGGCCCTTTCTTTATTGATTAGCTGTTGGTCTTAGAATTATTTTTATAAAATGCAAATAATAAATATTATTAATGGAAAGAGTATTAGTTACATTACTAATATTGTGAGGTTATCTTGAGGATTAAAGAGATACTGTATGCATAATGCTTTTAAATTGTAAGTCTTCAGAAGTATAATATTGAAAAATTTACAATCCCTGGAGGGGAGAGTACCAGGGATTGAACCCAGGGGCAGCTGCCCCTGAGCCACATCCCCAGCCCTATTTTGTATATTAGAGACAAGTTCTCACTGAGTTGCTTAGTGACTCACTTTGCTGAGGATGACTTTGTTCTCATGATCCTCCTGCCTCAGCCTCCTGAACTACTGGTATTACTGACATGGGCCATCACACCCAGCTACCTAATACCATTTTATAGAAATTAGAGCCCTCCAAGAAATGAGAGTACTAATATCTTCACATGTATAATTGGCAAAGTATATACATTCTTGATCTCATTTAAATCCCTTATATATTTGAACAATAGATGGGTTACATGAGTTTCTTAGATGAATTTGAGGATTTATCTATAAAATATAGTCAATCGAAATGGTTTCTTTAAAGGATATTAATGTGTGAAGTAGTCTATTAAAGAATTCCTTTTGATCCAGTTTCTTTGAAACCATTACAAAAGTGCCAGATTTTGAGCAGCTATTAGACATTATCAAATCAATCTATGGCTTTTCATGTCAGATATATAAACATTATTAAACATTAACTGGATCTTTTGGACTAGCATGGTAACATATGACAACTTCATTGTCTCAATCTATTTTTCATAATAAATGAATTAAAAAAACTTGACCAGAATAGGCCAGGCATTTATAATCCCTCTGTTTTCTTACAGTACTAGGGAGATGAAGAGTGAAACGATTAAATGCTTGGTCACTCTCAATAAGTGCTAGTATCAATTATATTCAACAATGCTTATTACCTGTCAAGATGAGCTTTGAAAATATGATGGTCTTATGCTCTTAATATACATGCACACTATAAGTGGATAAGAAAAGTTTGTTGTACAAGAGCATCATTGGGTTTTTTAAAGACTTAATATTCAGATATTCTATACCATACTCAATGAGGTTATCAGTCATTGAAGGAAAGAAAAGTTAAATTTCAAAGGATATAAATAAGAATTAAATCTCACCTGCAGATTTCAAAATAATTTATGTTGGTAATTTCCCATCAAGGAGCACAGCTTCCAACTCCTTAAGTGTGGACTGTGAACCCTGACTAAACAGTGACTTTCCTTGAAAGAAAAGAGAAAGGGAAAAAGAGTAAATTTTCATTGGTGAAATCTAACAAACGCTTCTTTCGTCTGTGGCTCAAGATCAACGTCTACAGTGATGTTATAAAAATAAAATGCATTCTTGTCAGTGTGTGGGGAGAATGGCAATTCTGTAGTCCTTTTCCTGAAAATCCATAAACACTGTCTAATCATGAGATGAACATTATTAGGCAAATCTGGATTGAAATACATTCCATCCGATAACTGGCCTGTGGTTCTCAAACACCCAAGGTCATCAAGAACAGGGAAGGTCTGAGAATCATTCGTAGTCTAGAGAGGCTTAAGGAAATATGGTAACTAAGCATGATGTGGTATCCTAGAAACAGAAAAAGGATATAAAGGCAAAACTCAGGAAAAGAGCTTTGGACATTATTTGATCATAATGAATTGATAGAGGATTAATTCTGACAGATATGTAAGAGTAAACAATAGGGGAAACCAGATTTGGCCAATGCAAACTCTGTACGCTTTTCACAACAATCATAAATCTAAGCTGATCTAAAATTAAAAGTTTATTTTTTAAAAAACGTGAGATCATGTCTTGACTCCAAATTCTTCTTTTAAAGTCCTCCCAAATCAATTTCCATAACACCATGAGTAAGAATCTGAGTTTTACATTGATCTTCAAAATTATACCCCCAAGCTTTCTTCTCCTGGTCCCTCTATTAGCTCTCAGACCTTAGGCCCCACTTCTCTCTCCCTGGCTGCTCTCCAGTCACATGACCTCCTTAGTGCTCCCAGCACATGACCGACACTTGCCATCACAGGGCCTTTATTCTTGCTTATTCTACTCTCTGGAGTACTTTCCGTAGAAGTCTAAATGACTTGCTTCTTCACCCCTCATGGATTTTCACCCAAAGCCACTCTCTCGTCCTTGTCAATCCAATAGCCCAAATGAGTCTCCAGAGTTGAAGACATTCTCACCCTTTAAGAACCCCAACTTTCACTCCTTTACCTGCTGGTCTTGCACATCATGTCTGAGGGTGCTATAATTGCAGTGGTTTTGATATCAACTAAGGGACATTGAAAATATGATAGTGCAAACACAAAGAGCTGCCCTAGGCAATAGAATGGTTAAATGGACTTCTAAAAATTTAAACTCCTTTAGTGAGTAGGTGTTCCTAAAAGCAGAATATAGTGGAATTCACTGAATCACACTGATTAATGACTATGTGGCCACCATCCATCTCTGCACATATATTTATCAATTTCTTAATATCAGGCCATCATGCTAAATACTGAGCTATGCTACGAGAAACAGGAGTCATCAAGAAGCTTGCAGGTTCTAAAGAATTTAAACCATTGCCTGTAACACATCCCTGCCTTGACCTGTAGCTTAAGATTCTTAGAAGCTCTACAAAATCATGAGTGACATATCAAAAATTTTACTCTCCTTGGAAGTTCGGTTGACTTCAGAAATAAGTGATATCTTCCTTTTGTTTGCCTCAGACTCACTCTTAGGTTCAGATGTTGTGCAAAAGATGATAAAACAATGAAATGCAATAAATGCCCTTTGCTTCTGATGTAGTCTCTTTTCCCAGCATGGTTGTGTCAGCAATAGAGAGAAAAAAATAAGGTTAGCCCCATTGAATTCGTATAGCCTGGTCAACATTCTGAATCAGCTTTTCCGAGTGCCTTTTGTAGTCTGGAAAAATCATGGCTTTTATAGATTATAGAATAGCATAGAATAGCAATAAGCAAAGTAGTGAAGAATCATTCTGGGTAAGTTGTTTTAAGGTAGATTCTAGAAAGCTCCATGCCAGAGCTTTCTTTGGGAGAAAAGCGTGGTGAAACTTTCCCCAGACTAGAAGTTCTCTGAAGTATTTTCTTTTCCCACAAAGAAATACTTTTTGTCACTCTGCCTCCTGAGAATACCAACATCATTACAATCACTGCTACCATCAATAAAGAGTCACTGAACACTGCCTGTGTTCTAGATACAGAACAACAGAACTAGCAATCATAGGAGGTACAAGAGAAAAACAAATCACTATCTTTCCAGTTCCTTTCCATATAACTGAGAGTATACAATTTAAATACAAGAAAATTTAAGACAATAAGTGAATAAGTTGTTCAAAAAGTAAGATTCATATGGAGGATATTAGAAACTTTTTTTCAGATCTTTTCTTGATCTCTAACATAGAGGACATAGCAACTTTGTGAGGTTAGAAATGAAATGCCCAGGTTGTGCCATAATGTGTGTGGCTTAAAGTTGGTTGCTCTAAAGAATAAATGCTACAACTTACTGAAGCTTTCCGTGTGCTAGTTATCACGTTGGGTACTTTACATATATTTCTCTATTTAATTTCAAAATAAATCTGTAAAGTACAGGAGACCAAATGAGAAAACTGAGTTACAAAAGGTTAAGCCTCAGTTGGCCCAAGATTACCTGACTTAGAAATGGTGAGTGAAGATCTGAATCCCAAATCCAGGCTCTGAAGCACATCATATTATGATGATGCTTAGTTACTTGGAACAGCTGAATGAGGAGGAGGGAAGGATCTTCTTTGGTTTTGCTGTAGACTCTGTCTCTCAGAAACCCACATGCTGAAATCTAGCTCCCAATGCAATAGTATTAAGAGTTTAGGATGTGGTTCATGAGAGTTCTACCTTCAAGAATGGGATTTGTCCCTTAAGACAAGTAGCTCCAAGGATCTTGTTTACCCCTCTCATCATGTTAGGATGCACTTAAGGAAGTTACCTATGAAGCAGAGAGTGAGCTAGACACCCAGGATGCTGGTGCCATGGTCTTGGACTTCCCAGTCTTGAAAACCTTGTATAATAAATTTCTGTTGTTTGCAAGTTGCCCAGTCTGTACTAGTTGTCCAAACAGTCTGAACACACTAAGACAGGCATCTTCTTCCTGTAGTCCATTATGCACATTACCAATAAATCAAGCCTCATACAAAATGAATCTCTGTTTATAATTTTCTTTGAGGCAGCAGAGTACAGAAGAATGTGTATGAGTTTTGGAACCAGAAGACTCAGGATTAAATCCTGGCTTTTTACCTATAAGTCAAATAACTTGGGCACAGAACATAAACTTTCTAAGGCTCACTTGAAAAATAAAAATAATATCTATTTCTAAGAGTCATTGTAACAATAAATAAACAGTGCGTGTCAAAGTACTTTGAAAACTGTACAGCATAATATAAATGTTAGTTTTACTTTACGCTTTTCTCTAAGGTTCTCTACACCTGGCCTCAACTTCAACTTTATCTCTTCATTATTCCCTTTTGACAACTGGTCTTTTGCCTTACATTTTACTACTTTGATGACTTGGTTGATTGCCCTTGATTTCCTCTAAAATGGAGGTGAAACAGTGGTGCAAGTCTAATACACATCCACCTGTAACTCCTCACGTTTCTTAGGCATGGATGACCTGATCATGTGAACTTGGCCACTAAGTAGCTTAAAATCTGAGAAAGGCCTTGTAATATCACCAAAAAAGTTAATAAGAGTCTCAAAAACAAGTCATTGTACTGTTTATGGGCAAATATCAGACCTAAAATCATGGGTAAATAATGAGGAAAACAAAGGCAATTATCCAGCCAGCCAAGAAAGAAAACCAAAACCTTCAGAAATAGTGAAAAGAATATTACACATCAGAAACTCAGAAGATAGTCTTTTTTTAATTATTCATCTTTGATACATAATTTAAACTGAAACTTTGTTCTCAAGAAAATAATAAAAACAAAAATTCTCTAAAATAAAAAAAGAAAGATAATTATAAGATACCACACTGAAATGAAAAGGAAATTAGGTGAATTATAGAACTGACATAATGAAACCAAACATTCCATGGTTTTATTAAATATGGAACACTATGAACAAGCGCAGCAGCCATGACCTTGCTGAAGAAGTATGAAATCTGTCTTTCTGAAGGTCAATTTTGCTATGTGGATCAGCATAGTGGAAATTGTGAATATCCTTTTATCTGTTGTTTCAATTTTTTTTTGTTTTATCATAACACAAATTTCCTCAGAGTTACATTAGATTAATTTTGAACACAAATATTCATTTGTTCATGTAAAATACTATGTTTTCATCTTTAAATGGATACATACTTTGCTTAATACTTTGAAATCTACATTTCATCTGTTTTTATTTTTAGAATTAGACATAAATGTAACACATATTTGGGTTTGCGAACATTCAAAATTAATATAAAGGTAAGAGTGGAAATATAAATAACAATATTGATCATAGAGTACTTAGTGTAGGACAGAAAGTCTGGTTGGAGAAAAAGGAAGGAATAGAGAAAAGGAAAAAATAATGCCTGTTTTATGTCACAATGTAAAAAAAGATGTATTATTTTTTTTGTTTGAAAGGGGCAAAATCAATGAAGTATCTTAGAAATCTTAGAAAACAAAATTTCAGAAACCATCTCTAGTCATTAAGGTGAGACTGGCGGCTTAACACATGAACTCCCAAGACATAGCTCCTTGTAATAAAAGTTATTCCTTGCTCACATTCAGTGCAGGTGTCTCATGGCAGCCTGCCACATGCTAAGACTGAACCTGCTTCTTCCATCATGTGGTGTTATCATCCCTTAGGGTTTTATAAAACTTTGGTCTCTGTTCCCAGAGAAAGAAGAAAGACAGAGTGCAGAGGAATAGGGGGAAGAGTCCATTAAATACCAGTGCTGTAAATTATTTCTGCCCAGTTCTGTTTAATGGAGGACAATAACCTGGCCTCACCAAGATACAGAGGGATATTGGGAAAATGAAATTTAAGCTGAGTGACCACTGCCCAGCAGCAACTTAACATCATAGAAGCGGAGGGCAGCCTTCTTAGATAGTATCTTTGCCACTCCATTTAATGTCCAAAACTAAGTTATTGTCTCAAAAATCATAACATGTTTATTAAGATTGGGCTACAGAAAAATATGTAGCAACATGAGAAGGTAACTGTTATACCAATAAACTTATAGAAAATTGTATTTATATTTGAAATATTTTATATCAATGTGTAAGAATAATCATACCAATGTTTAAATATTTGTATTCTATTCATTCCTGGTTCCTCCCTAAGGAAAATTTTCTAAAAACAGAAATTTAGGGTGAAGAAAATGTTGTTTTTTTTTTTTACATGTTGTGCTTTTTGTTTTTTTTCTTATTTGTGTTAGTATTTTCTTTTTCCTCTGACAAAAATGCCTGGTATGAGCACCTTAATGGAGGAAAGAGTCATTTCAGCTTATGGTTTTAGAAGTTTCAATTCATGATTTGTCTAGCTCTGTTGCTTTGTGTCTGATATAAAGCAGAACATTGTGGTAGAAGGGCATGACAGAGCAAAAAAAAAGACCAGCTCACGGCAGAACGGAAACAGAGAGTGAGAAAGGGAAGAAGGGGACAAGGAAAAATATAGTCCCCAAGGCCACACCCCAAGAGACCTACTTCTTCCAACCATGTCCCACTTTCCCACAGATTTCATCTCCTCCCAATAGTACAGTCAAATTATTAATCCATCAAATGGATTAATCCACTGATGAGGTTAGGGCCCTGTTAATCCAATCGTTTCTCAAAAGTCCTACTTCTGGTCATTGCTGCATTGGAGACCAAATCTTAACACAGGAGCTTTGGGGAGATAATCCATCCAAAGTGTAACATTATTGTAAATTTAATTCTTTGCACTGGGAAACATTTGAAAAATACAGCAAAGCATGAAGAAGTAGAGAAATTACCCATCTTCTCATGTAGAGGTTGCATACTAAAATGTTAGCCATTATTAACTCTGTGTGTGTGTGTGTGTATGTGTGTGTGTGTATGTATATGTGTGTGTGTATATATAGATATGTATATCTATATATAGAGAGATATATACTATATTATATATATATATATAATGAATATAATGAGTATTTTAAATTTTTTTCTTTTTTTGGTGTTTTTTAAAATTTCTGCCATGTGCTTGTATTGACTTTATTATTAGAAAAATTAAATATGACAAAAATACTTCATGTGCTCTTTTTAAAAAATTTTTCAGAAGCTCCCTTCTCCGAGAAACATTACCTGTGCAACCCAGTTATTAATAAGAAGTTCCCCCACCGACTTGCCTCTTACTGTAATTAAATAAAATTACAGCTCAAGAAACTGACACTAAGTGGATTCCACATTGGGGTGGTGCTTCTGGGTGCCTGTGCTGCACCAGCATTAAATGTGTGTTCAATGGGAGGTCCAAGTACTGGCCCAGAACCCAGATATGTAGTGCTTCTTCCTAAAGGACTGTTCTACCACTGATTGGCTGATCTACTTTGAGGATATTATTTAATCTCTTGCCTGAGTTTCTTTATCAGTAAACTGAAGTTCATAATAGTGCTAATCTCTATAGGTTAAAGGTAGAATTAAATCAGTTCATACCTGAAAAGCTTGTAGAAAATTATAGGTAGATAGCAACTGACACAAACCATTAGATATAATCATTATGGTTAGTAGTTTTCTAGTAAATACTTGTATATAAATGTTGTCAAAGTTTATTTTGTAGTTTTTTCATGTACTTTTTTAATCCTTATATTATCATAGGTGTTTTGAAGTAGAAACCAAGGCTCATGCTTATTTGTAACTTTTATAGCACTTTGAACAAAATTTTGCTCAGAGGAACCCTTCCATAAAATGTTAATTGAATCCATCAGTAAATGTATGAATGGTACAGAAAAGTTTCAAGCTCACATGTATTACACAGAGATATTCAGAAACATGCTTCAAAAATTAATGTAGATAGTGAAGTCCATAAGAAAAAAAATCAGAGATTATGGGAAAGGGGATTATGGGCAGCAAGCACATAACCTTAATGTGTTCTGAAAGTATGACAATGACATTCAGAATCATCAAAAAGAAAATGATAGTGTCCCCTCCTGACCCCATGTTTGTGAGTGAAGAGGTAGTACTAATTGGGATATCTATCAGCAAGGTCATTTTTATTAACAATAATAACAACGAAATACTCAGAGAACTTAATTTTCAGAGAACTTAAGCCAGGGTCCATATGACTAGAAAGTTACCGAATAGGATGCAACCCAACTCTGTCTGATTCCACTTACTGTGCCTTTTTGATAAATATCACATAATCGCAAGTTTACCCCAAGTTAAGTTGCATGAATACTGCTCTGCTAGTACCAAATGTTTTTTATTTATTTATTATTTTGTTTTACAACTCGGTGTTTATTTTACTTAATTATGCTTCGCAAAATGGATTAAGTGCTTTAAATCTGTTTTAAGTAAGTCTCTTTCTTGTATATAAACAACACTGCCTTGTTATTTCCCAGGGATTTCCCTGGGTCCAGTCCAAAAACCCAAACAAAGTTTCTAAATGAGTGACGTTTCTTGCTCAGCTAACCTAGGATGGGCTACTAGTGGCTGCAGAGGGAGAGGGCCTGATTCCCTTGAAAAGTCACAGCCTACAAAAAGGGAGGAGGCTCACTGCCAAACCCTTCTTATTTGCTTAGCTTTAGCAAATAGTTCCCTGAACCAATCTGCATTTGAATCCCTCAGCATGTCACTAAATAATTCATGGTTATTTAATTTTGGCCTCTATCAAAAGATTTACAAAGCATAATCTTTTAAATACAGAGATTGTAAGTATGTCACAGAGCTTATTTAAAGCTTCACTGTTCTGTTTAGTACATTCAACTTTGCCAATGAAAAGATCCACAAAAATTGATATAGTCTTATCCAACTCGAGATGAGACAATACGTGTAAATAAAGAGTGACATCGGATATCACCAAATGTCTCCCTTACTATGCTTGGTATTTGGAACTCAGAAATGTCCAAACAAATTGTGCGAAATCACTTTCAAAAGACAAAAGGGGGGGGGGTGACTTTGATTTTCTGCTCTAGACTCTTGAATATTAAACTATGAGCCAGTTGAGTGTTTGTTCTAGACATCAGTGTAAAAATATTCCTCTCAATTTCGATACATGTTTATGTGAATTGACAGTATTTTGTGATATATGAGCAAAGCAGACCTGTCAGGCTTTAGGCCATCCTCAAACTGATTGCAACCAAATAGAAGTAAAACGGAGCAGTTCCTAAGCTCCCATCTGTTTCAGACTGTCAAATGCAGGGTGGCGCCAACAGCAGTTAAGTCCCTGTTCAGTCTTATTGAGGAAATTACCCCATCCTGCATGTAGTGCACTGGTATACAGATGGTATCTTTAAAGAGATGTCAGTACAAAAAAGTAAAGTTTCATTATAAAATCCAAAATGTTATATGAAGACGAGCAAGAACTATGGATGCTTGTTTCATATACTGCAAACAATACAACTCAAACAGATACAACTAATATGCATGTAGCACCATCTCTATTTATTGGCTCTTAATGAAATCAACATTGAAAGTTTCCTTATTCTATAGCAGTAAGCGGGATGTTACCAATGTCTTTCAATTCCATAGCAGCATTTTTCTTTTCATGACTTCTTGACTTAAGGAAGAGAAACATCAGTTAGGGGAATAACACTTCTTAAGGAAAAGAATCTTGGCATTAGGAGCATGTTGCAGAAAATAATAGTCAGCTTTGTCCAAAGACAGCAGGATTCTACCACCCCTGGCAAGTACATTTGTTACATTCATTTATAAGTCATATAGTTTCCGAGTGTCTTTTTTTTTTTTTTTTTTTACAGTTAAGACTGGTCAAACAAACCAACAGGAATACATTTTCTTCCTGAAGAATATGAACAAATGTCAAAAAAGCAAGCACTTAAGTTACAACTGCCCCCAGGCAAATGTAACTTCATGCTGAGTTTATGCTACTATCATAAACACCACACCACAGGAAATCACTAACACTAACCATGACCAAGCCAGTTGTGTCTTTCTAGAATTTAAGACATAATTGCCTTAATGAACTCATACGGTATCTGAAAAATTTCCAATGTGAAAACATTCACTAAAGTAAATCGTGCTCCATTTCAGAATGTTTTTCTGTATTTAGTAACAGATTATTAATGCATTAGCTTGTCATTTTAAGAGGTGGTGACCATCAGGTATATGATGTATTCTTTTAGCTATCAAGAGAATTACATTAAATTTTTTTTCATATTTTTCTTGGATAGCCAAATGAATCAGGCAGCACAAGATCAATAATGCAATCTCAAGTGTTAAGGCTGTTGCATTATATACTCAAATTTAGGCTTGGAAACGGACAACCGAGATGAGGAAAGATCAAGTAAGCAAACTGGTCCACATACACACTCCAGCAGGGGAAAATTGCTTCCTAAAATAAACCTTGTAATATTTTAGCACTGTTGACTTTTGTATGTCCCTGGTGATTAAGCTTCTATCACTCACTTCTCCTGCAAAACTATTCTTGTAACCCAATATTTTCCTATGTCAGGAAGTGCCTTACATTTTCTTCTCTTAGTTTCAATCCATAATCCCAGTACTCCACAGGATATTAGGAAAATAATTAAGCAGTTGCAAATCATTACGAATATTTCAAATGAATGCTTATACAAAGTTATAGAACCAAAAAATTAACCTCTTCTTTGCAATTTTAAAATTTTTGTATTTTTTTTTCTTTCACTATACACTATGCAATAGCAATATTAGTAGATAGATAAAATCCCTTAAAACAGGAACTATGGCTATAATGTAATTTTAATTAATGTGCTATATATTTTTAATTTGGAGTAGCATGTTTAATACTTTCCTTTTGTTGATTGTTTTTGTTATTCTCATTGGCACGATTTTAATTTTAGCCATTCATTGGAACAAAGAACATTTCACAATAAAATACTACATTTCAGATACTTTTTGTTTTTTGTTTTTTAATTTATTTATTTTTTCATCTTCCATACATTTGATTCAAATGAGTTATGCATTTCCATTTTTACCCCAAATACAGATTGCAGAATCACATCAGTTACACATTCACAATGTTTACATAATACCATATTAGTGACTGTTGTATTCTGCTGACTTTCCTATCCCCTACTATCCCCCCTCCCCTCCCCTCTCATCTTCCCTCTCTATCTCATCTGTTGTTGTTCCATTCTCTCCCTTCCCCCCCTTTCCCCTCACAACTTTGTATATGTGATTTCGTATAAAAATGAGGGTGTCCTTCCGTTTCCATGCACTTTCCCTTCTCTCTCCCTTTCCCTCCTATCACTCGTCTCAGTTTAATGTTAATATTTTCCTCATGTTCTTTCCCTCTGTTCAGTTCTTAGTTGCTCTCTTTAAATCAAAGAAGACATTTGGCATTTGTTTTTTAAGGATTGGCTAGCTTCACTTAGCATAATCTGCTCTAATGCCATCCACTTCCCTGAAAATTCAATGATTTTGTCATTTTTTAGTGCTGCATAATACTCCATTGTGTATAGATGCCACATTTTTTTTATCCATTCATCTATTGAAGGGCATCTAGGTTGGTTCCACAGTCTGGCTATTGTGAATTGTGCTGCTATGAACATGGATGTGGCAGTATCCCTATAGCATGCTCTTTTAAGGTCCTCAGGGAATAGTCCGAGGAGGGCGATAGCTGGGTCAAATGGTGGTTCCATTCCCAGCTTTCCCAGGAATCTCCATACTGCTTTCCATATTGGCTGCACCATTTTGCAGTCCCACCAGCAATGTACAAGTGTACCCTTTTCCCCACATCCTCGCCAGCACTTATTGTTGTTTGACTTCCTAATGGCTGCCAATCTTACTGGAGTGAGATGGTATCTTAGGGTGGTTTTGATTTGCATTTCTCTGACTGCTAGAGAAGGTGAGCATTTTTTCATGTACTTATTAATTGACTGTATGTCTTCTTCTGAGAAGTGTCTGAGAAGTGTTTTAATCAGATACTTTTTGTAAAGAGCTTTCATGCACCTAAGTTTATGTTCAAAGTCAAAACAGCCCCATCTCTATGTCTTATAGTCTTCATTATTCTATTTCATTATTTGATCTCAACATATAAGTTCAAAGACACCTATCTTAATCTTAATTCATTTCATGCTACTGAGTAGCATAAAATAAACAGAGATGCCACAGTCTGGCTGGGCACAAAATCACGAGCCACTCACAGCCTTGTAGATTCAAACAGCAATTCTTTATTCCCGAACTCACACCGACACACTACAATCACGTTCTGGGGAAATCCACGTTCTGGGTAAAATCCAAATACTCTCTGAATCCCGGGAGAACTCAATGGGAACTACAGGAGCGGGCATGCCTGAGGCAGCAGGATACGCCCTATTCCCAGCAGGGTACACCTTAAACCTGGAACTGCCCTAAACCCAAGGAGAGCCCTAAACCCTGATCCGCCCTAAACCTGGATCTGCCCTGGTCCTTGAGCAAGGTCACCTTACATGCAATGTCACTGCAAAATGTCCAAGGCAAGTCCATTTCCACGAGTCCTTCCTCTAAGCAACATGGGGTACGCTGGCAAGGAAATTGTCATACCTACTTGGCTAATGGCTCTCAGCACAGAGATTCATTGGCTTACAGTTTTGGAGGCTGGGAAGTTCAAGAGCAAGGGAACTCAAGATCTAACCATCTCTACCTGGACTCCACCTCACAACAGTGTTGCATTGGGAATTAAGCATTCAACATAAGATTTCTGGAGCACACACTCATACTATAGCAACACCTTAAATGGAAAAAAATGTCCTACTTGAGATCAATAATTTATGGAGCATATTTAGAAGTTCATATAACCCTCAATCACTGATCCTGCTTTATTAATATTTCATTCTTATCTCCCACACAAAATTTCTTTATTTTACCTCTTGGAAAAGAAAAAAAAATTACCTACATACATTAGGAAAGTTCCCAATATGCTATGACAATACTTCTTCCTTTAATTATAAATGAATAAGTTTTCCACAGTGGTATTATGTGTTTTTCAAGAATGTACACATGAACATTGGAAGAAATAACAAGTGACATTTTGCTAATTTCTTTTCAAAGGACTATTTTTTTATTTTAGGTTTTTGTTTCTTTTTCCTTAGATCAATATTACCATATTAATTCACTAGGTCCACTATGCATGCGTTGTTGAGAGTCTGAAGAATCCTTATCACTTGCTTAATATCTCGTGTCTTCTATGATGGTCAGCCCTCAATTATTTTTCAGGGAAGCTATTTCATTCTACCTTTGACTTCAACTCAAAATATATGTGGAAAAATAGAATCTGAGCTAAAAAGAAAATTCTGCTCATAAGAAAATACAAGTTACGAAATAAATGTGTTCCACAAGGATGACTATTCACAATGCAGAAAATAATATTAGAATATGATGGTGGTGTGGGGAGGGTTTTTTTTTTGTTGTTGTTGTTTTAGACTATGCAGATTTTGTCAGAATTTTTTTGGAAACTGAGATTGTAGATTTATAACCAATTCATTTAGTAGGTTTTGTGAATTTGCCATAAACAATATAAAAAGTTATCAAAAGATCAAGCTATTTCATTTATTTTTAAAATCCCAAAGACCATCAGATTAATTCAATGCCAAAGTCTTATGTTCCTCTCCAAAAGACCATTATGGATTTCATCATTATATAAATAAACCACCTGGGTTTAGGCAATGTATGGCACAGACTTTCTTTGGATGATCAGTAAATCACAATCCTATGTGAAATCACTAAATTTATTCTTCATTTATTTTTCTTTCCTTTTCTATAAAAATAATAGCCAGTAAAATGTGATAATAACAGAAATCCAGCAATTACTCACTTTCAAATTAAGTAACGTTTATAATAAATGGTCTAATTTTGAAATGCACATCTGTTATCTGTGTAGATAAAGTTTTCTGATAAACTCAAATACATATATAATACATATACAAGGAAATATAGAGATAAGAATAAAAATTTTTAATTTTTATTTTTATTCATAATTTGCAAATTAAATTAGTTAGTTATTATATTCTGTTTGGAATTCACTCTAACTTGCTAAAACAGTCAAAATTATTGATTTTAAAATTAAATTTTTTTCTAATTTTTCAGCTAAAGTGCATAAACAGAAAAATTGTTTGATATAATTATTTTTCATCAAAAGACATCAATAAATGTTGAGAAGTAAATTAAATTATTTTACTTAAATTGTCTTTAATACACTAATTAAAGTTAAGAGATTTAAAGTTTCAATAAGAATTTGTATATAATTTCTCCTGATCTATAGAAGTTATAAATAATATATAAGGCAGTTGAAAATCAGGTATGCAGAAATGGATTTGCTGAGAGATGTAGGAATCAGTAAATGTTTTCTGTAAAAAATATTTTAAGCTTTGAAGACCGCATTTGGTCTTGATTCCATATTTTTCTTTGAGGTGTGTGTGTGGTTTTTATAGAACCCAATAAAAATGTAAAAGTCATTTTTAATTCACAGGCCTTTATTTTTTAAAAAAAATATTTTTGGTACTATGGATTAAACCCACGTGTGTTTTACCACTAAGCAACATCTTTAGTCCTTTTATTTATTTATATTTTTTAAATTTTGAGACAGAGTCTTGCTAAGTGGCAGAGGCTGCTTCAGAATTTTGTGATCCTCCTGCCTCAAGCTCTGGAATTGCTGGGACTATAGCCTGTGCCATTGTGCCCCTGGCTCACAGGCCACTTTAAAAACAGCCTTCAGACTGGAATTGGCCTTTAGGCCATTGTGTGCTGACACCTATATGGAGCAATGAAATTTGATGTTTGGGCATCTTTTCCACAGGGTAAAAATCAAATGCCTCTCTGTCACACAATATTTATTTGTATTTCTATGAATCAGAAATATTGTTTTACTGTCTTCTGTCTGTACGTACCTTAACATCCACCCCTACAGAACAAAATATAATCTAGCCAAGCAAAAGACAATCTATGGTGTATACCCTTATAGAACCAGAAAATCCCCTAAACTTCTGCTAGACAATGCCCAACACTACAGTATAAGGAAGCTTTTGTATCATTTCTTATTCTTTCCAAGCTTTGGACTATATTTTTAAAATTTTATTCTATAGTAGCTAAGCTTATGAGCTTTCCATAATCCTGGGTTCAGATTTCTACAATCATTCATATGGTACTTAGTTTTGGATGAACTATTTAATTTCTATGAATTTTTGAATATTTAAATGACATAATACTTAGATAAAATAGCTTACTTCCTTTTTTTCCCCATTTGTTCTTTTTAGATATGCATGACAGTGGAGTGTTTTTTGACATATTACACATACATGGAGTATAACTTACTCTAATTAGGATCCCATTCCTGTGTTGTGTATTCGTATATGAACGTGGGAAAGTTATGTCCAATTTCTTCTTCTATCTTTCTTTTCTATTCGTATCCCCTCTCCCTTCCCTTCATTCTTTTTTGTATAATCCACTGAACTTCTATTCCTCCTCTCCTCCTAACCCTTGTTCTGTGTTAGCATCTGCATATCTGAGACAACATTTGACTTTTGTCTTTTGGGGATTGGCTTATTTCACTGAACATGATGGTCTCCAGGTCTATCCACTTATTGGCGAATGACTCTTCAACAAATGGTGCTGGGAAAACTGGGAATATTTATGTAGCAGAATGAAATTAAACTCCTATCTCTCACCCACCACAAAACTTAGCTCATAGTGGATCAAGGACCTAGGCATTAGACCAGAGACACCCTACACCTACTAGAAAAAAGTGTAGGCCCAATTCTTTATCATGTCAGCTTACGAACAAACTTCCTTAATAAGACTCCTAAAGTGTAAAAAGTAAAATCAAAACTCAATAAATGGGATGGTATCAAACTAAAAAGCTTCTTCACAGCAAAGGAAAAAATTAAGAATGTGAAGAAAGAGCCTACAGAATGGGAGAAAATCTTTGCCGCCTACATCTCAGATAGAGCATTAATCTTTAGGATATATAAAGAACTCAAAAAACTTAACAAAAAAAAAACACACTCAAATAACCCAATCATAAAGAGCAAACTGCACAGAAGAAGAAATATGAATGGTCAACAAATATATGAAAAAAATGTTTATCATCTCTAGCAAATAGAGAAATGCCAATTAAATCTATACTGATATTTTATCTCACTCCAATCAGAATGGCAATAATGAAGAACGCAAATAACAATAGATGTTGGCAGGAATGTGGTGAAAAGGGTACACTTATACATTACTGGTGAGACTACAAATTGGTACAACCACTATGGTAAGCAGTATTGAGATTCCTCAAAAAACTAGGAATGGCACCACCATTTGACCTGGTTATTCCACTCCTCAGTATATATCCAAAGGAGCTAAAATCAGCATATAACAGTGATATAGCCACATCAATGTTTATAGACACTCATTTCACAAAATATCTAAGCTATGGAACCAATCTACATGTCCTTCAACAGATGAATGGATAAAGAAAAAGTGGCATATTTGCACAATAGAATATTACTCAGCCATAAAAAAGAATGACTTTATGACTTTTGTCAATAAATAACATACTTTTTTTCCTCTTATCTGTTCTCAAACATTGCCTTTCCTTTTTTAAGACTGAAAATCTAAAAGATAACAGTAGAAATAGCTTTGGTATTCAAAGCTGCAATTTTTAGACCAACTCCATCATTAATCTTATCACATAGAAAAAAGGAGATACTTCCTTACAAAGCAATCCTATAGTTATGCATACATCCAGAACATCAAATAATGTTCATTCAGTTCTTTAACTTGGCATGAGAAAACCATTCTAATACATAGGGAGCCTCAAGATGATGAAAAAGCTGGAAGACTTCTCCAAAACTGTGGTTCTCGAAGTGACCCTGGTGTGTCCCCAAAATCAAAACTATCTTCATGATAATGTCAAAGCAGGTTGAGCCTCTTAATCCATTATTCTTTTAAAGCATTCCAGAATCTACAAGACCTGTAATAGCATAACAGATTCAATACAGAAATAAATGTCATAACACAGCTGTCTTCTATTAAAACCAAATATTAAAGATATTGCAAAAAAGTCAAAGAATTCATTTTATATTTTAGAAAATATAGGTTAACACATAATTTGTTCATTATTGTAAATAACTAGACACTTCAAAAATATGTGCCCATTTCTAACACTGTTAACATCTATAAATAAAACACCCATGAAAGTTTATTGGGATCCTCAACACATTTTAAATAAAAAATAATAATCATTTGAGACCAACATTTTTGAGAAGCGGTGATCCAGATATTAAATTTGCCCTTTAGCTTTAGCATAAGTAGAAACCATTGTTTTAGTTTCTTAATGTCAGCCCTTGGCCACACTTTTGCAATAGATCCTCGCCTCAGACCTTTCCCCTCCACAGTTTTCTCCCCCTCTTTACGGTTCCATGTGCTAAAGCTTCTCTGTTTCTCCTCCAACAAAGTACTTTCCTTTGTGCAATGGTAGTGACTCTTTTGTCCTTTCAACATCCCTGTCCTGAATATGGAGGGAACATTCCAAGTCAAGACTGGGAAGGGTTCAGAAGTCTTCATAGTGATTGGGTATGTGAGTGGAGCACCTTAAAGACATTCAGATATTCAGACCTCTCATGCCACAAATGCTGATCTTTTCTAATATACAACAGTACTGTGATAAAGTGCACAGAAGCACAATGACTACTAAATATCCTGATTCTGTATTCTGTCACTGTGTAAACATAGTCCAGTTATTAATCTCTGTGTGTCTGTTTTTCTATCTGTTAAATGGTAATAATGTTTTAAATGGTAATAATGTTTTATCTCATAATGAATAGCTTGACAAGGAAAAATAATCAATAAATACAAATTTTAAATCCCTTAAGAAGAGAAATTTCTTGGCCGTTTTTTTTTTTTTTTTTTTTTTTTTTAGCTTCAGGTTATCAGTCTACTTAGTGAACTTAATTTTAGATAACTTGGGTTCAACATGACTAAGAGGAATGGGATGCAATGGAATAGAAGGGAGGTTGGGAGGAGTAGCCAGAAAGGCAGTAAATGGGAGAAGAAGAAAAAAATCCAACCACAAAAATAAAACTTCTAAGCCTTTGATAGTGATAACTCTTTAATCGATATTAAGAAGTATTGGCACTCCATTTAGTCAACATTGCCTCTAATTTCCTTTGTGAGATTTAAGTATGTTACTTTACAAATATTATTAGTGTTATCTATTTTTATTAAAGGAAAATGATTTTGAATGTCTAATTTTATTTAAAACAATATATTTTTGTCCATTAATTGTAGCCAGAAAGTAGCTAATTATATTGAAATCATCCTGGACTAAAACATAATGATTCCTATCTTTGCCCTGGGTTCTAGCTTTAAGTATAAGAGCATTAGTGAATTAATTACTTAGTTTCATAGGTAAGATCATTAACAAATATAGGCTTTTATATTTGGATTCGAAAAGTTCCAGAAAATAGTATGTGTGTACTACCTCATAAGAAGATAATCAATAAAGTAACAGATGATTAAGCGGAAGAGGTATATTATGAGACTCAGAATTAGAGAAAAACAATCTAGAACACTCAGATTAGAGAAACTATGTGCCAGATAGAAAACGCCATGAATTATTTCCTCTGCTTACTGGAATAACTGAAATCATTGTGCATGTATGGCTATGAATTAATCTTTTATAGAAAAGGTTCTTCCTATTGATTCTCTTAATTATTTTTTATGAAGATTATACCAACATTTCAAATTAATGGTCTCTTGGGGAAATTTGATTGAAAATTTAGTTCTTCTTAGATTGATTTAGAGATTCAAAGGATAATAATAGTTTTATATGGTTAATTTAGCCAATCAATTGAAGGGAAAAACAAAATCTGTTGTAAATCTTTAAGTTTAGTCAAACAGACAATTTGATGTTCATTTAAAAAAATATGTAATTAACTTACTGGCCAACTGTTGTGGGGATATTTGGTTTTTCTATTTAATGCAAAAATCTATGTTCCTCTTTAAGTCACTTTTCTGTTATTCTGAGAAAATCAGGAGTCCATCATGGAAGTCTGTATGTTTTCCTAGATTTTAAAGGAATTCTTATAGTTTTCATCTTTTGCTGATCCAGATATGTAAAAATAAATTATTTTCATTTGTATTCATAAATCCATTGCCTCTAATGTTTAATCAAACATCCTTTAATTTACAAATTCTCAACATTCTTGTTAATACTCTACACTATTATTGATACTGTACAGTACCAGGAAAAAAGAAAAGAATATAATGACCCAATCATAAGTTTAATATTCTTATTCTAAACCTCATGTGATATCACCTCAATAATAAATCATTGCTGATTTATTTTTCTTATTATTCAAGTAAAGAAAGTAGAGAGACAGAGGACAGGGACCAAGGGGCTGTGCATGCCATGTGATTAGGTTCATGTTTCATATGAATCCACCAATAACTGCATTCCATCATTAACCTGAATATAATGTAATTGACACTGAAACCAAAGGTAAAACAATCTTGTTCTAAGAAGTACAATTGAATAAAACACTAAAACAAAACAAAATCGGTAGCATAAAACAAAATAATAAATATCCCTTTAGTTAATTAATTTGGGTTCCATATTTAATTTAATATTCCTTGCTCAGAGAATTCCTCTGGTGAGGTTAACTTCACAGTTTTCTGAATACACTCTAAAAATTTTACATGTTAATGTCTTTTCTGTTTAGCTTGCAATCTTTGTGCTATGTTGTCTATGATGGCTATTTACTACCTTAATACAGATTTAAGACAAACCATGAAAACATTTATTTAGCATCATTGTAGACTGAATGTTTATGTTCTCCCCAAATTCAATGTGATGGTATTTGAAAATGAGGCATCCTCACTGGAGCTACAAAAGACACAGAGTCACTACTCTGCATTCACCAGATTCTGAATTCAACACTCAGAAAGGAAAATTGTTGCATATACTTCCCTGGAGAGACAATACAAGTAGAAACTGAGACACCTGACTCATGACAGTCTCACAAGTCCTCAGTGCTGCAGACATAGACCTCTGGAATCCTTGCTCTTGAGACCTTTCCCTTTGCATACTAGTGGCATCAGAAACTAAGAGCTGCATTGCTTTCTATTTCTGTGCAAATCTTTAGCTCTTCATCTTTTATTACAGAAGTTGATGTGTGAGTGTTTAGGGGAAACTGGTTTCTGAGAAATGAGACTCGCTTGCCCTTCATATGGTGTGTGGCTCCCCACAGATATTCTGGTGCATTATTTAGAGCTTCCAGCCTCTCTCTGCAGGTGATTGTGCTTAAACTTGGGCAGTGCAGATAAAACTAGCTAGTGGAAGTCAGGTTTCACAGTCTGACCACCTCTCTGGAGGAACCGGATCATGCCATCCACAGAAAAACCAAAACAGCTACTGAACCATTTCTGTCAGGCATTTTAAAAATGAGATTTTTACTTCTTGAATGAAACTAAAGAAACTTTATTTTTCTGGTCTGACAAAATCTTTGGAGGAAAAATTCTTGCTGCATTATAAGCTAAGCTGTGCAGTAGAAAGCAAGTATTTCTGCATCACCAAGTATATTCACTTATGTCAATAACCCTTAAATTCAGCTCAGAGTATATTCTCCAAGAGTTTCCTTGTTTCCCAAGACAGGTTTTCTTTAGATATAAACTGCATGATGACACAACTAATTAATTAGTCAGTAGGTACTGATTTGGTACCTGCTGAGATCCACGCAACATAGCGCCTTCTCTCAGAGAACTAAAAATCTAGTCAAGGGCAAGACAATGAGTAAGAAAGTGGTAAATTTTGTGAGAACGACTTGAAAAAATTATATAAGTAAACTTGTCATCTCAATTCTCAATAATACTATGTAATTTAGATTTAAAATCAATATTTTTTTCTACATGCCCACATATTTCAACTACCAGTAGCCCTTCAGCCTATATTTTAACAACTGCATGTATTAGTTCTCTAATACAGAGAGAAAAAGACAGCAGTATAAGGAATCAGCTCATGCAGTTATGGAGGCTGAGAATACCCAAGATTTGCTGTGGGTGTTGGAGATCCAGGAGCACCAGTTCCAGTCCAAGTTCAGCAATCTAGAAGCCTGGATAGTCAATGGTGTCAACTCCAGCCTGAAAGCTAACAGGCTGAAGATACAATACAAACTGATGCTTTAGTTTGAGTCCAAAGCCAGAACCAATGTTTAGCCAAATATCTGGGCCATCCCATGGCCAAATCAAATAGACACAAAAAATTAGTCATCACTAAGTCCATGCCTTGTCAACGTGGTGCCCATGCACATCTCCTTAAATTCTGTTTAATCTCCAAAAAAGAAAACAAGGTTATAATTCTATCTAACATGATACAACTAGTCTGTGCCACCATATACATCCTAACTGCTTACCCAGAAATGGAAGTAAAATCCTTGAGTGGTGCTTACTCTTCTCCTTGATATCTTGTAATTTCTATATCAAAATATACAATTAACAATACTTAGACACTATGATATTAAGTCAATTCATCTTATGTTATGATAAAGGAATAAGAGAGGGAAGAAAAAGATATTTGTTTAGCACACACAACATATTCAAACTCATAGGAGGAAGTACCTCTTGAAGGTCATAGTCTTAATTTCTGTAGCTGTTCAGTTGATCAGAGTTGGCATTTCTAACTTTTTTCCCACTATCCTTCTGCATTCCCTTTGCCTTTAACTGTCACTTCAGCTAGCCGTGACTCTTCACCTGGTAAGGTGACCCATGCATTCATTCCTGACACCTCTGGGCCACTAGTAATCCTGCCTGGATTGGGTTATAGTGGTTTACTCTTTTATCTTAATTGCTGGATATGGCAATTAAGATGACTGAGAGATGCCCTAAATGAGCTCTCATATTCTAGAAACAGCTGTCCTTACCTCCATTATGGAGCACTATCTATGGTGATCTGGATTAATCACTCCAGTTAACACCCAAACTCTTTTCTTGGCTTGTTGATTCAAGTATGAGGAGCCCAAAGGGTTTGGATAGTAGTCTAACCTTCCAGTTTAGTGAACTACTGTTGTTTCCTGATAGCCGTATAACTTTCTTAATAACTAAGCTCCTTAGGCCAGCATAGCTTAAAGTCATAAGAACAGGAAAGCAAAGTAAGTTTAAGAGTGCATGGTATCACTCTCATTTTTGCCTTTTCATTCTTTCATCCTGCCTATGAGAGAAACAGTACCATATATTCTATCCTGATTTAGAACATAAACAAAATTCCGGAGAAATTTTGTACTGCTATATGGCAGTACTTTCCACATATTTGCCAAGTACTGCCATATAGCTGATGCTGAAGCTGAATCTGTAAAAGGCTACTCCATTGTTCTATCAATCCAGCTCCTTCAGAATCATGTAGAACATGGCAAGACCAGTGGATTCCATGAGCATGTGTCCATTGTCACAATTACAGTATTGGTGAAATGAGCTACTATATCAAAATACTATGTGGAATACAATGATGGTGAACAGGGCGTTTTGTAAGTCCACAGATGGTAGTTTTATACTCTTTAATTGATTCCATATTCCTATCAGGATTTATTGTTATGATCTCTCCTAAACTTCACAAGTAAATTTCTCAAAAAGTCAATCTACCTAAAGTCACTGCCTTTATTTCATCACCTATATCAACACACTTTAATATGACCTCATCTAAGCCTTTATGTTATTAGTAGCTGTTCCATGTCACTAAATATAATGATTAATTTTAAATCCTCACAAACTTGACCTTTCTACAACATCAACATGTTGACCTCTTGATCCTTTTGGAAATACTCTTTTCCCTTGGCTTGCATGACACCACATTGTTTCCCTTTATTTCTGCCCTCTTCTGAGTCTCCTTTACTGGATAATCCCCTTCTTCCTGATTCCAAATTTCTGGTGGTTCTCCCTGGGTTTTTGCTGGATCCTCATGACTCCACCCACATGGAGGCAACTTGCAAATGCATGGTTCTACCCAGACCTCCTGTGTTCCACGCCATAATCCTGGCTATGATGTTCTGTTCCGATGTCTTGAAGTGCCCTCACCCTCTGCCTCTTTTCCATCCTTTTCCTAATCAAATGGTCAGAATCACAATACTGTTAATAGTTCATACTAAATGGTGCAAATATGAATTTGAAGAATCATTGTTAACACGTCCTTACCCATGACCTTTGTATCTACAATCACCCCTTTGATGCTAACTCTTACCTATCTCTTAATTCCCTCCACTTCTTTTCGACTGGCCTTTCTCCCTTTACTAAGTGCAACCTAACTTTGCCAGTGGCCTACAATAATCTTGCATGACTACAGTAATCTATTAACTTTATCCCCCCTGAGTTTATTTCTAGTCACTCCAATCTATTATCTATATTGTGACTAGGATGACCTTTTCTAAATGGAAGACTAATACATTCTCAATACTAAAAACACTTTGATGGATTTCCTTTGGATTTAGCCTGAAAGCAAAGATCTAACTATAAGATCTACAAGACAATATATAGTCACACCTTCTCTATCTGTCCAGGTTTATCTTTAACTTCTCCCTTTCTATCCTATTTATTACTGCTATTTTTTAGAAGTTGAATGTGTCCAAAGACTCATGTATTCAAGGATGGTTCTTAGAGTAGACTCTTTTGGGGTGAGGGCTTGTGGAATGTCCTTAAGTCATTGCTGGTGTGTTCTCAAAGGGCACTGTTGGATCTGATCTTGGCTCCTGGCTCATGATGTCAGTACACTGCTCTATTATATAGTATGCCATTATGCACAACTGTCCTCAGAGGCCCAAAGCAATTTGAGATGACCAACATTGGACCAGAGCCTCTAGAACAATAAGACAAAAAAAATCCTCTTCTCTTTACAAGCTATTTTCCTCAGATATTTTGTTACAGTAATGTAAAGCTGGTTAATATAGAAAACTGGTAACAGGAATGGGGTGGTTTTTGCCATAATTACACCTAAAGATGTAGAGGATCCTTTGAAATTATTTATGGAAGGAGTTTGGGAGAGTTTCAGGAAGCAGTCTAGAGAACCTAATATTTTGTGAGACATGTGCTTAAAGGTGATGGACCATGCTCCATATTATCTGGGAGAGATTTCAAGAGAGTAAAACATTTGGGCTACAGCATGAGTATAACTAGCTGCTTTTAAATTTGTTTTACAATGAGAATTAGAAACAACAACAACAACAAAAAAAAAAACTAGTGCAGTGGAATGATATAAAAAATTTGCAACCTGACCTGGAAGGGGTGAGAAACCAAGTAAAAAGGCTGCCAAAGAAGGTATGGTTGCTACAAAAAAAATGACTCATAGAAAGAAGCCAAGTAATATGCAGTGGGACAAGATGCCTTAAAAATCTCCTAGAAATTGACAGTAACACTCTACTCATCACAAGCTCAAAAGTGTAGATAGGCAAACTTGTTTCAAAGAATGGTTTCAGAAAAGATTCCCTGCTTACTCAGGACCACCTTGGGATTCATGTCCAGCCCACAAGGCTTCCCAAGGCCACTGATGCTGTCATTCAAGCAGGCCCAGGGACAGTTTGTGCCAGCAGCTAATCTTAAAATTTGTCCACATAATGCTGGTTTTACAGGCTTGCAGAATGCAAGAGTTATGGAATCATGGTGGTTTTCATTCAGATCCAAAAGTAAAGTCTAGAAAGCCAGGCAGTATACTGCAGGTATGGAGTCCCTACAAGAATCAGGGACTTTGGGGAGAAACAAAGCAGAGCTGTCACAGTGAATTCAAAGAGGCTATGAAGACCCCAGCAAAGTGGAGACTCTAGTAACCAGTAACAGCCACTGGCGGCTGCAGGCAGCATGGAAAACCTGATCATGAGAGCAGCCATGAGAACTGAAAACAGCAAATACATCTGCAAACAGACACTCAAGCCCCTGGGAGGCCACATGCTGCTACGATATGCCCTTGGTGCTGGACATGGATCTTTAGGATTTAACATTTTCCTTCCTGGATTTTGATCTAGCCTTGGGCTGATAACCTTCTTCCTACTTTCCTAGTCCTCTTTTTTTTTTTTTTTGGAGCAAGAATGTATATCCTGTGCTTACTCACCAATTTATCTTGGAAGCATGTAACATTCTTTTTTCTGTATGCAGAAGCTCATAGCTGTATTTGACATGAGTCTTGAAGAGACTCTTGGCTGTGTTCTGAGTAAACATGAAATGGTTAAGATCTGGGGGACATTTGGAGATGAGAATTAATACATTTTGCATCCAGAGATGAAAACGAACCTCTGGGGAGCAAGGACAGAATGTGTAGTTTGGATGTTGAATGTCCCCCAAAGGTGCAGGTATCAAAAATTCTTCTCCCTAGGGTGGGTGGCACTACTATTGGGAAGTGGTAGAATCTTTGAATGGTGGTGTGGTAAATCCATAGGTCATTAGGGGATACTGTAAAAGGGATTGTTGGACCTCTTTCTTGGATCATGATGCAAGCCGTTTTATCTGCAAACATTCCTTCTATGGTATGCCACCCTTATCAGAGGCCCAAAGTAATTGAGGCCATTCAATATTGACTGGGCTGGAACCTCAGAATCATAAGCCAAAATAAACCTTTTCACTTTATTAGTGCATTCTCTCAGATGATTCATTATAGTCATGTGAATCTGACTAATACATCCAACTTTTGCTCCACTGCAGTCTAGATACCTGAACTTTGTCATATTTGATTTAATGCTCCTTACATTTTCAAATGGCCTGGATCCATGCCAATACATCTAGACATGGTCTACCCTCAGTGAGCATGTTGGCACAAGCCTCAGAAAGTCTTCTCTGACTCTAACACTAGATGCTCTGAAAGCATCATGTACCTCTCATATGGCTTATGTATTTGTTTCATCATTTTATCAGTGTCTATTTTCCCCAGTAGATTATGTTCTCTGTTATAGTAACTATGAAGTCTCTTTTATTCATGATCAGGGTCAGCAGATCCTGGTTGGCACAAAAATTAACAAATGATAGAGATAAATTAACAAGATTATATTGAGTGTTGACTGTGTGCAGGCATCAGAGGGGTGATAGAAAGACATGATAGGGATGGGTCCTGCCTACAAAGATCTTACCTTTTAGTTTAGGAGACAAATATAAGTAAGAGAAAACACTATGGAAGGAATAAACATTAAATGCCATGACACAAGAAATCAAGACATAATTCTAAAATAATTTACAAAGCAATACAATACATGTAAGATTCTTTCAGTTGGAATAGTCTAATAATGACTCACAAATGAAGATATCCTTGAGCTGGAACTTGAATGACAGAAAGAAGTTGGAAAATAAAAACTAGAAAATTGCCAGGCAGGGGGTGCATGCCCGTAATCCCAGCAGCTTAGGAGACTGAGGCAGGAGGATAGCAAGTTCAAAGACAGCCGCAGCAAAAGTGAGGCACTAAGCAGCTCAGTGAGATACTGTCTCCAAATAAAATACAAAATAGGACTGGGAATGTGGCTCAGTGGCCAAGTGTCCCTGAGTTCAATCCTTGGTATCCCGCCCTCCAATCCCCACCCCCCCCCAAAAAAAAACTGAATAGTCATAAATTTCTGGGAAGAATGGAATAGACCAGTCTCAGAGGCAGACAAGCTTCAGGGATCAACATCAACAGGAATGCCCTCACAGCAGCCTTTACAGGTTGCCCGGTGTTCCGTGGAAATAGTGAGTCTGTAACCCCATACATGGATAAAAACCACACTATGAAATGATTAGAATTTTAGGCCGTGAATTCTAAAACAAAGTCTTACTATGTATTTCTGCAAGGCTCTAGAATAATCGTTACTGGAAGTAACTGGGGAAATGTGCAAAAATCTACTGGATTGGTTTTAAAATTTTAAAGCAGCTTGCAAAGTTGTAATCTTATTGGACAGTTTCTCTGATCTCAATGAGATCTTCTGAATTATAAACACATGAAACAGGATATGTTTTCTCCTTGACAACATGAGTTGTTTCATGTCTTCAAATCCAACATTTCATGCTTAGATGCACCCACAGAATCTTCATTTAAATAAAACCGACCTAAAGACAGTTTGCCAACAATCCTTGAGAAATGTTCCCTGATTTTGAAAGCTATGTTTTTCTTGAAGTTCCATTTCTAAAACAAAAACAGAAAAGATAAAATAGCGGAATTGGGCAATACCAAATTTGAACACATTACTTTATCTCTTTATCTGTGAAATCATTTTAGAACAAAAGAATCAGGAAATTCATAACTTCTTTCAGAGAATTTCCTACATTAGAAATACTTATGTAAATACCAATGCTTTACTAATGAATTGCATGTCTATGAATGTGTACAGTAAAAAAAATGTCAAATTGTGTCACAAGGTCTCTAAATCACAATGGGATCTGTGTTGGAAATGAAGAGATATTCAAAAATACACTTCTGTTTGATTTTTTTTTTTTTTATCAAACTAACACATCGCATAGTTTGGACAGTCAAATGTTCCCACAGAGCTTGTTTTGAAAAGGATCCATTTCTCTTCCTCCTCATTCCACCACCCCAGCTTCTTGCTCTCACAGGCATCCCTTACCACTTAGTTTCAGATATGGTCATTCACTAACTGCCGTCCAGCTCTGGAGGGAGAGGATCTTACTCTCTTATAATGCCTTTCCCTTCCCTGGGTCCTGTTAGGTCATAACAGGGTTTCTATCTTCCACCGTCTCTGGGTAGGCATACATAACATAATGTAGAGTCGTGCTCAGTGTTTATTTAAATCATGCAAAGGTACTCACCTGAGTCATGTGATCTATGCGTCATTTTGCAGGGTTATTTTCTTTCCTCCATAACTTCTGCCTTTTCTGGAGCCAAAAGTTGTCTTGTTTATAGCTTGTTTGATTTTTTGTATTAGTGCCACTAGTTCAAGTCCAAAGGCTCTGCCTATCAATTAGTCCTATTCAACATACTAAAACATATTCAATATCTATTTCATTCCTCTGCAGTAGTCACTCATGGAGCCTTTGGATTCACTCCAACAAAGGTCAGCTCTCATTGGAGGCTCTCCTTGCTCAGAATCTTTGGAAATTCTCTTTACTTATCTCTTTAGTTGAAATCAGTGTCCACCGGACCCTTGCCTCCCTCTTTCGCTTTATTGCTTTATTTTGCTGGAATATACACTTTGGTTAGCTTTCAGAGAAAGCATACTTGAGAGGTAAACATTTTTATTGATTTTGTACTTTAACATAGATTATTCTTTATATATATTTAGTAGGACAATATTTTTTTAGAATTTAATTTGCCTCAAATTTTGAAAGCATTCATCTATTATTTTTAAGATTCCTTGGTGTTGTTGAAAATTTAATGGCATTCTTATTTTTTTAATCATTACTATAGAATCTTGTTTCTTGAGAATAGTTAGCATTATTTTCCCTAGTGTTCCAAAGTTTCATGATCATTATCATAGTCCAGGCTTTATTTTACTTATTGTGGTGGGTACTCAAAAGGAGGTCTCAATCTGAACACATGTCCTTCAATAATGGAAGTGTTTTTAATTATTTTTTGATAATTTTGTTTTCTCTGTTTCTTCTACTTTCTTTTTCTGAACTGGCTCTTTAATTCTTTCATCCTTTCTTATATTATCTTATTGCTATTCTGCTTTCTTTGAGGAAAAATTTTCTCTGCTTTATCTTTCAAACCATTTTTTTAAAAGAATTTCCACTCTCATATTTTTAATTTTCAAGTTGTACTTTTTGTTTTCTAAATATTAAACTATAACACCACCCTGTTCTTATTTCATAAAGTCAATATCCTTTCATATCTCTCTATTTATATTTGTTTTTGTTTTCATGTCTTACAGAGTCTCAATTTCCTCCAAACAGTCCTTCTCTTGGGGTGATTTTGTCTTTGCCTTTGATAGTAGAGGAAGCCCTGGGTTGCCTGGTGATTTCCGGCTGCCTGTTGATAAGGAAACAGCTGAACAGAGGACTGGAAGCTTTATACCCAATGTACTGAATCTGCATTGCTGAGTTCAGTGGAGGGTGGTCTTAGCTGCGCAGTAATGATAAAGAACCTTAATAACATTAGTGTTAGGTCTTTTTCTCTTGGGCTAGTCAAATTCTATGGAGAAGATTCTTTTAATCTTCTCTCTGGAGGATAAGAGTCTAGTTGCCAGTAATCTGGGAAACAAGTGGAAAAAAACACAGGAGAAAACTCAACTTTTCATTTGTAATATCATATATAATATAATATCATATTATGATACTACTAATATCATAATAGTATCATATTAATGCTGATATGTTCAGTATGGTGTACTTTTTCTCAACTACAACTGCTATGCACAGTTCCTCCATTACTCTCTCTTCAAAAAAGAAACCTCCATTCTGCTGCCAGGGTGAGGAGGATTGTTGCCTAGTTGCACACAAAGATAGAATGAGGAGGAGTGACTAAGCCCTTCATAGACAGGCTTTCTACTATTTGCTCTTCTTTAGCATCAGTTTGGAACACTTTCAGATGTATGTGTAGTAGCTACTTTTTTGTACTTTTTAATGGGCTCTGTGGTATAAAAGGTTTTGCTCATTAGCATTTGTCACTGATGATTTTAGATGCAACGGTCTGGAGTTTGATAAATCAATTACCATTGACCCATTTGCTTTCCAGCTTTTAAACTTGGGGTTGTATAATTCCCTTCTCTTTGCTTTTGTAAGTGTATATATTTCACAATTTTATTTTATTATCAGTTAGTAGACATAAACATGTAGGTCTAATCTGCCACCTCTGGACCTCCTGATTAGCTCTTTTTTATTTGTATTTATTGGTTCTTTTAAGATATACGTGACAGTAGAATGTATTTTGACACACCACACATAAATGGAGTATTCTGATTAGCTCTTTCTTCATCCATGTCAGTTAGAGTATTATTGAACATTCTGCAGTGCTCTTGTGAGGATTATATGAAATGGTATACGTAGAAGCACCAAGCAATGGGATCTGGCATATTAAAATACTCAATAAATTTTTGCTGCCTAAACCTTTGAAGGAGAAACTACAATTATTTCTCCCACCTTACTCTTTCTTCCTGATTGTCCAAATATCCTACAGGTGCTGAGGCTCAGAGGAGTTCATATGAGTTATCTAAGAGCACAAAGACCATAAACTCAGAAAGACTGTAATAATTCCCTTTCTCGCCTTCTTGAACATGTATGAAATTCTCTTTCAGTCCCAACTTTTAAATGTAAGAATATTAGTGTTCCTTTTGCAAAATTGGCCTCATCATTTCCTCTAACAGGGAAGCATGCTATGTCTACAAAGGATGTTTACACAAATGGCCATAAGTATTTACCCCACAGGAAAACAGAACTGTTTAACCATGACATCAATGAGCTAATTAAATGGGCAACAATGTCCATAGTTGGCTATGGATCAGTAGCAGTTTCCATAAATGGCCCTCAGAATTTGCACCCTTTCCAAGCTCCCAAGTAGGTGTTTAACTATTTCAAAGAGATCACATCCTCCAGGTCAAGGAGTTCCATTCTTGCTCACCTATTTTGGTCAGTATGTTGGTGTCCAACAGACCAGGTAAGCCTATCTGGTGAGCTTTCCAAAATTGCTCGGAGACTCTCATTGAACAGGTCCTGCTAGAGCCCAGGAGGCTGTATTAGCATTTTAAATGTTCTCAGGTCACTTGAGTTGCAGCCAGATTTAGAATACACATTAGCAGATTACCTGAGAAAAGTCTCTGAAAGCTTCTGTTATAGTTTTCTATTTTGGTGTCTCCAAAAGTGAACTTTTGAGTGAATTTTTTCTTAATTTTACAACTCTGAGCACAGTCTCTAACACCAGGTGATTGAGCAAAAGAGGGAGCTGAAGGAGCACAGAAGGCACTGAGGGTCTTTGAGCATGAGCATATTCCACTGCAGCTTTTACCATGGAGACAGGTGCCATGTGCTCTTAAAGCACTGGTAAATTAATCAGCAGCTTTGCTGCTGCCACTGAGAAATTAACTAGAAACGTTCACTGTTGAAGATGTCCTTGGATGGGACATTTTGGTCTCCCATGAAAAGTACCATCATCTAAAAATGCACCTCACCAATCTTTTATGTAATTTTATTGCTGCAGAAATTACATCCAATAAGCTCTCCATGCGAAAGCAGAAATTGATGAACTCTTCCCTGGCAAGAGAACAAATTTTACCTGAATGAGAGTTTGCAGGTAAGTCTGAATCATTATACTAATGCTGTTTTTTTTTTCTTAAGAATTCAAGTTTCTTATAAATTCTTGCAAATTTAGCATAATATCCATATGGTATATTTACAGATGCCGAGCTCTAAATGGATGCTTCAAATGGAATCACATAATTTTATTGCCAGAAAGAACTAAGGATTATGCTACAAAATCCTCACTTTATTGGCAAATAAACTGAGGCTTAGAAAACCAAACTGGCTTATCTATATTCATCTACCTCATAGTTGACATTGAAACAAGATCTTCTAATGTCTGGAGAAATTTTATTTCCACCACAAAGCTTTTTTTTTTCAATTTCTGTTCTCAAAAAAAAAGAAAGAAAAAAAAAAAAAAACACACAGGTGTCCCAAAAGATGTTACTAAGTGTTTGGGGTTAGAAAAAGGGTAGATGGTTTAAGTGTATTTATTTAATTTCCACAAGCGGTAAGCATGAGCACTCTTTCCTGTGTGTTTGACCATGTATAATTCTAGTCATAATGTCTACTGAAATTTCAAAGTAGCCTAGAGAACAATTGGGGAAATTACCTTTCTCCTTTTGCTGTGTCTGTATGTGATCTGTCCTCACCTAAGACAACTTTGTAACTCAATTCTTCCAGCTTTACTATGAAATTGTCCTCACAGAGCATGTGGTGCTAAAACATTTTAACGTGGTATATATTTTTCCTTGTTACTGTCGACACAGTAATATTCAGTACTTCAGTAGTAAATAGATAAGATATTATTCCAGGGGTTTAAAGGATTTATAACTCTCCTATCTAAAGAAACTGCAGCAAGGCTGAAGTTCTTTGGAGTAATATTTCTGTAGTTTCAATTTCTATGCTGTGTTTTCTGCTGCACATCTGCAGGGGCTGCTACATTTGTGTATGAGATCAGGAGTGATGCAGTTATGATATTGATCCATTTGGGAAATTCTTGACCTTGATCTATACAGAATCTTTCTATACTTGCTTTAACTGTGCTATTATTACTCCCATTTCTCCTATCTCTATTTTTCCTTTAATGTGCCTTGAGCTCCTCAGATAAAAGCATTATCAGAAGTACAAAGTATTATATTATTACTAAAAGCGTACGGCCTTATCTCTTCAGTTCATCAGTGAAACTTTGGTCCAGTGGCTGACAGTGGTCTAAATTTTTTGAAGTGTGCTACCAACATATTTCTGAGAACTTATAGAAATTTTAAAGAACACATATAGGATTTTATTATGTCTATTGAGTGCTCAAATGCTGGTTTCTGAAATCATGTTTAGTTCCTTCAAAGACATTTTAAATGTAGCCCTCCCTTTTTTTTTATCCCTGAGATGGATAGAAATAATTCTTAACAGTAGTATGTTGAATGGGAAAAGTTGCTTGTTTTAAAGATACTGAAAATTTCTGTTTTCCATCAGGTTAAACATCTTTAAGAAACAGAAAAAAAATTAACAGGTGTTTTTTTAGTTTGCTCCTTCTCATATTTTCTTGTCAAGGATAAATGGGTTCAAGCCCTTGAATTGATTAAACTCTCTGAGGAGTGTCTATGAGAGCCACATAACACCAAAGAAAATCCACACTCTAGGATCACTGGAAATGTTGAGCAATCTTTTCTTCACCTCCAAAGTCTCAAACATAGACCTTGACTTTATCCTTTTGTACTCATAAAGTTCTTTTCCAGGGACCACTAAAAATTCCCATCATCCTAGGAAGAAGCTTTACAAATAATTGTTCCTCCTTTTCCTTTATACCCATCAGTGCCCAAAGATCGCCGCCATATTTTCTTCAGTATATCTTTCGATCACTTTCTTCTTTCTCTCTATCGTCACTGAGGCATCTCCTAACTTGGCCCTTGTAGATTCTCCTAAGTGATCTTTTTAAAATTCAAGCTTGTTTTGTCTTGTAGCCCAGGTTGTACATTCCTTAAGGGCAGTCATGGTATCAGGCTTCTTTTGTATACTCAAACACAATCCTAATAACTTTACCAGAGCTTTTGATATTGATTTATTAAAGGCCAGAAATAGTGAGAAATTCATACAATGTACTAGAGAAGTTATTCTTACTTACTCAATCCAGCTACAGAAATTCTAGAGTTTACATGCCAAGAGAAGTTCAATAACACTGATGCCTGAATTGAGATGAACAAAAATCAATGCAATGACCCAGATGTTAGGACCCTTAAGGTTAAGGAAGGGAAGGTAGTAGAAGAAAAATAAATGATTCACAACAATCATGCTGTATTTATCTGTGCATCTCAAGGCCATTTTACCACCCTGAAAATTCATCTTATCTTTATCCACGTTTCATTAGAAAAGACCTTTTGGTGTAAAGGGAGTAGAATGGCCAGAAACTTTAGTTAAAGGGTTGACCCTGATTCTTTTCCTTAAGGGGTCAGAGAGCAGCCTCTCATGAACTCTCAGGAGCTCTGGGGAGCAGGACCATTTTACAGTAGTCAAGGTGGTCAAGGAAAAGAGAACAATGTCTTGCCCCCTGTGCTTTTGTCTAGCGAAGAAGATGGGGTCAGGTGACCCCACTTGAGGCTAGGGCTGGAAAAGATAATAGAAGGAGACAAGTGCAAGCACAAAGATAACATTTCAAATAAAATTTAACATCATACTCTAACCTCATGCTATAAAGAAACCAGAGGCAGGAAATCCAGACCTCACACCTAATTCTCTGTTGGGTGTGATTTGTGATCTCACCATCATTTCTCCCCCCTTGATCCTCTGCTTCTCACCTATGCAGAGATAGTGGTCATGACACCTACCTGAGAGGAATGAAGTGGGACAACATGAAAGATTCCCACTGTGTAATGAACCCTTTATTGATAGACTGGGAAACAGACTGATTAATTTGTCATACATAACAAACCCATCTGTAATAGAAACGCTTAAGGAAATTGAATGCCCCACAATGTGAAGAGGGCAATGCTCTAGATATGCCATGGTCATATGGGCACATGACCAAAACTTCCAGCTCAGCTCAGGCTTATAGAGTAGGAACAATGGTTCTCTGACACTGTGATGCAGAACCAGCCTGGATCTTCACTGTCTTTATCATTACTCAGCAACCACACCCATGGCTCCACCAGGTTGCAGGCTTCTAAGATCTTAGTGTTGTAAAGAACTTGTAGAACTTGACAAATCAAATGCCTACGAACAAAAGATTGGAAGGAGGGTTGAGCCAAGAGACCAAGGAAAAAGTAAGTGTGCCCATGTAACATAGTATGCAAACAGAGGCCAGAATCTAAAAATGCATGTCGTATTTAGGAATCGTAGTGTGCATCTTCTGAGGATACTAGTGGTTAGAGGGCCCTTAACATTTAGTATTTTTATTAAACAAAAAATTTATGCTCCCCACCTGCTACCCCAAAACTACATGTGGTAGAGGAGACTGTATGTAAAGCAAGCTTTTTGTTTGCTTTTTATGATGATAAAGGTGGACACTTGAGGGAAATGCTTTTTGTATTTTTGTTTATTTACTTATTTATTTTAGGAAATAGTTCAAAAATATTTTTAGCTGTGAAAAATGAGATAGGAGTGATCCAAAATTTTATCATTTTTCTGCATAAAAAGAAGCTTTGGAGTTTTCTTCTGGGAGCTCCAGAAAAAAAAAAAAAAAAAAAAAAAACAAACAAACAAAAAAAAAAAAACATTGAAGGGCTTCCAGAGAAACAGTGAAGGAGAAATTGTACCTTAAAAGGGTAAAAAGCAAACCATAGAAAACAGAGGCTACAAAATGGAAGAATGGCTTCATAAATATTTGTTTTACATGCTCAATATTCCGTTCTCTACTGTCTGCTAATCTCTTCGTTAAGACACATCCTACAGGAGTCTATTGGAGAGATTCTGTCATCATCTCCATCCATCCCTATGACACACTCGTCCAGGTGGGTCACCCCCACACTAACATGAAACAAGTGGCCCAAACTGTTATTTGATATACTTGGTTGATACATTTAATTCCTGGTGACTAATTCATATTCAATTTCCTCCAGGTATCCCTTTTCCCAAATGGTTTTATAATGAATATACTTTTTCTTCAAATACAGTTCCAGTCCTCTTTGCACATTATTTCTCACTGTCCCACTGCAGGTAGTGAGGAATCTAAGGAGGGATAGCTTCTCACCAATGGATACCTGTGGCACTCAACATTTTTCAGCATTGGTTTCTGTATACATTGAAGGTCCTCAGCAGGCACATTGTAATACTGATTTCCCCAATTTTATTTTTCAATTTAACAATTACCATTTACTCCATTTTGTCCTAAGTCTGGGCATTCCACCACTGAGTTACATCCTCAATCTTTTTTATTTTATTTTATTTTTATCTTAGGGTCTTGATAAATTGGCCAGGTTGGCCTCAAATTTACAATCCCCCTGCCTTAACCTCTCGAATAGCTGAGATTAGAGGCATGCCCCCTGAACCTGTCTCTATAAGAGTTTTAAAAAGTAATCAGATGGGGCTGGGTTGTGGCTCAGTGATAGAGCAAGTGCCTAGCCTGTGTGGAGCACTGGGTTCGATTCTCAGCACTGCATATAAATAAACGGATAAAATAAAGGTCCATCAATGTCTAAAAATATACTAAAGAAAAGTAATCATAAACTTCCTTTTCCCACAAATATTTTAGTTTTGATCTAGTTTAACTCAAGAAGATATCTTGACATTTTGTTAGAAAATATAACTATTTTACTGGAATACCAAAAAACTAAATTTCAGCTTCATTTGCCAATTGAAGAACAAGATAGCATGCTTTGATTTCCCATCTCCCTTTATGTATCTCTAACACTGAAGGACTCTATCACTGCAGGAAACTTTCTATGCAGTCTGCAGAACTTCTAAATACAGAGGGAAATGTGATAAGAGATTTGGGTCCACCATATTTCAACACATGAATATTAATCAAAATCAAAAGAAAGGAAAAGTTCTTAATAACTTTAACATTTAAAAAATACCTCAGATGGAGACTGTTTGGCCTGAATTTTCTAGTAATTATTAGACTATGTGGAAAACTTTAAGTCATTATTTTTCTCACTTATTAAATAAAATTATTTTAATAGAACAATATTCCTCCCTGCATGTAATTGATTTATTCACATGCAGTGCTCTATTTTGTCACCTTTTGCACTATTGAAAAGTATAATTTTCACAAATTGGTGAAATTGTGGACATAGATATGGGGCATGTACATTCTCATGGCATATTACATGAAGCCTGCTAAAATGTTTATTACTTCTTGAATTACACTTACATCTTTTTAAAGGTTATCATTTTATCATTTCTTTTCTAAACCCAATCTCTGTTTAAATTAATCTTTTAAGGACACCAGTTTCCACTTTTCATGTCATCAAGGGAAAAGTGTTGAATAGCTTGTCAGTTCTAATAGTAGTCAAACTTAAATCTCACATCTTGGGATATCAGCATCTTTGCAAATTTCACATCTTCTCTCCAGTATCATTTTTCCTTCACCAAAATGTACTAGATCTAGGACTGGGCCCTTTACCACAGGCAAAGGCAGTTGTGTGTAGAAGTCAATCAAGTTTAAAGCTAAGGACCTCTCATTTGCAAAGGCCCCCCAAAAGGCTTTTCCTAATTTTATTTTCATAATTTTGTATTCCTCTGCTTAAAGAGACTTTACCCCAAAAAAATAAAAAATGAACTTCTTCTATTCATATGTCAAACATTCTCTTATCTTAAAAGGGTACCTGAGTTTTTTAGTCCCTATATGCCTTTTGCATCTCATTCTGATCATTTACATTGCTTCTAACCCACTTGAATCTAATGTATGAAATATGATATGTCAAGAGCTTTGTAATGTTTTGAACAACCAATTAAAAAAAAGGAAAAAAAAAAAAGGCTAAAAAGCAAGTCTTGTTTCCTCCATGAATCAACTCACAGCTCCTAGGGCTTTGAGGCACTGTTATGCATACCTATACTTTTATATTTCTCTTACTTATGTTTTAAGATAATGTGGCATATTGTTTTTCATGTGCAATTGTAAGCCATCTGAAATTATTTGGAAGGTGAAGAACCTACATGCACCATATCTATGTCCATAGACTAACATGTTTCAGAACAACTCTGCATCCTAGGAATCCATGCTTAGGCCGATGTACCTTATGCTTTGTTCTATATGTCTTCTTTGTTCTGTGTATAAATACTTACAATATTTTATTTTAACTCATATCTTAGGAGTAAAACCCCAATTTAATACGTAACAACCCAAATGGCATTTGATATGCCATGAACACTTATATATTCTAAAATTATTTAAGAAATGTCAAGTATGTGCCAGATAGTGTAATAGGCATTGTCCAACAGAGGTGAGTAGAAAATACAACCTCAGACTCAACTTCCCTCACTATACACTCACAAAGAGATCACTTTTGTGATTCCAAAATATGTGGGCATTTCTCTGTGTTAGTAAGAACTGCTATAGCTCTACACTATGGGCGACCTTGTGGCCATTCAGGAATCAGGAGTTCTCATTCCTGCTCCTTCATCTTTTTGTTTCTGGGAGGCAGAGCCATTCTAGCAAATCCCACTTCACTAAATTCAATTCTGACACTGCTCCCAGTTCAGTCTCAGTTGTAAATTCAGGCTTCCAGAACTTCGGATGGACTGGCTACTTGTTGCAGTTCCCAAGACCTCTTTCTCAGATTCAATTAATTTTCTAGGGTACTTCACAGAACTCAGAGACATGCTATGTTGTTGGGATAGTGTCTGGAATGTTAGGGTAATGGCCCAAGCTCAGGAGCTGGGTGATGCCTCTGACCTGGCACGTGGAGGAGTCCCTGCTCTGCTTTTGTGCCCTTCTTCATGTGCTCAGCTATCTAAGCTTTCAAAACGCTGTTCCATTGGGTTTTTGTGAAGAGACATAGCCTTTCAAGGCCTGACTTTGAAGCTGAAAGCACCCAAATATTATTCTAGTCACTTAGAAAATAATGGAGACTACTAAAGCAATAAGCCAGGAAGCATGGATAAAAACCCCAAACACACATCTTATTATAAGTGGCTACAAATAATGAATAATCGGGTCAGCATATTAAATGGGCAAATCACCCATTTCTATCGAGGGAGCACTGCACTATGTCTCACGGTCGGACAGGGAGATAAAGGGGACATGTGGGTTGGGGTAGTGGCTCAATGGTAGAGCACTTGCCTGGCATATTTGAGGCACAGGGTTTATTACTCAGCACTGCATAAAAATAAATAAAGATATTGTGTCTATCTACAATTAAAAAATTTATAAAATTTATAAAAAAACAAAAAAGAGGGACATGTAATGGGATCATGCAGGGAATGTTAGTTAGGTCCATGTTTTTCATATTTTAATAAATTTTGAAGTCTACAAAAGGGGGATTTCCCCTTTTGAAATTATTTTGATATGCCTCCTCCCCTGTAGATTTATAGGACCCTGTCCTAAAGAAAGAACATGATCTGGTAGGAGAAGACCACTCAAGAAAAAGGCAGCCTCTGAACTTCTTATTGGTGCAAAGCAATGGCTGTTTTATCCTAAGATTAACAAGTGCAATGGGGAAAACAAAAGGCTTGTATTTATTGATTGATTTTGGACTTGTGTTCTTTTGCTAACTTGATTTTTGTTTTTGCAGGAGAGGGGCTATTTAACACTTACTAGTATTTGGTTTCTGGTAGCAAAGACATCAGTTCACCTTCATGTTTTTTATTGGCGAAATCAGTAAGTGAACCTCGTAAGTTTCATGAAGAAAGACAAACAGCTCTCGATGGTTCTTGGAGAAAAATAGTGATGGCACTGAAATCAGGATACAGACACTATAGATTTAAGGGGTGAGTGTCCTGCTTAGTAGCATTTTTTATGGATCTGCACAATTATTGAAAGAATACACATTCCTTTCAGGGATACAACCAACCGTCTAGTCTAAAGTTAAGAGATGTGCCTCATCGAGACCTATCCAAGGTCTCTTTTTTTGGCATGACTTGAAGAGTAAAACCATATTGTAAGTACCTCTTGGTATTATTCACAATTACTAATTTGGGGGAGGGGGATACCTGGAATTGAACTCAAGGCCACTGTACCACTGAGCCACATCCCCAGCTCTATTTTGTATATTATTAAAGATAGGGTCTCACTAAGTTGCTTAGAGCAATCTCACTTTTGCTGAGGCTGGCTTTGAACTCTCCATCCTCCTACCTTAGTCTCCCAAGCTGATGGGATTACATGTGTACGCCACCATGCCCATCTTCAATTACTAATTTGATATGAGGAAGTAACTAAAGACAAGACATACAACTGTCTATTCTGAATCTATGATTCTGGTCAGACGCTGTGCTAGGAATGAGATACTAGATTTTGAGGGAAAAGTGACTTCTTTCTTTGTGACTGAAATGGTTGGGAACTGGACATTCTCATAGGTGAAGGTTAGGTTGGGCCATAACTGGTAAAAAGCCACTCAGAGCTAGGCTACCCAGTGCTTAAGCAGGGCTTCTGAGTCCTAAGAAGATTGTCCAACTTCTAGTCATAGTCCAATTTATCTCCACTCTATACTCCTGGTGACTTTAAGCATCCAGGACATTTTTTGTTAAATATGACACACTAGCTTGAACTATGCTTCAGATTTTAGAAACTTCTAGATGAGGCCTAAATTCACTCTTAGGGGAAATGTCTACGGAGATTACTGAGTAGCTAAGTAAAGACAATAAGATGTAATCTGAAATGCTCTGACATGTGTACATTTCAAAAACTGTCTGATAGAGATAACAAGTGATTCCAAGACAGATATGCAGCATGTGGGACCGTTTCTAAGTTATAAAAGAACAGGAGCTGGAGAAATAAGGGACTTCTGCAAACTGAAGGCTGAAGGCCCCTTGTTATATATTCTGACTTCTAAAGAAAAATTGACCTGTTTTAGAGTCACATGCTAGTGACATATAGTAGAAATCAACTACTTAGTGATTGACTAATGCCACACCTGGATAATAAAACAGATTATGATGGTAAAAATAAATTTTTCAGCATAAATCATAGTTATGTGTCATAGCCTTAGAAAACAAAAAAGGGAGAACAACTACTATCCACTGAGCAAAATTTTAAAAAATATTTATTATACTTTTTGATAAACAAAGCACTTGCACTCTATTTTAAATTTAAATAAAACAGAAGGGAGGGTAAATATTCAATGATAAGTTTCTATCCCATTTTTTTTCTGGTATTTACTCATTCATCAATAATAGTCAGTATCAATTCCTTGCATGTTATTATGTATCCATAGACTCCATACTGGAAAAAAAAAGTCTCACACACACAAATACATACACATATATTTCCCCAACTTTTTGCACCAATAGTAAGGTAGTATATACATGCTTTTTTACTTTTTTCATTTATTTTGTAGATAGTTCAAATTATTTATAAAGAACTTTCTCATTCATTTCCATAGTTAACATGACAGATTCCAAAACGTTTCGATTTTTGAAGTATTTCAGATTTTGGAATTTTAGATTAAGGATGCACAACCTTTGATGGAGAATTAAAGAAAACAAATAAAGAAGAGTAGATACACTGTGACTTCCTTTATATAAAGTGCTAAAGGAGGCAAAACAAATATATGCATTTGAAGTCCAGAAAAAAGTTACATTTGGAGACAAGCAAAGGAATTATGTGCTAGTGCTAGCACAGGTCACCATAAGGGTGGCAGTGAATATGGCTAGGCTCATTTTGTAATAGTTCATCAAGCTGTACAATTGTGTTTCATCTCTGACCACATGTATGTTACGCCTAAAAGTTCACAGATACACACAGATTTTGAGCAATCTGTACGTAGTAAGTACTCAAGAAATATTGGCCTTTATTTTTGGAAAGGAAATATTTGAAACACTAACTCCCCATTCCAAGGTTGCAGAAATCAACTCTGATGACTTGAGACAGAAATGGCTGCCAAAAGACATAAAAGGAAGTATGCACATTCCCAATAGTAGTGGCCCAGAAACAGAGAGTGCGTCTGGGTATCACATATAAGTATTATTCATCCCTTTTCAGGGGCCAGGAATCCTCAGCAGAAGGACACCGTGATTGGATAAACATTATCAGTGTACTACAGTTCCAAATTATATGTTCTCTAAGAGGGCTCTGGCCTTTACACTCTTAGTTTGTTGCACTTTTCCAAAGAGGTTTCTGCTCTGGCCAGATGGAGCTCTGGGTGTTTGAAATGCAAATATCAGTATAAAGAGAGGGAACGAGAATTTGGAAAATGGCAGATTAAAGAAGGAGGAAAATTAGAAAGGCAACATCCAGATGATGTGAGTGTCTTAAAGAGATATATCTTGGAAAGAGATTTTTTCCTTAGAAAAAAATTAATATTAAAGAAGTCAGAAAAGGATATTATACTGAAATAATTAACCAATGGCTGGTGCAAGAAAAGTTCTCATGAGTGAGGTTAAATATCTAATGATGCTTGAATTCAGAGGACTAAGAGACGTAACTACTGAGTCTAACGTCAATGGTCATGAACGCAGAAAGTATGCCTCAAATAGTAATTCTAAAAAGAGGAAGCACCATAAGCCTCAGATTTATCAATATCATGTTCTTCTGATAGCACAATTATAGTCAATAGAAACTGCTTTTCCATTTATAGAGAAAACAATTTGAGCTTGGGGGCTCAAGTATGATTATTAGGTTCTTTTAGAAATTCCATGTTGGAGAAAGGAAGAGGCAATAGAAGAGAGGTCTCCTTGCTTGCCTGGCCACATATGGTGGTGGAGAGATGTTCCTGGATTCCCTCTGGTTTATTCTGGACCCATCTGAAGCTCCCAGTGTGGTGATTTGGCTCTGGCTCCCTCTATCATTAAGATCCAGGTATCTGTACTGTTTGCCAATGCAGGAACTGAGTGACTTGGTAAGCAGCTATCTAGGATACAGCTTATCCCCTAACCCTTCTTGTGGAACCACAGAAGGCTGTGGAATAACAGGGTAGGTGAGAAGTACCACTATATTTTGCAAAACACACAATATTGTTTTACCTTTAAGTATTATTGACCTTTAAGCCATTGATATCATTAGTCTTGAATTAGACAGTTTTGATATCCAACATAGCCTCTGCGCTTCATAGAATACCTAACCAGCATATCTTTTTTTTTTCTTCTCAAAGATAAAAGAGGAGACTGAACAGTATGCTGTGCCATCGTATCATGTCTAAATTTCCAGAGTGCTGTTCCAGTACACCACAATGTTCTCCAGTGCCCTGGAGAATACAGGGTGAGAGATGGTGTTTACAACTCAACATAGAGTTGAGGAAGGAACATTAGACTCCTAACTGTAGCCAACACATTCTAGGAATGCTTTTTGTTTTGTTTTAGAAATTTTCCTTTGACTTTAAGGAGAATAAAGTCATCTTTTCCACTCTCAGGAGAAAAGAAGGTCTAGCATTTTGTCATAAACACTGAACTCTTGGAAAAAAAAGAAAAGGAAACAAAAATTAAAAAGAAAAACCCACAAAAATTCCCTCTGTTCTCAGTCTTATTTTTACATTGATTTCTTGAGCATGCAAATGGGTTTAGGGAAGGATCAGTTTTAAACCATTCTCCAGGGCAATGATTTGACCCAACTTGTGGTGACCCCTTAAACTTAGAACATGAACTACTTGGAGCCATTTGCTCGGTCTAGGGTGCTGGCTGCAATTTTGAGACAAGAAAAAATCCCATTCAAATCCCTTACAAAGAAATAAATGAAATTCTGTTTCCCTACCTCTAGAACAGTGGTTCTCAACCAGAAGAAATTTTGCCTCCAGTACACATTTTTGATTTTCACACCTGGGGGACATCTGGCATCTAATATTCTAGGTCTTTTGTAGAGAAGCATACAATCTGCAGGACAATCCCTCCCCCGCCAACAAATGTCATTGTTGACCATGTTTGCTAAGAGCCATAGCAAGGCATCTTTGGTTGAAAGGTGATGCCAGCAAGCCATAGAGATGATAATGATTATGTTAAGATCTGCATTCAATTGGATATTAGACCCCTGCTGTCCACCTCAGCCTGCTACTTTGGAGCTCTCCCGGGACTCCAGGGACTCCAGGAGAGTTCCCATTGGTTGGGGAAGTGCGGTAGGAGGGATTTTGGAGGAGGGATGTCCTGTTGGTGTGGTGTGTCCCGGGAGAACGCTGCGTGCGTGGTTAGTGGGAGTTTTGGAAATAAAGTTTGTTCCTGCTTGAGTGGCTTGTGATTTTGTGCCTAGTCAGACTGCCGCACATATTGAGAAACTCTCCCCTGGAATATGTTTCTACATTCCTCCCTGAAATAAAACCTGGAAACAAAAAATATTTCAAGTAACCTGAAGTTCTATAAATTCCATGTCTTTTGGTAACCATGCATATTTGAAAACACAATTAACATTTTATAGGGCTATATAAGGGTAGCATGTTTCTTATTCCAAAATGTCTATGTGGTTGATTCCACTCATGTCCAATTCTATCATTATTTCTATCTCCAAATATATCAAGTTATGTATACCTGTGCAACAAGTTTTTAAAAAATCAATTACTAAAATTACACTGGTCTATTTTCAATGAGGTTGGCCTCCTCAGTTTTGATAGGTTACCAATATTTATGATAATCTGAACAAGCAAATGGCAATCTGAACCAGTGAAAATCCAGTGATCATTTCTTCCCTTTCATAATCTTCAGAGGTGTCATCAAACCAATCACAAGAAATGTAAGTAACTATAAAACTATGTAACCACCAGACCAGGTGGTAAAGTGACCTAGAGGTCAAGCAAGCAAATTGACATAACAATTTTAAATATGCTATTTTGTCAGGGTGAATGGCAGTTCTGTTACGTAAATAAAATCACAGATTTATCTGAATGCTAAGTTACTTGTCAAAGAGTCATTTTACCTTTTTTTTTTTTTTTTTGCCTTGTGTCATGTAAGATTCCTTGAAGCAACTAAAAAAACAGTCATAATCCATTTGATTTTCTGCCTTCCTATGAGAAAAACTTTTGACAGATGATAAATAGCAACTGCTGACAATCATCAATGCGAAGCTATCATGCTTTTACATTAAATACAAAAACAGAGTTGTAAAGTCACAAGGGATAGGACTTTTGACACATAAGAGACAAATATATAATCCTCAGAACTAAATCACTGTTGAGATCTAAGCAAGTGCAACAAAGCACAGCTGCTTTTAGAATCTCACAAAGTCAAACTAAAGCTAACTTTGATACCTGGAACCTAATGCATGTTCCAACTCAATGTGCTATGCTCTTATCCAGAAGCCCAAGTTAAACTTGCAAGCATCAAAGAATGTGCATACACAAGGAAAATAGCCATTTTATCATACTGTCTCTTTTAATTAAGCCAGAAAGGAGACTAAAAAACAAATAAAAATACCATAAAACCCAGTTAATTAGACTAGAAGGGCAATTCTGAGGCAAAGGAGTTTGAGCATCAGATGCCTGTATCTCATTAAACCTGCACAAGAGCTAAGCATGTATGAACTTTCAAAGGAAAACAGTAAATTGCCCAGATTACTTGTCAATATGAGGAAGTCATCCACAGAGGTTACTTCCTTTATAGTCTAGCTGTTCCCTCTTCCGCTGTTGACAACTAATCAGGGTGGTTTACAGATCATTCTTTCTCTGTGGCTAACTCTTGTTAAGTGACATTCACTTCAAGTTATCTAACCAATTTAGCAACCAAGGTACCCTTGGGACCCAATTTCCACCTCAAATTATCCATATTTTTGTACTCTGGATTAAATGACTGATCTTAATGGGAGAAATCTTATCTAATAAGGCTGGGGAATCGCAGTTACTTCAAATTTCATGCTATTCTGGATGATCCTGATATCAAATTAACAAGGTTTTACAGCAAACTGTTTATTTACCCAATTAGTAGTACACTGGCCTTTTGGCTTTTATCTAAGCTTATTTTTCTCTATTTAGCCTAATTTCCCCATGGGAGAAAAAAAAAAGTGAGGTAAACAAGGTTAGAGAGATCATTGCCTATCCTCCAGCCTCCTTCCTTCTACTTACACACACACACACTCATAGGGAGGCAGGAGGAGACACAGATGGAGACAGGCGAAAAAGAGACTTACAGCTAGCTCTACCAGAGTTGTAAGGCTTAGCAGAGTCTTTAACATGACAATCTTTGAATGGGACCATGTTTTTACAATGGCTTTCAAGTTTTCTTGGCATTTTCCATCCCGATGAGATCTGCTTAAGTTCAGTGTACATTTGTTACTTTGCACTTGCAATAATATGATCACAATTTTCTGAATCAGCCATACATGGGGAATAGGTAACTTGTATTAACAATACACTTCAATGGAAGAATAGCTACATGAAAGTTAGAAGGAATGGTGATGATGATTCCACTAAGCTCTCCTTATGACTTTATTTAAGTCTTTAAAATAACTCTATCTGGGAGGAAATATCATCCAAATTTGTAGAACTTAAGTAACTTATTCAAGTTCACACATCTAGGAAGTGTAAGAGTCAGGGCTTGAATTCTGTTTTGACCAATCTTTGGACATTGATTTCCCTCAATAAATCTTGCACGTATGTTAAGTTTAACCACCTTCACTTCTTTATTTTTCTTATTTTTTGAAATATCTACAGTATTTTATTCAAAAGAGTGACAGAACATAAGCATTCAAAGTATGTAGACCCATATAACATAATTAAATGAATAATGATGTTTTAAATAGCAGTTATATTAATTTTTTCTTTTATCTTTTTTTACTAAATAAGGTCTATAGATTATTACATTTAAAAACTTAGTTTTGATGAAAGTATGTATTATAATGTTCAGTTTTTCAGGATAGCCAACCACAAAGATTATTTTCTCAAACTTTGAAATATGAGATGATTAAAAGCACTAATTAGAGTTGAATTAGATCTAAGAAAAGGCATAAATTCATCTAGCTAACTTCCTGAAAGGTAGCTCAGGAGAACAAAAGTGACAATCATAAAGTAGGTGTTAGGAATCTAAGAAAGCTCAATGCACTAAAAGCCTGGATAATACATGTTTTCAAAAAGAAATCATATTAACATGTAAATAGGAAAGCATGCAATGACTTTCATATTAAACAGCTAGCTTTTAAGCAAAATGATATACATGGTTTGGGACAATGTCAACTGGGAATAAAGCTCAATATTGATGATAGTTGTTTTCTCGTTAAATTTGAATAGATGCTATAAGCAATATGTTTGAATACATTTTATCAGACAATATTTGAAAGTAGAGCAGATGAATCCCTCCCTCTTGTAATGGACTTCAGCATCATTTACCAAACACTGTACATAGTAGGCAAACTGAATTTTCTTTCTTGCTATAGACCAAAGGAGAAGACAGAGAAGACACTGGAATGAAAACCACCAGCATGATCAAAATTCTTCACCTTTTATCCTCTTGTGAACTTAACTACTTACACCTGAGAGGGGCTAGCATGACAATGACATTTTTTTTAAGTACTGTCATAACTTCTCTTTGTCAGCCTTATCTTTTTCAATCAAAATATAATTTTGAAATTATATTTCAAATAATATATGAGGTAGGGGTACTGCAGACTTGGATTATAATTTTAGTGATAAAAGCCGGAACAACTGCAAAACCACTTTAGCAGCCAGGAATATATAGTATGGTACCTAATTTATTCTTTCACAATTCTAAGAAATATAATATCAGAAAATAATGGTATTGTGCCTTATCAAGTAAGGTTCCTTATTTCCTCTTATTCCAGCTTAGAATTAGGAGAAAAGCACTTTCCAACAGCATTTCAATATGCCTGTGGGGAGAAAGGGGGACTTAATTTCCTCATAGGTAGAGGACCTTTATCTTTTATAAGTATATCAAAAGCTTTTGCCATTTTAATTTAGCTTACTAATAGAATGGTAGCCAAAATTACAGAAGACAAATTAAATAATAGTGATTTATCATCCAGCTATAGAAAGTTTGAAAGACAGTGATCCTATCCAGTCAAACCAAAATGAAAGACAATGGCGACCCAATACTCAGATATCTCACTATATTTCATGTTCTTGCAACTTAGGAAAAGTGGATTGGAGACAATTAATGGCCCTATGTAGAGATCATAACACCTGTTACATTTTATTTCTTCTCTAAAGAGTATTCCCTGGTGGCTATAAGAGGAAGAAAATGAGGCCAGTTAATTTGAGTCATTCTGAGTACTCATAAGAATAAGGTCAAAGGTCGAGACCTAAACAGACCAGTTAACTTCAAACGAAGAAGACATCTGTTCTTCAGTCACATATTGTGCCTCCAGTAATCCTGACCAGCTGTCTCAGAAACTTCTCAATCACAATAGGGATCAGTTGAGACTTGAGCCTGTTCATTGGTCCAGTGCAAACACATCACCACGACAGGTAAAAGGTCTCAGAAGCCAACATTCCTCTGATGATCTGTTAGCAATTTCAGTGCACAAAAAAGCAACTCACTAAAAAGAAAAAAAAATAAATAAATAAACTGGTTTGTCTACACAAGGCTAGTAAAAGCATCCATTCAGTGAATGAAAATCAGTTACAATATTTAACACTGCCTGCAGGACAAACAATATTTCAATGTTTTGTATTTTCCAGCTGTCATGAAGACAAAGCTTCCCTCTTTTGTCTTATTGCACTTGTTTTCCGTGGCATTCAACATTTGGATCAAACCATCCTTTGAAAAACCTAGGAAATGTTTATTTATTCCCTTTACCAAGAAATAAAGCAGGTCATTCATCCTGTGACAGATGGACAACAAAAGAATCAGGGAGTTAAATGACTCACCCAGAGAGACAGTCTATCAGTCAAAACATGAGGCTGGGACCTGAGTCTCTTCAAACCCAATTTTTTTTATTGTGCCTCAAATTCATTTTAAACCATTCATTATTTAAGGACCTTTTGAATTTGGGTTATTAAATTATCCCTGAAGTCTCTTTATTTGAGAGAGTTTCTGAAGACCTGACAAGTAATCACAGCTAAAAAGAAAAAGACATCACTTAAACCTAGAATTATAACACATATCGTTCTTCATTGTCTGCCATGGTATAATCTGTGATTGGCTTTACCCAAATATTTAACAAATGATACTAAACAAATTACAAAGTGTTTAAAATTTTTGCAGTGCTTTCCTGCCAGACAGTCCAAGCTAAGAAAGCCAGAATTGAGTTCAAATTCTTAGGGAAAACCAAAAATAAAATTAAAAAAAAAAAAGCATTAACTCCTTCATATGCTAGTTAATTAGAAAGTGCTAAAGAGAAAGGAATAGAGCAAGATGTGAGTGTCACAGCCAGGTACTGGGAACTTGTCTAGGATCACAGGTTACCTCATTCACATTGTTACAGATTACTCTTAGAAACTAGGAGAAATCAATCTAAATTCATGCCTCTGAATTTCCTCATCAATACCAGATTGATTATTGAATGTGAATTACTTGAAGTGTGCAATTCAGAATTAAACATATGAGCATTTTAATTTAAGTATTTTTCATCTACTTATTAATTCATGGAACAAACAATAAAATCAATTAGCAATTAAAAAACATGTAGCATATAATTTTTAATTAACACGGAATCTGATGGGTAGTATTTCTGTGTTTGGTCTATGTTCTCTTCAGATATAATTTCAATTCCCTTGATCATTTTTTTAAATACCATTTCAATCCTCTTATCATTTTTTAAGTGTGACAGAATTCTTCTTATCTGTTCCAATACATTTTAAATCACCAGCCATTATTTTACTTTACAGTTTTGGTCTATAGGTCATTTAGCTTATATTTGGGGGTTTATTAAATACAGCCATTTTCAAATAAATTCAGATAAGTGCTTATGTGGCCTTAACAGCTCTGGGTAATTCTAGTGGCTGTTGGCACTATCTGCTTTTATGTCTAAATGGGCAAAGACAAAGAAGGGCATTTGATTCTCAAATGGCAAAGTATTTCCAAAAAGGAAAGAAGAAGGAGAAAAGAAAAGCATTTTTCTCAGAAGCATAAGATACCATCTTTAGCAATCAGCGTTTCAGTCAAGCTGCAGAAGAGGTCAAGAATGTTGCCAGACAATTGGAGAAAGAGTGGTTAGCTAATTTTTGCAGTAACATGACTCTGAATTTCCTCAACAATCAATGGTTAAGTCAGAATTATTTAAATGTAAAATTCAGAATAAAAATAGGAACATTTGATTTTAAACATTCTCATCTATTAATTTATGAAACAAACATTTACTTGGTATTGCAATTTAAAAAACTAGTTCTCAACAAGGAAGGTAACTGATGAGGAAAATAAAGGAAGGCTGATGTCTGCTACTAATAAAAGAAGCCTGAGGCCAATCTTCATTCTGGAACTAGGTGTTCCCCCAAAAAAGACCTACCAGTATCCCCACTCCTTTTGCACATAAACACTCTCTAGTCTGTACATTGTTGGTGGTGGAAATTTTCACCCTTCTGATTTTTTTTTTTTCTAGAGGCTCTAATTGTTCTAAATATTTAGGATATAGGTCCTGTGCCTATGCCACACCATTTAGCCCTAAATCCACACACTCCATGTGACATATTTATGAGCCCAGCTCACCAGCTCACTTTAGACCTGATGATAAACTCAGTGAGGGCAAACCTTGCTGGGTCTACTTGTCATGGTTCTAGAAACTGCAATGCAGTAAGTATATGATAACTAAATATGTAAAAGAAGTAAATGAAAAAACTCTTGAAACAACAAAAGGAAAAGGATGTACAAACATGATGATGAAATATCTTATTCTATTTTACATAGATGTTATCCTGATCATTCCCTTCTAATTTTGTCTTTACCCAAAGCACTGTTTTATGGCTGTTTAGAACACCTCTCATGGTTTGCAGGCAGAGAATGTAGCTTCCTTCCTATATTTATACAGCTGGTACCTAGGTGAACCCTCTTTCAGGGTAGTCCTCAATAAATATCAGAAGGAATTGTTCTGACCAGAGTGGATACGTATATTACAGTTGACTGAAATGACGCCAGTGCTTATAAGGAAGAAAAGAATTCTCAGACATTATCCTAGGCAGTTTCCATGAATTATTTCATGGAACATCAAAAATCCCCCCCTGAAGCAGCTCTCCTTAAACTTATTTTAGTTCTGGAGGCCAAGAGTCAGGGAGGTGAATCTTTGACTCTAGTTGTATTAGTGGCAAAAAGAGAATTCAAATATAAGTCTTTCCAACTTCAATGTCAATTTTCTTTCTACTATGTTATGTTTACTCTATATTTGGCTTTCAAATGTGTAGGACAGAACTAAATTAAACCTTTAGTTATTTTATACATAGAACCTATAAAGAACCTACAAAGAAGGACATTTGATTCTCAAATGGCAAAGCATTTCCAAAAAGAAAAATGAAGACGAATAAAAGAAAAGCATTTTTCTCATATGCATGAGATACCATCTTTAGCAATCAGCGTTTCAGTAAAGGTGTGAATGGGGTCAAGAATGTTCCCAGACAATGGGGGAAAGAGTGTTTAGCTAACTTTTGCACTAACATGACTCCAGTTGTAGAGCTCAGTAAATATCAGAAGGAATTGTTCTGACCGGTGAGTGTGGATATGTATATCACAGTTGGCTGAAATGATGCCCCTGCTTATAAGGAAGAAGAGAATTCTCACATACTATCCTAAGCAGTTTCCATGAATTATTTCATTGAACATCAAAACATCCCCCACCCCAACCCCCAAAGCAGCTCTCCTTAAACTCATTTCAGTACCGGAGGCCAAGATTCAGGGAGGTAATAATAAAATAATATGGTGATCTGAAGTGTGTATAGAATGTTATGGTTACAATATAAGGTGTTCCCCAAAAGCTCATGTGTGAGACAAAGGAAGACATGTTAGAGGTGAAATTATTGGTTTCTGAAAGCCCTAACCTAATCAGTTTGTTTTTATCAATACCATGGCGCTAGATTCTTTGATAAAGTTTCACCAATGGAAGGATTAAATATTTAAGTTAATCTATTTTGAAAAATCTATAGAAACAACCTCCTTTGGTTAGCTTTTCAATTTGTCTGGTTGACCTTTCTACTGGAAGTGTTTGCTAATTACACTTTTTCTCTTTTCAGTTTCAGGTTGTCATTGATTCAATGTAGCCTATTCTTCCAGTACCTAATAAACCCTTTGTTTTTCATTTTACTTATTTATTCATTTTTATTTTTAGGTAACTCACACATGCTAACTGCTATACCACTGTGTTATACATTGAGAAATTTTTACTTCATTTTTTGACAGAGTCTCACTAAATTTCCCAGACTCACCTCAAACTTGTGCTCTTCCTTCCTTAGCATCCTGGGTAGCTAAGAATACAGGTCCTGTGCCTGTGCCACAGCATTTAGCCCCAAATCCGCTGGGATTATAGATGTAGCCACTATGCTATGTATACACCTGCACTATGCCAGTTTTTTGGCAGCCACAATTTCTAAGTCTGGATAATCACTCTTCATGAATAATATACTCTAACCTCTGAAATTTTAAGTCTTATTGCCCTTCATCCAACCTCTTAATTTTTATTGGTACCCTTTCAACAAAATAATAAGGTGATCTGAAGTGTGTACAGGATGTTATGTTTAAGATATAAGGTGTTTTCCAAAAGCTCATGTGTGAGACAAAGCAAGGCATTTTAGAGGTTAGAAATGATGGTGGAATGTGATGGACATAATTATCCAAAGTATTTGTATGAAGATACAAATGGTGTGAATATACTTTGTATACACCAGAGATAAGAAAAATTTGTGCTCTATATGTGTAATATGAATTGTAATGCATTCCCCTGTTGTATATAAACTAAATAATAATAATGTAAAATGATTGGGTTCTAAAAGCCCTAACCTAATCAGTGCATTTATCCCCTGATTAACTTGGTAACTGTAGGCACGTCGTGTATGACTGAAGGAGGTGGGTCATGGGTTCATACCTTCAGGGTTTTCACTTTGTCCTTGGTGAAAGATGGAGTCTCTCTCTGCTTCCTGGTGCCATGTCCTGAGCAACTTTCCCTCACCACACACTTCCGCCATGATGTTCTGCCCCATCATGGTCTCAGAACAGTGGATCAACTATCCATGGACTTAGACCTTTGAAACCATGAGCCCCCAAATAAGCTTTTCCTCCTCTAATTGTTCTTGTCAAGTCTTTTGGTCACAGTGATGAAAAAAACTGACTAAAACACAGCACATCATTCCAAACATGACTTCACTTTGAGGAAGGTCTGCCAAAATAGCTTTGATTGATTTGAGTCCTTGCTGTGATTATCTGTCTCCTTTTTCTTTCTACAATATTTCTAAACATGACTTTTTTTCACTCTACGTTTTGCCAAAATATTTTATAGTGAGAATTTTAATATAGTAAAAAACTCACTCAATCCATTTGAATGCCAATTTCTCAAACCAGAGTCTATCGTGTACCCTGATTTTGATTATGTCCTTTACAATTGCTTTTCGTCATTTCTTCACTAACAGTATGTGGGATCATATATCATATATCATTCACTTCAAATCCGACTAATTAGTTACACAAAACATTATGATTTTGTTTGTTTCTCAATATTTTTAAAAATTTTTAGTTAAAAACTGTATTAGGGGAAGATTCAGGAATACTGGTAGAATTTGTTACCTAAGATCCTTTTTATACGACTTAAAAGATCAGATTCTTACATATGCATGAGTACTCGACTAAATTCAATTAACCATAGTGTGCCACTTTTTAAATCTATTTTACCTGTTCATAAATTTGATATAAGTAATAAGATACTTGGAAGTTTTTTTAATCTTCTGTTCCCTATCATACTTCTGATTCAAACTCATTACAGTCCCATTTATGCAGGTACCTGTCACTCTGGACCTGCAATGTCCAGTACAGCATCTATTAGCCACATTTGTATATTAAACATAAAATGATTAAAAATTAAATTAAATTCCTCAATTGTACTGGCTCCACAAGGACTTTCAAGTGCCACATGGTCACATGCACTTACTGCCTATTGCATTGAACAGTACAGATGATAGAGCATTTCCATCATCATAGAAACTTCTAATGGATAGCATTGCTATATGGAGTATTTTGACTCTAGTAAGGACTCTCTTTCTTTGAACATTCTCTATCTCAGTACACTGCCATCACTCTGCAATTGATAAATGTTTATTCCTTTTATTTGTTGTGGAATAGTTGATACTATAGTTAGTAGGATTGAGTTATTTTAGACATCACCTAGTCTAATCTTACCACTTTATTGATGCCAAGTTCAGCTCAGAGAGACTAATTTATTTCTTTGAAGCAAATGGGAGAGAAGAACACTGGTTTTCTAACTACAAAGCCACAGTTCTCCTTTTAGTAAATCATGCTGGATTCCTTATGAACTCAAAACCTCATGCTCATACCAAAAATCACAGAAAGAACCTGGCAGGGTGGTGCATGCCTATAATGTCCAGTGACTGCAGGGGCTGAGGCAGGAGGATCAAAAGTTCAAGGCCATCCTGTGCAACTTAGCAAAACTCTGTCTCAAATTAAAAATGACAAAAAGGACCGGAGATGTAGCTCAATGGTAAAGCATCACTTGGTTCAATCCTCAATAAGAAAGAAAGAGAAAGAAGGAAAGAGAGAAAGAAAGAAAGGAAAAAGGAACTAAATTACAGAGCCACTCACAAGAAAAAGTTTAGTTGCAGATTTGAGATAGAGTTCAAATAAAATCATAAACATCACTAAGATGCAGTCATTAATCCCTAACTGTACAATAGTTGCATATCTAACATAGTATTTAAAAATTTTAAGTACATGGACATGTGCATTACCTTTACTTTTTGCTGAGAAGTAGTTAATAACAGAGGTGAATGATAACAAATGCATATATTCATTCAGAAAGCATTTACTGCACATGTACATGTGCAAAGCACTGAAAATACAATTATTAGCAAAGTGTATGTCTAGGCCAGAACTAGAAGTTACCAGGTCATGGGAACAGCACACCTAGGAAATTGCAAAGCAAGATTATAAATGCTGCAAAGGAAACCAATGTGGAATCATAACAAGCACCTCAAACTCATTCATGAAGAATGTCAGAAACAGTATTAAAGAGAACCTGTACTTACCCATTTCTTTAACCAGCCATGAATTAAATTACAGTATGAGCACCAGTATTGTAGGAAAACAATAGATGACCACAGAAGCCTGCTCCATTGAACTCTCAGTATCAGAAAGAGTGAAGGTCTTTAATAGGTCTAACCCTTGGGCTAATATCTACTTTGATATTATCTGTCTGATACTTACCTAGACCATCTCTATGACCACATGATGGAGTGGTTGATGGTGACAAGCCTGTCAGGGATTCCCCTGAGAGGCAACTAATTTTCAGGAACAAAGAGTTTGGAACTTCTGGTACAATGCACATGGGCATGGCAATTGTGTAAAAAATTCTTTATTCCAAGCAGCAATAACTCATATGTACAGTAGCAAAATAAAATGAGACCTGAAAAACATGAAATTTGGGAAATAAGTGATAAGCATTATGTGATTATTGTATAAAATTATTATTCAGTGTCACAATATTTCATGCTTTTTAAAAATGCAGCAGTAATCCATTTAGAGGTTTTATAGCAAGGTGATAAGGACAGTATTCTAAGTTGACTCTGGTATTACTAAATTATGCATTACTAAATGTTTGGTAATTGTCAATTACTTAAATCCTAGGCTTGGTCTTTTCACTAGCTTTCAAGGTGACTTCTTTTTGTTTCTGTTTTAATACCTATAAATCAAAATAGGAGGTGCTGAAATGATACTTGCTGTCTACTTTGGAAAGGTCTTTTGATGCTTGGTGGGTTAATGTCTATATGCACATTATAATAATTGCTTATAAAACAGAATAAGTACTTCAAAGGTTTCAGCATTTCCCAAACATTTTCTTCCCCAGGATTTGTGTGGACATATGTGTGCATGTGTGTGTGTATGTGTGTGTGTATGTGTGTGCATGCATGCATGCACGTGTGTGTGTGTGTTTCTCAAACATGGAAATCTATTAGCATCCTTCAGTTCTCTGGTGAGATGCTGTCCTCAACGAGTTATCAAAAGTATTCTAAAAGATTGCATTATTTGTGGCTTCTTAAGAATTCTGGTGATGCATTTCAACTAATGCTCTGTCAAATTTAATAGTTGTTATTGCTTAATTATCTGCTCTAGTGTTATGGTAAAGACTTTTCACATATCATTTTTCCCTAAGGAGAATGCATTGCACTTTCTATAATACTACCTTCCTCTTTTTTTTTTTTTTTTGGAGGAAATAATTCATTTTGCTCTCAGCTAAATAAACATTACTTCCATCCTGAGAGGCTGGGTTTCTTGTATTTTGTTCTGTTTTGTTTGTTTTGTCTTTACATCTTTCCTTAGGTCTCAGTTATACAAAATGTGTTTAACTGGCTTGACATTCCCATTCATGAAATACTGCTTTTTTTTCTTGTGGTTCTTTGCCTTATTGATTAGTTTTATGGTATTCCTTTCCAATAGGCCATTTTGATTTTGACCTTATTCAAATTACATGCCCAGAAATATGTCTCATTTTCCCCAAAATTAACATTCCCCTTATTCAACTTCTAAGTATTTGTATCACTTCACAGAGTACAATTAGCTCTTATGATGAGATAATCTTTTCCTTGAGATGAACTGTTTCCTATTTGAGCTAATTTTTATTTAATTTCTCTTATTTTTATGCAACCTTTTTACAAGTTTAGTGAACTCAGTATCCAATTATAACACGCAAATTATGTTATTATGACTTTTTTTCTTTTTGCCTCCTAACTTCATCTTTTAAATCCAATCCACTTGGGAATTCAGGGTGCTGGTTGCCACAATGAGACAAAGGTGCCAGGGTGTGCAGAGGACATAGAAGAAGCAGCAGCATACAGAAACAAATCTACGAAGCCAGAAATAGTCAAGGATGTGCCCAGATAGGGTTGAGCTTCACTCATGCTTCAAAGTTCTCCACTGAGAAGAAAGGCACTCTAACAACAGCCTGTCTGATCTTCAAGTACAGGGCACTGTACCAAACAACTCTGAAACATCCCTGGATACTTTCACTTAATTGGGTGAGGCAAGGGTCAGTGCTTGGGGGAGCTAGGCTTAAGCCCAAACTTAGGCTAATGGGAGGTCCTCTTCTCCCACCTGTGCACAATTTCACATTTTTTGAGTATCAATTTAACAAGGGAAATAACTTTTACATTTCAGATGAATATCAACCCAATCTTAGGAAGATATTTTAGGTTTTAAACAAGTGAAAGTTCTTCATTCTACTTCTTGAATGATTTGGCACCCTTTCCCAGACCTGTGTGTGTGTGTGTGCTTGAGTGTTTGCATGTTTGTACCTACAACACTGAGCATCAAATAAATGATTATATTGATATATTAATAGACATAAGTGATTTTTATCTATCTCACTTAAATGTTCATTTTGAAAACTCCCACCCCAAATTGGGAATGACCTCTTCTACAATGATTCTTGGTTCTTATAAGTTTCTTTATGTGAAGTCCGTATTAAAGATGAGATCTGGGTTAGGATAAACAATATAGCCTGCTACAATCTATTGGAAATAAACAAAGTAAAACAAGAGAAAGGAACATTCAAATAGCTAGAGTTACTGAGCAAAACAAATAATCTAAGGTCCTCCCTAAGGGTCGTGAGCTCAGGCTAATATCTCCCTTTCAGCATGTTTTCTCTATCTGGTTATAAAACAAAGGCTTTTAAAATTTGTTTAACCTTTCTTTCCACAGATAGTCAAGCATTACAATCTATATTGTCAAACCTAAGAGTGTTATCAAAGTATGGTTTCTTCTTTTTAAATTTATGCTCAAGTATAAAGTATTTCTTGATGATTTCCCAGTTAGTGTCATTTGGACATCAGCACTCTAAAAATAAAACCATCTTCTGGCCAGGTGAGGTGGCACTGGCTTGTAATCCCAGTGTCTCTGGGCTGAGGCAGGAGGATGGAAAGTTCAAAGCCAGCCTCAGCAATTCGAGGCGCTAAGCAACTCAATGAGAACCTGTATTTGAATAAAATACAAAATGGGGCTGGGGATGTGGCTCAGTTGCCGAGTGCCCCTTAGTTCAATCCTTGGTATCTCCCAAAATAAAAAAAAAAATTAAAAAATAAATAAAACCATCTTCCAACCATAAAGCCAATCCCCCCAAAATACATGCGTCACACCTGACACCATAAGCATCTCAAATGTCACAAGAATAAGGCATGCACTACAGTCCTCCTTTGGCTTTTGATTGCCGTGAACCTTTGAAACATTCTTAATATTTTGAATTTGAAGTTTTAACTCTGAGCTCCAATTTCTTAAACACTAGTAAATAAATGTAGGAATTCAATATCTTGTTTTGATATAAATCTTGCTTTTTCTAAAACACTCGCAAAATGACAGAAAGCATCACCAAATTAGAATTTTAAAAAATCAGCACAGAATTTGAAAACACTACCCCTAAGATCAAGCAAGTCTTTTTAATTAGTAGTATTTGTACCTAGTTTCTACAAGAGCTAATTCTTAATAGACACTGAAATACTTGGATGATAGTGTGCTTTAGTTGTGTTCTATATTCATGGCTTTTAGGTAGCAACCAATACCTTTTCTCAATTTACCAGAAATTTTTGGACTATCTCCAAAGACTTGACTTTTACTTAAAAGAATCAGAATAAATTGAGCTTTTGTAAAAATATCCAAACTGTGAAAGAATTTAAATGTGTGCCCAACATTTTTGTATTCTGTGATAATTGTGTGATAATCATGAAAAGAAGCAGATGTAACATCTTCTATAGAGCAAAGTATTTCTAGTTTAGGCCTACAGGATTTCTGTAGATTATGATATCACAGTGAATTCAGCACCAAAGACTATTAAGAACACAAGGCAGTAAACTACCTTGAACATCAAGCAAGAGAAAGGAACATTCAGATCGCTAGAGTTTTATACACATAGCCTTTGCATAGTGTCTGGAGTGAATGACAAAGGGCACAGTTCCCTTTTGTAATGGAGGTTTAGATTCCTCCAATGATGTCAGCTACTGGAATAGTTAGATGTGTGCAGAGAATTACAGGATGTGATTCTAAAGACAAAAGAAAAAAGAATCTATAAGGATAAAAAATTAAATATTTAGGTATTGTCATTGTCCTCCTGAACTGCTGAACAAAATACCCTAGATTAGATAATTTATAAACTAAAGATATATATGTATAGTTCACAGTTTCAGAGGCTGGAAAGCCTAAGATTAAGGAACCAGCAGCTTTGGTGTCTAGAGAAAGAAAGTCTACTTTAAAGACAGTGGCTTCCTGCTGCTTCTGTACATGGTGGAAGGGATAAACAAGGCTTCTCAGGATTCTTTAATAAGGGCACTAATTTAATTCATGAGAGGTGAGCCCAAATGACCTAATCACTTCCCAAATGCCAGACCTCTTAACCTTACCATATTGGGAATTAGAATTCAACATGTGAATTTTGGAAGGTAATAGCATTATAAAATATATAATCAAAATTGTAAAATTAAATCTATCATAGGTAGAGTAAAAAGACTCAGGACAAACTAGAAAAATAAAATCAAATAATAAAATAACTAATAACTAATCAAGACAATGACTAATCAAGATTTTATCGATCAAAGTACATTATATTCATGTATGAAATTGTCACAATAAAACTCATTATTTTATAAAATTAATGTGCCTTAATAACCTTAATAAAAAGTCAAGAATTATAAACCAAAAACTTTCAGCAAGAGTCATGAATAGGAAACTGATACAAGAAAATTTTTAAAAATGATTATATCTACATAAAAAGATACTCAACCACATAAGAAATAAGACTGTGAAGTTAAAGTAATAACAATAATATTAATAGCAAATGTTGGTGAGAATGAGGAAATATGAACTGTATTTGTTACTTTTGGGGCTGTAAACTTATTCAGTCATTTTGGACACAATCTGGTAGCGGTTAAATTAAATACATAGATATATTAAAACCTACTAATGTAACTTCTGTGTATGCACTTTGAAGGCACTCATGTATAGGTATACTAGCAGACAGGATCAGAAATAAGCTTAATAAATGCTTTTTTTTTAAAGAGAATGATAATGGTCATACCTTGTGCTTCTCTAGATTTGGTCTCATCCTCTCTCTCTCCTTTTTGTCTTTCAACTTCCTTTCCTGTCTCCCTCCCTTTTTATTTCACCTCCTTCTTTCTTCCCTCTCCTCTTTATCCCTTTACTCGTAAATTCTATTTGCCTTTCTTTTCCTCCTGCAAAGCTGGGCCATTCTGTGTGATTGTTTTACTTCCAGCATTAGAGGGTTTGTGCATCTGCCCTTCCCTCAGTAGATGGAAAGGTTCCTGTAAGCACAGACTGCTCCATACTCATGGTTTTATACTCATAGCCTTTGCATAGTGTCTGGAATGAATGACAAAGGGCCACAGTTCCCTTTTCTAATGTGAAATTATGTCATACACCTGTCCATCTATCTACACGATCCCCACTGTCAGGAAACATTTACAAGCTTTAGTTGAGAAAGGTCTTATTTTAGAATACAGGTTGATTTAGCTCTAAAAACAGTGAAGAGCAACTAGAAGCTCCCGTGTCTTCAGACTCTGATAAAACAGTCTGAACACTCTTGACTTTACAAAGTGTTAATGTCTAACTCTTAAAATACTAAAGCTATGTAGTAAACTATTATAAGAACTTTGGCCTCCTTTGCTAACATTTTCTTTTCTGAAATAGAAATTCACTATAGCCAGGTGATCAGCCTGTGTTAAGACACAGCCTCCACCTCACCCAGCCAAAAGAAACTGATAGTTAAACTTCAGAATATAGGCTACTGAAGGGAAATACTTTTTGTGTAAGATTTACCCCCAGTAAACAGAAGGAAAAATCATTTAAAAGTTTGAAGTATGTTTTGGCAATATCTAGTTTCAAGGGAAAACAAATATGGAATAGTTTAAAATCTGCAAACTTGAATTAAAATAGAACATGGCACAGAGCCTATAAAGCAAACTGCTGTCCTCATATGGAAGGCAATATATTAAGTTTTCCTTAGATTCTGCATTAATAATGACGTTTTAAAAATGTACCATTTCCTTATAGTGGTTTCCAGCTCCCAATCCCATAGAAAAATGGTGTAATGTATTTGTTAACATTTTATAAATGCATACATTTAACTTCCATTTTAAAATTAAGTTTAAAATCACTTTAAATAAAAGTCATTATTTTCTAAGTATTTCCAGAAATTTCCAGTAGCATGACTAATCTGTGCTTTGTGTTCGTATTAGACATGATATAGGAAATGAGTACAACCCTCTTAGTTAAACTAAGAGTTCAACTTTTAGTCCAAAAGTCAGATGGAATAATGTACAAACCACAAATTTGAGATAAGAACCTCAAAAAAACTTAATAAACACCAAGCTGTGCCATTTGCTGGTTATATAACTTTGGACCTTATTTTTCTCTTCTATAACATGGAGACAGAACATCTACTAAGCTTATTATAACATAAGAAGGATTAATTGAGAAAATCATGTAAAAGAATTGGCAATGTATATTGCATAGGTTACTGCAGATAAAAATTACTACCATATTTCTCTGTTCTTCCTGCTAGATAAGGAATAAGCCTAGGATAAGAACAGTCAAATGCTTTTATTTAGATCCTCACAGTTCTAACAAATATTTGTTAGTACATAGTCAGTGTTCAATAAAAGTTTGGTGGATAAATATTTTTTTAAATGACACTGTAACAAATGTTTTAAAGTAGTAAATTTATTAAAAATATAATTCAAGATTAAATTACATTCTAAAATGGAATATAATTGCATTTGGACATCTTATACACTATCATTCAATCATTTAGTTTTTTGAAATCTGTAAGAAAAAATGTACTATAGTAGAAAGAGCAAATGTCCTTAGAATCACACTCTTAACTTATGAAGCCTCTTGGCTACATTCTTCAATTCCTTCACTTTTTTTCCCTCTTGTGTAATGTTATATTTTTCCCAGGTGTGACATTGAATAAATGAGATTAGGAATGTAGAGTACCTATTCCAGTACGTGGCATATAATATTTGCTGAATACACATCAACAAACCCACCACCACCACTTCTGTGCTAATCTAATAATTTACAAATCAATTCATCTCTACAAAATATAAAAAACTCTGTAAGCTGAGTCTGGTATAACATGCCTTTAATCCAAGCTACCTGAGAGGCTGAATCAAGAGGATCCATGTTGGAAGCCAGCCTGGGCAATTAAGCAAGACCTTATCTCAAAATTAAAAATTTAAAAAGAGCTAGGGATATAGCTCAGTGGTAGAGTACCCCCAGGTACTCTACCAGGTTCAATATTCAGCATGGAGCAGGTCAGCAGAAGCCATATGTAACAGAAAAACTGGACCTATCAATAAATTAAACAGGAAAATGTCTTAATTGAGCTGAATAAATTTTCAAGGTGTAACCAGAAAATGAGTTGATTCATGTCAATGAATCTTATATTTGCATTTCTACCCCAAAATGATCCCAGGATCAGCACATTCAACTATTTGTCAACTCTGGGAAAGTGACACATGATTTACACAAATCTATGACCTACATTCTCAAAACCTGCTTTTTTTTTTTTTAAATTTCCCTTATTTTTCCCATTTCTATGAATAGCAGGGAAAAAATTCCAGATGGGAAAACCAGTATTTTTAAAATCATCATTGACTCCTACCTTTCCAATTGAGTGTCTACCCCAACCATCTATGATATGGCTGATATTTTTTCTTTTAAATATCTGTCACATTCATCTGCTTCTCCTCATCTCCATCAGCATCACTTTAGTGCAAGCTATGATCATGTCACACCTGAACAGGTGCAGTAGCCTCTCAATTTATCTATCATTATCCTTTCTGCTCCTTTCCTAACTTAGTCTCCAAATCTGGGATGATCTCAATCAAACAAATAGAAAATGCTTTGTGATACCCTTATTTAAAACATTTAAGCTGTATCCATTCGTTGGCATGATCCACTAGCCCCTAGTATCTGTCAAGACCCCACGTAGCTCTGTAGCAATCTCTTTCACAACTCACCCATATCTTCCCTTACTCTGCTTTGCTCACAACTAATTATTCAGAAGTACCATATCTTTGTTGCCATAGGACTTGCCTCCCTTTGCCTGGGAACCTCTCTTACTTCCCACACTCTTCCTTCCTTCTTACTAAATCCTACTCAGGCTTCAGAGTTTAGCTTAAACCTGACATCTTCAGAAAGCCTGAAATTCTGCCAAATTAAATCATCCTCTGACTTGTTTTCTCAAACCCTTCTACTTTTCTTTCATAGGACACATTCCATCTTATACTTAAATATCTATGCATTATTTGATTAAGTTTTCTCTTCCATTTAGACCAGAAACTCTTTCACTCTTCTGCTCACTGCTTTATATTTGTTAGGGTCTCCACGCTGACATATCACAGATGCCAAATGGCTACTGAATAAAGTAACAATGGAAGAATGTAAACTAAGCTGAGGCCTCCATTATTCTTTTTCCATTAATTTTCACCATGGTATCCCTACCCCATAAAACCTGGATAATTTTTGTGTGTTAATTTTGTTTTTGAAATGAGATCAGAATCTTGGAGTTCTGAGGCATAGGGTGGATGATGGAAATGGTTTTGCTGAAATGAGATCTATAGGCAGTTTTAATAATTCTAGCCATTAGGGCAAACAAAAATTAAAGCAAGGGAGTCTACATTGGGTTTTAAAGCTAGCCTTTCTCTGCTTTTCCATTTTATATGTGCCAGTTTTGGGGTACCGGTAATATGGTCTTAGGAGAAGGATAATGCACAAAGTATAGATGGATAGCCTGCAGGCTAATCTATCCTTTACTGGAAAGAGAAACAGGAGCTGCTTCCTATTATCAAAAGGTCAAGAAAGGGTCCAAAAGGAATATAGAGATGAGCTTTTCTTATATGAACAGGGTCAGGGATCAGTCTACAAAGAGCTGGAAAGTCAGCCTGGTCATTTAGAGTGGAAATGGGAATGAAGATGTTGGTTTTGTCTCAGAAGCTAATTCTGAACTATTAAGAGTGGCTTCTTAGAAATCTGCATTGATGAGGATTTTGACACCACATCTGAGTCAAAGAGCCAAGTGAGCTCTCATCTATTAGTGATTAAGGCAGGCTTTGACTGGGTATTGGCACGATGCAAGCTAGGTATTTGTTTTCACTCTTTAGAGTCCAGAAAGGTGATAGGAAGGAAGAAGCAGTGGAAGATGGGATTAGTGTTCCATTTATTCATGTTTCAGGATTAAGAAATATAAATAGGCTCTTTGAAATAAGAGCTTGCAATATCTGCTCCTTACCTGGGCCAGGCATGGTGTCCATCACTCCTGATTAACAATTTGGAAATAGGCCTGAGAACTGTAGATACAGAAATTCTAAATGGTTTCAACCCAGATATTTATGAGAGCTCATGACAGGGTTAGGAGAATTTTTATTCTAGAGCCTTCTCATAATCAATATTTTCTCATTTTAAATTCACAACCTGTGATGTAAAAATACCTGAACATGTTTAATAAGATCAATTAAATATTTAGCTTGACATTGTCAACAGGAAATGGAACATTTGCATAGACAAGCACTGCTACTTTTACCATTCCAACAGGCTTCTCTGCTGTTCAATTTTCTGGTCTCACTTATGCCACAGTAAATGTCTCTAGAGATAATGTGGAGCCTGGCTACCCTTAGGGGAAGGCGAAAAGTGAGTATGCCCAGTTTGCATTATTTTTTTTTTTTTCTTGTTGTGAAATCGAAGCTCAGAGTTCTTTATCAGTGTTTGTTGAAATATACATTAAAGGGCTTACTGATATTTATCTGCTTTCACCATTAGTTGTCAGTGTGACATTAACGTGTAATGAATGCCTATAGATTCTCTGTGTCAATTCAGAAAACACATACATATTGTTTATAAACACATTTTTTTCCCATCTGCTGCTCTTGTCTTACCTCTGCTTTAAAATACGTAAGTTGATTAGAGTTGTGTGGGTGGAGTAATATCTGCCATGCCAAACCACCTACAGGCTGTAATATATCACCCATGTCTCTGGGGGATCTAACTCACTAATTACTTCTCTAGAAATATACAAGAGGTCACTTGCCTGCCACCTTTCATCATTACTTACCCACCAACAAGAGCTTTAAAATGATTCTAAAGATATGAAATGAAAATGAGTGAGAAATATTTATAAAACCTGGAAGCCAAACAGGTTGGTAAGAGCTCAAATCACAGTTCATCTGGATGCAGTAAATACTGCAAGAAATTATTTGAAAATTATTTTCTGTGCCCAGTAGTCACAAAGAAGAGATCAACAGGGAGGAGAAGCAGGAGGTTCCCCTGTCTCTACTTAAAAACATATAAGATTAAAAAAAATTTATATATATATATATATATATATATATATATATATATACACACATACACACTACACACCCACACATATGCATAGAGATACACACAAATGTGAGTGTGTGCAATTCATTTTAATCATTTGTAAACTTTGCTACAATATCTTAATCCTCTCCCTTGTATTTTAAAGTGATTCTTTATATATTTGTACAAAGATTTTTGAATCCTTTAAATATAGTGCAGAAAACATAATGGGATTTTCCGTATCTGAGCTGGAATGGGAGTATAATTAAGGATGTCAATCCTTGGTTTTCAGTGCCCAGAGAACTGCTAGCTTTAAAATCACGAAGTTCAAAAAATCCTGCTTCTCAGTTCATCTGTGATAGATCTAACATCTCTTTCTCCACTCAGGGCAGAGTCCAGTGCAAGCTTGGAATGGACCTCTCCAAATGTTTCTTTTCCCTACTTTCTTTCAGATATGGGAAGATGATAGGGGTATAGGAATAGCATCAATTTTTCTAAAGGGAGGAAGAGGAGAGGAATTCAGATTTATAGAACATGGTGAAATCAAGATATTTAAAATAGAACAGGCTTATCCCTCATTTTTGGTAAGGAAATCAAGGCAGAGATAAAAACTATTTTTGTACATTTCAATAAACCTAGTGCATGTAAAAATCAGCTTCCTAGGTCTAGATTTAGCTTTTTAATCATATGACAGTGCATCTCCTTTGATTCTCATATATGTAAATTGACACATATTTAGTATGTATACAGGTGTAAGCATGGTTTCATGTATTTTCAAAAAGTGTGATAATATATCCAGCCATCCTCTCTGAAGGGGAAGTAACTAGGAAGTTCTGTTCTTATTTCTGGATCTTTACAGGATATCATCAACCCCTTCCAGTCAATAGCTTTAGGATCTTCAATACTACTATAGCCTGGAACTCTTTGGTTTGTTGAGTTTCCTATCATCTTCACCAATGTCACAATCTCCAACATCTTACTTAATAACAATTGATGTCTATGAGGACCTAGAGGACATGTAAAGTTACAGTCATCTGGTACCTTAAAATTACCCCAAATTGAATCTAGCAGAGAATATGGAGGAGCCTGATAAACCTTCCAGTCTGGCTTAATCACATTTTAGATTCAGGATTAGCCAATATGCCAAATAGATGGTTCCATTTCATCTTCCAAACAAACTCTCTAGTCTAAATGAACAATATGATAAATGAAGGGAAAAAAATACTGCGAAAGGAAAAACAAAGGGTACTTTAAAGATAACCTGTGAGGACTGGGGTTGTGGCTCAGAGGTAGAGCACTCACCTTGCAATTTCACCTAGCATATGTGAGGCACTGGGTTCCGATCCTCAGCACCACATAAAAATAAAATAAAGATATCATGACCACCTATAACTAAAAAAATTAATTAAAACGATAAAAAACAAGATATCTGTGAAACGGAAGAGAAAGTTTTTATAATCTTGATTATTCCAAAAGTCTGGATAAACAATAACATAAATAATCTTATTTTTTATCATTCTTCACAGTTAGCAAAGAATAACATCAAATTAATCCTTCAAAGAAGCAGATTAAGTGTGAAGATATCTAATATGTAGATGAGTTTTATAAATAGATTTTGATAAATTGTTCACAATCACATGATCATGTAACTGAACTTAGATATTCTTAATCTATGTTCTTTAACATACAACATGCAAGAATGCTATTTTTCTTGCCTCACATAAATTTAGATAGTAAGACAACTTGTACAATTATAAATCTGTATCTGAATGATATGAAACTTGAGTGGTTTCATTATTGAAATTATAATCAACTAAGCGAAATTATTCTTATCTCTATCACGTCCTAGCATCCACAGGGAATGACTGCATTCAGTATTACCTTGATGGTAAAGTTTTCAAGAGAAAAATAACACAATTTATAACATCCTTTGAAACAATCTAATGTAGGCATTTAAGGAAAAGAGACCTTGCTTTTTCTAAGGACTAGAAGTCAAGAGTGCTTTGAAAAGTTTTAGGTGGTTTTCATAAGGCAAATTTCCTGTCTTAACACTTTCCCTGTTGAAAACAGACAGAGAAGCCACAAATGGAAAGAGGGTGCTCCATTAGTCCACAGTAATTTCCCTCATACAAATTAATAGGAGGTGGATACGGAAATAACTCTGAGTTCACCTTCCTGTGGGGGTACCCACGCGAATCTGTGCTGGCTTCCTCTGTGAGTAATTGGGCAACAAGTTCAGGGGCAGCTACAGACAAAGAAACTGATTCTGAAGGACAGACTACCCACCCTGATTTTGCACACAAGAAAGTCACTTTTCACTTTTCTCTCTGTTCTGCACATTTCCTTTTTTCTTTTAAACAATCACAACACAAGAGCCCTGCCTAAAGGTATATATTGTAAACCAAATGGATCACTGAGCTTTTGGCCCCCGGCTTCTGTGGCTTTCTCATCCAGGATGCTAATATTTCTACAATTCACTAACATGACAAGAACATGATATGCTGCTGCTGGCATTCTTCCTTTGAGGCAACAAAAAACAAAAGGAAATCTGAAAGCTGTACTTTATTAGTAAAAATTGCCAAGAAAAGCAATCTATTTGATGATCCCCAAGGCTGCACTATCATCCCAGAGTTGAAAGTGCATTGTCTGTTTCAGAAAGGGGTAAAAGCCAAGAGACGGAGTTCAGTATCTGGGTCATCACACAATGTTAACAGGAAGCTCACAGCTGAAGTGGAAACATACTCATGCTACTGGTAGGACAATAATCCAGCAGGGTGAGTCCCATATCTCTCCCTCTGTCCGCTTTTCTGTGCCTGCAAGACTGAAAAAGAAAAGTGAATCTATTCCCTGTTAGACAGTTCCCTGACAATATTCTTATAATGTTCACTTCTTAACAGTCCTGTATCTGAACCATTGCATCCTTCCTCTTTATCTTGTTCTTATAAATTTATCCTTGCATTTGAAGAATGTTCACTAACAGAAAACAAAAATGCTTTTTCTCATCAGTGAAAACAAAAAAAAAAAAAAGAAAGAAAGAATTTTTTCTAGGTCTAGGGCTGGTGCTGTGTGATTTCTGCCTCAAGTGTCTAGAGTTTCAATCAATCTCTATGCTAGCACTTGGGCCATTTGTTCAGCATAGAGAAATGAAGTTGTGCAACAAGTCTTCTTTCACCAAAACACCACTCAGGTTGTAATGACACCTCTCTTCACTTGGTCATTTATGTTCTGCACACAAATCTGCATACAATTATTTGGGGGACAGAAGTGCCGTTGGATGATTTTGGAGGCTCTCAGGTAGGGACTATATCTGTGACAGATTTTAAAGGGTACTGACAATTGTTTGGAATCTTGCAGATCAATTTTTGTTGCAACACAAGAATTTCCTTTCCCATATGACTGCCAAGTTCCTGCCCAGTGTCAAGCATTTATGTATTTAATGAACCTTTATTGAACACTAAGTTTTTAGCAGTTAGCAAAACACATACATTTTTTTAAACCATATACATAAGTCTTGCCCTTGATATTCTCATATCCTAGAACAAAAGCACACATGTACCCATTATAAGAGGAGTGCTAAAACAGAGGTGAAAAACTGATAATTGATTCTGGGTTGCTGAGAGTAGAAGGTGTCCCAGAAAAGTCAATAATAGGGTAAGATTGTGAAGGATGAAGGGATTGCAACCAGATAGAGGGAAAAAGGACATTCTAGGCAAAGAAAACAAAGTAGGCAAGCAGCTGAAAGTGCAAAGATTCTGGAATTATTAAATTCATGTAGATACATCAAAATTTTTTTCTCTTGGGCTATGCTAATATGGTAGCCACCAGTCAAATATGGATATTGAACACTTGGAATGAAGGTTAATTAAAATTTAACTGTGTCATAAGCACATTTAATATACACTAGATTTAAAAGACTTAGTATTTTAAAAAAGATTATGAAATGGGTTTATAATCACTGCTTCATTAAAAATTACCCTGATTAAAAATTAAAAGAGTTTAGTTAAACTCTTTTGAACTACTAAACTTCCAGAGTACCAGTTTAAAATACTAAACTATTACAGTTTCTGTGGTTCAGAAATTGGAGATTAATTCAAAATCCCTACTGAGGTTCAACAGGGTGTCAGGACTGCAGACATTTCAAGGTTTGAGTGAGGCTGGAACTCCCTGGCTGACACACCTTAATATTGGAAGGACACCTCAAATTCTTATTGCCTGTTGGTCAGGACCTCTGCTCATTGCCTTATCACCATTTCCAAGAGAAGAGAAGAGTCCTGATGATATGCTTCTGGTTTTTCCCTAGAGTGAGTGATCTAAGAGAGAAAAGGCCAACAAAAAAAACATAAAATCTTTTATGATGTAGTCTCCATCATCCAACTCATCATTTTTGTTTTATACTATTTATTAGAAATTCTTTACTAAGTACAATCAATATCAAAGAGAAGAATAATTTTATTCCACTTCTTGGAAGCAATATCAAAACTATGATCATAGGTTAAATAAAATTCTACACTTTGGCCTTATATTGTTTTATTTCTTCCCATATGCAAAATATGCTTCTTGTCTCCCACTGTTTCTAAAAATCTCATTCTATTACAGTATCATCTTGACTGTGATAAGACCAGGACCTTGTCAACTAGTTAGGTGTAGGTACAGATGAGGCTTCTTGAATAGTTTTATCCAAAGACTTGCACTAAAGGCACAAATTATATATTATCCATACACATAATGCAATGAATGATAGGAAAGGCATAAGACAATTGCTACTAGCACTCCTGATATAAAAGGAGAATAAGAAACACAAAGGAGCCACTAGTCCACAACATTTCTGAAATTGAGCCAGGAAAATGATGGAAATATCTTGACACAGTTCCATTTCTTCATAGGAATAATTCTTCATGTCTTGGAGCTCTATTCTCTGGATGCTTGGTTCCACCCTCTGACTCATCTTCCCTTTTTCAAGAAACTTGTCTTTGTTTTTAGCTGTATAATTTTCGCAATCTCCTTCCTGCATATAGAATTAGGGAAGCTAAATTGTCTCTCTCTTTTTTTTGGTACTGTCTCTGTACCTTTCCGTATAGATAGTGCTTCTGTGAATAGAATTTTTTTTTTAAACATGGTAGATCTCCTATGACCACTATTATGTTTTGCTCTGTTAGACAAAGACAAACCCACCATTTTAGTTAAAAGAAGTCCTTCTTATGTTGGGCTTTTCCAGAGATGACTAAAGAAAAATGCTCTTTAGTGTTTAAAAGTTGAAATTACTGCATAGTTGAGAGGTTCTTTGAGGCCTACAAGTAAACCTTTCACAGGAAGGCTTTTGTCAAAATGAACTGTGCAGTTCAAGAAATACCAAAGATCTTTCTAAGATCCTATTAGGGAATGTTACAGTCATATCCACGACTCTACTTTTAACCATGTTTTCTAGGCAGTGTCCTGGATTTAATTTTTGCTTGTAAAATATTTCTTAATTTTAATATCATTCTCCATGTAGGAAGGCTGAGGATTTTCAAAGCCATCAAGTTCTGGTTTCTTTCTGTTAAAAATAGTCATTCCTACAGTTTCTCTCCTCTCTCATATTATTTTAAGTAGCAAGAAGAAACAAGTTGGTCTCTTTACTACTTAGCCAAAAAAGCTCAGCTGGATCTCCTAGTTTATTGGGAACATTTTCTATTCTTCCTGTTACTGAAGGTAATAACTTGCTAAAATTCTGTCATTAGATACTAGGGCTTTCCCTGATGTCCCCTAATTCTTCATTCACAGCTTTTCAAAAGGTATTATGTTTCTGAAAACAGTATTTACAAGATTTTTTTAAAAAGATCTTCTAACTCTATGCACTGCCTGGTTCCAAAGATATTCCCACATTTTAGGTGTCTGTTACAATAGCACCCTTCTGCCAAGTACCAAATATGTATTAGTTTAAAATTGTCACTAAACAAAGCATTTCGAAAATTTTGTATCTTAGGACAACAAACATACCTACATAGTTTCTGGAAACCAGGGATGGAGAAGCAGGTTTACTGGAGTGTTCTAACTCTGATTGTCTTATGGATTTCCAGTAAAGATGTGTGCCAGAACTGTTGTCTTCTAAGGATTGGCTGTGGCTAGACAGCTTGCTCCATTGTGGCATCAATTAGCTATGAGCTGAAAACCTCAGTTCCTCTCTACATGGTCTTCTCCAGAGGCCAATCTATGTGTCCTCAACATTTGGCAGCTGACTTCCCCAGAATAGTGCAAGAAGGAAAGATCAGAAGCCACAGGATTTTATAACCTAGCCCAAGAAGTAATATGCCATCTGTCATATTCCGTTGGCCATGCCAAGCAATCCAAATACAGTGTGGGAGGAAATCACGCAAGGTTACACATCTTGAAAGACATCATTGAGGGTCATCTTGGAAGTATAGAAGTATCTAATTAATAATTTTTTATTGACTATGATTTAGATCATTTATTTACTTGCTAAGATATTTATATTTAAGTATAATGTTTATATTTAAACTTAAATATAAACAAATACAAATATATAAGATATGAATATCATAATTTCATACACATATAAATATATAAATAATATAAAATGTAATGTATTATTAAATATTTTCCCCTTTATTTTTTAGTCTTTTAAAAATGTGGCTACTCAATAATTTAAACTCACATATCCGGCTCATATTATATTTTTATTTGACATCAATAACCTAAGATATGAGAAAACATAAAAGAAAAACATAAATAAAATCAGAGGGAAAAAAGTAGAAGACAAATTGTGAAGCATCTGAGTCCCCTTTGATGGAGTTTAGTTTTTTTTTTTTCTCTAAGCAAAGAGAAGACCTTGAGATTTTGAGCTGGGAAGTGACATTATCAGAGATGTGCTTCAGGGTGATTATATCTAACAGCAGGGAGTTGAAAGGGTTACATCAAGAACACGCCAAGGAAAGATCCACAAGGCTTGAGCCCAAGAGAAATGAAAAATTTTAGAGTCATGTCCTCAGGGATCATACTCGCAGGCTTACAAAGGACGAGTATACCAAAGGGAAGAGGGGTGGATTCTTGAAGAATTTTTCACTAGAAAGTGCAGGAGGGAAAAGACCAGAGAAAAGAGAAGGAAGAAATTGCCAAAAGTTGGAAGGGAAATAAAGTCAGGCAGCAAATTGGCTATTACTGCCCTCTCTGGGGGGAGGTAATCCTGGATTCTAGATTTAGTTTCCTGTTCTGGAGGTTCTAGATCTTCCTAGAATCATCCTAGAGCAGCAACTCTACTGAATGCTTTTTCCCTTCACCTGGAAACCATGTTGCATTGCAAATGGGCGGTGACCTCCTCCAGATCCAGTGATTGGCAGAGCTCCGAATATCTCTTTTTAAAACTCTTGCCAGCTCTTATCCTCTTGTCAGACTTCTGGGAAGGAGGCTGTGGTGGGTAAGCACTTTTGGTGTCATCCAGAGCTCTGGTCTAAGTGTTTATGATGTGCTGCTATAGAAGAGGAAGTGAAAAGAACAGCTGGCTTTATTCAGTGGAGATTGAAAAGGCTTTTAATGAAAAGTTTAAATTACTCTCCCATCTTGAAAAAAATGCTTTGTCAGTAGCCCTACAAATGGTGAACTCAGTAGCATTTTGGATTATGGAATATATAATTCTTTAAGTTTTTAGACATACATTTTTCAAGTAACTTTTTCCCTTGTGCCAAACCTATTTGCTGAATTTTAATATCAATTTCATGTTATCTTACATAAACCGCCATTGTTTAAGTCTTCTGTGAAAATTGATGTTAAAGATACAATTCATTTGTTGGCAATGGAAACAATTTAATACTACAAATAAAAAAGCAAAGCAGTAAAAAAAAAAATTAGCAATCATCTTCATATATGGAATTTCTAATCATTTTTCCATTTGCTATCACTAAATTTTAAAGCATTGCCTGCTATGATTGAGTCCAGTCTTGTAAACAGAACCAAGAGAAATGAAGAAAGTTTTTATTTGGATGTCATTTTTCTCCCTTAACCTGTCTGGTAATTTGAGAATTTTTTTTTTTTTTAAGCCCACTAGTAATTGGAACAAGTTCAACAATTCTCATAAGACATTAAACAATCTTATTCGCTGCATTGTTAAGACATGTTCAGTCAATTATATTTGATGATGAATGAATGAATATTTATTTTTCCATCAATATGAACAGGTTTTTTTTTGATCAAGTAATTTTTATAAGTTAATTATATCCTGAAAGTAAGGAAATCACACAAGCAATTGCCATTACAATCCCAAGAGTGATACAGTGTGAAAAAAAAAAAAAATCAAAGTCATTCTTTATTCTGGGTACTTTGCAAGATAGTGTGTATCTTTAATTTTTTTCTCACAATTTTCATTGGTGCCTTATAGTTGTACATAATGATAGCATTTGTTTTTATATATTAGTACATGCATATTGAACATGTTTTAAAGATACTCCACAAGTTCTTTTTTGTAAAAAATATGGCCTTGCACATTGTGTTTGGTGAATGGATACAGGAAATAAAAGAGGGTTGGGTGGGGGAGAATCTCCATTCAAATGAAAATAAACATTGAATCTGTATCTTGATTATTTGCTTCCTCTCATTTATTCAAGCAATATTTATTAAGCAACTACTTCATCCGAGGCATGCTTATATATACTGGGTGATGCAAAGTTTAATACAAAGCTGTTTCCTTTCCCAACATGACTACAAGAACACAGTAGGAGAAGAAAACATTTATATAGCCAACTACAATGCAAAATAATAAATACTATAATAACAATACTCTGCATTTCATTTGATGTATTGCAAAGCATTTTCATAAGCATTAATTTATTTAATTTAATCCTGATAACAAATGCATTTATTAGGTACCTTACTAACCTGACTTCATCAATTAATATAAGGGGAGGCTGAGACACAAGAGGGTGCTCCATTCCCTACCCTCAAAAGAAAACAGAAGATACAGAGTGAAATTCTACTAAAAATGTACAATGGAGTTTGCTATAAAAGGTAATTTTTTAAACTGATGATGATGACAATAATGTTTTACAGAAAAGCTGATATCAGGACAAAAAACTGGTGGACTAATGACATTTAACTCAGGAGGAAGGAACATTCCAGATAAAGTATATTGTCAGTTGTATGGAGCTGTTTTCCCAGTCAAAGGTGCTAGGATCAGTGATTCTGGAATTGTGGGCAGGGGTGGAGGAAGGTGGATGTAGTCTGTCATTCTGAGCAGCTTCAACTCTATCCCCAAAATTAAAGGGAACACTTGAGAAAAACTTTTTTCTCAAAACCTTTTTATTCTTGAAGACTTTATTTAATTCTTGAAGACCTTAAGTGTTTGCGCAGAAGAGTAAAACAATAGATTTCGTGTACTAAGACAACTTAGATGCGCACACAGAGAGCTGGCTGGAGATAGGGAATTATTGAGTGGACCAACTAGAGCCATGGGGAGTGTACAAAATCAAGAACTTGTTTACCTCAAAAGTAGCTGGTGAAGCTTGAGGATTGTTTCTCCTGCTCCACTCACTGCCTAGGGATTCAGCATTCAGAGAGGTGCAAAAGAGACAATTAGACCTATTTTGGTACAAATGCCTGTGTGAACAGTTTACTAAGAGAACCCCTTACATGGCTGTTGATGAATCTGCCAGAAACCACGAGTCTGCCAGGCAAAAGGTAAAAATCTCAAGATGTAAACAAATATCTCTAAACCTGTAAAGAAAATCTGCAGCTGAATTCATTTTGTATAAGGATATATTACAAGCTGCAATTATAATAACTACATCCCACAGGGATTTTTGCATTCTGAATAGGTAGTTAAAAATGGTTTCCTCAGCTTGAAGTGGCACATCTTGCTATCACTTGTCAGCTCTTCAAATGTGACAGAGTTAGGAAATGTGTCATTGATCCCAGCATTCTCTGTAATGTAGGCCGACTTAGTGCCATTCAGCTAACAAAACAGCAATGAAGGGCAAGGTCCCAGGGCCAGTCATCTGTCCTCAGGGAAGGAGCTGGCAGCTTATCAGGCTATCAAACACTTGTTGGGAGTCGCAGCCGCTCAGTAGCACTCTTACCCAAAGGCACTGAAAATGCTTCAGTTTTCCTTAATAATACTGAGCATTTTTGTAGTAGTTTCTAATCTTTAATTAGTTAATCAGAACACCATCCCTATGAGATAGGTAAGGATAATTATCCTCATTTTACAGATGAGAAAACAAACACTAAGAGGTTAAATGACTTTGACAAGGTTATTTAGTGAGCTGAGGAGGCAGAGCCCAAATCAGACAACTTTCAGACCTGCAAAAATAAAATGCTCTTCAGCACACAGTAAATATAATTCTAATAATGTTTAAGCAATCCATATGATGTAATTGTTTTCCTTTTTATCTAAATGACTCCGGGCCTTAAACCAAGTCCTTGGAATCATCAATTAGTGATGGGTCATGACTAATATGGCAGCATGTTCTGCTGTTGGCTGCTACCAGGGCTAAACTGGCTACAAATGCTGGAGGAAAATGTAAGAGGATTACAAAAGAAGTATCATAAAGAGTCCCTTTGACACTGGGTTCAATTGAAAGAGAATTAATTTTAATAGCCCTCCATAAGGATAAATAACTCTCAAGAGTGAGTAGTTCAATGGAAGCAAGTATCAAACTATTAGGAACAAGTCAAGACTAATTTTAAATCACGTGATTTTTAACCCTGTCCGTCTACAATGGAAATCCATTACCAGCTATATTCTGGAAATATTGTGCATCATTATTTGTCAAAATTGACCAAAGAAGTAGTAGATTTTTTCATATTTCAGCATCATTGATTAAGTACTAAATTTAAGTTGAAATTTAAAATTTAATATCTGTAGTTCAGATATTTTGAAATAAATGATTTTACCAAAATGGTGAATCCATTAAAGAAAAAAATCAAAGTTAAGTTAATTTCTACTCATCTACCCTATTTCCACAATCTAATGTATCCACTGTATTAATGGAATCATTTCAGTAGTATTTTTCCACAAGAGCAACTGTCAGATTGTAAAATCACAACCCTCATCAACATTAAGACATTCACAGGCTGCCCACTTGTATATCAACTTCTGTGTAACCAACATTGCACAACTCCAGTGTCTCCACATTTATGTAGACACCACAGATGTTATATTGCCCAAGAGTCATAAAACTTGCAATTCTTTGGCTAGTAGGTGTGCTTGCAATATTACAATTTTTATATATGTACAATAGGTTTCTCAGTCTAAAACTCTTGCATGTCCTAAAAACAAACAATTTTCTGGGAAAGACCTTAGGAACATAAAGCATAAAAAAAATCACTATAAATATCACACGTAAATCCATCTTGGATCCTTCATTCAATTTGTGTAATGTGTATTATATTGTTAACTTCATGTGTTCTTCTTCTCCCATGAAAAGAGAAATTTTAAACTCAAATATAGTTAATGAAAGTCTTAATATTCCTGAATGGACATGATCTTACCTAAGTTCAAAGCATGAAACGGCAACTTAAATTGTTCAGTGAAGTTTCCTTAGAACAGATTAGGGAACATTCATTTTATCTCCAATTGTAGGATTTCCTATTTTCCTTAGCCATTTTCCTCAAAGTTCATCACTGTCTCTCTCTCTCTCTCTCTCTCTCTCTCTCTCTCTCTCTCTCTCTCTCTCTCTCTCTCTCCTCTCTCTGTTTTCAGATGCTCCTTCTCACTCTCTCACCAAAACCTCCCTTTCATTTCCCCCACTGCTCCCTATTGGACCACTTTACATACTCTCTGGCCCTGTCCATTTAGGCTAAGTCCAGATTCATCTACCTCTCCCCATCTTTTCCCCTATAAAATAATCCAACCTTCTGCTGACTTTGCCCACACAAAGTCTCATCCATCTGCTCAGCAAAACATGGTAACTTCCTCAAGAACCAATTTCCTTAAATAGTACAAGAGAAAGAGAATGTAAATATTTACCATTCAATCTTTTCCTTATAAATTGAGGGATAAGAGAAAAAGACTAGAGATCCTATGAAAAATGAATGGGAAACAAGAGAGTGAAATATTAACTCTGATACATGCAAAACCGGCAAAGGTGAAACAACCCATAAAGGTCCCATAGACAGAGAAATTGAAAAGCAGTCTTACAGGTCTAGAGATTTGCCTCTGTGAAATCAAAAAAGGAAAAGGGAACCCATCAGATATCATAGCAGCAAACACGCCTTCCCCCAGCGGGACAGCGCTTTCCCCAGCAGGGGCGTCTCTGTCCTGTATGAGCCTCGGGGAATCAGTGTTCACAATCAATCTCTATTGAGCAGGGACAATTTCAGTCTACTGAATGAATCTTTGAAAACCTACTAAAGGAAATCTCTACAGAGGGACTTACTGCAGCACAGCAATCCTGACAATGGCAAAGGAAGGTCAGAGGCCTCCCACGGGATGGTCACCCACCACCAAAGCCTCAGGGCGATCTTTTCATTTCTTCTAAAACTACTGAGGGCATCAGATTGGTTCAGGAAAAGTGGGGGAAAGAATAATTTTAAAAAAAAATTAGAAAGACACTAGCATTTTAGGAGAGGTAAAGAAAAAGACAAGGAAATGCTACTGAGGTTTTGCAAGAGAGGTGTATTTAAAGATGCAGTAGTGGTAAAATGGTGGATTATGTGTTCCTCTGATGGTGAGGATGGGATGGGATGCCACCCCCTACCTACGAATGTTATGCTTGAGCAGACTACAAAGAAAATGAGGCTATCACTGGGAAGATCTCATCCAATTCTTTCAAATCAAAGAGAGAAGGAGTGGGTTGGCAGTAGATAATGAAGATACTGGAAGGAGGAGGTTTGCCAAGTATGTAGAAGTGGCTTATTAGGATAATGGCGGGAGTAGGGCATGAATCAACTTATTTCTGAAGACACCGAAGGGTACAGCATAACTAATGAATATAAAGTCGAGGGTGGGACAGAGAAAAGCAATAAATAAATAAATGCAAATACATGTATTATTCAAGTTTCTAGCTTTCTGGACATACTCTGAGCCAGTCAAAAGTCCATATAAAATAACAATTGCAATCCACAACAAATAACAAGCTGGAAAACATACCAGAAACAGATACTAATCCCTTGCAGAAAGAGACCATGCTGATGATATTTCCATATAATTCCCAAATTTAGTCTTTGTGAAACTTCAAATGTGATTAATTAAATAATAATATAAACTTGTAAACTATACCAAAAAAAAAAAAACTGGAGTTAGAAAAAGAGAAGTAAATAAATAATATGTTCAAAGAGATTCACAGCCTCTCAACATTGTGTGAGCATCAGAATCTCCTAGAAGTTGACTTGTCAAAACACAGATTTCTGGGTTCCATTCCCAGGGAATCTGATTTAGTTCCTCTGGGGTGGAGCCAAATATTTTGCAGATGCTACAGTCTATGGACAAAGCTTTGAGCAGCACTGACTTAAAATATGTAACTATATCCTGGACATTTAGTTTTTCTGTAAGTTCAAATTTTTTACAAGTAGTCCATCACCAGGGGCCTGAATTTCAGAGCAGTTCACTGAGACATCTCAAGGCAATCTCTCAATCTCCAGGCACCTCCATTTCCCTTTAAGTGGCATTAAGGTAGCTACCCTTAATTTTCTAGCGTGGTTTGATAATTGGGTGCTCTCTTAATTGTGGGTGAGGCCCATAATTATACAATTAAAATTTTAAACTTTTTGAAATCCTAATATGGAAAGTGCTCTCACTCAAGCGTCCTTGTTTTTAAAACCCCCATAATATCCACCCAGGCCGGCAGAAGGCTGTTCTACCATAACCACTCACACGTGCCCCAGATAGTAATTATAGAAAACTTATGACTTTTCTATTTGTAAAGGCTGAAGTTTGGGAGGAAATAAGCAGCTTCCAAATGTCAAGCACTCACCAGAGCCTCCTACTCCACTGAAGAGGATGCTGCAGCTGCATCTAAGGATGGGAGCATTTCTGATATTAGAAAAGGGATTTACTCTGACCAGGCTCCAATTGACCTGTGGGGCTAAGAGTCATTCGATTAGTCGGCCTTTTCTGCAAGAGGGAGAACATTTTGACCATGTTTCAGCCAGAGTCTTCTTATTCTCTAGTCTGACCCTGTTTCTGGGCACTTAGCTAAGGAAAAGCAAGTGGATAAAGACTTGACTTTTTTTGTTTTTGTTTTGTGTGTGTGTGTGTGTGTTTTGTAATTTTGTTTTCCTAAATTGTAGGAAGAAATCTCATAATGTCTTGAAAAACAAATTCTTATTTACCAGACACATCACATCATATAGGCTCTTTAAAACAAACATTTTACTGTGATAATAAAAATAGTTAACTAGATTTATTTATTTATTTATTTATTTATTTAGGACTAGGAATTGAACCCAGGGCTATTTAAATACTAAACCACATCCCCAGCTTTTTTTTTTTTTTAAATATATATTTTATTTAGAGACAGGATCTCTCTAAGTTGCTTCAGGGTCTCATTAAGTTGCTGAGATGGGCTTTGAACTTGTAATCCTCCTGCCTCAGCCTCCCAAGTCACTGGGATTACAGGTGTGTACTACCGCAACCAACAGTTAACTAGTGTTGAGGATGAAAATGCCAAGCTCACTCATCTCTCCTTCCATCTTTACTTTCCTTATTTCTCCTTCCTTTTTGTTCTCCTTTCCTGTCCCTTTACTCTTCTATTTTCTTCCCACTAAAGGGACATTACATGATTCATGCTAAATCTCTCATCATCCTCATAACAAACTGATTCAACTCCATTAAGTACAATCATGCAGTATTTTCATCTCCATCGTCTTGGAAGCCAGAGATGTCAAACATACTTCTCCCTTTCTCTCTTCCTTTCCCACAACTTCTAAGACAGGAGGACCTTTATTCTATTGCCACCTTCCCATGTATAAATATACAAGAAAGGTTATCTCCTCTTTCTGCCTCCTTTTCCCCCAATATTATATACTGCCAATGTTATTTCTGCTGTTTATTCCCTTTGTTCATTTACCAACGATTATTTACAGCTCCTCAACTAAAAATAAATTGACCAACAGAGCTGGCATTGGACAATGTTTTAGATTTCCCTCGTTGGTGGAGAGATGAGAAAATTACTTCCAGCGAAGTACCCATGCACTAGATTGTCCTATTAACTATTTAAGTGGGCATGCAAGATTATTACTTCAAAGCCCCATCTACTGCAATTATGTCTAAGCATGCCTTCACTGAAAAGATCCTGGTTATGATGTCTAGGGGTCATGTTCAAGTTAAAATCCTGCCTCTCCTTTCATAGTAAAGTATCATTTTCTTGTAGTCACGGCAAAGGGTGTGTGTAGCACAGTCTTATCAGGGTTGCGGCTCAAGTCAAAAGATGTTCTCCCAGATAAATAGCACAGTGTTGCTTCAAACATCATTTTATTGCCTAATTGGTAGCACATACTTCTTTGCTGGATAAATGGAATGGACTAGGTATGGCATCATCCTTAATTAATTGGTGTGCTTGCTACTTAAGAGGGCACACACCACTTGTGTTATTAAACAGTGTCATGTCAGATTTAATGGATGTCATTATGGGGGTTCCTCAGGGATCAATCCTTGGACCATTGTTATTTATGATCTTTATAAATGAGCTGACATGGCAGTGTGCTGAGTGTAGTGTGTATGTTTATGCTGATGGTAACACTCCTGGGTGGAGCTTAGTCACAGAGTGAACTTTGAAGCTGCCTAGTTCAGCTTCAAAGATGGAAATTGAAATGATTGAAATAAGGCAAAGAGAAATATTTAGCTATTTTGTGGAGGAATTCTCCAATACCGTGCAGGCAAAGATAAGAATTAAACACTCAGGCATTTCTATGGTCAGAATAATTTTAGGGAAAATGCTATTACTGTATTGGCAAATATGTTTACATTTAATTCACACAAAGCAAATTGTATTCGGAAAGATAACTCAGAATGTTTTGATTTTGAATATTTCAACAAGTTTCTGCCTTGGAAATACTGAGTAGTCAGGGAGCTTGCTTGATTTTAGTCTAGAGTTAGCCTCTATCTAAGGATGCTTCCTGACCTCCTCAGTCTGCATCGACAAGCTTGCTATGTATTCCCATGGCACCCTGTGCTCACTTTTCAGTCTTCTCAGCAGATATTCAGCATTTTGAGGGCAGGACTTTGGTTTTAGCTCTGCAGCCCCAGAACCTAGTCTAACATAGGCTATTTCTTAGCTACTAAAAAAAAGAAGAAGTTTATGAAATGAATGTATCAGTCTACAATACATGTTTTTATAAAGAGAGAGGAAAAAAAGGTGTTTTGGAAGGGGGAAGGAGTTTGACATAAAAAGTGGGAATGACATAGAGGTGGGGGCTACTGGAGGGGAGACAAGGTCTGACAAGCTGCACAGAGAGAAGGGAAGACACAATCACTCGAGACTTGCAACTGCAGTGCTTCCATCGGTGGAGACACTGTAGCTCACAGTGAAGTCTGATCAACTGCAACAGCCTTGGAAGAACAAGAGCTTATAAAGGAGTCTGAGAATCTATGCTGTCTGGCTGAAAGAGACTGAGCAGCAACCACATCTGGTAGATGCAATCTTGAGAAAACACTGTTTCTCCTCTTCTCTGCCTTGTTTTTGTCAAACCTGAACTTTAGCACAATAAAGGAAGGGGATTCTGAAAAGAATGAGCCCAGCGTCACCTCTTTGGGGCAGAGATCTTAGGTGTGGGAGTAGTGATGCCAAGCCGACAGCCCACAATCCAGTGCGCTATATAAATAAAGTGCTAGCATCTGAATACAAAGGGACATTATTCACCTGCCATGCTCAAGGTAGAAGGGCTTTGACTCATGACACTGTTTAGATAGCAGTTACTATCAACACAAGAGAAAAGGTATGTGCCAGATCATACATATTATCTTTAAAGTTTAGCTTGGAGATAGTAGAGCAAACATGGGCAAAGGAATAAAATTGGCTGCCTCTATCAACAAATGCTTCTATTCTGATAGAGTAGAAAAATCAGCAAAATTAACAGGATTTAGTTATTTTATTAAAGTCTATTGAAGATACGGGGTCAAAAAGACTTTATATTTTATGATTAACAAGTATCGCGGAAATGCCTGGTCTCTCCCTTTAGGGGCATCCCAGGAATTGAGCAATAGATCTAGCAGAGATAACCCTCTGGGCTGGGCAGACAGTGACTGCACTGTGGTAGATTCAGAGCCATTCCATGTGGACCATCCTTCCCGCTTCATTCGCATCCCACTCGCCTTTCACACAATGACAAACCATAAATGTTTCCTGTTAGAGTTAGGAAGAAAACTATTGTAATTTTATACTTCAAGGCAACCTTGACATTCCAAGCAATGTGCCATCTTTTCTCTCTGAAACTAAAAAATGGTAACAACAAACTTGGTGCTATGACTACAGTAAGACAAAAAGTCAAAAGGTAGGATGAAAAGGAAGTAGCTGCTCTCTTTTCTATCTTAAATGTCTGAATAACTTCTTTTTTCAATTTTTCCTACAGCCTTCCATTGAATATAAAGTTGCAGTAGAGTTCTCAACAAGGTCCCATGGTGGGAAAATTAAAAATGAAGAATATTTTATTTTAACAATGATTTGATCCTAAAGAAGACAGAGCTCCCTTTTCAATAGAAATTCTGGTGACACAACTATAATTAGGTTCCTTCGTTTCTTCAGTGAGTATTTATCAAGGCACACTTAATATTTACCTGGTAGTATGTTAAACTCTATGGCGGTATAAAATGAGTCTAAAATAAGTTCAATTCATAATAAATATGCAATCTGGTAAGGGAAATAAACCGAGCTCACAGGTAACTGCAATATAAAGGCGAAGATAAGTGCTAAAATATTTTAAATCTATTTATGTGGAAATTGTAACATCAGAGATGCTTTTGTAGACATGTCAATGAATTTTGCTTTATAGAATGAGTATGATTTGAATTCTCTCCAATTAAGAAAACTTATTTTATTAAAGTTACACATTTCCCTAAATAACATGTAGTTGAATATTCTCTAAAGATGAATGAATTTAACTGGGAAAGGCATAGCATTATAATGGGAATATGTGTGCCACGGTGGTCTTTGAGTATATACAGAAGTTGAAGCAATGGGAAGTTTAAAAAGGCAAAATGAGGAGGATTATATATTTTGATACAATAATCCTTGTCCATAAGGATTAATAACAAGATTTTGAGGAGCAACAACAAGGATGATACCAGCCCAAGGCAGAACTATCAGTTGCAAGACAGATGTCTTTTCAGAAGTCTTTGTGTGAGGTTGGGGTGGTCTTTGTGCAAGCTTGTGGTTCTGTCAGAGTCTTCTATGAATAGTTCTTATTATTGAGCATTAGCACAAGATCCCCTCTTTTGTAATTTCCCAGTTTTATTCATTTTATATATTTATTTATTTATTCATTTGTTTTATTTTATTTATTTATTTACTTTTGGTTATGGTTTGACACAAGCAACTCCACTTTTATTTTGACAACTATAACATGACCTTCAATTTGGTGACACTTCATCTTTCTTGATTCTTCAGCATTAGTAGACACAGATAAGTTTGCTCTTCTTGGCTTGGCAGACAGTGATTGCATTGTTATATATTGAGAACCTTCCCATGTGGGCCCTTCCAAAGACATCATTTACATGTCACTTTGCTGTCACACAGTGACAAACCATAAATAATGGTACTAGGAGCAAATGTTTCTTGTTGTAGTTAGGAATAAAACTATTGTAATTTTATACTTTAGGATGACCTTGACATTCCAGATTATTCCTTCTGACAATTCCTTCTGACATTTCCTTCCCTTGAGTTTCAAGACTTTGTAGACTTCATTTTTTCCTATCTTACTGGCTGCCCACTCCTGGGTTCTTCCTGGACTTTAGCCATACCTACACTTGTTGCTCTTTGGACATGCCAGGCACATTCCCATCTTAAAGTTTTGACCCTGTCTTCTGGATCATTTTCCTTCCAAATAACCTGATGACCAACCCTCTCACCTGTTCCAAAACTTTTCTCAGATGTTGTAATGGGTTGAATGGGATCTCTCCACAAATACATGTCTACATCCTAACTCCCAGAACCTGTGAATGTGCACTTGTTAAGAAAAGGAATCTTTGCAGATTTAATTAAGTTAATGATCTTGAGACAATAACTCCATGGATTATCTGAGTATGTCCTAAATCTAGTGACAATATATTTATAACAGGTACATAATGGAGAGACATCCTCAGAAAAAGACCATATGAAAAGGAGACAGAGGGTGGAGTTATGCAGTTACACGCCAAGGAATTCTGGGAGCCAGTAGCAGCCCTAAGAGGCAAGGAAGATTCTCTTCCCACCCCCACCCCCACCCCCGGAGACTCCAGAAGGCATGTGGTCCTGCCAACACCTAAACTGTAGACTTCTGGCCTCCTGGCTGTGAAAGAATAAATTTCTGTAGTTTTGAGCCACCTGGTTTGTGGTAATTCTTTTTTTCACAGAAGCCCTAGAAAACTAATATAGATGTCAAGTTTTCCATGAAACTTACCCTGACCATCTGGTAACAATGTCTTCTACCTCCATTGTCTTTAGTGGTTTTGGTTTTATTATCCCACTTTACTTTTATAACATACATCACTTTCTAAAATACTTTTTCCAGAATATATTGATATATATATAGCTTATTATCCATCTCCCACTAGTATGCAAGCTCACAGTGATAAGAATTTTGTATGCTTTGCTTACTGCATCCCTTCTGCCTTAACTAGTGCCTGGAACATGCGAGGTACACAATCAATTTGTTAGTGAGTCAGTCACACATGTGAGAAAGCACAGAGGATGTTTAAAGAAAAGCAAGATCCACAATCTTAAGTTTACAAATGCATCCTTAGAACATAAATATGGAAAATTAGGAGAAATTTGGGTTATAGAAGACAATGAATTCAAACTTAACTTGGAAACAAACAAAACCTTCCATTGTGTAGAGATTTTCTGTCACAACTTGATGGTTCCTTTCTTGTTGAAGAAGTCCTCTAATGTTAACCTCCTCTCCTCTCATGGCTTCTTCACTCATTTACCGGGGAGAAGGAGATGGAACTTATTTTGTTGGTGAAAAATGGAATAAAGAATGAAGTACATAAGCCTAGATACTCCTCTTCTTTTGAAAGATGCTCATAGGATCCACATGCTTTGCTCTTTTATTCCAGTAGTTTTATAAATGGCCGGGGCCCTAATAGAGAGGCCTTCAGAGTTCAGTGTGCCTTGGGAAGGTGTAGCTGGTTATGAGGCCTCAAAACAGTAATAGCACCTGCACGGAAGGCATGTTTTCTAATCCATCACATGTGCCATGACCTTGGAAGAAGTCATCCTAACGGACAAAGATTCTTTCTTCATTGACATTAGACAATAGGTATATTTCCCCACTTCTGTGATTTTCATATAACATTTCAATTTGACATAGGGCATGGAATGAATAAACTCAAAAACCAAAAGGTGTATTCTGAAAGTAGAAATAAAATGACTCTTTTAAAATTGAGAATCAAGAATTTTTTTTGAAACTGAGATTAGTGCCATAGAGACATGCCAGTCTCTCTGAAGACACATTGAAAACTATTTGTTTTTAAAGTATAAGCAACTCATCTGAGTTTTTGTTCATTTTTTTTTTTTGGTATAATTCAGGGTGAAATTTTCTTATTTATAAGGTTGTTGTGAGTATTAAATGATCTATGTGCATAGTACCTTTCAATTTCCATGAAAAGGGACTTCTGCAAGAAATGCACTCTTAGTTTCTCCCCCACCCTCATGGACACCCAGGAAGGAGGAATGACTTATCTAATAGTGGTGTTTGAAGAAATAAACTATTCAATTCAATCCCTTGTCATCAGCCTCCTTGAAAGTAGCCACTTATGGGATGCATGTATTTTCTGATATTCTACACTAGAGGGGACAGAGATCTGCAACCATCTAGTCATGCCGTGACTGGCAGTACATCTGTCTGAAAAAAAAAATGTTAAACTATTAGCTAACCTATTTGTTAAAACATATTCCCTGTCCTTAATCAGTTTTCATCAATAACAAAGCTATTTGCCTTTCATCTCTCTGATTTGTGTATTTATTTCACAATGGTTCTAAATTTGGGTAGGGAAAAAGTACATTATTAATGGCTTCCCTAAAAATTCCAACGTCATCTATGAAAGCAAATTTATGCACTTATTATGCAATATCTTTAAACTGTGCTTGCAAATGGCAACCATATGTATTTATCATTTGCTTATATTTTATGCCAAAAGCACAGAAATATCTTTATCTCAAGAGTTCAAATTTTTCTACATTAATAGCAAATCAGAAAAAGGAAAAAAAAGAAAGACATTAAATACTCAGTAAATGAAACAGTGTGTTACACTTTGTAAATAGGCAGTCTTCACTGTACACGTCCTTAAAAATGAAATGGTTTACCTCATACTTTTAAACAATTCTACTGTGTGTGTGTGTGTGTGTGTGTGTGTGTGTGTTTAATCAAAGGAATTGCTCTTTCTTATCTTTAAAAAAAGCATAATCGCAGAGTTTGTTTCCTTTCATCCTGCCCACACCTGGCACCAATTCCTGGCACTCCCCAATTGATGTCATTACCATCCATACCTATGATAAAGGAAAAAAAATGGCTTTTTGTTTGCTTCTCTAGCTTCAGATGAGTAGAAGTCATTGCTCCTTGAGCTTAATCACTAAATTGTATAATATCCTCCAAGCATGGGTTATATGATTGTTTAAGAGAAAACTATAGTTGTTTTAATATGGTTATTGTAGCCATACATTTTGTTTTTATGGGTTTTTATATAGCACTATTACTTGTGTGGTAATCTTAAGGATATTGTGATAATTTGTTTTATGTGTTAAGTATTATCGAGGCCTTGCTAGCACTGTTATAGTTAAAGGTCTGCAAGCATCTCATTTGATTCTAGCATATTCTCTGGCTTGAGCTACATTCTATTAGCACAGGCTACATACACAGCTTTTCTTCTCAACTCCTTTTCTTCTCAAGTAGATCATCTCCAATCTCCTTGAAACCATGCCTCTAAGCATTTGCCATGTTCCACAAACTGTTGTGCAGGTGGAAATCCCTTCTGTATCCTGCTTAGCCGGATAAACATCAAACCCCCTTGTTCCCTGCATGCCAACACAGTGAACAAAACCCTCTTTCTGTTTTGTAAGTTGTAAAGCTGTAACATTAGTGCTCGGTTGTCTCTTTTGTTTGTGCATTAAAATCACAAATCTCTGATGTTATTAACTTCTACTTTCAACCTGTTTTCCGTTTCCTTTTATTTCACATAAAGAGAAGATGTTCCTCTGAGAGGGCTATCCTGGAGTTGTCATGACATCTTATTCTACTAGCAGAACTGTTTATGGAAAAGCAGTTGCTGTCATTTAAGCAAGAACAGCTTACTTCTTGTACTGTGTATTATACCATGGGCAACAAAGTATGACAATGTACAAGAATCTCTAGGGTCAAGAGCCTCATACTCATATTTTACTTTGTTTCCTTAGGAATTGTTCTATGTTCATTAGGAGGATTTATTATTTTTGAGAGTTGTGTTTGCTTCAAGTCACCATATAGAAATACCTTCACATGCTGAACATTCCCCACTAGATGTGCAAAAATCATGATGGCACATCCAATCACCTAACTGTTATTTTGCTTCAGATCTTTCAACATCTTCAACTGGGAAATGAAGAGAAGAAATAAAATTACACTGTAATTATCATGGTCTCAAATAACTACTCTGTTTTTTTTTAAATGACAATAAAAAAAACAAAGACAGTCTTCCAATTTTGCCTAGAATAGAGAAAGTTGCAAGGTATAATATTTTCCATCTTAACAATGTTCTAGTTAAACTACAAACTCAGAGATTCTAAACCAATAAGAAAAGGAACAAAAATACTAAATTCCAGAAAGTGATGAGTTTCTGGAAGAGAATCATAGCTGCTTTCCATGCAGTTGGAATGGCAGAGGATTTGGAACAGATGAACCAGCAAACTTTTAACAAACTTGCAATGAGCACTAGTGGGCTGGTGTGATGGATTAGAATCACCGGAAGGCATAGAAAACTCTGCATCTCCAAGCCAACTCTTGGGCATGATGCTTCAGCAAGCACACACATGTAAGTGCCAAAGGCTGGGGCAGGGCAGAGATTCTGAGAGAGATTTCTCACTGTGGTTTATAGGACCTTCTCCTAGTGTAAGTCAGTGGCAAGGAAAACTGAGTAGAATCCTATTGAGATGCAACCTAACATATAGTGTAATCATGACTGTAAAAGAACCTAGAAAGGGTAGGAGACTTAAAACATTCCTTCAAGTGACTCAAAACCTCTATACAGTATAATGCAGAGTTCTTCCCAAAATTAGTGCAAGACAGTGGAGTAGAATATTTCTAACATACAAAACCAAGGGTGGAACTGAGGTGAAAAGGAAACTCACCAGAGACTGATGAAATAAGCAGCTGGGCCATAAAGGAGTGAAAGATCACCCACAATTTGAAAGCTAGAAGTAAAACTGAAAAATAAAGAAATCTCTGGAGTCCTTTAAATGTTTGAAGCCAGTACAATGATTTGCACTAAAGTAAAACTGCATCCCAAGCCCATCTTCATTACCTGATTAGTAATAACCACTGGACATATCAATATCCTGGAAGAATAAAATTACCTTATTTCTGGGAAATAAGTATTTAATTTAGTATCTAATTTTGCATATAATTAAAAATTATAAGACTTTGAAAGACTTAAGAAATTGTCACCTACAGTTTAAAAAGGACCTAATAGATGTAGACCCAGAAATTATCATAGATGTTGGAATCATGAAATAAAGTATTAAAATCCTATTATTGTATTTAAATATGTTAGAGAACCTTTGGGACAAGGTGGAAGACATTCATGAACAGCCTAAGAATTTGAGATGAGAGAAGGGAATTAAAAGTGGAAGTATATAAAACAACATTAGAAATGGACTAGATTAATGTATATATATATATATATATATATATATATATATATATATATATATATATACATAGTGCACCAAACATAATTTTTTACTATAAACCCCTATGGAGATAATCAGGGAATTGAATACAAGTCAATATAATTTGCCCAAATTGTAATGCAAAAAAAAAAGTAAATGAAAAAATCAATACTGAGTGTTTAAGATCTGTGGGACAATATTAAAATATTAGATGGTGTAACTATTTAGTAATTGGAATCTAAGATGGAAAAAGAGAAAGAAAATGGGGCAGAAAAAGAAACAACTGAGGATTTTCCAACATTAATTAAAGACATCAATCCTAGATTCAAAACAGCACAATAAACTCCAAAACAATGAATTTAAAGAAAACTATATGTACATATTATCTAGTCCAAATTCTGAAAATCAAAGAAAAAAATATCTAAAGAAGAAAGAAGAAACAAGATATGTGATTAAGAAACAAGATATGTGACTAATGGCTAAAATCCTCAGAAACAAGGCCAGTAGATAGTGAGCAATGTATTAAAGGAGCAAAAAGACAAGAAAAGAAAAAAAACTAAAATCATATATCCAAGAAAAATATCCAAAAAGTATATAGGGGTAATGGAAATGTTTTGAAACATCTAGAAAGATGCTGAGAGAAGGGTCAGCAGAATTGCCCTAAAAGCAATGTCAAAGGAAGATTTTTATGCTGCAAGATATGATTTTAGACATTATAATCAGCAAGAAATTAGAACTGAAAGAGTAAAACACATGGCAAATATAGGACTTTTGTTTAAAAGACTATTGACATCTCAAGTAAAAAACAATAGCAATATTTACCAATATGGCATATATAAAATCGGAGTGAAAGAAGGAAAGGAAGGGGATAAAGGGAAATGATTTGGATATAAAGTTCCTACCTTGTTTGCAAAATAATAAAAATATATTTTTAAATACTAAGATAAGTTAAGGCATATATTCAAATCTCTAGAGAAATTGCTAAAAGCAACAGAAGTATAATAAAAAAAAATCAATACAGGAGAAAAACAAATTGCAAAAAATCTACTTGATTTATTAATGTAAAGGCAGAAAGTGATGGATGGAGGAACAAAGAGCAGACAGGAGTAATACAAAATAAATGTTAATGGTTTTGGCTAAAATCCAACTATGTCAATAAATAAAATAAATATAAAAGGAAAGGACAACTGAACTAAATGGCAGAGACTGTTAGATCAGACTTTTTTCTTTTAAAGGAATACCCACCTGTATGTTATTTATAAAAGACACATTTGAAATACAAAGACAAAATAGGTTCAGAATATAAAAAAGAGTCAGGACAGATATACCATGCAAATGCCAGTGTAATAAAACTGGTGTTGCTATAGTAGTTTTAAAGTAAAATTACTAGAACTAAGCAAATGTGATAAAGAACATAATGTCCCCTCTACAGAAGATGTCCACATCCTCATTCTTGAAGCCTATGACTGTTAATTTTCCTGACAAAAAGAACTTTGTAGATATGACAAAGGAAGATTCCTAAGAGGAGATTACCATCTGTTGTCCAGGTTAGATAATCTCATGGATTCCTGAGAGATTGAAGACTGATGTCTTACAGAAGTTTCTGTGACCAAAGAAACAAGAGGAATAAAGAGAAAGAGATTAGAAGATGCTAAACTTCTATTTGATGATGGAGAATATAGCTTCCAAAGAATGTAGACTAATGAATAAAATTAGTTTCTAGAAGCTAGAAAAGATTTTTAAAAACCAGGGAAAAATAAGACATCATCTCACAGAATGTTCAAGAGGCATATAACCCTGAGAACCCATTATAGATCTGTTGACCCCAGAATTAAAAGAAAACAAATCTGTATTGTATTAAGGCACTAAGCCTGGGATGATTTTTTTTCATAATAATTATGGGTAATTTAGTAAAGTTCCAAAATGCAAAGCCATTATACAATAACTGAATTCTATTTCCTAATGCTGGAAATGAACAGTTAGGAAATTTTTTAAAAAACTATTGAAAAGGGAATATGAAAATATTAATACTTAGCAATAAATGCAGCAGGTTAGTGCATAACTAAAAGCAACAAACACTGATAAGCTAGAAACATAAGCATTATAAGAAAAATATGAGAATAATTTTTCAACTATGGAATAGACAAAAATGTATTAGGTCAAAAAACTATAACATTTTAGAAATTTTTCAATTTTGTGGGAGAGACTAGTGAAGTAGAAACTCAGGAAGGACTTCAATGTTGCAGTCTTGAGGCAAAATTTCTTCTTCCTTGGGAAACATCATCTTTTGCTTTTAAGGTTTTTAACTGATTGGATGAGACCTACCCACATAATCAAGAGTAATCTTCTCTACTTAAAATAAAATGATTGTGGATGTTAACCACAATTACAAAATACCACACAGATATATAACAGTGTGCATTTATATACACAAATGCAAATAATTAGTTTCAATATTTGATTAAATAAGTGCCATGGCATAGAAAATTTATACATAAAATTAACCATGATGGATATCATTAAGGAAATGAATAAATAGATCAGTTTGGGAGGGAAAAGTTCATGAAAGCTTTTTATGACAAAGACCTCATCAAGAATATATATAGAATTCTTTAAATCAAAAAAATAATAACAACTAAAAATGGGCAAAAGACTTGAACAGACACTTTATTTTAAAATATAGGTGAATAACCAATAAGCAAATAAAATGGAATTCAGAGAGTAGAGGAGAGAAGAGGATGGGGAGAGATTGGCCAATGAGTACAAAATCATAGGCAGATAGGAAGATTAAATTCTGATGTTCTGTTATACAAAAGGGAGATTGTGGCTAACAATATTGTATCAAAAATTCCAACATAGCATGAAAAGAAAATGTTGAATATTCTCATCACAAAGGCAATTTGAATGTGTGAGGTGGTGAATAACCTAAGTTTCTTGAGTTGAACATACACAATGTAAAATGTACTAAAGCATCACACTGTACTCCCAAAAGATGTACAATTTTGGCCAATAAAAATTTTAAGTAAAAATATATCAGTGGTCACATCTATTTGATGTCAGGGAAGTACTAATTAAAATCATAGTGAGATAGCATTCTATACTCATTAGAAGACAAAACATATAAGGCTGACAATATCAAAAGTTGGCAAGAGTGTAGAACTATTGGAACTCTCTTGCATTGCTGGTGAGAGTTAAGAACAGTAAATCACTTGGAAGAAGCTTTGGACAGTTTCTTATAAGTATACAGCTAGCCTATAAATGATCAATGCTACTTCTAAATTTAGGCCTGTTACAGTAAATTTAACAATAATGCAACAAAAATCTTGTACGAGAATGTCCATGATAGCTTTGTTTAGCATAGTCAATGATTAGGAAGACCCAAACATACATCTAAAGGAGCATGCTTAAAAACTTGAGGGTATATGCTGCAATATGAGATATTATTGAAAAAGTATAAGACAATGATGTGCTACTGATATATGCAATAGTATGAATGAATCCAAAGCATGTTGAACAAAAAATAGGCACAAAATAATAAGTATGAGACAGTTGAATTTTTATGAAGTCTAGGTTAGTCAAAATTAACCTTCAGTGATAGGGCACCAATCTGCAATATTCTGTTTTCTTGTTTGGGATGCCAGTTACAAAGGAATATACACAATAATCCAAAGTTTGATCCCGAACCTCTCTAAGGTCTCTGGGGTTTTTTTGTTTGTTTATTTTGTTTCTGATTATTCCTCCATAAAGAAAGTGAGGAAGAGACCAAGCCACTTCTTACAGAGACATAAGATTGCTTTATAGAGGCAAGTTTCCAAAGTCTTGTAATAGAGAGAGAGAGAGGAATGGAGACTCTAAACAGGATGCTGGCTTTCCCCCAGAGATAACGGCATGCTGCTGGACATCTTCTCTTCACCCCTGGAGACAGAGAGTGGAGTACAAATAGTCGAGTTGCTTTTCTCTGAAACAAAACAGATCTCGTCTAATCAATTTGTGCTGATTGCGGGTGAAAGAACAGAAGCTTGACATGCAGAAGCAGTCTCCTTTTATTTTTGTTTAAACTTTTACACTAACCTACAATCTAAAGGGGACTTCATTGAAAATGCAGGTAGTTTCAGACTTTTTCTTTTGAGTTGTTAATGTTGTATGCTAATCCTATTTTAACTATATAGTTGCTTAAAGTCAGGCACAAAAGGAAGATGAAGCCCGTTAAATTACACATGGTTGCCAAGAGAAAGGTTTTCCTAGCCAAACTCTCCATGTGTATCAAAAACATATGTATTAAGTGCTAGCTCAAATTTATGATAGTAGCCACACAAAGACTGAGAGCTAAATTGTCTAAATTATTACTCATGAACTGCATATGGGATCACAATAACTTATAATAGAAATGTTTCACACTATGAACCTTATTCTTTGAATTTATCTAAAACCAGAGCACAAGTATATCCTGTACTACACATATATAAATGCATGTACATTTATGTATATTTGGGTATATGATTAATAACACTACATTTTGGCATTTTGAAGAATTGAAATTGCTGGAATGTTCTACATCATTTCTCAGTGATGACAGTAGCAAATCTTCTGACAGAGATTGAAGAAAGAGTAATGTTGTAGATATTTATTTTGGAAGATACTTTCTAGAGAGAGCGTTTTAAGCAAAGATATATTACTTAAATCCTAGAACTGAAAGGAATTAGGGGGTCATCTGGTTCATCTTCCATGCCCAAACTAGAATTCTCTCTTCTACAGTGACTGATGACCAACCTGTCTCTGCTTGAATTCTTTTAGTGACAAGGAAGTTTCTACTTTGGAAGTCAGCCCAGTGAGATTCCTCTTGAGAAAAATGACTGTAGAGTTACAGGTATTGACTCTATTTAGGCTGTTATGAGCTCTGGAGCTGAAAGGTCAAATGGAATCAAATGGAGAGATGCAAATAAAGTTCAAAAAAAGGAGAGGAGGTCAAATTACCAGAAAGAGGATGATAAATACAGAGAAGCAGACACGAAAAGTCATACATTTCCAAAAATATTTTCTTTGCTTCTTCATTATTTCTCTCTGCTTCCTCATTCAAACACTTCAAATTTTCATCCTTAGGTTTAAGTACTTTTAAATGTGTGCCATTTGGTGTGTTCGTCTTCCAAAAAAAAGAGGACAATGAAGTAAATAATAAATAAGATTTTTCTGAGATAACGATTACAGAGCACATATTATCTCACCACCTAAGTTCTGGTCCCAGAGTTCTCTTTTGGGGATGCAGAAAGATATTTGTTATTTGCCTTCTCAAGGGGCAGACAGGCAAGAATAAGGCAGGGGAAATAAGACTTTGGCAATGTCAAAACCACTGAATATGGGACCAGTTTTCCCAATACAAAATGTATCCAAAGATCTTTTAAGCTAAATGTAATAAATATTCTCTTGGTTAGGTAACAAATTGCTGGGAACATGATTTTGCCTCTGCAAAATCGTAATAGTAAAGGGGAAAAAAAACCCATAGAAATTGTAAAAACAGGTGTTGGTCAAATATCTTGAGCAATTTAATCATGAATTAATATGATGATTGGGATTTTAAAAAACATACAATCTTTACATGTGTTCAAAAATATGTTCATTTACTTTATTGAAACTAGGTAAATTCAACATTTTATCATGTAAACATTGTGTGTTGGCTTGAAAGGTGACTTTTCCTTTCCATTTCTGTTTCCATTTCTGTTTCTTATCCTTGACAGTTTCGAGTTCTTCTTCCTTCCCTCCTCCTCCGTCTCCTTCTCCTCTATATATGTATATATTTACCTATATATAATATGTATAAATATATATATATGTATATATATACATATATATATATATATATATATATATATATATTCTTTCTTCTGTAGTAAGTATACATCTGTACAATTGTAGGGATTTTTTAGGGTTCCGTGTCTTTTAGGAAAGAAGTTTATCTCAAAAGTTACCTATTGCAGACTTAGAAATCCAATTTCATCACCTCTGTGGATAAGAGTGCCTCTGAGTATTACTAAATGATGTGGAATAGATGGATAAGCTTCAGATATTTACCAGAAAATCAGAGTATAATTCTTTCTCCAAGAAAAGAAACTTGTAATGGTTATATATATATATATATATATATATATATATATATATATATATATATACACACACACACACACACAAGTTGTGCTAATCCCTATAGAGTGCCAAAAACCAGAAAAATAGAAAATGTCTTAAACATACTGAATCCATCTCAGTTATTGACACCTATCAAAACTATTTAGTATATAAGATTATTGTCTTTGCACACTTCAAACAACATTTAAATTGAAATAAAGGAAACTGAACTAACAGTTCAGTTTTTTAAAGTGGTTGAAAGCTTTTCATTCTAATGTCCTTTTAGTTTAAATAAAGATCCTATTTTAAAAGAAAAACATTTACATATATATAAATTGTCACAAGTTTTTGATAAAGAATTTGACATTTGTGATATACATTTAACATGCATTAATGTTTAAATGTATATAAACACCAACAATTTTTCTTGAAATATATCCTAGCATGATAATAAAGCAAATGTAGATATATATGTATATATACATATACATATTCATGTTTATTTGTCTGTGTTTGTATCAATGCTCACCAAAAAATAATTTATAATAATAAAAATTTAAGCATTTTTCAATAAGGAATCAATTCATAAAATAGTGATATGCTGAATCAACAGAATACTATCAATAATTAAAATTAAAATGCATATATTTGTTCATTAAAAAATAAGTTCTCAGTAAATTTATATGTGAGGGTAGCAATTTTTGAATAGCATAGAGAACATGTAAATGTGTGAGAGCACTCCCTGTGCACAAAGATAGATGTTAAAGAGGAAGTTGGTAGAAACACAAACAGTAATTACCTCTCTATGGAGAGAACTTAGGCAAGTTTTATTTTCTTGTTCAATTTTCATTTTGTGGTTATCATTAAGTAGGTAGAATTTTGCAGAATAAACACGTAAGTTATTTTAAATAAATACAATCTCTATTTGAATGCTGCACAGCAAAATAGATGGAGCCTATCTATGCACCTTGAATATGAAGAAATTCCATGTCATTTTTAACGTGAACAGGCCATCCTCATGATAATGCTTTTGATGAAGTTAATCTTGTTGACTGCAGCTCTGCTGAGAAGAAGTATCCTTTAGTTACCTTCATATAAATAGGTAATGCACACTTAGAATGCTCAGGAAGACTGGGAGAACAGTCTACACGTGTGTAAAGACGAGGACATAAATATCCTTTTGAAATTTCTGTCAAAAAAATAGTGCTAAAAGAAGAGGAATTTGAGTATCTTTTCTTATGTACTTAAGAAGTTATCATGATTCAAATTTTGAATAATCAGATTATTATTCTTGCTTTATTTAAATGATAATACCTTGAATATCTTTTGCTATCACTTCGTTCCATTTTAGTGTGATTATCTGATACATTACATTTTGCTATTTTTTTTAAGTTATTCAAACTAGATATGAAAGGAGCATATTCTGAAAGAAATACTAAAGCAGGCTGATAGTCTGACTTACTCTCGCAATGAGTGAAACTATTTGAAAGTAGATCTAAATAGAAAAAGCCAGGATTTGGTGGATACCATAGGAGTACGATTTTTAAAGAAAGCTTGTTATATGGGATCGATATCAATATCACATGCCCAAAAGCAATTTGAATAAAAAGTCTTTGTTTTCACATTATCTCTTAGTAGCTTAAAAACACAAACCTTATTTTACACAATTCTGTGGGTCAGGAATTCAGGCAGAGTTCTTCTGGATAGGTCTTGAACTACCTTTGTGTTTGGGGTTCATTGTGATATGACATTCAGACTGGGGATAAAATATCCAAGATATGAAGGGAGCATATTCTGAAAGTATATACAGTAGTCCAAATTTTCCATCAGGTACAGTGTAGTCCAGGTTTCCCATCATTGACTCAGTGTTGTCTTTCCCAACCAAGAATATGGGTAAGTACCCCATCATCAAATGGAAGTGTCATATACTTAACACTTAAGCAAGTCTCAGATGCACAGGAAAATTCCATGAGTAAATGGTCTAGGTTTTCATTGTTCCCACCTGTTCCATTTATTCCTCTTTCTCAACTCACACCTATTACTTTATAGAGTTTCTTGTAACCAACAGAAAATGAAAAAAAAATCCAGTCCTGGTTTACAAATGGTTTTATATGATATACTGGTGCTACTTGAAAGTGAATAGGTATAGATAGCACTGTAGCCCCACTCAAAGACACTCAAAGGAGAGTGGGAAAGAAAATCCACTATTCAGCAGAACATCCAGTACTATGCCTGCGTGTTAATTTTGCTTTGAAGAAGAGATGGCAAGAGGCCTGGGTCTGTACTGATTCATAAGTAATGGTTTTATGATCAGAATCTTGGAAGAGACCTTATTGGAAAATTGGTGGCAAGGAAGTCTGTGAGAAAGATGTGATCATAGATTTCTTTAATTGACTAAAAAGCATAAATGTGTTTATGTCTTACATGAAGGCTGAGTCTGAATGTTCAACTAAACAAAATAGCCTATTTGAGTACTATTCATACATCTTCCCAATCACCCTTGTACTTGCCCTTTAGGATCATGGCACAAATGGAGCCTACATATATCTGAAAAAGCAAGACTTCCACTTGTCAAGGCCAACCAGGCTATCATCTCTGCAAGGTCCTCCCATCCAACAGCAAAGATGAGCACTGAGACCCCTTATGGAAGCATTCCTCATCTAGTAGAGATTTCCAAGTTGTTCACCTAGGGGCAGGCTGATTGTAGTTGACCATCTCCATCATAGAAGGCACAAAGTTTTGTTCCCCCTGGAAGAGATTCTTACGCTGGACATAGATTTAACTTCTCTGCCTATGATGCTTTTGCCAAAACCATCACTGTGGACTTACTGAATGCTTTATTCACCATCTGGGTATTCTATCCAGCATTGCTTCTCAACAGGAAACTCATTTTATAGCAAATGAAGTGTGGAAATAGGCTCGTGTTCATGGAATTCACTGGTCTTTCCATGTTTCCCATCACCCCGAAGCAGCCAGCCTGACAGAATGACAGATTGGCCACTTGCAGTATTAGTCACAACACCAAATGGATGACACCATCTTGCAAAGCTGTAGCATGCCCTCTAGGATGTAGTAGATATTCTGAGTCAATGACCAAAATAATACCTAGGTTTCACAGGTTTGGAAATCAGAGTTATAAATACCACAAGTGAGGAGGATAATATTTGTGAATATTTCTTCCTCACTTTGACATAAGTATTTCTGAATAAAGAATAACATTACTTGCATTCTTTTTTCTATGCTGTCATTCTCTTTTTCTATACTATAACTTTCTATATCTATAACTTACTGTTATATTTACCTTTGATATATAGTAAATCCCTTGGTCTGAAGCACATTATATGTGAGCAAGGAATTCCAACAGTGAGTGGACGGTGATGATGGCAGCCAGACTGTGGTCAGCAAAGGCAAATCCATATCCAGAGTAAGGTTTGATGTCCAAGTGCTACCATTTCCATGACTGATGAGAACTGACTTAAACAAATTCCATCAGAAAAACCAATGTCCCTGGAAATGGGACCTATCTAGGGTCATTGACATTTGATATTGGATAGGTTGGTCCCTCCACAGAAGTTGCAACCACACCAACAATGGTCAAAGAAAGCCCATGTTTCCAGCTTTACATATCACCTGAATTTCTGTACTCACAGTCATTTCAATGCAAGAGTTCATTAAGAAGATACCAGGGGAGGGGGTACAGGGGAGATGACCTGCTGTCTTGAAAATTAGTGTTATAAAAGTATTTTAGCCGGAATTACTCAGAGAGAAAGAGAGAGAGGGAAAAGGGAGAAACAACAAGAAGAAAGAACAATGTTTTTTTCTCTCTTTATTTCATTCTGATCTCCCAGTTGTTCCTTAAGAACAGAACCAAAGCAATCTGGGAAATACAGGTTGCAATTTTTCTGCCCCAGCATCACATTGTAGTTATTGAAGTGTAGGCAAGTGATAAATGACAGGAGGGAAGTAGTTGGCACACTAACTTTTGTATACTACTGTGAACCTCTCCACAGAAGTGGGAAACACAAAGTCATGTGTGGCCTAGGATTTAAGAGACATCCAATGAAACTGGGACTCTTCTAAGATTTTATAATTATGTGACCTTTATTTTCATCATCACTATTTTTTTACCCACTTGATCAAGCTCCTTTTAGTCCTTTAAAATTAATATTCAAAGATTCCATAATAAATTTGAACAATAATTTTGGCTTCTTAACAAAATTTAGCTAAGGTCATGATAGACTGCCACCAGAGGGCAACTGTTATGACATAATATGAGCATATAGAAATTTTGCCTAAGAACAGAAAGAGAAACTCAGTTCTTTGCCAGTTAGGCTCTGAGTCCTCTTTAATTGATTTAAGATTACAGGAAATTTCCAGTACACATAGTGGGGTCTTCAGCACTGAAAAATATGTATATTTTTCTACATTCTGTCCATCCTAAATGATAGTGGAACTATAGCACTATAAGATAGAGCTTGACTCCAGTTTAATTAACCCTCACATACATTATAGCTCTAGTTTTGCTAGATGTAAATAGTCGTAGTTCACTGACAACCAAATAATTATTGTAAATGAATATGGATCATATATGCACCTCAGTTTATCAAACACAGTGGCTCATCTTGTCCTGTTAAATACAGTACATGGAATTCAAGCCTATGCAGAAGGACAGTAACATTTTGTGTTTGGACAACACAATAAATTTCCAGTCTTGATTCTGCAGCTGATATCACTGAGTGTCCCTGTGAGCCTAGGCATGTCATTGAAACTTTTAGAGTTGTGATACTCCATATCTAAAATGGAGCAATTAAACAGATTTTAAAGATGTTCAGATGAAAGGAATGATGTAAGTGAAAAATAATCCACACCTCATTAGAAAGACAAGTGCTAATCTATTCATGAAAGGGAGTGGTACTAGAAAAGATATGGTCAAAGGAAAAAGACACTTAGGGAGATTCTTATAATTATAGGAATTTAATTTGACCAACTTATTTATTCATTTAACTTGTATGTATTTTACTCCATATATTATCTCCTTTGCAATATATGAGATATTATCATTGCAATATTTAATGACAGTAGTTTCTCAGAAGAGCTCTCCACTATATAATTGACATTTCCCATGAGAAATGTTTTGTTTGCTAGTTTTCTGGTGTAACTGGGGATTTCACCTAGGGGTGCTCTACCACTGAGCTGCATCCAACCTATTTTTGTTTTTATTTTGAGATAAGGTCTCATGAAGTTTCCCATGCTGCCCTCAAACTTAAAATCCTCCTTGCAATCCTCCAGAGTTGCTCGGATCACAGGCAAGCACCGAGTTGTAAAAGCATTGTTCAATGGTATTTTTTAAATGTTCATAATGCTTTCCACAAAACAAAAATCAATTAGGTTGTTTTGTTCCAATATTTTGTTGTTTGAAGATGATAGTGAAAAACACATCTGTTTTTTAGGTTGTAATACAATCTATTTTCTGCACTGAGGATGGCTACGATATTCCATATGAAATTTATCCTCTTGTCTCACCTTTGGTAAATAGTACCAATAAGATTATAATCTCAAAATCATAGATCCTGAGAAAATTTTTATCCAACTTTGATATTACTTTAAAAGATTTTTCAAGGTTTATTTTTTCCAAGTTGTACCCCAAAAATGGGTGTTGAGTTTAGGTTTAATTGGAACAATTAATAATTTAATGATTGATGACATAAATACAATATAATGATTTCTAGTCCCATCTCCAAGAATGATAAACACATTTTAGGATTTCCAGCTTTTAAGTAAAGTGGCCACGTATGAACACTATATTTTATACTTATCAGTTCCATTTCTATAGACTAACCATAGTAAGGTTAGTATGTAACTGACAAGTAACATATTTTTAAACAGTTCCAATCTTAGTGTCCCATTAATTTGAAAAAAAAAGTAGGTGTGAAAAGTAGGGATCCTGGGATGATTTCTTGGGGTTGCTCTTTTTGGCTTCCTATGCCAATGAAAGCAAGTATACAATTAATGCAATCTTATGCTTTAAAGGATTAGCTCATGAATTACTCAGATAATTGTCTTAACTGTCTTATTTAAAGTGGTAAGTTTACCAAAAGTTTTCTTTATATTACCAGAGAAAAATTATTCCTAAAACATTGTGGGCACAATTTTAAAATGTTATGAAGCAAGGCAAAAAGGAACTATGAGTTAAGCAAAATTAAAATCTGAAATAGCTATTTTATACTCCTCCTGGATACCTACTGGATGCCTGGATACTACTTTGCTTCACAGAGGTATTTCCACATGGTATGCTGGACTTCACTGGCATCATGAAAGAACTTGATACTTGACCTTTTCCTGTGGCTAGGGAAAAGAGGTGGGGAGAATATTCAAAATCATGAAGTTCAAAAAACATAGCTAACTTCAGAATGAACTGAGTGAACAATGACATACAAGTTCAGTGTTGTGAAAGCAGTCAAAAGTAAGGATCTAAGGACAAAGAAAATTCTTGCTAAGTTACGAGGCAGCCCAGGGCAATCGAATTTTTAAAAGATACAACGTGTTGGACGAAGATATATGAGCAACGTCTCATGGCAAGAGAAATGGCAAGGATCTTGCTGGTTGCTGGCCTGGGAGACTCCCAGTGGACTAGAATGAAAGTCAGAAATGGCAACAGTGCAGGCATGGTGGGTGAAAGCTAAAGTGGTGAAGTTGGTGCTATGTGAATGTTTTCTTACTTGGTTTACACAATATCCACAGGATGATCTGTAGTTTAGCCACAGGAGTGAATAGTAGCTGGTCATGCAGGTAATAAGAGGCAAAACCTGCATTAAACCTTAGCCTTTTTGACTTCATAGACCATGACCTTTATAAATATTAATATGACAATTTCAATTTAATCTTTATGATAATTCTGAAAGGCAAGTTTTTTTAATCATTATTTTGTAGATGAGAAAAATGGAAATCATGTGATCTTCCCCCAGATCATATGAGTAGTAAATAGTGATAAAAGCAATCATCCTGGATACTAGGGTAAGGGAGCAGGCTAAGTCAACACACCTGCTATTAGTATTGAAGAGCTGCACCAGAAAACCACACTTGATTCTCAGTGATGCTGAGCTTGGTTAGAGAAGAAACTTCAGGCAAAAAACAATAGGCACGAAGCAGATAAAGGCTGACAGGTATATTCAGCCCAAAAGATGTTTAAAAATAATAATGGAGAAAAAATAAGAACAAGGTTTACCGGACACTCTATACCAACATTCAAATTAGACAGAAGAGCTGGCAATTTTGGCAAGAGCTGCCTGTCAGGAAAGGGGTCTGGGCCATATCCAATAAGCTTTCTATCAGCCATGGAGATATCAGGGGTGAATGGATGAATAGAGTGGAAATCAGAAAACAGTCAGAATTTGGATATTAGGAAGATAACAAATTCATGATGGAAACCAGAATTACTGATCAGAATTGAGGCAAGAGAAAACTGGCAAGTGAGAGAGCTTCAGGAGCATTTTTCACTAGCTAGTTTATTGATGGTTTATGCAATCACGATGGGAATATGATATTGAATTAATTTCCTAATACTTTTGAGTAACTTGTGTAAATTAGCAAATGCATACCAATTGCCTGTTCTAATAATTATACATACAGCAATGAACGAGACAAAGGTCCTGACCTCAGAAAGTTTACAATCTGCTGTAGAAAATTAACGATAGGAAAAAATACTTATTTATCCCTTGATAAATCTGCAAAAGATTCATTCCAGGACACCCTGCAGATACCAAAATGCTCAGATGCTCAAGTCCTTTATATAAATTCATATAGTCTATGCATTGTACATCCTTTAAATAAATCAACATATCCTTTATATAAATTACCACAGTGTATGTGTATCCTCCCTTGTATGCTTTAAATCAGCTATAGATTATTTATAATACCTAATAAAATGTAAATGCTAAGTAATTTTATTCTGTAATTGTTTAGGGAATAATGACAAGAAAAAAATATCTGTACTTGTTCACTATAAATGAACCTATCATGGGCCTAAAGTATGAAATACATGTCAGTAATGATGTGACTTTATTTCCAAGTATTTCCCACCTACTCTTGCTTAATCTGTGGATGCACAACCTGTGGATATGGAGGGCTGACTCTACATAAAGTATTGTTCCATGGTGTAGTGCTAAGAAGAAAACTTGAAAAGGAAGGCATGGGAGAAGTAGGGCCTTGGAGAGAGTGATCAGGAGAATTTCTTTGAAGTAGGGATCTTGAGGAAGGAGCGGATGAACTAAGAAACATAGGAAGGTGTGTTTAGGAGAATTTTTTCATCAGAACCTGGAAATGAGGGAAAGAAGAGGATAATAAGAATAATTTTCTGCCGGGTGCAGTGGCACACACCTGTAATTCCAGCCACTTGAGAGGCTGGGGCAGGGGGATTGTGAGTTCAAATCTGGCCTCAGCAATTTAGCGAGGTCCTAAGCAATTCAGTGAGAATCTGTTTCTAATGAAATATAAAAAAGGGCTGGGATGTGGCTCAGGGGTTAAGCACCCCTGAGTCCAATCCCTGTTTCAAATAATAATGATGATGATAATAATAATAATAATAATAATAATAATAATAATAATAATAATAATTTTCTATGCTTTTTTAATGAACAACTAAATATGCAGAGATGCAATTATCAAGTGGGGAAGACTTGATAGGAGAGGGTGTCAGACAGTGGTAGGAAGGGGTGGTGGGTAGTAAACTAGGCATGTTTGATCAAGAACTCAGCACTGGAAGTGTACTGTGAAGGGACTGTTAGGCACCTGAGTACTGCTGCTGAGCTGATGCCGAGCTGAAGCTGTATATATGCTCTGGGCTTCAGAAGACAGGCAGGCAATAACTATGCAATAACATACGAAAAGTTACCAATGTATTTATGCTATGTATGCCATAGGACTAAAGAAGACTTATAGTAATATTTTAGAAGGAAACTTGAGGCCTGAATCTCTTGGCTATACTAAATTTAGTTGATAGGGACAGAAGGATGAGCAAATAAAAGGAACAGAGAAGTCTGACTTATAGTTCGAGAAATAATTGTGACATATACAATCATCTGTTATTATGTCACATAGGAAGAAACAAACATTAAATTACATTAGAGGTTCATATCATAACAACTAAATACTTTAATGGTAAAACAAAATAATATTTCAATGAGCAAAACCTCCTGGATGAGGTCGGTGATGGCCCTGTTATGAACTTGTCACTGTCGACACATGCATTCATTCATGTCAAGCTTCTGTTGACTGCTACTTGTAGAGTAATAATCATGAGTAATAATCGTGTCTACTCCCTGGCATCCAAAGATGCACAAAGCTTATGTTCTTATTCCATGCTTTTCCATATCCTTTAATGCATCAGTGCTAGTTTAACAATCTTCACAACAGTCTTCTAAAAACAGTATTTTAACCATTCAGATGTGGGAAACTGCTTTTAAAGATTGCACACAGGTAGGAAATGATAAAACACTTGCATTTTAAGAATTCAAGAAATTAGTCCCTAAGAACACAGGCCCAGAAGATGAACTGGCTACACCCAATTCTGGCTGCACTGCTATGTGTTCAAATTAATGAATGTTTCTGTGCCTCAGCTTCCTTTTCCAAAGACTGGGAATAGCACCTCCCTCACAGGACAGTTGAAGTGTGGTGATATCTGTAAAATATCGGAAGAGTCCCTGACATATGGCAAAGTTATGATGACATAGCTGGAATTATTATCCTGGTCAGAGGCAACGGAGTGGAAGGTTTAAGATAAACACACATGTGTTATAGAATTATTGTGAAGATTCCATATACTAACATACCTGTAGGAATTTCAACAAGACATGGCACACAAGTGTTCAATGATAATACCCACATTAGTTACATTACAACATTCAATACACTCAAACTACATTCTAGACATCAGATAAAAGCTATTATGAAAAATATAACTGGTGCCCTCACACAGCTCAATTTCACTTTGGGTACTTTTATGAATCAAATCTATAAATATTTAGAGTTTTGCTTGACACTAATCACCATCAATGCTTTCATTGCAAGGCAGTAATACCAGGAATTTTCATGAGTATATTCTAAGTAGGACAGATGCTTTTGTTCATAAATCAGGCAGTGACCTCAATCATTAATAAACAAATCAGGGCCAGAGTGGCAGGAGAATGTAAAGAGTAATTTGGTAAGGAATCCAATAAATTTTTCAACACAAATAATCAAAACCAACAATTTATTCTTAATCCTGCCATGCTAATAGCTTTTGTTAAAGGGAAAATGATTAAATCAAATTTGGCTTTAATTTGTTGAGGAGAGATGGAGTTTTCCCCAATGTGATAAATTACTGTGAGAGCAAGTCAAATAATGTGAAATTTACTATGAGTCTGCTGTTGCTTGAAAGGGGAGTAAAGCAAGAAACAATTCAAGAGGTATTTGGCATTTAGTTCCCTGATTTCAAGAATTCAAACCTCACATAAGTCTAAACCTCACATACAATTGGTTTACCACTGTCGATCTACGATAAAAGCAATATTTAGATTCACATCAAGGCCAGTAGATATCAAAACCTCCACACCGTGGCCCACTAGGGACTTTGTGAGATAAACCACGTCTATAGTCGGAACATTCTTTCATCTCCAGAGACTGAATAGAATCATGGAGTGCTTCTGCCGAGAGATAGGCCAGAAAAGATAAGTGCCGATTTTCTCACTTTATAAATTAGGAAACTGAGGCCCAGGAAGGTTTAGTGACCTTAGGACAAAGCCAGAAATAAGATGAGGTTGCTTTGCGCTCTGTCAGTACAAATGGATAAGAGGGACAGAATGAGGTGGAGAGAGGCAACAAAGAGGAACTTTTCTCTCAATCTGCAGGATTTTACTATTCATAACACAATTTTCTAAAGAGGGTAGAATATTGGATTTAAGGAAATGAATTCAGTAAGTTGGCCTACATAGGTTCTTTCAAACTTTCAAAGAAATTGGTGGACAACATCTGTATCTTTTCCATCAGGAAAAAAAAAATCAAAAACAACAAAGGAGTGGGAGAATAATGGAAAATGATAGAAAGAGAAAGTTGAAGCACCTGTGAACAGAGCAGAAGGAAAGGCTTCAGGGGGAATCGAAGGGTCACAGCAGAAAGAAGGACAAAGATAATCAGAGTGACTCAGAAATTTTCACTTGGTATTGAAACAGAATGGGGTAGATTTAATCTGTCATGGGGAACTGGCCTCCTAGACACTGGCAAAGGGTAATTAAGAAGTCACTCTCCAAAGAAAACTATTTTTGTAAGAGGAAATCAATGGGTATATTCTCACCATCACCACCTTCTGTCACTGGATTTGTGGTTTTGCATTTTACCTGAAGAGGCTGATTAAATCACTGACACTTGGAGCAGAACAGGGACTTGTGATCTTTACACTGTGCTGAGCCCAATGAGGTCAGCAACTGTTCAAGGGACAGAGAGCCCTACACTGCCACACGAATAGCATTAAGTGGAGGAGACAAGGTAAGTGCAATATCTTAAGCTACTCTGGCTGAGTGGCGCAGGTCAGCTGCAGTAAAATAACCGGGGGGCGGGGCGGGGGGTGACGAGCAACTTGTGTAGATTGATACAGCAGGAGTGGGAGCCGTTTATTGTAGGACAGGAGGGGTATATATACATTCCACACAGCTTATCTTAATTAACATAAACTAGATACAGCAGTCAACCAATAAGGAATCTCCACACTTAATGGCTCGCTGGCATTACTTCACAAACCTCTCCCTCTGGCAAAATGCCAGGCGCCATCTTGACTTGTTTACAGACCCTAACAGCTGAGCACTGGTTATTTCAGTCTAAGGGAGAAAAGGTCATGTATCCAGGAGATGTGCCTACAGTCAGGTTATTAATTGTGAGAAGAAAAGATGATTTGTTCATTCTCAATATGCCAGCTTCTGCCAGCAGTACATCTTCCTAATTTTCCTAGCTCCTCCTCAAAGTATGAATGGGAAAGAATGAGGAAAAGAATAGGAAAGGTAAAGGGAAAAAAGAAGTCTAGAATGATATCTTCAGTACTGGCTGGTTTAAGCTTATATACAAATAATCTAGGCAGAACCAATAATTGAACGCACATCTTTTTTTTTTTTTTTTTTTTTTTTTTTTTGAATTTTTGGAGCCAAAGTATAGCTCTAAGTCTGACACTAGAAAATGCATCTTTTCTGAATTTATTCAGCAGTCCCATATTTGGTTAAGTTCACAATAAGAATTCTCCAGACACCAGTTGGTAGAGACTGAGCATTCCTTTTAGGAGACAGGCTCTCTTGTCCCCAGCATGTGCACAGTTTTCTTTGCTCTCATAGTTCAGCTCCCAAATATCCCCAATCTTTCTAACTTGCCCCAAACTCACTGTCCTTCATGTTCTTCAAGACCCAGGAACATGTCTTTGTATGTTCTAATGCCATATAATGTAGATATTTAAATTTGTTTCTTTATATGATTATGAGCAAAAAAACCAAATAAGTACTTTATTTTGTTTGGGTTTGAATTCAAAAGACACCAAGCCAAAGTTTCCATATGCCAAGAAACCAAATTAGTTGATGGCTTCCTATTTAAATTTCATTCCTCTGAACAAATCTTCATATGGCTTAGTCTAGATTCTACCAATTGCTTTTTAAATGCATTGTCAAATTGATTTGGCATGTAAAAGAGGTTTCTGGCAAGTTTTATATTTTTATAGAAAGCAAATCACAACCTTGAATTTTAAATATCTGGATGATAAATAATAAGTTAATCCAAAAATGTAGGTTTTGCAATGCGTTCAGCTTATCTTGCATACACATGACAATATGATATAGAATTTGCACATTATTGGGATATCCTTGACTCTACCTCTTGGGACCCATTTTTCCTGTAAACTAATCTTTACAGTGTCAGAATCAGTGTCACATCTACACAAAATAAAACAGCAATTTTGTTTGCAAAAGGTTAGCTACAGATAGCTGAGATGCTTCACTTTCTGACAAATGAGAGGAAATAATAAAACCTCAAGTTGTTGAACTATGACTTTGAATCAGGGTACAGCTACCATTAACATCCAGATGGAGATTATATGTACCACTTTTAATGGATATTATATCTGAAGAAGATTTAGGGCAAGTCTTTTTTATTCCTTCTACAGAAGGTTTCTTCTTAGCTAACAGGGTTAAATAGAGTTGATAATTGGAAGAGAGGAAGTACTAAATATGCAAACATAATCTTTGGAAAATATCTGAAACATGCCATACCCCTTCACCCCATGAAGTCCTTTAGTGGCCCCCACTGCCTGCTAGATAAACATGGAACTCTGTAGCACACAATGTAGTCCCTGTGGTTTGGTTCTCATCTCTCCCCCTTGTCTTCCCTCTCACCTGGAGCCACCCTGTTCTCAAACAATCCTGTGCTCTTTATCTCTGTGCATTTTCACAGCAGTGTGGATGCAGCTGCCATAGTCTCATTGTGGTGTGCTTTCCTGTTCTGAGACCTGGAAAACGAAGATCACATTTCCCAAACTCTTTTTAAGCCATGTTTCTAGATGAATAATAGGTTCCACCAATCAGATGCACAAAAAAATGAAGATAAGAAGAAAAATAAAGGAAAAAAAAATCATTGACACAAACAACATCATGTCAAATGTTACTTTAAAAATTCACTGGTCAATTTCTATTTCTAAAGAGGAATTACCAAAACAAAATTAAAGTTAGCTTTAAAAAACTGTAATTTTAAACAAACATAATTACATGAGAATATTAAACCCTTTAATTAAAGTAAAAATTAGAATAACTGTATGATCATTCATTAACTCAAGTAGATATTTGCTGGTTTCCTTCAATATATTCACTGAAAGAACTATATTCTCTGTATATGCTGGTGACCCAGTATCTATCTAAATTTACAGAATAAATCATGCCCTAGTATCAAAGGATCTCCAAAGTTTAGTAACTTAGATAAACAAAGTTTTCTTCACATTCATGCTACCATTCCACCCACTGCTTCACTTTAGCACCTAGGATGATAAAGTAAACGCCTTCTTGCACATTCCTCTTTGCTGAGCTACAGGACAAAGACATGCTCAGATAGGTCACTAGTCTAGAAGTTATAAATCATTTTTATGCACTGATTAGCCAGAACTAGTCCTATGGTCTGACACAACCATAAGCAAGCCAGGATGCCCTTGGAAGGAAAGAAAACCTGAAATATTTAGTAAATGTCGCAATTTCTAGCATAATCTCTTTTGGATCACCGAGTATTTGGTTTATCTTTCTTTCTTTCATAAACTTCTGCACTCATTATTACATGTAGGAGAAGATCTTCAAAATTCCACACAGTCATGGCATCAACTCGGACTATCTATGATAATTACTGCACATGGTTATGTACAGTAAGTAGTGTGTACATCCTAACTTGGTGAAGGGCTATAATTAGGGAAAAAAAGAGACAAATTAGCTGTTTTTTTTTTTTCCCTCAAATAATATGAAACAGCAGAACAGGAAGAAAATAACTGCACTAGATAGACCCATTGCCAAAGGGAAAGAGTAAGACACAGCCCCCTAACCTGGATAAGGAATGTTTCTGATTAGGCCTAAATTCCATTCCCTAAAGGAATTCCATAGGATTCCCTGGTTTCATTAGTTCCCCGGTGTTCTCCTGGGTCCTTAAATCTGATTTTTATGTTCTGTCTGTGTGAAACTGAGCATTAGTGACTTACTTGGCCACCTTCTGAGCTGAGCAATTTCTAAGCAGTCAGCTTTCTGCACACAGAAGATGGGAGGTCCCTGGGTTACCCTAAGTATCAAGCAGGCACAAAATCTATTAATCCAGGACCTGGTTTCTTCTTAATTGGTGTATTTTGTCTTGTTCTTGTTTTGTTCTCATTTATTTTGTTGTTGTGCAATAGCACCATGTGCCAACAACTGCATCAAAAATTCTTTCCAAGACCTTTGCCTCTTTCCCCCCCCCCACCCCCCTAGTCTTAGCTGCTCTGTCTGGGACCTATTGCTTTAGTTAGGACCAGACACTTATTCTGCTTTTCCTGTGTTGTTTTTCTTCAAACTGAGAAGATTTTAATGTGAGGCACTCCTTAGTCAGTTTCGAGGTGTTAAAAATAGATATGAAAGCCATACCCTTGATTTTATCCTTGTTTTTGAGTTTTATTCTTTGTAGCTTAAAGTATTTCTCAACTTTATATTTTATTATTGGGAGTTTAGAAAGTGCTGCTTCTTATAATTTTTGGACTCTTCCTTTTTCATTCCTACTTGGAAACTTTTCTAGGTGTGTCTCTCTTTCTTATGTTTTCATAATGTCACAAGAAGGTATCAACATATTAAACTAACATTCTGATATCCAATTCCTACCTATAAAGCTACAATCTCACTAATTGTACCACAGTCTTCTCCCAAGCAATGGTCTTATCAGCTTTTGGTAGACACATAACATGGATTGATGGCCTTTCTTCTGGTCTCTGATATCAGTTTCTTTAACAAGTGCAAATTATTCCCACATGAAGTTAATTTCTCATACCAACTTCTGAAGCTTTCTGAAGATGTTGGTTTAAACTGAGTGTTAATGATCCCCCAAATCTCAGTGATTTAAAAAAAAAAAATTCATGTTCCTTATAGGGGAACAACATATAACTCCCTTTTTCTCTTCTGCCAAAATTTTGGTTTAAAAAAATGACCATAATTTATTTGTGGGGAGAGGGGTCATTTCCAAAAATCTCCCTTTCTTCAGACTTGAACTAGTACAGCTCTTATTTCTGTGGGAATTACCTATATGATACAAATTCGATTACATCCCTGGGTTTACATCTTTTAATTATTCCTAATTATTCTAAGGATAAGAGAACACAAATCCTTTTTTTGTTTGTTTGTTTTTAAGCATCACATGATAAATGTTTTCTTGATCTAATGGCTTACTATCTTTCTAATTAATGTTTGCCTATTCACCAACTTTATTCAGTTCTGGACATTAAAAGAAATTACGGATTATTCTCACCTCTACCTAGAAGAAACCTCTACCTATTTCTTCCTTTTTGTTAACTTTACACATTCTTTAAGACATTCCTCAAACACAAATCATGCTTAATCCTATAAATGGTATTACTTGGAATTTCTTCCTTTAATAGTATCCTGTTAATATGATCATCAAATTTTTCTTATTGCATTATAATTTATGGTTTCTGTTTCTGTCTCCTAGAGTGAACTGTTAACCTATAAGGCTAGTGAATGGTTTTCTTATTTATCTCAATTCCTAGGACAGTGAGATATAATAGATATCTGTTAATCATTAATTCATTCAATTCTCATTTATGGAGTGCAAACTGGGTCTCTGGACACTGTGGTGGGCCAAGAAAAGAGAGGTCCCAGACTAATGACCCAGGTGTAGATCTATATTCAAAATAGGGAGTGGGAACATGGGGGGAATAGATGAACTCTAGATAGAGAAGAGGGGTTGGAGGAGAAGGGAGGGGGCATGGGGTTATTAATGATGGTGAGATGTGATGACCATTATTATCCAAAGTACAGGTATAAAGGCACAAATTGGTGTGAATACACTGTGTACACAACCAGAGATATGAAACATTGTGCTCTATATATGTAATAAGAATTGTAATGCATTCTGCTGTCATATATAAATAAAAAACTGAATCTATATTCAAAGTATAGATTCAGGGAAGACTTCTCTGTTACCAGAGAAAAGATATCACCAGAGGAAGGTACCAAGGAATTCCTGGAGAAGAGGGTAACTCTACTTAGGACAAGTGAGGTCCTTGATTTACATGACAGAGAAGAATTTCAATATGTGGCAGTAGAGACACAGAGATTTATTTAGGAAAACAAGGAATATACATTCAAGGAAGAATGCAGACACTTTGGGTTTTAGGATCTTCTTTTAAAAGTACTTGGTGAGGGTTAGGCATGGGGAAAATGCGAAATTGACATCAGTCTCGTATTCTCAAGATCCTTAGGTCTCTATTATTTGATTAGTAAACAACTTGGAAAGTCCTATAAATTATGTGTTTCTCAAAAAGTCATATAGGTCTTTACTTAATCTATTTATTAATGGAATAATTATCAGTACACATGTCATCACTGTAAGTGATTTTATGGCAACACTAAGATTTAAAATTTTTTTCCAGAAATTTGAGAATGACAGACCTGTGAGAAGAATTAACATTAGAATGACTGAAAATACACACAGAACTTTAAATTATATTTTGTTTTTCTTTGTTTCTTTTTTATGTATTTTTAAAATTTATATATGACAGCAGAATGCATTACAATTCTTATTACATATATAGAGTACATTTTTTCATATCTCTGATTGTATACACAGTATATTCATACCAATTTGTACCTTTGTACCTATACTTTGGATAATAATGATTTTCACATTCTACCATCATTAATAACCCCATGCCCCCTCTCTTCCCCTCCAACCCCTCTGCCCTATCTAGAGTTCGTCTATTCCTCCCATGCTCCCGCTCCCTATCCCACTATGAATCAGCCTCCTTATATCAAAGAAAACATTTGGCATTTGGTTTTTTGGGATTGGCTAACTTCACTTAGCTTCTGTACTTTTTAAAATTTCTTCTATCATACCTCAATTCCATTCTGGTTGGGGAAAGGAGCAATTCTAGAAATAAGTTCATTCTCTATATCTTCATATGTAAAAAAAAGAAAAAACTGAAGAGATACACTTTCGTTTCAAATTGTTCCACATAGATATTCACAAGAACAAGAAATTTTCAGAACTAGACAGTTTAGAATTTTTTTCTGGTATTAATTATTGACACATCTTTTAATTTCAGTTAGGAAATGGGTTAGCCAAGCCAATTTTCTTATAGTAGGCTGGACATTATTTGTCTTTTTTTTTTTTTTTTTCCAGATTGTCTCTGAAGAGCAAAAATATGATTGTTCGCTTTATTTTTCAACTTTTGGAGCCATTCGTTCTCCATTAGCCATTGCTACTGTTAGGGCTTTGAACACTTTTAATTTATTCAGGATGCCTTGCCACTGAGAACAGCTGATGTCATTTCCTGAGCATGCCATGAAGCTCTTCTGTGCCCCAAAGGCATGAATAAAAACTTCTGCTATGACAAAGAAATCCAAGTTAGACAAGTTGGACTGTTACCTTGTCAAAATCTTGACCCTGATCTCTAACACCAAAGGTAGCCTGGTTCCATTACACAGGGTTTTGTAATACTTTGTGCTAAACCCAATGTAAGCCACAAGGCCAAGTTTCAATTCTCTTATTTCTTCTTTTCCGGAAACATATACTTTTATTAATGAAAAATTAATTTAAAAAATTCTTAACACATTTATTTATTATTTATTTAATATGTTGCAGAACCGTTTTTCACAATGATTATGTGGATTTAGGTTTTGAACACCTGGAATCAGGATTGTAAAGTTTTAAGTCGGGTTATCCTGGTTTTAGTACATGGATATTTTCATTTCCTGTGGATTACTCCAATATCTATTATTTTTCAGCTTTCTTCATATAGCAAAATCTACTTAGCACAATATTTTATAATGCCTCCAGGGGTATGCTTTTATGATCCTGATTTTTAAAAAAATTATTTGTTTCTTTTTGTGATAGCTTTTCATAGCCTGGGGAATGTTTATCTTGCCATATACTCACCAAATTATTTTAGCTTCAACATTTCTTTTCTGAAAAGCTTTACATTTGTTTGTGTGTTTGTTTGTTCTGTTTACTTGGAACTGTTAAATGTTCTAAAATGAAAGAAGAGGAAGTCTAGATAAATAAGTTTTTTTGTAATTGTTGTTTTTTAATGTTTGTGACTTTGCTAATGGTAATGATGAGCAAATGATAGAAAGGACTGTCACAGTCAACATAACCCTGGCCCAACGCTCACCTTCATCGATTAAGCCTTATTTCTGAGGTTTGCTTGGTTTTGTTTTTGACAGAACGTGAGTTATATGGAAGATATGGAAGACATATGCTATGATGGAGATAATTTGGAATTAGGCAAACCTGAGAATGGGCCTTTGCAAACCACTAATCCTTCAGATGAAATTGTTTCTAGAATCTGAGAATAATTCCTCACCTTGCAGGGTTGCTGTCAGATGTGGAGATAAAATACCACACTTATGAAAGCAGTAATACTATTTTTGCTGCTATCTTTTAAGAGAGAAAGATTATTCTCTTTGACTTTGTGTAATTTTACTCAATTGGTCATTTGGGACCTTCTGCCTTTTTCTGCCTTTTTCACAAATTATTATTCCTTTGAAAATAGAAAAAAATGAAATTATAATTATTACTTCACATTCTAGCCACAATTATGAATAATATTGACACAAAAATTCCAATGTGATCAGTAGTATTTGATTTTTTAATGAAATTTAAAAAAGAAAATCTTATCATATGTCAAGCATTTGGGGAACCTGAGTTGAACAGTTACAATCTGCAAGGTCTAGCAACCTGAAATGGAAAGTGTAGGGCCCTCGAGCTGTTCACTGTGCCTTTAACTTAAGTCTTGGATAAGCAGAGAGTTTGGGGGAATATGAATCAGGGAATAACAGATGGTGATAACCTGACAACTTATCCTAGTGGAGGTGAACAGCGATGGCAGCAAATCAGTGTGCACCAAGACTTGGAATGCAAATAAGGTACAAGTAAAACTGACATCTCACACACACTGTTCCTAATTTATGCCTCAGAAGAGAAATTTTTAATGAACAATCAAAAATCCAATTGAATGAACTCTTGATTAACTGTAAATGTAGAACAGGAATATGTGGATAATATTTTTTAAAAATAAACAACATTTTTAAAGTTGCTATATGAAGTTGAAAAGCAGGCATCTCTAAGATGGCATACACGTTCTCAGATGCACACATACTCTGCTCTAAGATTTGAAACCTGAAGCAGTCATATTATTAGTTGCTCAGACTCTATGTATACGTGAGGAAAATAGTTTAAGATTATCACTTACAGAATTTGATTTCCACTTTTATTCTTCTTTGACACCTTGGCTTTTAGTCTACCAATTCATGAGTTCATGGATTATAATTAGTATTTCCCCTATGGAATGAAACACTGGTTTCAACATTAGTTTTCACCAATTAACAACGACTGGAACCCTCAGGACCCTGAAAGTTAAAAACGCTCATCAGAAGATACAGACATGGTCTTTGCTCTGCCATTCAGTTGCTGTGTGATCCTGAGGAAGTCATTCAGCTACATAAAGATCTCAACCTCAAGTCCTCATTCAACCTGGACATCAGTCATTTAATCATCTCTGTGGTATTTGGCATTGGCCTTATTTTAAAGATACAGGAATTGAAGGACTAGCAGGATAAGTGACCCATCCAAGTCCCTCAGCAATTAAGAGACAAAGACAAAGTTTGAACTCTCTTATCTATCAAGTTCATGCTCATAGTATCTATACTACCTAGGAACATAGGATTAGGGCTTTAGTATAACTGACCTGAAGTGCCTGGGAGAAGGGTCTCTATTTAATTTGTAAAGAAACCAGAACCTACTGAAGAATGTTGAAAATCAGAACATGTTATGACTCAATTTGCATCCGAAGGAACAGTATGAAAAGAGTATGCCAAAGGGAAAATGTAGAAAAGAAAAAAGCAGTTAGGAAAGTATCAAAGTGATGTGAACACACTCAAATGCCCCCCCCACCAACTTTTTTTCCTGATTTCACCATATTCTATTCTTCTGGTCTGATGAGAAAATGTTAGACACCTAACAAAGCAATATATAAGGAGCACCTTAGTTTACTTTCCTAGCACACAGAAATGAGCTCAATAGGCACTGACTTCTCCAAATGTGGATTATAACTAATCCAAACGGTGGCCAAGAGGTAGAATTAAACAACATAGTTGGCTATCTGTATGAATTTCCTGACCTTTGGAACTTCCTCATTTTAAAATAATAGCAATCCAGTAACAAATTCTATTGAAATATCCCCACATTTTAGAGAATCCTGAATGTGTCATTCTCTTTCAAGATGCCAGTAAGAAAAAACATTCTGAATTACTTTTAAATTTCCAACACTGAAAAACCAAAAAATCCCATGTATAAATCGACAGAACAGAATTCTGATCTGCCCTTTCATTGAAGTAAAAAACCCATCAAAACCACCACCTTTCTTTTTATGAAGTTTGCTAGTGGTTTCATACTTTTGTTTGAGAGACATGGTGCCCCTGCAAAGGTCAGTTTTTTTTGTTGTTTTGTTTTGTTTTGTTTTGTTTTCCCCAGTGCTGGGGACAAATGGGAAAATCAAGCCTGCGAATGTGGATGCACACTACTGTACTCAGCCTATGCTCCCTTTTATTCATTCAACTTGAATTTATTGAATATTGAACATCTCCTAAGTACCACTGTGCTTGGAAGGGAAATGTGCATAAAGACGTGAAATGATCCTGCTTTTCCTGAGGATGAGAAATAAACACAAAACCAAGGTGCACAGAGCACATTAAAATGCCGAATGGGTAGTATGACTAATACTTTGGAGAGGGAAAAAGACCAGATCTGAGTAGCAAAAGCTGCTTTATATACTCTTAGAATACTGTGCGTTCTCATATACCTTGTGTGTGTGTGTGTGTGTGTGTGTGTGTGTGTATGTTTTAATAGACTTGCTGAGCCTTTGCATGAAGAAATCCCCTAACTCCAGTTGCTTTTCTTTTCCTGATAAATTACTTTTTCTTTAATATTCTACTTAACACTAACTCCTTACAGAAGGCCTGACTCAGCATGGGTCAAGATGTGTTTCCACAGTTCCTTCTCACAATGCAATATGTATTATAGTGACTGGCATCCTGAAAGAAAATGACATATTCATTATTCTGTAAAATGTGGAAATGCTCAACAAATTTCTGTTTCTGAAATGGTATATTTTTAATTAATATATATTAACATATATAATATATTATACATGTATGTATTATTAGATAGTATAGTATATTTCTACTTAAGAATAATGCTATTTGTCTGTTTTCTCAGTGCACTACACAAATTCTGGAACATTGTAAGCATTTTTTAAATGTTTGTGGAATAAACACATACCTTGTTTTAACTGGATCTCCAAGAATGGGTAGGATTTCTACAACTCAAGATGACAGGAGGGGACACCAAGAAAGAAGAATATGTAGAAAAACATAAGACTTGTTCAAAGAATGATAAAAGGCGAATATTTTTTTAATGGAGAGTATATCACGAGTAATGGGAGAGAAGTATTAAAGGCAAATAAAGACAAAGAGAGACCTTAAACATGAGAGTAAAACTGGATATTTTCGGGCACAGTTAATGAGGAATTTCTAAGCAGATGACAGTCATAATCAAGCTGTCGTTTTAGCAATGTACCTTATGAATTAGTCGCAATGGACTACCAGAGTGGAGAACCAGAATAGAGAACACAGATGTGATTTCAAAAAGTTAAGGACAGAGTGGTCAGTACCTGAACAAGGTCCCTGGCAGAAGAAATGAGATGAGCCAAGAGAGCTAGGGACCCAATTGGATAGAAGGGTAAAGAGTAGGGGACAAAGAAGCATGAAATATTATGTTTGCATGAAATATAAATGTTGCATACTGATTGACACCACGTGCGTGCTTACAGGAATTTTAAGGGGTGGAACATGCAGAAGATTAAATGAATTAAAAACCAACTGGGATAGGCAGAATTTCGTTTAGTTCTGAGGATACAGAGTTTTATTTGGTTTTCCATTCTGACCTTTAGTTTTTCTTGTTTACTTCTTGATTGGTACTTCTAGATTTCCTCCTGTTTGCTCTGCATTCCATTTCTTGTGTATTTATCTTTGGCTTTCTTACATTTACCTCCAGATATACTTCATTGAGGCAACCATCTAAACCATGAACTTCTTCAATTTTCCTCTACTTTTGATTCTGAACTAAATTCTACACAGAACTTTCGTCAATCTGAGGGCCACACAAGATGACTGGCAAATTAGTGAAAATACTGAGGGATATTTATAATCCTGAAGGTGAAATATTTGGAGGTGGATAGGGATAATGAGTCCAGCTAAATACCGGTGACTAGCTTCAGTGTAACTTAGACATCAGTTGAATTCCTTAGCCATTTATACTTAGGTGAGCTTTAACCAAACAAAAACTCATGTCTTTGGGGAAACCTAAAGCCTCCAAAAGATGTGTAGTTAGTATCCACTATTCTCCAGTCACTGGTTTCCAGACTGTCAGAACAATACAGTATTTACCTAAGGTGCTGAACTGTGAAACTTAGTTTCTGAAAACAAATTACATGCACACACACGTCCACAAAATATGGACCATTCAACAAGTTTTCATCTTTATTCAACATAGGGTACAGAATGTTAATCTTGGATTTATATCAACTACTTTATACTAAACAACTTACAAACAGATTAAATATTCTGTCTCCAAAATTTCTTTCAGTATTATATGTCTCCAAACTCCCTCTTCCACTGAATGAGAGTTAATGAAACACCCAAAGAGCTTTGAAAACTGGCTACCTATAGGAGGTGAGAATAAAAAAAAAAAAAAATTGATGAACATCAAAGGAGGAGTAGCCAGGATTAACTGCAACATAAAATCTTAATGAAGCGCCAGTAAACAGAGTTCTAAGGAGGAAATGTGGCAAACATATCAGGTCTGCAAAGGGGGTGAAGAGCATGAGAACTGAGGAATTGTCCATGAGTGTGGTAAGTTAGAGCCTCCTTACTGAATTCATGGCAAAAGAGAAAATTCAGAAGAGTCAAAGTAGAAGGCAGAGGGGAGAGGCTGAGAAAGGCTATCAGAGATGTGGGCCCTAGGGAAATATTGTCTATGCCAGCTCAGGCAACTGGATGGTATACATGTGCACATATCGGCAACATATGTGCTGATGAGCACGGACTCTATGCTATCAAGGCACTTAACAGTTTGGAGATGGAGACTTCTCACTCCAATGACAATCTCTTTGTTCTGTTATCATTGATGAATAAAAATGAGAAAGTTTCACATTCACCTTTACTCATTCCATAAACATCATATCATCAGCCACGGGCAGTATAAGGGGGTGTGCAGAGGAAAGAAAGGTAGAGTGGGGAGGAGAGAGATGTCTGTTTTAGTTCATTCTATCTCTCCAAGTATTCAGAAGCTCAAGTCAATTTACTGGTAACCATTCAATTCCCCTCCTGAGCTGGAATTAGGAATGCAGCTGTGGCATGTGTCTGATTTGGGAGACTTTCCATACAGATTCCCAGTACGAAACCACTGTCTACAAAATCAGCTTACTACTTGATTTGATATGATCAACCCACAAAGTAACCTACCACTTGGAGACCACGCAACTGCCTTCAGGAGAAAATTCTGAGCTGTGAAGTAACAAATTTTACTTTAACACCTGAACATTCACTCTACATGAGCTGGTTTATTTCCTTCCCAAGCAACCATATCAATAAGCACATTTTCTAGATAATTCTTCTGATACCAGTTTATTTTGTGTTTGGAGACAATGCTTTTAGTCATATGATTTCAGAGTTAAAGAGGACTACCTAAAATATATGCCCTAACCCTCTCATTAAGGGATAAAACCTCAGTACTCCATAAAAATATTCCAGATTACACAGTCAGTGAGTTTCCAAGAAAGGAACAGAATTCCTGTGTTCTGACTGCAGATCCAGGGCTCTGCCCTGACGTGCACATTTCTGTTAGCATTGGAGATTGCCAGCTCTTCTTACTGCTCATCTGAGTGTCTAGTCTCAGTTTTGCCATTAAGTACCTTTTCAGCCATGAGTATATTGCTTTCCTTATAGGCCTTAGTTTTGTCATGTGTAAAATGAGTTGAGTCAAATCGGACATCAATTATCCAGTCAAGCTAAGCAATAACATGATTCTCTGACCATTGTGAAACCAACTGTCTTATACATTGGGTCTTTTTGTCTCACATAGTAGAATCCCAATCAAGCAAGTGCAATTAAAAAGGAACATGGGCTATGTCAGAGATCACGAGGTAAAGTGCAAGGAGGCCTTATCCAGAACTGGGACTAGAAACTGACACAATAAAGTTATGATTTTTTCCTTTTCTTATCTCTTGGGGGCTCCTGGACTGTTATATGAATATTAATCATATATTTCTTCCCGCTCAAATCAGTTCTCTGATTTACCAGGCACAGAACATGTTTGTCCACAGGGGCAGCCTTCACTCTCTGTTCAAACACTAGCAGGGACTAACTGGCATCTCTGAATCCTAATTTCCAAATCTTTTCTCTATCAAATCTGATTGTTTCAGCCTGGCTTCGACGTCTAACCAGCTCAACATACTGGAACTGGTAGGTCAATTCCAAGCTCCACTCCATCTGCAGAGATGGCAACCTGATCTTGGAGAGTCCCCGAAGGAATGCTGTATATTCCGAGCTCCTTGATTGACACCAGAATGACAACAGCTAAGTGTTGATGCTGTGTGCAGAACACCCGGGATGAATATTTTTCTTTCTGGGTTCGACCACAATCTACACCAATAACTAACTAGAATAGATGCACGCCCTACTTAGCTATTCCAGACTATGTCTAAAGGATTCCATATTAGGGATTTGAAAAAGATCCTGCATGAAAGAGAAAAAGTAAAGTCAAGTTAACAGTTTAGAATGAAAAAAAAAAAAAACAAAAAACATAGAGTCAGAAAGTAAAGAAGCAATGAAAACCTCTCCAGAGAAGACAGCAAACCCAAAGCAACAACTAAAGAAATTCCACAAAAGTGAGGAATCTCTAGATACAGGAAGATGTGCAAGTACTCCTTTGGGAGGACCTTGGTTTAAAGGGATTAAGGTAAATATTTAGGATAAAAACAGAATCAAGGAGGACAAGACAGAAGGAGTTCAGTGTGATTTCTCTTTGAGCAGGAGCTGGTTTGTTATTATAATGAAACAAGCCCCCCGCTGGCACCTTTTCCGTGACTTATTTCCAATCCTATTGAGATTTCTACCCTTCAAAAGAAAGGATGTGGATTATTAGACTCTTGGCAGGGGGTACAGAAAAATCTATGTTGCTCTGGGTCCATCCCAGCAGTGGCGGATTAAGGTGTGATTGAATGGATTGTCTGCCCCACACTCTGAGGAGGTCCTCCATGTTCTGTCAGGATCCCCAACAAAGCAGTTTTCCCAGCAGAGTTCCCCAGTGATGCTGCCATTTCTTTTTAATTCTTTTTGCTCACCCCATTGAACTGCCCCCTGTTAGGTACTAGCAGTCATCCAGTGTCTCTTCAGACACGGATGTCTTTGAAAGTTTTGAGGAGAAGATGGTGTCCTTTATTATTTTTGAAGTAAAAACAATGTTGAGCACCTTTGTGATCATCACTGTGCATCTGAATGGTTGGAATCAGATTCAGGCTGGGACAGAGAGATTTCTTTTATGAGCACTTTGCTATTCTTTAAAATGAAAGGATAGCTGTTCCCATCTTCTGTTGCTTTACCCTAGAGAATTCACAAATACTGCTTTATGAATAAGATAACACCAAAGCTTGTTTCCTTAAGTCTTTTATGGGAAATATTTAAAAACATACCTAAACTATTACTTATTATTACCTATTTGTGTTTATATGTGAATTACATATACTCCATTACTATGTTATCAGAGACATATATATACTACTTTATTTATATATATATGACATAGACACATTGTGCTTATGCTATCACAAAGCACAGACAAAGGCAAATAATCTGAATTGCTATCAAATTCAAGGACCTTATATAACTAAATATATAATATGTCCCAGAGAATTTGACATAACCAAGACAAAATTTATCAAGTAAGTTTTATGGACTTCTCCCCCTAAATGGGGAAGCCCTATGTGCCTTTTGTATACCTTAGTGAATCATTTGAAAGTTAAAGTAGTCTTGTTTTTGAATGGGAATTTCAGTTCTAATTATCAACTAAAGGCAAAAGAGACTTCTTAAGCATAATCCCCTTAGGAATACAAGTAGGAATGAAACAGAATGACTCTGAGGGGGTTGGGGTGGGGGAGTTCCCCTCTGAATTAGGAACAATTTCCTCTTGTTAAGAGTGGAGACTGAAGGACTGCAACAGCCCATCCCAACAGGTACCAAGAAAGCTGGGCACCCATTGTGCCCTCCTCAGCACTGTGTAACAGGCTACCTAGGTCTGCATCTGCATCGGCACATCTCCTGCCCTTTGTTTCACATCACTGCCTGGTCTCTAACCCTTCTCATTTGAAAGCTATACACACCTTCAGAGATTTTGAAAATGCAACTTCTGAAACAGTTTCTTCCATCCTTCTTCAAAGCTGGCTTTGAATAAAAACCTATTTTCATATCAATTTGACTTTGAATATTTCTGGAACAGCAAGCATTGTAGTCTAGGCTCTTCCTCCCAAGAAGGACTGGTACCATTTGGCAACATAAATAGAATGTATTTGTCATTTCCATGATCACAACTCCCTCCATGGATTATGATTAACCATTTTTAATGTCATGCATTATAACTATTATGTAGAATGGTCCTATTTCTTGATTAGTATATTTTATCTATGCAAGAACTTGCAAGTTTTTTACCAAAATGTAGATACCATACTTCTCAAACTCCAAGGATTAATTTCTATAACTCTAGATACATATATATAAAAAAAGGATGCTCTAATGAAAAACAGTTTTCTGCTTTTCTGAATTATTAAGATCATGGGTTTTGTATTTAATTTAATTTTTGTTAACATGTATTAACTGTAAACATTAGTGGAAGTTACTGTGATATTTCCTTGCATAAATCCATACAGTATGCATTAACCATATCCATCCACACTTCACCCCTCCCTCTGCACCCCCCCAGTCCCCCTCGACCCTTTCCAGTCTCTAAGAATTACTGTTCTACTTCCGGGTCAACTTATTTATTTTCCACATAAAACAGAGGATACGTGATATTTTCTTTCTTTGGCTTATTTCATTTAATATTGTGTCCTCTAATTCTTTCCATTTTGTTGCAATGACAGGATTTCATTCTTCCTTATGGCTGAATTGTGTATATATGCCATATTTTCTTTATTCATTCACCTGTTGATAGGCAACTAGGCTGATGCAATCTTAGCTGTTGTGAATAGTGCTGAAATAACATGGACATGCAATTATCTTTTGCAACCTGACTTCATTTCCTTTATGGTAGTTCATAAAGGAGCTAGTTCATAAAGGTAGATAACATGGTAGTTCTTTTTTTAAGTTTTTAAGGATTCTCCATACTGATTTTTTATAGTGGCTGTGTTAATTTTATATCCCTACCAACAATGTGTTCCTTTTTCTCCACATCCTATCCAGCATTTGTTGTTTTGTGTGTATATATATATATGTGTATATATATATAATATATTTTATATAAATATATGTTATTTTATATATACACATTTTACATATAAATATTTTATAATTATGAAATAAAAATAATTTATAAAATAAAAATATATTTATATATTTATAAAATTAAAATATAATTATAATTATATTTTTGTTACATATATTTTACATATATGTAAATATAGGTATTGTTTTACATATACTTTTTTTGTTTTTACAAAAGCTATCCCAACTGAGGTGCAATGGTATCCCATTGTAGCTCTGATTTGCATTTCACTGAGCTGAACATTTGTGTTTCTTTTGAGAAGTATCTATTTAGAACACTTGCCCATTTTTACATTGGATTAATCATTTTTGTTATTGTTGTGAAGGTTTTTGAGTTCTTTATTTATTCTTGAAATCAATTTGTCAGATGAATAGTGGGAAAATATTTTCTTCCAATTCTGTAGCTGTTATCTTCACTCTTGATTTTTTTCTTTTGCTGTGCAGAAGGTTTTTAATTTGATGTAATCCTGTTTGACAATTTTTGCTTTTATTCCTGTTCTTTTGGGGTCCTGTCCAGAAAAATAATTTCCTGAACCAATGTCTTAAAGTACTTTCTAAATCTCTTCTAATAAATTCATTGTTTTAGTCTTACATTTAGGTCTTCCACCCATTTTGAGTTTATTTTTGTACTGGGTGAGAGAGAGGGGGTCAAGTTTCAATCATACACATGCAATTATCCAGTTTTTCCAGCACAATTTATTGATGAAGCTGTCTTTTCTCCAATGTAAGTTTTTGGTACCTTTGTTAAGGATCAGTTGGCTCTGAGCTCTCTCTTCTGTTCCATTGTTTTATGTGTCTGTTTTTATTTCAAAACCCATGCTGTTTTGGTTATCATGGACCTGTAGTATATCTTGAAATCAGGTATTGTTATGCCTCAAGCTTTCTCTTTTTTGCTCAAGATTGCTTTGGCTATCTGGGGTCTATTGTGCTTTCACATGAATTTTAGGACTCTTTTCTAGTTCTGTGAAGAATGTCTTTGGTATCTTTTATGGAATCCATATTGAATCTATAGATTGCTTTAGGCAGTATAGACATTTTAACAATATTAATTCTTCCAGTTTATAAACAAGGGAGATCTTTCTACCTTTTCGTGTCTTCTTCAATTTCTTTCTTCAGTTCTTGTAATTTTTAATCTCTTGGTATTCTTAGGCAATATAAGTGGTAAAAATAAGGATTGCTTTCATGATTTCTTTCTCTGCAAATTCATTACTTTTGTATAAAAAAGCTACTGATTTTTACATGTTGATATTGTATCCTACTATTTTGCTGAATTTATTTATCAGTTCTTACTGTCTTTGATGGAGTCTTTAATGTTCTTCAATGTAGAAAATAATTTCATCTGTGTAAAAAAATCATTTCATCTTCGAGACAATTGACTTCCTTCTTTCCTATATATATATGTCTTTTATTTCTTTGCCTTGCCTTGTTGCTCTGGTTTAAATTTCTAGTACTTATATGTAAATAACAGCAACAAGACTGGATACCTTAGTCTTGCTTCTGATCTTAAAGGAAAAGTATTCAGTTTTTCCTCATTGAGTATGATGTTGGTGATGAGTTTCTTATAGGGTCCTTACTATTTTGAGGTATAATCCTTCTGTACATAATTTGTTCAGGACTTCTATCATGAAGGAATGGCAAATTTTATTAAAGACTTTTATTTCATCTATTGAGAACATCATGATTTTTATCCCTCATTCCATTTATACAATATTTTATATTTTTTGACTCATGTAGATGAACCATTCTTGCATCCTTGAAATAAAATCAACTTGATAACTGTGTATATACTTTGATATGCTATTGAATTCAATTTGCTAGTATTTTGTTAAGAATTTTTGCACCTATGTTCATAAGAGATATAGATCTATATATCTCTGTATATTGTCAAACAGGATACCATCAGATAAAGGCAAACTGAATGAAGCATTTCTAGTTAGGGATTAGATCTCTAGGGATTCCTATAATTAGGGATTGATTTATGTCAGTCTTCACTGGAAAACTTTGTTCCCTATGATGGTAAAAAGGGGAATAATTAATTCTGGAGCAGTTGTTTCCAACCTATTCCTTGCATTCTCACATTCCAATATGGAAAATTGGAGACTATAAAGGGTTCTCTGTTTTAACAAAGACTTGCAGAAAAACAAAATGGAAATCAAATTCTTAACAAAGCAGAGGAGTATTAAAAGATTCAGAAGACATACGTAATTCAAACAATCTATTACTATTTTTTTTAAGTAGCAATTAGTCCAGTTGCACATGTCTATCATCTCAGTAACTCAGGAGAATGAGACAGGAGAATCAAAAGTTTAATTCAGACTGAAGACTATCCTCAGAAAGACCCCATCTAGAAATTCAACAATGAAAAAGATTGGGAATGTGGCTCAATGATAGAATGACCATGGTTTCAATTCCCAGCACTGGAAAATAAAAGCAACTGAAATCATCACAATATCAAGATGCTCAGAAAATGAAGCATTCTCTATCATACCCCAATCTAAAGGAGTTCCATGTGTAGGAATAAAATGGGAGTTTGTCAAATATGTTATAAGAATTCTGTGGCAGTCATACCTTCTACAGGAACCCTGCACTGGGGTCTTCTTATTCTCATAACATGCTGTTTTTGCCTAAAGATACAAAATTTTGGTTAATCCTTACTTTATTTATAAATAGCCCACTTTTCTTTGGAGTTGAAGTAGAGGCAATTGCATGTTATTTGACATGGGAACTAAACACATGATGATATCCCTATTGACTATCAAGGGATGAAGGTTCATATTGAAGAAAACACTGTTCCAGAGATGCAGTTCCATAACTGACACTTGAGGACTAAGCCTGGGCATGACTGAACCATTTGAGTGTTAGATCTTTCAGATCCCATCCTCCCTTTATGGGTGAAAAGGGAGATAAAGTAAGAAAGTAAAATTATGAATTTTTGCTTAAGTCTTTTCTTCTCCAAACCTGCCCATAGCTAAATATGATGATTATAGAGGGGAAAATGCCACTCTTTATTTATTGATTATCTGTATATATCTGCTTACCTTGTCATATGAAATTTCTTAGTAGTTGATACCTAATTTATATAATTGTTTTCTTTTGCTTTTGTTTCATTTTAATTTTTGACACTGAATGCCATGTGTGCCAGGAAACGTGATTGTATCATTCTGTAGATTTAGACTACTTTTGAATTTTCTGTTTTTATTACTAACCAGAAATAAAATAAGCACTTCTAGTACATCTCCCAAAAATTAGTTCTCAGAAAAGACTCCTAAAATGTGAAATCATTAAGTGATACCAAGCCCAAGAATTAAAACAAAGTCAGTAAAGTCTTCTGAAATTTTAGCAAAACCTAAAAGGGTAGGAATGTTCCAGACCAGTGTGGTTTTCTTGCAGTACTTTGATTTTCATCTCGATGTTCGACCAAGAAGGAAAAAGGCACAAAACCACAAATCCTCTTGGGGGAAAATTCCTAGAAATTGAAGAACAAAGATATTACCCAATGACTACCTATACTTATACAAATCATCATTAATTGCATTAGAAGATTATTTATATAGCATTCCACCCAATGTATTTAACTCTTGCTTTTATATGTTCACTTTGAGAATTAAGGAATGATCTTAGGAATCTTATCAATTAATACTCAATAACAGATAATTATCAATTTTCAATTATGGAATTATTAAAACTATGATTAAGTCAGTGGCAATCAGAATTCTATGTAGAAATATAATTAATTTAGATATAATTTTTCAAAAATTATAATCCATTACTTTTTACTTCTGCTTTAAAAATATCAAATCATTTGAAGAAGGCTCAGACCATGTTGTCTAAATAGTTCCTGCAGAATCATGGGCTAAATCATCTCTTTTGTTCACTCTCTCTCTCTGCCATATATCAAGTGTTTATAATTTGCAAGATATTGCATTTTACAGTTAATATAATATCTGATTAATCCTCCTACTAGCTTCTCAAGTAATTATCATCCTCACATTAAAAACAAGGAAATCAATGCTTAAACAAATAGAATCACATTCTTCTAGCATGTGAGAAAGTTAAATCAAAATCTTAGCCTGTCTGACTCTAAAATTGTGCTCTTCATCCACAGAGCGGCTTTTCTCAAGAGTTAAAAAGTGAATTCCTTGCTTTTGCCTGCAGAAAAAAATGAAAAAGTCCTTAAGGCTAAAGACTTATCCTTAGAATTTATGTAGGGGTAGGGGACCTACATTTCTTTTCTTCCCCTTAAAGGAGGTTTGGGGGCATGACATGAAACTGACAACCAAAAAAAGGAGTAAATATTGATAATATCCAGGGTGGGTAAATGGGCTTCTAATTTTTTATTACTATTCAGGAAGTGTCACTCAAACAAGATTCTTTTATTGCAGTGGTGCTGTGGATCACTGTCATAAATTTTCTGTTTGTACAATTTTCCCTCTCATATTGTCAAGTATCTCGAGGTTTTATTAGTGGCCTGCCTGTAATTAGATTCCAGGTACAGACTCACACTCCTCTTTGCAGTCAGAAAATCAGAAAGATGATCACTGTTTTCTGCCATTCCAGTGAATTCGGTTAGGGATATACGATATGTTTGTGGTAATTTCATTTGTGGGTTGCACAATGCCCAGCGACAATGGACTCTGCTGTCCTGCTGTTTCCATAACTTCCCCTCACTTGGGATTGTGTTCCACATGTACAGTTAGGTTTCTAAATGACAATCTCCCTCTCATATTTTGAGAACCATACAAATTAAAATCAGAATTAAAAAAAAATTAAGCCTAGTTGTTTGTTTCATTTAGGTCTTCAATATTTTCAACTATCTCCAAGTACTCCTTTTATCTTTATGTAATTCCTGGCATCAGCGGAGGATTTGATTTTAAATATAACTTACTTCCTGGGAGTAAAATCCCCAGAGACTACTTGTTGTTGTTTTTTTCTTCTGAAATCCACAGGTTAGCAACATTTCTTTCTTGTTTACGTGCAGTCAAGCTGGCTGAGTACACACTGAGAAATTCAGCACTCATGCACTTACACACTTACACACTTCATGCAGAATACATGCTGAATTTATCCCATAGATCTAAATGATATGACTTTAGTTTAGATTATTTGAAAAATCTGTTGATATCACACTTAATAACACCCTGGTCACAGAACCTGCCAAATACAAGCAGCAAAAACAAACAAACAAACAAACAACAACAACAAAAAAAAACCTAGATAAATATATTTTGAGGAAGACAATTACATCCAGAAAGGCCACACCACCATTATAATCTACCAGATCATGAGGTGACATTGTTTTACCTATATATGAAACCATGAAGGCCCTTCTTCTCAATTCATCGAGGGACTCAGAATTCATGGCACATATACACTTCAGAAAAAAATTAAGGTAAAAAAGATGCTCAGATATTAATGGAAATCTCCCATTTTCTTTTGATTAATTAAAAAGGATTTTAGGAGAAAACTAATAATGGTCCACAGGGAAGAAAAGGCCATTAAAGTCAGAGAATATATATTAGCAATTATCCTACTTTATTTACAGCCCATTTTTTTCATGCTAAAAACAGGAATGTATAAAACATATAAATTGACATAAAATAATAAATATATGTAAAATTTATGAAAACCTGAAAGCGTATTATAAACATAATATTAAGAATTAAAATATTTTACTGTTTTTTTCATGGTGTTTTTAAATATACAAGATGAACTTTCAAATATTGAATAAGTAAAGTAGGATTGAAATCGAATGCAGCTCTAATTACATTCTCTTCATTTTGATTTTCATTTAAACATCTACTAATTCTCTTTTTACAGAGAAATACAGAATAGTAATGAGGGTGAGGCTAGAATGAAGCAGCTGAATTCTGGATACTCGTTATTTCATGGAAATAGCAAGGAGGATGCTTGAAGATGTGCCTATGAAGTTCGAACTTTGACAATGTCAACTGTGTAGCTCTGGTCTAGACCTGCTTTGTGTGCACACCAGCCCCTTTACTTAACAATGGAATAACCCTAAGAAATCTGGACTTTTATGTGCCTGACCTGAAATTAGGGTTACAGTCCCAGAAAATTCCTGTTTGGATTCCCAGAGATCCAGACCAAAAAATCAGAGGTGTGTTACGTGAATACTAATGTTGACTTTTCTTAAACTCAGAGGTCAAGAGCCCGTAGGGTTAAGCTCCAAGTATATTTTCTGTAATAAAGACCTGTTCCCACAGGAACTCAAATGTAGACATTAATTACTAAATAGTTATGGATCAAGTTTAGTGCAAAACACAATTTCTGACTCTAGAAAACAAAGATGCGCTTCAAGTTCAATGAAAGGAACAAATTGTTCAGAAAAGGTAAGTAGTACGTGATATAATATAGAAAGTTTGATTTTTAAAATTAAATTACCACTAAGTGTAAATCTATTCACTCCTTTAATTTCTCAGTTTCTTCCTCCGTAAAGTGAGAGAAAAAAATCTACTTCATAATCATTGTGGTGATTAAATGAGAGTTTGGGTATGACGCATCTGGCATATGGTAAGCACTCAGTTGTAGCCATAACACATGTTTAAAATCATTAGTAGTATAAAATAGGAACTTGATAAAGACCAAATTCCTTTCTAACACCATACACCAATTTAATAAGTGCCAAAATAGTGACTCAGAAAATAAAAATCATAGGAATTCACTGAGAAATAATAAAACCTTCAATAGTTAATGCAGGGAGAAAACATACCAAGACAGCAAATGTTTAAAGAAGGGAATTATTTGAATGTTTGAGGAATAAGTGAAAGATTAGTTGGAACTATTTAAATAGCATGAAATAGAGTAGAGAAAGGCAAAATTCAAGAGGTAAAAAGCAGTTAGAGAAACTTCTACATTTTGATAAATATCACATAGACTATGAATGACATTTGAATCAATTGAAAATAGTTAGAAGAAAAATCTCTGAAGTGCTTTATAATGTAGTCAGAAAGAAAGCTTTTCAGCAATGAATGCTACAAGAAATTTATTAAGTTGTATTTTCACCATCTATACATGTTAAGCCAATGTTTGCTGCTGTGAGAAGTATGACCCCAAGTCTCAATAACATTCTAATAAAAATTTATTTTTCATTCACATAAATTAGATGTTCCTGGTGCATGAACTACTTCTAGATTGTTAATATTGATCTAGGTTTCTTCTGTTTTATAGCTTTGCTTTTCCTCTAAATCTATACAGCATGCTCTATTCAGTCAAAGAACAGGCAAAGAAAGAGAGGGGAGGATTGCAGAAGGTTTTAATTGGTTAGGCCTGGAAGTGGTTTCTATCATTTTTGTCTGAACACTATTAGCCAGAATTCATAATTATATGAGCCTATTTCACTTGAAATGAAGACTGGAAAGAAAACATTTTATTTCCTTAAAAATTCATAGAGTTTGCCATATCATGTAAAATATTTGTTCAGGCTAAAATTTATAAAACATTCAACTTTTGGTCAACAAGCTAAGATGGTAAAAACTGATGTCTCTGTGATTTTATCAGGGTATCTTTCCTATTTAGAATTGGTTTATCAACCTCATAAGAAATCACTGAGGTTTTTATTTTTTAACCAAGTAGACCTAAATCAATATGTGTGATTACTTAGCTTGTAAATTATCTAAATTTTTTTTAATTACTTGAATTTTCCAGATCTGTCTGAATGTTGTTTGATAAGCAACCTTTCCAAATGTCTCTATTCTCCTCATGAAGTTCACATATTAATTACTGAAAGAATATTTGTGACTAAATATCTAAAAATATTATGACATATCCAGAAATGAAATATTGGAAAATTTTAAGTGGACATAAAATAAAGAAAGAGGAATAAATTACACAAAAGTGTGTTGTTTGAAAGAAGGAATGAGGTTAGCAAAACCCTACCAAAAATAAAATAGATAAATAAGACACAAATAATAAATATTAGGAATGAAAAAGAGGTAAAATTAAAGAATTTACATAAGTTAAAAAGAAGAAGCTATTATAAACAACTCTATGATGACAAATATGAAAATTTGGATGAAAAGATAGATAATTACAAATACACAATGTGGTAAAACTGAAAGAGAGTAAACAGAAATGTGAATAATCTTATATGCACTAAAAACATTAAACTTGGGATGTAAAACTGACTCATTAGTCATGAGAGAAAAACAATTTAAAACCAAAATCAGCACTATACAAGTCCACTCTACCTACTTATATCAAAGACCTATAATGATAAGCATTACCAAAATGTGAAGCTACTGGAACTTCAGTATGTTTCTTGAGTGGAAACTGCTAGAACTGCTTGCCACATGAAGAAAAAAAAAAAAAGAGGTATGAATCTCTCGCATAGAATTGAACAAAAGAAGCACAATACAATATTCCTACCATGTGATTATATTACTGAAAACTTAGCAAATCGATTGTCCCATTGTGGTGAAGAGAGAAGGTGCTAGGCAAGAGGGGATACACAAGGGACTTTGGGTTCACATATTCTGTTTGATTTACTAATCTGATTAATGGTTAAAGGGTGTGTTCATGTTTTTCAAGATAATTATTTATTCTTTGTATACTTTAATAATATTTCCTTCTTTCTTTTTGGTACTAGGAACTGAACCCAGGGGCACTCAATCACTGAGTCACATCCTCAGGTTTTTTATTTTGTTTTGTTTTTTAATATTTGATGTTGAGACAGAGTCTGGTGAGTTGCTTAGTGTTGAGGGCCACAGCCGAGTCGGGATGACGCATGGCATCTTTGCCAGAAGTAGTGGTTGAGAGGTGAAGCCAGCGAGCCATTAAGATGATGACTTTTGAGTTCTCGAGGAGTTCCCGTTGAGTTCCGGTTGAGCTCTCGCGGGGATTCCTGAAGAGTTTGCGTTGGTTGGTGAAGTTCCGGTGGTAGGAGTTCCCGTTGGTGTGTGGTGTGTCCTGGGAGAAGGCCGCCTGTGTGGCGTTTGCGGGAGTTCGGAAATAAAGTTTGTTCCTGCTTGAGTGGCTTGTGATTTGTGCCCAGCCAGACTGCGGCACCTTAGGACCTCACTAAATTGTTGAGGCTGGCTTTGAACCTGCAATCCTCCTTCCTCAGCCTCCTGAGCCACTGGGATTATAGGCATGTGCCACAGCACCTGGCTATATTTCTATAGCTAAATATATTGTTTATATTTGGGGATTCATTACAAAATTCTCTGGTATCTTTATTAGAAAACAAACAAGTTTATACTACCTGAAAAGAACAAGGCTATTGTAAATTAACTATGAATAAATGAAGCAATAAAATATCTAGAAAAAAAGCACCTTAGAATTTCAGCTGAAGAAAGCTTATTCTAAGTTTATTCCATTATATAAATAAATAATATATATATATATATATATATATATATATATATATATATATATATATATATATATTCACATATGTGTACATATATACACATACTAGAACCAAGGAAGAAAAATTAAATATAAGGAGGCAAATATTGAATAATGTATTTTGCACAATTATAATATAAAATACAGAATTTAATTCCTCTAGAAGGCAGGAAAAATAGGAATCATGAATTTAAAAGAATCAGTTGAAGCATTGTTGCTTTTGCTAGTTAATAAGGAAGTGTTAATGTGGCATTTAACACTTAGATTTTAACTACTGAACAGATAAAAATAAACTGGGAACGACTGGGCTTAAACTGTTAAAAAAAAAAAAACTTGGGAAATGTGTACATAAATAATTTATAGGTCTGCTATTTTCCCCATCTAGTCAACTTGTCTCCACCCCTTTCAGACCCACACTGTGGTCTTACTTAGCTATTTAGACTGGGACCCAAGTCCAGGAGAAAAATCTTGGTTAGTCCAAACTAAAATGAAGTGTATTTCCACCCTTCCTTTTCATAAATGGGCTTAGAAAAAGTTGTGCTGCTTAATTTCCACTAATGAGAGTGCTTTGTGGAATGGTAGCTGGTATGATGTGGACAAGTATCCCCCAAAGGCCTATGTGTTGAAGGCTGGTCACCAGTCCGTCCCACTATTGAGCCGTATCGGAACTTTTAGAGACAGAGTCCAGTGGGAGGAAGGTAGGTTATTGAGGGAGTGCCCTTGGAGAAGATATGGGAATGGAATTTCTTCCTGTTTGTCTTTGGTTCCCCAAACTGTAAGGTGAACAGGTTTCCCCTGTCACACATTCCCCACCCTGATGTACTGTGCCACCACAGGCCCAAAGCAACCTAGCTAAAAATCTCTGATGCTGTGAATCAAGAGAAAATTTTCTTCCTTTTAAGTTGATCTCTCTGGTGTTTTGTCAAAAATGACTAAAATAATAGGTCTTAAAGAAACAGAGAATGAGGCTTTCATTTTGCCCCCTAACTTTTAACACTTCTATTCCCTGAGGTGCTACAACTTGCTTGCTTCACAAGGGAAAATAATCTGTTTTTTGAGAATAAAGAATAATGTTACAATTGAAATATAAAATTGACTAGCCATCATCCTCTCAAGCAGATAATACGTTTCGTAATTGTTTAACCTAGTGATTCTGAAAGCGTGGACCCCAGATTATCCACATCACCTGGGGGGAACTTGTCAGAAATTCTTAGATGACACTCCAGCTGACTGGATCAGAAAATTTGGACTTGCTCTTGATGGCCCTGTAAAGTTTGAGAACAAGTGCTTTGTGTCGTTTTTGAATTGAGTTTTCTGTTACTTACGGAGTAAACATTTTTGATATAAAAAATGATGATTGTGGGAAAAGAGACATACATAAAATTGTGAAAAACAAAGACTAATATAAAGCTAGCACCTGGTAAATTTTCTTGTATGCAAATGATACCTCAGTAAAGCAAAACGCAACCCACATACGAAAGACAAAGAATTCACTCCCAAAGTCCACGCTGCATACTTGAAGCACCCTTCTGTTTGAGGACAGTTTAATAAGCTACAAGTACCTCAAGGTGTCAACATCATTCTTGTTGATTCTACGTTTTAGTTAGGATTCATTATTTATTGTAGTTCTATGGTAATAAGGAATCCAAGATCAGACTACTAGTTCTGTTCCTTTGTTCTCTCACAAATCTCTCAAAATACAAGGATGACTGAAGAAATAGAAATAGAAATTCTTTCACCTTTCCAAAATTACACAGCACTCTAACCCTCAACCTCAATATTTTAAGAAGAGCTGCCAAATGTGGCCAAGAGCAACTGGTGTAAGAAACAAATGAGATCATAGGCAGACCTCAAACAAAGCCCGCAAAGCATAGCTATCCTCAAGTAGGGATTGCATCCCAGCAGGAGAAACAATACAGTTTTCTGTTTAAAACAAAGGAAACAGGACACACCGAGCAGTGAGAAAAGTTTCACTGGTGATCTGGCTCTACAGCGGATCAGGAGCTCCACAGGAAACACAAACACTTGACTTGACTAGAGAGCCTTGATCAGATGGGAGGAAACAAAACCAGAATCTTGAAGTCTAGTACCTATTGATCTATACTGGCCATAAGAAGGTATGATTCAGGTATATCTATTGCATATACCCCATGTGGCATTCTGAGTTTCTTTGTACACAAAGGTGTATTCCTAATAACCTCCAGGACTGCCACCATCCTTCTCTCACACAAACCTCCTGCACAAACCTAGTTCACAAAGAACTCATTTTATCAAACAATCAAACTTAACCAGCACTGCACCTTTTTCCAAATACTACAAATTGAAAAATGAAAGCTATATACAATAGCAACAAAATAATCACATTGCCAAACATATTATTATAATCTAAAATGTCATTAAAACAATCAGAGGTCAAAGCAAATACATAGACCTTATGGAAAAGATATGACAAGTGCAAAGAAATAGGATCTGAGAAAGTTTTGTGGAAAAAAAAAAATGTTGAAAAGCAACCATATTTGCTGTAGACTTCCAGATCACAATGCAAAGGAAAACATACTGCTAAAAAGACAAAATAAATGAAAGTCAAGTTGGGTGGGGCAGGAGATTGAACAACATACATCCAAACAATGAGTTTAAACAGCAGTGGCCATAATTGAGATGGAAAGTATTCAAATATGTAATTCAAAAATATTTTATAGAAACATAAGACTAAACTACAGAGTAGAAGGAAAATTTACCCAGGAAAAAACGTCCAGAAAAAAATGATATTATTCTGTAGAATACACTAAAGTACATACTGGTAGAGTTCATCGTAGCCTAAAATGAATCCAAATAAAACACCTCTGTTAGGAATTGAGTCAAAAACATAAAGTCACCAATAGTAAGACCTAAAGACTTCTTACAGAGAGATTGCTTATGTTTTCAGCAAAAGAAAGTATAACACAAAATGTTTATAATCAGGAAACTTTAGATGCCAACAAAGAGAAAAGACAGACATTTGTACATGTGTGGGAATTCTAATTCCCAAGATCCCTGAAGGAAAATAACAAAGAAAACCAAAAGATGAATGAAGAAACTATAGGAACAGGACTGGGTAGAATACTGAACTCATTTTACTGCAATACTAAGACCAAACAGCTTAAAAATTGTGTTAAAAGCAACCATATTTGCTATAGTTACAAAATCAAAAGAAAATGTCACAAACCAAAATTAATAAATAAACAAAATAAGGTAAAAGTACATTGATTGAAAATTGGAGACAAAAGGAGGGAAAAAGGGAGTAGTATAAGGACTATTATATAAGTAGTATATTTTCTCATCTTTAAGAGATGGTGATTAAGATATGTATTTTTAAAAAACTGATAAAAAATGTACTAAAGGCATAATTTTATTTAAATATTTAATGGTATATAATACAAAAACTAAGAAAAGGATTGTTCATCTGTAACTTCATATAAATAGAAATCAGAGAATTAAAACAATTTTGTCATCGTACAAAATGGAGATTCAATAGTTACTGTTTGAAGATGCAAAGTAGTAGTAAGTAGATTACATAAAATTATGTTATAAATGTAATTGCTATAAGAACTGAAAATAACTGAAAAAATGCTATTATAGAAGTTTGTTAAGGTCTGTAAACAAGTCAGATTGGCACCTGTTATTTTGCCAGAGAAATGTTAGAGTCTGTAAACAAGTCTGGATGGCGCCTGGCCAAATGCCAGAGGGAGTGGTTTGTGAAGTAACAAAAGCAAGCCATTAAGTGTGGAGATTCCTTATTGGTTGACTGCTGTATCTATTTTATGCTAATTAGATAAGCTGTGTAAAATGTATAAATACCGCTCTTATTCTACAATAAACGGCTCCCATTCCTGCTGTATCAACGTACACAAGTTATTTGTCACACACACACCCCCCCCCCCCCCAGGCTATTTTGCTGCAGCCAGCCTGCGGCAGAAGTTTCTGAATTATCACAAAAAATCACACACAAGACAAAGAACTCCAAGAGGGAAAAATAGATAATAACAACAAAACAAATCAAACAAGCCATAAAAAATGATTGTGCAACACACAGTATGATGAAAGAACTAAGACAAAATAAATATGTTCCTTCAATAAATACAGATAGACTAAGCACATGCCTATTTGAAAATAAAATAAAAGAGTGTCAGGTTGAAAAAGCAAAACTCAACTATATGCATAAAATGGACACAAACTTAAAAAAAAAAGTATCTCAAGAAACACTGGAAATAACATGACAGAACATGAAGAAAACAATCAAAGAAGACACTAGACAATGGAAGAACCTCTCGTGTTCATGGATCATCAGAATTCATGTTATGGTTTGGATGGGAGGTGTTTGCCTAAAGCTCCCTTGTTAATGTGCAGAGGTGAAATGATTAGAGCTGTACCCTAATCTATTTGATGAATTAATACATTTAATGGATTAATAATTGGAAAAGACTATTGTACTGGGTAACAATTGTTGCCATTTAGGTGCAGCTGGATGAAGTAGGTCACTGGTGGCTTGCCTTTGGATTTATATTTTATACCTGGATCCTTGCATTCTCTCTCTCTGCATCTTGGCTGTCACAAGTTGAGCTGGTTTCCTCCACCATGCCCTTCTATAGGGATGCTTAGCCTTACCTCTGGCCCAGAGAAATTGGAGTCTACCAACCATGGACTAAACCTCTGAAACTATAAACCCAAAATACTTTTTCTTCTCTACGCTGTTCTCCTCAAGTATTTAGGTCATAGCAATGAAAAGCTGACTAACACAATTAATATTGTTAAAATGGCCATGTTACCAAAAGCAATCTACTGATGTAATGTAAAACTCTTTAACCAAGAACATTCTTCACAGACTAGAAAGAACATTTCAAAAATTCACATGGAATCACAGAAGACCCAGAATAGCCAAAGCAATCCTGAGCAAAAAAAAAAAAAAAAAAAAAAGCAATGATGAAGATGTAACAATAATCAATTTCAAAATATACTACAAAAGCAATAATAACAAAAAATGGCATAGTTCTGACATAAAAATTGACATATAGATCAATGGAACAGAATAAAGTACATAGAAATAAATCCAGGAGGCTGCAACCATCTGAATCCGGACAAAGATGCCAAAAAATATGTTGGTGAAAGGACAATTTATTTAACAAATCGTGCTGAAGAAACTGGATATCCATATGTAGAAGATTACTGTATAATAATTAGTTCAAAATGGATCTAAGACCCAAGTACACAATCTGAAATTTTGAAACTGCTAAAAGAAAACATATGGTAAATACTTCAAGACATAGGCACAGGCATCGCCTTCCTAATGGGGCTCTAATAACTCATGAAATAATAGCAAAAATTGACAAATAGAATGGCATCCATTTTAAAAGCTTCTGTATTGCAAAGAGAGAGAGAGAGAGAGAGAGAGAGAGAGAGAGAGAATGGTGAAGAGATAGCCTACAGAATGTGAGAAAATCTTTGTCATCTACTCTTCCAATAGAAGATTAATATCCAGAATATATAAATAACTCAAAAAACTTAATAACAAGGAACCAAATAACCCAATCAACAAAAGGACAAATGAGCTGAACTGACCCTTCTCAAAGAAAGAAGTACAAATTGCCAATAATTACATGAAGGAATGTTCAACATCTCTAGCCACCAGGAAAACTCAAATCAAAACTGCATGGAGAATGCTGCTCACCTCAGTCCTAATGGCCATCTTCGAGAACACAGAAAACAATTAAGTGCTGGTGAGAATGTAGGGGAAAGGAATCCTCACACACTGATGGTGGGATGTAAATTGGTACAGTCACTATGGAACTCAGCATGGAGATTCCTCAGAACACGTGAGAGAGAAGTATCATGTGACTCCGCTGTGCAACCTGTGCCCATATACCTAAAGGAATTAAAGTCAGCATCCTGGAGCATTACTTGCATAACCATATTTGTCATGACACAATTCACAATAGCCAAGTTATGGAAATAGGCCCATCAACAGAAAAGTGAATAAGGAAAATGTTGTGTATATTCCAATGAGTATTATTCAGCCACAAAGAAGAAGGAAATTTCATCATTTGCAGCAAAATGGATGAAAATGGAGATCATCACATGAAGCAAAATAAGGTAGCCTCAGAAAGACAAGTGTCATGTTGTGTTCCCATCTGCAGAATCTAGGGGATAAGAGACAAAATGGGAGTAGAAGAGAGAATATTAGAGAAGAAAAAGGGAATCAGGGAAGTGGAGGACAATGGGGAGGTTATGGGAATAGGAACGATAAAGTATGTTGGATCTGTAAAAATATATAACAATGAACCCATTATTCCATATAATTAATGTGCACAATGAAATAAATATTTAGACAAAAAAAGAAAATAACATACCAGGAAAGTGTATAAAACACAGTTATAAATAAGAAGAAAGTTAGATCAGCAATCAAGACAAAACAAGGTTGAACTGAGGACAAAAACAATATTTTAATAATATAAAAAAAATTAAGCAGAAATACCAAGGAAATGAAAAGACTACCAAGATATAAATTTAGCCAACTCATAGCAGGTCAATTTGAAAATGTAGGTAAAATAAATAATTTCTATTTAGAAAATGCATAAGTAGTTTGGGAATTACTAAACAAATTTATTTTTTGTGGTGTTGCATGATAGCTAAATGCTACAAAGAAGAGTTTTAATGCTAAGGTCATAAATTTTAAAGCAGACATAACAGCTAAATAAAGGTATCAACATGGCAGCTATCTGTACAAAGCAAAAACAAAGAAGATATTCATGTGCAGAAGTGGGAAGATGTTGGAGGGCGTCCCACTTTTTCCTGTCCATCATCAGGGGTCCTAGACAACATCCCTGTGACAAAAGACAGGTTAACAAGAGAAAAGCATAACAAATTTAATTGATCATACTTTTATGTGACTTTTTTTTTATGTCCACTTCTATCCTTAGGTTTGATGAAGCATGGACAGCTGTATAGAAATATGACTGGACATAAAGGGTAATGGGCTGGCAGGGAGGAACTCAGCAAAGTCTGTCCATTCAAATTCTTCTTGGCCTTTTTGTGCAGCATATTTTTTTTTCCCAAGTACAGAAGATACTACAACCTACGATCTAACAAGATATGTCAAAGAATATCTATATGACTAGCTTTTACACAGAAATTCAAGAGAAAGTTATAGCAATATTGTTAGGTTTTACAGCTAGCTTTTGGGAAAAAAAAAGGGGGGGGGTATTCTGGTTTCAATGACCTGATTTTGGAAAAAAGGAATTCTACTTTCTGTGGCTTTTGCCTTGGGGTAGAATGAAGGGTGAGCAATGGGGGGCGGGGTGGGGGAGGTCAGAAGAAACTTTCATTCTGAGGCTATTTCTGAGGCCTTCCCTTTGGGGTATCATTTTCTGAGCCTTGACACGAGGAAAAATAAAGCAAATAATGGAAGACTTCAAACTACAATTTTATTTATGAAAAGCTGGTCATGGGCACAAATTATATGTAAGGATATAAATGACCTATAAACACAAACCATAATATACACCTATGAATACCTTATATAACATTGAACTTTGGTGACAGAAATATACCTAATTGTAAATTAAACATGAAACCTACAAAAAAAAATATTCTGCTGATCATAAGGACACAAGGAGAACCTCAATAATTTAAATATATTTAATACAAAATATACTTTCTGATCACTAGGCAATAATAGTAGAACATAACAGGGGGAAAAAAAGTGAAAGTCCCTTATACCTACTAAATTTTAGTTTCTATTAATCAAATCCCAGATAAAAGAGAAAGAACAACTAAGATTGAAAATTTAAACACTGATTTTCACAATTTGTGAAAAAAATTAAAAAATGATAATCAGAGTTGGATACATTTATAAACAGAAATACTTATAAAGAAAAGAAATATTAAGCCAAAATGTCTTTACACAGGAATTTTATTAAACTTTAAACCCAGATAATGACAATATTTTATTAATTGTTCCATAGTGCATAATAAAGAAAAGAAAAATAAAAAATACTTGCAAAAATTGTATTGATTATAACAGCAAATATGACAAAAATAGCACAAGACAGAAAACTAAAATTTAAATCTTACTAATATCAAAGAAAAAGTTCTATTAAATATTTTTTTAATTTTTTAATTTGTTTTAATTAGTTTTACATGATAGTAAAATGCCTTATGCACTTTGATATATCATACATAGATGGGATATAATTTCTCATTTTTATGAGTGTCTATGTTGTAGAATCACATTGGTCATGCAGTCTCATATATACATACAGTAATAATGTCTCTGTTTCCTTCTACTATCTTTCCTATCCCCACATCCTCCCCCCTCCCCTTCCTTCACTTTGTCTACCTAATCTAAGGTAACTCTATTCTTCTCCAGTGCCCCTGCCCCCTATTGGGAATTAGCATTTGCATATTAGAGAAAACATTTGGCCTTAAATATTAACACAGAATCCAATTAATAAAATAATATATATAATCAGGTGTCATGGTTTAGGTCTTCAATGTTCCCCCAAAAGCTCATGTATTGAAGTCTTGATGCTCACTGGTGCTACCTTTAGGAAGTGGCACAGAGTACAAAGACATGAGATCATTGAGGGTGTGCCCTTGAAAAAGATAATAAGAGCCTAGACCCTTCCTCTCTCTCTTTCACTTTCAGGCCAACCTGATATGAGCAACTGTGCTCCACACTGTGCTCCTAACCTTGATATTGCTTCATTTCAGCCCCAAAGCAATGAAGCTAAACTATCATGTACTGAAATTTCTGAAATTGTGAGCCAAAATCCTTTTCTCCTGTAAGTTCAATTTTCTCAAGTATTTTGTCACAGTGACAGAGAGCTGACTAACATATCACGTACCAAGTACAAATTAATTTAGGAATAAAAGAATAATTTGATAATAGAAAATCACTAATCATTACTGTATTTCTCAAAACACTTTCCCTTGATGTTAAAATGTTTTGACAAAATGTCAGTGTCTGATAAAATAGTAAAAATAGAATATTATATTTTGTACTTCCTTAACATGATTACATAAATAGGTGGAGATATATAAATATATATACATATAAATACATATATGTATATATCTATATATATGAAAGATGAATGTGTGTGAGATATGAGAGAAATATATATAAGTCTATTATCTATTTACCAATATCTAAACTTCATGTCTTGCTGAATGGGAAAATGTGTGTGAGATATGAGAGAAATGTATATAAGTCTATTATCTATTTACCAATATCTAAAGTTCATGTCTTGCTGAATGGGAAAATAATAATTGTTAAATCAAGAGCAAGATATGGATTCCATAATTATCATCACTATCTAACATTTAATTATAGGTGAGGACCAATGCAATCATAAAACTGAAAACTATTAAGAATCCTTGGAATTGGGAGGGAAAAAAACACTTAAATTTTCTCTATTCACAAATGATTATAGTATATCAAACAACATTCCAGAGAATGATGAAAAGAATAATTTATACAATAAAATATTATTCATCAAGAATTAAAACTAATATGAAACATATTTTTAGTATATATTAACATATAAATTATATGCATATAGAAATAAAATAATCAATTGAACATACAAAGAAAGAGAAAACCTGTTTACTATAGTAACAAAAAAATAAAATATTTAGGAGTAAACCCAATAAGAAATGTGGAAAAAAAGAGAAAACTTTTAAAACATTCCTGAAAGACAGAAGTAGACTAGAACAAATGAACATCCCTTGTCATTAAAAAGGATTGTTCACATATTTATTTTTCTAAAGGAATATAAATTTAATATGATACCAAAAAAGTATCTACTGATATTTTTCTAAAGCTAAACAGTTCTACTGTAAAGTTCATATGGTGGAAAATGCAATAAAAGCTAGTAAACATAAAACTTAACAAACAAGAATGCAAGTATTTCTGTCTTTTTAGTAGACAAACTAAAATTTAAATGACCAACACTAAAGGTTAAGCATTTGAAACTTGCATACATTAGTTAAAGGAGTTTGGTATTGGACTAATAGTTCACATCCCTATTTGCTTTAAATATTTTTTCTTTATAACTTTTTTATTTGTTCTAATTAGTTTTACATGACAGTAGAATGTATTTAGGCACTTTGATATATCATATATAAATAGGGTATAATTTCTCATTTTTCTGATCATACACGGTGTAGAATCACATTGGTCAGGCAGTCATATATGTACATAAGGTAATAATGTCTACTTCATTCTACTATCCTTCCTATCTGTAAACCCCTTTCTCTCCCTTCACTCCCCTCTATCTAATCCAAAGTAACTCTACTCTTCCCTAGCACCTTCATCCCTTATTGTGAATTAGCATCCACATGTCAGAGAAAACATTTGGCTTTTGGTTTTGGGGATTGGCTTAATTTGCTTAGCATGATAGTTTCCAACTCCATCCATTCACCAGCAAACACCATATTTTCATTCTTCTTTAAAGGTAAGTAATATCCTATGATTTTTATTTTTAAAACTTTTATTTGTTATTTTTAGTTATACATGACAGTAGAATATATTTTGACATATCATACATACACGGACTATAACTTCTCATTCTTGTGGTTGTACATGATGTGAAGTTATACTGGTCATGTATTCATATATATACATAGTAAGTTATGTCTGATTCAGTCTATTGTCCTTCCTATTCACATCCACCCTCCCTTCCTTTCATCCCCTTCTCCCTCCACTTACATTGTGAGTCACCATCAGCCTATTAGAGAGAATATTCATCCTTTGGTTTGAGGGGATTGGCTTATTTCACATAGCATGATAGTCTTCAGTTCCATCCACTTACTGGCAAATGCCATAATTTAATCCTTCTTTAAGGCTGGGTAATATTCCATTGTGTATATGTACTACATTTTATTTATTCATCCACTTGTTGAAGAGCACCTTGGTAGGTTCCATAGCTTAGCTACTGTGAATTGAGCTGCTATAAACATTGATGTGGCTGTATCACATACCTGTTTTAACAATTTTGCTCCTAGGTGTTTTGCCAAAAGAATTGAAAAGTTATGTCCTCAAAATAATAAGTTAAATGTATTTACATTATGCTTAATGTATAATTGCCCAAACTTGAAACAGTCTAAGTGCCCATCAGTAAGAGATAATTACAGTATATTTATAAAATAGAACATTACTGTGCTATTAAAGAAATCAATTACTCATACACAATATAAATGACTCTCAGAATATATTGATGAGTGAAAGAAATCTTACATAAAATTATACTTAGTGTATAACTGCATATCTGTGAAGACCTAGAACAAGCAAAATTAATTTAGGGTGGAAAAAAATAGCTTTGAGGCAATAGTATGAATGGGGATTTACTGAAAATACAATGAAAGAACTTGCCTGGGTTGAGAGGTGTATAGATCTAATATTTAGAATGTGTGAATTCCATTCTATACAAATTTACTTAAAAGGATAAAGTAGAACCCCAACAATTATCTAACTCTTTTTGAGAATATAGGTGATGAAAAATTAGGGAGGATGACACTGATAGCTGCAGTTCACTTAGAAATACATTAAAAAAAATAAGATGGCCCAATAGAGGGATGGCTAATTGGATAATTGTGTACCAAGTAAGTTTAGAAGGAAATTAATAATAAACTATGGGTCATAGTATATTCGTGTTCACTGTAAAATTCTCTGAATTTTTTTGAACATTTGAAAGTTTTCATGATAAAATGTTGGGGGCAGGAAAGAAGAGCAAATGCAGGAATGAAAACATATTATTACACTTCTAAAATTAAAAAGAAATGTGATTGCAAGAATTCATAGGCCAATGGAACAGAACAGAATGCCTAGAAATGAACTCAATTACAGATGAAAATTTTGTAGACAATAAAAGTGACCTCTCAGTCACTGAGAAATGATTGATGTCATATGTATAGTGATATTTATTTTAAGGAATTGGCTCAAGCAATTGTGGAAGCTTGGCAAATCCAATCTAAAGATGTATGCCTTCAGGGTGGAGACTCAGCAAGGAACTGTGGTTGAGTCAAAGGCATCCTGCTGGCAGAGTTGATCTTCGTGCCCTTAAGGCCTTGGATGAGGCCTCCTTTGACTATGGAGGGCAATCTACTTTACTCAAAGTCCACTGATTTAAATATTAATCTCATTCAAAAATATATCACAGAAACAATCAGAATAAAGTTTGACCTAGTATCTAGGCAACCATGGCCCAGTCAAATTTACACATGAAAGTAACCATCATAATATATATAGCAAAGACTTGAAAGAACATAAATATTTGAAGAATGCATAATTAGATTCCATCATACTCAAAATCTAGATGTAATGAAAGCAAAATATCAATAATTTTGGCTAAAATATTTTCATGGTAAAAATGATGTTATATGCATATTAGAAAGGCAAATGAATAAAGAACATTTGCAATACATATAGCTAAGTCATAATCTGATATATAAAATTTCCTAAAAATTAAACAGAAAAAAAAAACCTGTCCCAAAAAAATGGGTGACATTCCATGCCTTCTAATACAATGCTCTGAGAAGGTCAGGCATCACATATTTCATATTATTTCCAAAATGTAGAATATGAACTTACTTATGAGGAAACAAACCCAAATGGTACAATAGCATACAAAACAATTGGGATGAACTATTTTTTGAAATGTCAATGTCACAATAAGTTTTTGTTTTGTTTTGTTTTGTTTTTCAGAAAGGAAGTGAGGAGTCTTACTGACTCAAGAAGACTAAAGGGACAAATAAATGCAGTGTTTGATCCTTGATAGATTTCCAGTGGGAAAAAACAACTATTGAAGACTATTAAGGTTTGGATGTGAGGTGTCCCCCAAAAGCTCACATGTGAGACAATGCTAGGAGGTTCAGAGGAGAAATGATTGGGTTGTGAGAGCCTTAACCCAATCAGAGAGTTAATCTCCTGATAGAGATTAACTGAGTGGTAACTGAAGTGATAGGGTGTAGCTGCAGGAGGTGGGGCATTGGAGGCGTGTCTTTGGGGTATATATTTGTATCTGGTGATTAGAGTCTCTCTGCTTTCTGGTCACCATGTGAACTGCTTCCCTCAGCCACACTGGTCCACCATGTTGTTCTGCCTCACCTTGAGCCCAAGGAATGGAGCTGGCTGTCCATGAACTGAGATCTCTAAACCCATGAGCCTCCAAAGGAACTTTTCCTCCCCTAAAATTATTCTGCTCAGATCTTTTAGTCACAGCAGCAAAAAATCTGACTAACATAAAGACATTATTGGGACAACTGAGAAAATTAGAATATGGATTGTGTATTAGCTGATTGTGTCAGTGTCACATGCCTTGAGAATGACAATATGATTGTGATTAACGGGAGAATGCCCTTATTCTTAAAAAAAATAAATGCATATGTGTTTCTGGGTAATGCCTCACAATGCCTGAAACTTCTGAACCTTTAGTCATTCTCATGTGTGTATATACAGAGAAAAAGCAAATATAACAGTGAACCTAAGTGAAGATGATATAGGAGTTTCTTGTACTTTTCCTGAATGTTTTCACAGGCCACCCTGAAGCTACATTTACCTTCAAAGTAGCTTCAAGTTGGGTGAAGGGAGCAAACCTTTTGTTCAGCCACCCTCACTGATGGCTCATCTGATGTGGGCTGCTGCTAGGAAAAGCATGTCCCTGGGCAGCACCACAATACAATTGAGAAAATCCTGGAAGGGGCTGCAAACTGAAATCTCATCTGTGGCACTTCCAGCATCAGGACCACAAATGCTCCCTACAGGGACTTTGGCAGCACATCACAGTGTCCACTACAGAGTACTTCAAGATACATAAATTTCAGAAGTTATTACCAGAGGGGACATTATTTTGTTGGCCAGAAAGAAACAAACAGGAGGGCAAGTCCTGTGAACCAATGTGGCTCTTGATAACACAGCGGCATTCTGTCCTAGTATTGTTATTGCTGCAGAGGATTTATTTTTGCAATTTTTTTAAACCAACTCATGTCCAGGTGACTCTACAGAAAACAGTTCTTTTCACCCTGAAATTATGTGCCTGATTTAGCTGAAAGAAATATGGTAATACATGATCTTAACTGAAACACAGTACAGCAATTTTCCTCTGAGAAGGTCAGGGTTAACCTTCAGTGCCCTTATTCATACAAGCAAACGTCTTTAACTTGAATCAGCATATTTTCATTAAGTTCACATAACCCTTCAAGGTGCAAAAAGGGCTTTCAGCTGCAAGAAGGCAACCACTAATTAGAAATAAAATTGCAAGAAAGGCACAGATAAACTGCAAGAATAGCACAGACATTGCAGGCAAGGCATTGTAAAGGATCTAGAAAGTACTTAGAAGTGCAAAATAAAACCAAAGCTGGGCTCTTTGACATGAGAGATTTCAAAGATGCAATGGGCCTTTTTGTCTTAATTCTAATATTTATAGCTACACACACACACACACACAAACTTAAAGGGCATTACCCCGGAAGCTCATTTGGAATAGAGTCTATAAATTTCAGTTTATGTAGGACAGTCAGAAATGCAAATGTTTTATCTATTTGTTTCCATACCATCAGCTATCATTTCATTCTCAATATTCCCAGTTTAGCATTTAGAATGCAGCTATCAGCCATACCTGTAACCTGAAATTAATTAATTTATCATTATGCATATTTGGAAGTCAGAGATTATTGGAGACATAAAAGAAAATGAAAAATTATGGCAGGTGCACAAAGATTCAATGACAGTCCATGTGCCCGGTTTTTATTTTTATTTAGAAATACAACACAGTGCGTGACCCATAATAGGTATGTAATATGTATTCACCAATCAAATTTTAATAAATCCCAACAGAGGAAAACCCTACTTTTAGAAAATAAAAATAACAGTATTGATTTAAGTGTTGCATATATTCTGAACAATTCAAATGGGTTGGATCTCATAAAAATGGTTTATACAATGATTTCTCCTTAGTTCCATCAAAAACTTTTTTCTAGGTTGTGGGAAAATATTGCACATCTTGGCAAAATGTAAGTTCTAAAACTCAATAAACACATTGTCTACTTTACACCTTGGCACACTGAGGCTGTATGCTATTTTCTCAACACTGTATCCATTTAAAAGATAGACAATTTTTTCAATATTATTTTCCCCTGAAAATCTAGTGAGGCAGTGGGGGGATGTTTTCTGACTATTTTTCAGTCTTATTTCAAATGTACATAAGCTCATACTTGGGAGTTGTCAATTTGAATCTATTTCCCTTAGATTCAAGTTTACCTCAAAGTGACCCTTTATATAAATTAAATAAATGGGTCCACATAAGGATAGAAAGAGGAAGAACTCAATAGATTGGAAAACTCTTGGACATGCATATCGGAAAAGTTGTAAAAGCATTTGAAAAGGCGGTACTTGTGAGACAGGTACAGTTTGAATCATGCTTCATAGAATTAGTAAGGTTGACAAATCAACACTAGGGCAATTTGAGTTATTACTATTTACTTTTAAAATTCATTTGGGAGTACTGGCCAGGAGGCCAGGCCAGTGACAGCGATGGTGGCGGAGTTGGTGCTCCAAGTTGTAGAGAAGCTGCAGGCATGCCTGGCTGCAAACCCAAACCCTAAAAAGCTGATTGAAATGTTTAAAGAAACTCTCCACCTTGTCTATTACAGGAGACCTTCTTATGGAGACTGGGGTCAGGAAAACAATAAATAGCTTTTGAAAACATGAGCAAGTTGGAAGCTTTTCCAGGGACCTAGTGGCCCAGTGGAAGGAACTGGGGCTGATTAACAGGACTTAAGCAATTTCTGAAAGTGCCCTCAGGATGCTCTTCAGCGAGAGAAGGAGATGGAAGGAGACTACCAAAAAAAAAAAAAAAAAAAAAAAAACTGGAAGGCTTCGGGCAGCTGATCCTACAGTCCTGGCCATAGACAGAAGAAACAGAAAACTCTCAGAGTTTGAATGACTTCACAAAATGTCTCAGTCATGACAGGAGAGATGAAAGGAAGAGGTATCACAGGATATCACCTACCTACTCTTCAGACCCTGAATCTTCTGACTATGGCTACCATCTGGTCCCCTCCATCTTGCACTAGTCCTCATTGGATACACACAGACAATTACAGTCACCAGAGGAGGACCATGAGTCCATTATTCCACACCAGAAGCCTGGAAAAGGCCACAATAATGCCTTTCAGGATAGACTGGGAGTTAGTCAAGAACAACACCTGGGGGAACCCCAGGGAAAAGGGATCTTGAACCAAAACAAAGAACACAGATCTTGCCACAAGGAAAAATACCCCATAGATGCCAAGAGTGATGTCATGGCCTCTGCTTTGGGCAGAGAGAAGCCCACGCAAGGACCTCTCAAAAGAGGAAACCCAAAGGCTACTCCTAGGGGGGTCGTGTCAAGGAGAAACCACCTTCTAATGGTGGAGTTTTCCTCCTCCTCAGAGGCTGCATCAGACAACCACCTTAAGAAGCCAAAGCAAAGGACTTTGCACAAACCAAAGTGTGGACAGCACAGACACAGGCAAAGGAGCCACGGACCTGTTGCCCAAAACAAAAAAGAAGGTTTCTAACAACCTAAAGCCTCAAGAAAAGGAAAGGCAAGATTTCTAATTTGGATAGAAAGTCACTGGGTTCACTCCCTGAGGTAGAGGAGTCAGTTGTGGAAGATGAATTCGAGCAGCTCAGCAAGTCTTTTGACTCATACCTCCTCCATGACCAAATGGAGACAAAGGACTTTTCAAAAGTGATTCTAAAAGCACTAGTCAAAACTTGGACTCAGTTCAGAAATTACCCATGGTGCATGAGAGCAGGTCAGAGAAGCTGCCGCTGGCTGGAGCTGACTTAGTCAGGCTGAGAAAGGTCCCCACCAATGCACTGCCATTATTGCCAGGTCTCACCTTACCCACCATGCAGGCCAATTACTGTCCACTTCCTTCCTGTGAATTGATGCCCTCCTTCCAGCCAAAGTGAAAAGCATTCTCTTCATCCCTGGGAAGAAGAAGGAACTGGATTCACTGGACACAGAATGAATTCCAAAATGCAGGTGTATTCCCGTTCCAAGTGTGCCTATCTCCCCGAAAATGATGACTTTGTACAAGCAATACATCTAAGAGGCATACACCTGATCAGCTATATTGCATAGAGGAATACATTCACGTATTAAATGAAGGCACAGATCCACTATGGAAAGCTCATTTTGTCACCAGGTCTTTAAAGAAGAAAGACTGGAAGAGTATGAATCCTGGTGGGATAAGTACCTGCAGCTTCAGGATGCGTGAGAGCAGTGGCTATGAATGCTGACAAATGCACATGTCAGTAAGCCCAAAGACTGGAAAGCAAAGATGGCCTTTGTCAACTCTGTGGCCAAGCCACCTCGTGATGTCCGACAGAAGCAGGAGAAGTTTGGAAAAGGAGAAGCAGCTGTCCCTGAGAAAGTCAAGATTAACTCAGTCCCATATACCACAGGAAGCAGCCATGTTCCTGCCAGCAGCAGCAGCTTTAACCCCAGCTTTGAGGAGCTGGCCTACAATAGCCCCAGCACCAGCAGTGCCCACTTGGCACAGGTGGTCAGCAGCACTGTCTCCTATGTTCTTAGGAAACCAGCTGTGAAGAATATTGCACCAATGATGGCCAAGTCAATTAAAGCTTTCAAGAACCAGATTTTCTCAAAGATAAACCAAGCACTTTTTTGAAGATGGAATTTGGGGGGGCAAGAAAACAGGAATGACAGGGCTGGGGAGTAGGACTTCCAGAGGAACCCAGAAGCTTGCTTTGTGGAGCCTCTCGGCCTCCGAATCCTGCATGGTCACAGGTGCTGCTCTGCACACCTCCCTGTGCCCACAGCCCCAAACTCTACATGGAACATACTTCAGGATTCTGAAGATGCTGTGAAGCCTCAATCACAGTGAGGATTTTAAGGTCAATTATACTTTCGTTGTTAATTATCATCTTTGTAAAGTACAAAGACATAGTTTCAATGAATAAATGTTGCCCCCAGATTGTATTTATATTACCCCCCAGGGATTTTTGGTTTTGTCCTCTACCACACTTAGCTTTTCGTTTTCCAAGTCCCTTATTAGAGTTAGATGAAGGCATTCCCTGTCCCAGGTCAGCTCTCCTGAGTGCTCTCTGGTCTAGAGGGAGAGGGGCATCCCCAGAGCCTGTATGTGCTCACTGCACTGAGGGCCAGAAGTGAGGGCCAGGCCTGTCTGTCCCCAAGGGAGCCTCCCTGTGGGGACAGCGGCGTTCAGGGGCTCTGCTCACCAAGACCCTCCATGGTGTTGCCCAGAGTCCTGTGCAGGGGATCATCTCTTTCTTACCCACTCAGTAATATTTATTAAGGGAGCCTGTTTGTAAAGTCTGAGAGTCCTCACCCTGTCCTCTTACAAATCCTTTTTGTCGTTTTTGCTCTTTTTTGAGGCTGGAAGACACAGAACCTTGAGTGAAATTTGCACAGACTCTCAGCAGTTTAATATTTCCAGTTTCTGATTCAAATTTTAGGTGGTTCCTTTTCTTCTCCCCTACCTTTCCCTTTCTTCATAAGCATGAGGATGAAACAGAGGCTTGGCAGGGCTCTTTATAACCCTGAATACAACTTCGGAATTTTAAAAGCCGTCATTTTAATCGCCTGTTCCCTGTGAATTGCTACTAGAACAAATATTTTTAAAGTTGTAATGCTCTAATGGAAAAAATTAAAATAAAATAAATAAAATTCATTTGGTACTGTTTTGATGTGACAAAAAAGAGGAATTGTTTGAACTTGAGTACAAAAAGCTTGTTATCCATCAATTAAATCTGCCCCGCCCACACACAGACACTTAAAATGAGGTAGTTGTTCCATTGCCCTTGATTTTATTTTGAATGAACTGTACTATTTTTTTTTTTTGGCAGTTTCTGTTTTTTCTCCTTCCTGAGATATTCATTTTGAATCTCTGTGTCAGGAAACACATGTGTTATCTCTAAATGAGAAGTGCATGCAAGAAACTCTGCCAATGTTGAATTTCAATGAACTTGGTGGTTCTGATGTCATGAAACTCTGTCAAATCTTAGCAGAAATTATAGACAGATTTCTTAAGGAAGCTTTTAAACCAACAGTCTTTTCTGTCAGCATTTAATAACAACCTAACATCTATGTTGTATCAAGGTACTGAAGCATAGTAGTGAGCCCCTGAGGAAAAATCATAATGTTCTCAGGTCAGTTTAATAACAATATGCACTTCTAATTTCAAGCATTTTTAAATTTTCTAATTGTGTTTTTCAGATCTACTACCTGACAAATGTAAAAAATAATGGGCAATGAAAACATTCATTTATTTGATGCTTGGGAATGTTTCTGATTAAAGTGATTGCATGTTTACCCAAAAGTTCTCTCTTTACATTTTGACAAAGGAAAACTAATATGAAAATTTTTATAGGTGTTTCTTGTTCTAAATGTTGTAAGTGGAGGCATAATAAATACTATTTAACAGATCAACCAAAGGATTAAATACAAAATTTTAAAGTTCCTTTTCATTTTATCCATTAACACCATTACATTTCCATAAATACCAATATTTAATATAGACAACATACAACAGTGTTGATTACCTTAAGTCAGTCAAATTTTTTAAAGCAGAGTTGCAGAATTCTGTTGAGATCAACATTTGAATGTCAGTGAATGCCTTGGAATTCTTACCACAGTTTATAGGGTTCAAAGTGCGGTTACTTTTCAGTTAACTGCAACCACCTCACATCTGCTTTCCTCCTGCTTCAGCTATTTTTTTTTTTTTTTTGAATATTCAACACTGGAGAGGCAGAGCCATGAATAGAAATGTGTAAGTGATTCAAAAAGATTCCTAGGACTATCTTTGCTTTTAACCTGTTGGGTCCAGTGACAAATCATTCCATAGCTGCTGATCTCAGCTCAGGCCAATACTTTCAGCATTTGGAGGCAGGAGGTAGGCTATAGAAATCAGCTTTTCAACAAGCCTTCATGCAGATGATAGAATTAAAAAGTCAAGTTACGATGGTGTGCCCCATAAGTAGCTGCTGGAAAAGTGCTGGGCCATCTCATTGTTATACTTCAGGGGAGAACTTGTAAAAGAATTTTCAGTTCCATTCATAAAGTAGATAGGCTGGTAAGAAATATCCAAACGGAAGGAAATTGTTATCTCAAAGAGACATCTGCACTGTCACATTCATTGAAGTATTATTCACAATGGCCAAAATATGGAAACAACCTAAGTACCAGTCAAGGGATGAATGCATAAAGAAAATGAATCTTATTCAGCCATTCAGAAAAGGAAATTCTGCCATTTGTGACACGGACAAACTTGGAGGGCATTACACTACGTGAAATAAGCTAGGCACCAAATGACCATATCACATGATCTCACTTATATGTGGAATCTAAAAAAAAGTCATACTTACTGGGAATAAAATAGGGGTTGGGGTTGTGGCTCAGTGGTAGAACGCTTGCCTAGCACATACCAGGCCCTGGGTTCGATCCTCAGCACCACATAAAAATGAATAAATAAAATAAAAATATTTGTCCAACTCCAATTAAAAGATAAATATTAAAAAGAGAAAGAAAGAAAGAAAACTGGAAGTGAAATAGGGATTCCCAAAAGAGCAAAGGGGAAATGATGGTCAAAGGATATAGAATTTTACTTAAAAGATGAATAACCTCTGAAAATTCAATGTAAGCATGATAACTGTAGTTAATAATAATTCTCTGTGAAGTTGAAATTTTCTAGGACAATAGATCCTAAGTATTCTCATTACAAAAGAAAAAAAAATGGAAAGAAGAAAAGGTAACTATGTGAGATGCCCTGATGAGTACCTTAATTGATTGTAATCATTTTATAATGTGTATAAATACCAAATCATTACACTGTAGGCCTTTAATACATATAGTATTCATTTGCCAATCATATCTCAATGAAGCTTGGGCAGAGGTCAAAGTAGAAATGCTATAAATTCTGGAAGGAATGGGCCTGTGTAAATATCTGTTCCCTTCTGTTTTCTGTATTCACAGCACTAGCAAAATGCCTGAATCAGTAAATACATGGCAAAAGAATGAACGTGCCCACAGCTCAAGAACCATTGCTACCCAGATGTTTGGTCTTTCCCTTCTTCTGGTAGTCTCACCAATTTCCTGAAGCTAACCATAGTAAATATCCTCAGGGGAACATACCTGTGTGTGCATGTACAAATGTATGTGCACTTGTGACTAATAAAAATGGATATAGCTATTAAAGTTATGCAATTGAAATTAAAAGCACAGAATAATGTAATGTTTAGAAAGCCAAATTTTCCCAGATTTGAGTGCATTAATGGAGTTATTCAAAATTTTAAAACTCCATTACTAGTTATTAGGGATTTAGGGCTTTAATCTTAGACTAATTGAAATGCTTGGAAAATTAATTCAGTCAAAATAATAATTAGATTTTAAAAGACCTTAAGCTGAAAATGAAATCATAGATTGAAATTTAAATTGGAATAAAAGTATTTAAGAACAACAGACACAAATAATTAAAGTACAATTTATTTGGTAAACTCACAGTACAAATAAATTTTTTATTTATTTGGGCCAATGACCCAAATTCACAATTAGAATAATATTTTAGTTATATTTCATATGTCCACCAATAAAAAGGAATTGCCTTCCTTTACTCTTATTTAAAGTGGCAGCTTATCTTATCTATTTGTAGTTTTTCCTCTCTTCTCATTTTGCATTTATCTAGGCAATTTTACTTTCACACCTCTGTCATGAACTTTTCCATGTTGTAAATAACTTCAGACTGATCTCATCTGCCATCCTTTTTCTGAGATTCAGGCTTATCTAACCAGGCATCTCCATTTGGATGTTCTGCAGACCATAAACTCACTATGTCAAAGCTGATCATATCCTTTACTGCTTAATCCTTAAATCCTAGTATTTTCCTTTATTTCTTATCTCATTACTTCCTTAGTTAGTCCAAATAGTACAAAATCAACATCAACTTTCTCTTCCTTACTCTTCATACACAGTCAATTCCTATCAATTCTGCCTCCCAATGTTCTCCCTAGTCTATTCTCTTCTCATTCAGGCCATGGTTGTCTCTGGCCTGGCTGACTACCACCCCCTTTGTCAGTCACTTTGCGTCTGATCTTGCCTCTGCCACTAACCACACCTCCATCAAGTCCTTCAATCTACCCACAAGAATGTATCCTACAACAGAGCAAATCCAGTCTCTATGACCCATGGAACAGAGTCTTTCAATGGTTCACCGATGCACTAAGATTTAGCATCAGATACATAGTCCAACAACCAAGCATGTCATGATCTTTTTCCATTGCTTTACTCACTGACTAAACTTATGTGATTATGAACTGCTGAAGTAAGTCCATTGTCCTCTGAATTGCATCCCCTCAAAATCTATATATTAAAGCCTGGATCCCCAGCATTCCTGTATTTTGAGATAAGCCTTTTAAGGATGTAATTTGAGTTAAATAAGGTTGTAAGTGTGAGGCCTTGTTCCAATAGGTTTAATGTCCTTATAAGAAGAGTATGAGACACCAAGAGTGCATGCACACAGAAGAGGGGCCTGGTAAAGGATAGTACCATTGGCAAGACAGGAATGGATGCTTACCAGAAACCATCCCTGACAGCAGCTTTATCTAGGGCTTCTGACCTCTGCAATTATGAGAAAATAAATTTCTTTTGTTTGACCTATCCAATCTGTGATAATCTGTCATGGCAGCCCTAGCAGACTGCTTTACCTTCCTTCTATTCTGAGACTGGAGATACCCTCCTCTCCTCTTTTTGCACCCTCTTCCTACTCCGCCATTGGATGAACTAAGTCCTGCCATATCTGATTCTTCAACTAAACTATTATTTCAATTAACAATCTCAACTCCAAGCAGCAGTGCCTTAGTTGTTCCTCATACATAACAGACACTATGGCCCCTTATTACTGTATTTCAGTGGTTTAGATTTAAAATTCCATGTAACTAAAAATTATCAGGGACAAGAAATGTATCTTATACATTCTTTATTCCCAGAGACTAGGATAGGCCATCAAGTTATATTTGTTGAACAAATGGATGAACAATATCTGGTACATAGTAGATATTCAAAAACTGATCATTGAAAGATAGACAAGTTAGGAAAAAAAGCTTCAAGTGACATTGAGGGGAAATTCAACTGACTATAAGTAAAGAGTAACTGCAAATATTTAGCAAAAGAGCAAGTAAGGAGAAAATGAAGCACTCGATTTGATGTTCAAAAATAATGGTAGCACAGAATACATAGGCAATAACAACAACAACAACAAACACATTGCAAAGTACAGATCAGATAGTGTATTTAGAATATATTTAGATATAAATAAATTTTCTACATAAAATAGCCTTGTGCATTCATGTACAAGGGGACAAATTTCATCTCCTTGGCTTCCCTTTCCTCCATATACTATACCTTTAGGAAAAATGGTTATAAAATAAACCTTTTAAGATTTCATGAGATATTTCATGTTTTGTCCCTCTAATGGTTCTATTAAGTCTCTTCAAAGGGGCACTTTTCTACCAGAGCAAACTTGAAAGAACAGAACATTTATTCCAAAAGCAATTTCCTTCCCCAGTTATTTTCTGTATTCCCTTGGCAGTGTTTTTCAACAGTTTTACTTGAATAAGAGCTTATTTGGTCCCAAACCAGTTTCTCCTGCTGCTTGAACCTGCAGTCAAGTCTCAGACCTTTTTGTGTGACCCCCCAATCTGCTACCATGGAAATGATTACAATCACACAAATACAGTACACATTTTACTGCAAGATGAGTCCAGATATTTATAAAGAAAAAATTAAAGCAAACTCTTACAAAATGCATTTATTTTGTCTCTTTCTTTCCATCCACTGAAAGAAACTGAATGGTTTTCCAAATGGAATGCTTACGTCTATGGAAAAATGTTAAAAAAAATAAAAATAAAAAGGTAATGGTGTTGCTGACAGGGATGACAATTACTTATAATTATATCTTCTTGTAAATTTGTAACAGAATATGGTTTACAATAATGCCAAGAAGAAACAGGGATTTGGGGCTGGGGTTGTGACTCAGTGGTAGAGCTGTCGCCTAGCATGTACGAGGCCCTGGGTTTGATCCTCAGCACCCCATAAAAAAATAAATAAATAAAATAAAGGTATTGTGTCCAACCACAACTAAAAAATAAAATATTCAAAAAAGGAGAAAGAAACAGAGATTAGTTATAATTTCCCCATTTAAAAGATGAGAAAACAGATCTTGAGAACTTTTTTTTAAACTTAAAATTGTAGTTTTTCAACCTGAAGAGTTATAGGGTGCCAGTTCCTTTATTCTGCGAATGAGGATTCTGATATATAGGCGACTTTCCCAAGATGAAATAACCAATAAGGATCAAGTTTCTCCAGATATGCTGCATACCCAGAGGAGGAGATACAAAAGCTGGATTCTTCAGATGCAGTAATTCCATTCAGATAATAAAGCCAGTCCCTTAAGAAAGGTATGCTTATTATTTTAGCTGTCTTTTTGTAAGAGTTCAAAGTAACCAAACCAAGCTGCACTTTTACCAGTAAAAGGAGCCTTTCTGGGAAGTTTGGATAATAATTAACCAAAACTTGTAGGGGATTGAGATCTGTGATGGACTTTTGAGGACTAATTTGGTGTCTCTTTTAGGTAGTAGTCTGACACAGTGCCTGTTGCTTTGCTGAGGTCCCTACAGGGGGACTGCTCATCTACAAGTGGAATTTTCAGTTTCTCCCAACTTTACCCTTGCTACTTCATTACCATTCCTACTAGAGGGTTAAAAAAAAAAAAAAAAAAAAAAAAAAGAGGCTTGTAGAAAAAGAAACTGAACTCCTCCCAAAGTGGCCCTGGATTCATGGTGTCAGAAGGCACTTATGAGATTAAATTCAGCAAGCATCCACCAATTTTTTTTATGTATTCATAAAGGTATTTTCAACAACAGCAGCAGCAGCCCAACAGAAACAATGTAATTTTGTAAATTGTATTGTTTTCCAAACAGGGAGCCATACACAGCTTATTTCTGTTTAAAATGAATTACAAATCTGTTCTTTTGCAGACCCTTAGTTTTCTCTCACCCAAACTTCACTGAATCCCAGAAGTCCCACCTGCCTCATCCCCCCACTCCCCCAACCCCACCACCCACCAGTCAGATGGAATTTTCCAACCAGGGCAACAAAAACAATGATGGTAGCCCTTCCTGGTGCCTCCCTAGAAATTTAGGTTCTTTCATGCAGTTTATAAATTGTTTCCCTTTCTACCCAATCTCTTTCTGCCAAAGTGGCTTGCATCTCATCAGATCAGGACTAATCTTGTTCTGTAAACATACACTTCAGATTCCATTCACAACATAGTCATGGAATCTGGGAAGGAAATGGGGGCTTTCCCACACTTGCAGCTCCATGGCCACACTGCCATCATCAAAGGACAACACGGGCGCTGTCACTGCAAGATTCCTGACCTTCTACAAGGGCTCCCCAGAGTCCAGCATCAGCCTTTGAATCTCCTTCCTAATTCACCCTTCCTGCTAGATCCCTGCCCCTTCCTTCAGCCCTTTCAAACAGTGTGTGAGTGTTTGCTTCTGAATGGTGTTTTACTCTGCAGTCCCCAGGTGTCTCAGCTAAAATTCCTGGGGCAGAGAACATTTATAGTTCAGCACATGTTTTCGTAGTCAATGGGAAAAAATTTTTCCTCTACTCCTAATGGACTTTCTTCAGTAATATGCTTCATGGCACCCCTGGTTATGTGGGAGACTGACGTTGCCAGAATATTTCTTTTTTACAGCTTTTGTTGCTTTGACAGCTTTGATTTTATGGCAACTTTAATCATGTGTGTCCTATTCCTTCACCTCTGGCATTTTGCAAATATTCCATCTCTCTCTATCGCTGCTACCATAACTGCCTTCGACAAATTGTGATTCATCAAACTGTTTCCCCCCGTGTCTTTCTACCACATCCACGGGGAAAAATCCCAAAGGGACCTGCATCCAGCAAACAAGGCAATGCTAAATGCTCTTGAGTGAAGAAATCTATTAATTAAAAAGGGGAGGAGAGACAGAAGAGGAAAGAAGAAAAATTACGGGTATAAGTTAATGTGGCCCCAAGACACCACTGGCAGTAACTTATGTGCTGACACTTTAAACAGGCTTTATGAGTCTGTTTACTCTATCCACAACTATTCATGAAAAAATATGCTATCAAGTACAACAACACAAAGTACATGTGTTATCTCAAAGATACAGTGAGTCAATAAATCATACCTGAGCTTTAACAATATCATATTTCCCTTTCTTGTATAATCATAGAATAATGGAAGTGGAAATGAAAAAGAGCTGGCGCTGGGAAAGACCAAATAGGTTATCCATTCAATCTTGCTCTGACAAAGGAGCAGTCTAGAGTAATACATCTTAGGTTTTGTCACCTGGAAATTAGTACTTTCGTGGTGTCACAGCTTTCAACCACCTTCTCAGCAGTTTATTTCTGAATAGCAGAGTTCTAGTTGTTTTCCCTTAAAGAACTAAAATTTGGCTTCACTAATTTGTCTACCCTCTTTCTCATTCTTTGGACCTTCTGTAAGAATGTCCTCTGCTGTGGACATTTATGGTGTTTTAACAAAAATTGAATTATTTCCTGGCTTTTATTAACTCATCTAGAATAACTCCAGTGTCCTCTGCCTTTCTTTGCAGAGGAGATACAGGCACCCCATCACATACAAACTGTTTTGTTCATACTGTTTCCTCCCAAGAGGGTGAGATTAGCACCATGGCCTGAAAACCTTTACAAAAGAAAATGCCCCTCTTCAGCCACCCTCCTCCCAGCACTTCCTAAACTCGGGAGAGATTTGCCCATGAACCCCAGCAGCTTGCTCTCCTCACCCCACAACCATTTCTGCCTATTGTACATCTATGCTTCGGATTAATCTGTCCCACTTTACACTTAAATCTCAGTAAGCTTTAAACTCTGTACATGTTCCAAGATAGTGTGATTCATTTTTATTATCATTCTTCTCTGGCAAATGCTGGCATTCTTTTCAAATTTCATTGAAGTGCTATTTATCACCTTATATAGATCATTAGAGATTTTTTTTTCATTGTAAGTGATATTAATGCTACAGTTTACTAACTACCTCTCCATATTGATCAATTCATTGACATTTTAAAACTTTGTTATGTTTAGCCTCTAAAAGCTAAGAGATTTTTCAAGTCAGATAGTTTACAGAAGTCATTACTGTTATCAGAACTATATAAATGTCTAAAATGTGTTAGAGTTTGAGACATTGATACAGAACAATGGATAGTTTAGTCACTTTTTACCTCCATATTTGGCGTAAGGTAGATGTTCGATAAATACACAACAGAATTAAATATGTATTATTACATAATACACCATTTGTCAGAGATGAATATTTTTAAGTGTTAATTTTACTATACAAAACAGTAAGGTTTAACATTGCAAGCATGAGATCAATGTCTAGAAAATATATTTTTCAATGTCCAGAGTTGGACATTGCTATATGGTTTATATGTATTAAGTCTAAACCTCACAAGATCCATGAAATTAAGAGTAGTTGACTAAGGTACAGAGAAGCAAATGCCTAATATCAGGGTTCTCCAGAGAAACAGTAGAAATAAGATACACATGTTCACATACACGTATGTGTGCACGTGCACACACACCCCCACACACACGCAATCTTAGTAATGCATGGTAATATAGTAATGATTATGGTAATAATTATAAAAATAATTATAATAATTACATCAGTAAATTACAAATGTCATATATCAAAATGACATTTATTATGGGAATTGGTTCAAGTAATTATCAAAGTCAAGAAGTCCACTTTCTGCCCTCTATAAGCTGGAGAACAGGAAAGCCAGTGTTGTGATTTGGTTTGAGTCTGGAAGCCTGAGAACCAAAAATGCCAATGTCTGAGGTCAAGAAAAGGGGATGCCTCAGCCTGAGAAGAAAGAGAATTTGCCCTTCCTCTGCATTTTTATTCTATCTGGGTCCTCAATGGATGATATGAAGCCAGCCCACCATGGTGAAAGTCAGCCTTCTTTTCTAGTTTACTGATTCAAATGCTAACCTGTTTCCAAAACACCTTCATCAACATACCCAGAAGGAATGTTTTACCAGCAATCTGAACAGTCTGAAACATAAAATTAGCCATCCCAGTAACTGAGACAGAACAAGAACCCAGGTGTATCTCAGAGCATCTGGCAGGTTGCACAGAATATGAATTTAAGAAAGGAAAAACACAGCCAGGATTCAGGTGTGTAGGGAGGGGTGTGTAGGGAGGAGAGAGAGAGAGAGAGAGAGAGAGAGAGAGAGAGAGAGAGAGAGAGAGAGAGAGAGAGTATGTGTGTGTGTGTGTGTGTGTGTGTGTGTGTGTACTGGGTTATATTTGTTAGTGCAGGTATGTATGATGATACAGAGGCATGAGAACATGCTAAACTCAAGACAGGCATACACAAAGACTGCAGCAATTACAACAAGAAAGGAGAAGCTTGGTCATAAGGACGTTGCTGTTTGTTTACTGCGAAGAAGAGTCTAGAGTTTATTCGTTAGGAGATGCTCATTGAGGAGCTTTAAGTTAAAAGAGAGATGCTGGGTTATTTCTGTCTTGTATCATCGAGAATTTATTTGAAGAACATGTTGAGAGATAAAGAAACTTCCAAGGATAGAAACTTGCAAGACTCCAGGTAGAGAAAGATTAGGCCCTGAACTGAAGTATGATCTGTGAGGGCATATGTAGCAAGTAAACTGACATCCTCATGAATTGAGGGGAGCTGAGGAAAAGGGAGGCTGACTCCCTGCCAAGTGAGATCATGGTGCTGCCCTCCATAGAGGTTCATTCGTAGAGTCTGGAAGCTGTTATAAAAGCTCACATGTGTGTAGGGGGAGAATGTTGAAGGCTAAGAGAATAAGGTGCCAGAAATTATTTGGAGATATTAAGTCGATTTGGTGATGTTTGATGACTACATCCAGTGTAGCAGAATATATTGACAATAGTGACACCATGGGATGAGATTGTTTAAGAAAAACTTAAAATTGTTTTTGGTGGAGAATTTCCTACAATACATATACTTTACCTTAGATATTATGGTTCAGTAGTTCTCATAGGAAGCTAATTAAAACAAATCAGTAAATACATAAAAACACTGCTTAGGCCTAACAAGACACATCTGTAGAAACAATGCTGCATGGATATAATCCCAAAGTCATTAGATTATTACTGTATTATCTATAGACTATAAGTTATGGGTCATAATCTGTTGTTTGGTCATGAAATCAATTTAGTGAATCATGGTCTTGTTTTAGAGACACAAAATAAAATATGAAATATCACAGCTAAGGGCTGGGGTTGAAGCTCAATGGTAGAGCACTTGGCTAGCATGTGTGAGGCACTGGGTTTAATCCTTAGCACCACATAAAAAGAAATAAATAAAATAAAGGTATTGTGTCCATCTACTAAAAAAATTAAAAAGCACAGCTAATTGCACATAGTATATATTATTTTCTTAATATTTCCATATTTGTTTTATATATATGTATTTGCCCAGATACAGGTATGTGTGTGTGTGTGTGTGTGTGTGTGTGTGTGTATGGTTGTATGGTGTGTGTGTGTGTGTGTGTTTGCCTGGGTCTGTGTATTGGTTTATAACATAAAATTTTTCTTCCACTTCTTTTAAAGCCATTTTTGTAGGTGACAAAAGAAATTAAGACAAAAGTGTTAGAATTTACTTTTAATGTCAAATTGGTCAAACCTTATGAAGAAAAGCCAAGCCAGATGTAAAAGACATGGTTCTATTTCTAGCCTCATTACCTATACATAGTTGCTTCCTATGCAATTCAGGATCTCTAACTGGCTGCATTTCTACAAAAAAAAAAAGGAATAAAAAGAATTTAAATGACCTCATCTACTGCAGTTTAATAATACCACTTATGACAAGTGCTTTAAAATCTGAGAGAAACACACACAAAAAACCCCCACAAAAATATCACATGGATTTATTTAACTCTTGGAAAACTATGTAAAGATTATTTGGAAAAATTCTTGTTTGACTCACAAATTTCACTGCACAGCTTCCTCTTCCTGTGAACTATCAACTTTTGAATTGTAGTTTATACTTTATAATGAAGTTTTACATATATAAAATTTTGGCTTCAAGGGCAAATTTCTAGAAAAGGCAGAGCAACTTGCTTTATGATATCTGTATTTTATAAATGACGAAGTCAGTCTCAAAGAGATTAAATGATTTATTCATGGCAGCCACAATGCAGTTCCCTTGAAATATTAACAGATATTTCTTATAAAATTATGATTATTTCAGTTTTTATTCAATAATCATATTAATCTATTTCTATGAAGCTAATGATATCATGACATTTTTCTTCCAACCATCATCCACAAAAACCAATATTGACACAAAGGCTAAATAATATTATTTTGATAAAAATGAAAAATGTGTTTGTCATGTTTTTGTTCACCTCATGTACAGGAGAATGATAGTTGCCTACCCATAATATTCACTTTCTTGCTTGCCAAAGGAACCTCATTTTATCACATATCTATGCCTTAATGAGTATTATTCTGTTTTTAGCTCAGAAATAATTCAAATCTATCAGAGTATCACATTCTTCTTTATCAAATATGATTGGATTAGAGATGGGTCTGAGATCCATTCTGGTCAATGAGATCTAAAATGTGGGTTTACTGAGTCAAAGGGGTGGGACTTAGAAAAAGAAGTGCAAAGAAGATAATCTGACTATGGAACAGTCATTCAGCAAGCATGAGGCAAACTGGCCTGAGGACCAAGACAATTTCTTGAAGTTTTAGCATTGAAAGATGGAAAGATGGGGGCTAGGGATGTGGCTCAAGCAGTAGCACGCTGGCCTGGCATGTGTGCGGCCTGGTTCGATCCTCAGCACCACATACAAAAACAAAGATGTTGTGTCTGCTGAAAACTAAAAAATAAATATTAAAAAATTCTCTCTCTCTCTCTCTCTCTCTCTCTCTCTCTCTCTCTTAAAAAAAAAAAGAAAGATGGAAAGAACTTTAAATCTCTTATGACATTGGAGTCATCCTATATTAAAACCACTTATATGTCAAATAACATAAATTTACTCTCGAGTACTCATTTTAAACAGTGTCTTGGTACTTGCAGCCAATCATATTTTACTAAGTAAAAATCTCTTATTACATTTGGATTGTAGGTAGAGCTTTTGATACTAAATATTTTGTCTCCATGTAACTGATTTTTGTTTTACAATTTCCTCCATAATTTAGAAATATTCTAATTTAGCCTATGTTTTTTTAATTTGGTTACTCTAAAATATTGTTTTTATGCCTATTATGTTTTTTCACTGAGTGACAATTTTTATTTTTTTTTATATATTTAGAAAATCCAATGATTTTAGAAGCCTTTTCAGATACACATTGGATAAATGACATCATACATATTTAAAAACATAGGTTAATGATGTTTCACAAGTATTTAATTTTGAAAATATTTAGAAATCTCATTTCAGTGTATTTTCACTTGTGAGGAACCATATATGAAACACAGTGCATATGTCAGAGAAGAGGACACTAACCTAGCCAAGGGACATGAGGGAAATGCAAATGACGTTGAGGTGGCATCTGACACCTTCTGACGCCCTATTCAAAATTATGTGTCTATGCATATTTTTCTGGTAGACCATCAGTAGCTTTATCAGAGCCTCCAAGGACTAAGAATTACGAGCATGATGAAAATAATGCTCTTCCTTTATCTTTCCTGAATCAGATCAACATAAGCAAACATTCTTCATTCAAATAAAGAATGATTTGAGCTCTAATTTGTCACTTCATATAGACATAGTTCATGGACATAGTTTATATACAAAGTTATACCTTTCAGTGAAGTCTAGAAAATACTAGAAGCATTAGACTTTTTTCATAGAGGAAAATATAAATTTAGCAATTGGATTTTTAGTTCTGTAGCATTTCATCCACAGCAACATAGAATAGCTTAATTTTCTTTCCAATACTCAATAAAGTCAGCATATGAAAAATATAGAAAAAATTTCTTGGAAAGGTATAGTAGTCATAAAATTGTCCTGCTAAACATAGGGAGACTAACCCTAACACATTTACAGTGTCTCAATTCTGGGTTCCTTTCTGAAAACATGACTTCATACTCGGCTCCAACTACCCCAGGCATAAATTATAAAGGAAGTGCTTTTCTCTCTGGGATTAAACCTTCATTATTTGTGTCTGTGAATGTATCATTCCCTCTTCTGCAGTGTGCAAACCCCTCTCCTTCACTTGTTGCCTGGCCTATTTCCCAAGTTTCCATCCTTGTCCCAGGAGAAGAATCTCCTAAGAAGAGGGTGTGCTCTCTCTTTGCTCTTATACAATCCTAGAAATTCTTCCAATAGATATTTATTTAGTGCTTACAAATGTTTATTCAATACCTCTAAGCACTGGGCCTACAACAGTGATCAAAACAACACCTCCCACTCTCATGGAGATAATAATATAATGGAAGTAGATAGACAATAAACAAATAAGCACATAATATATGGCAAAGGTAATAAAGGTTCTGAAGAAAAAGAAACCTGGGTAAGCAGACAGTGTAGAGAAGGAGGAAAATCTTCCATAGGAGCAAAGTCTTTGAGCACAACCAAGAATTGAGGGAGGGAGACAGGAGGCTGCCTAGGGAAAGCATTCTCCAGGAAAGAGCAGCAGCAAATGCACAGGGCAGAGCATACTTGGGATGTCTGAGAAAAGCAAAGAAACAGAGAGTGAGTGGTGGAAGGGTAAGAGAAGTGGGAGATGAGGTCAGAAAAGCAACCTGGTGCCCGCTCACTCTTTTAAGCTCTGGCAAGGATTTTTAAGCTTTTATTTCAGTATAATGAAAGCCCTGGAAAATTTTTAGCAAAGAGTAACTTGGCTTTGTTTCTATTTCTAAAAACTCACTGTACCTGCTTTAAGTAGTATATAGGTTTGTCAGTGAGGATGCAGGGAAGGTATTGATGAGGCCCTACAGTAGTCCAGTTGAAAATTGATGCTCGCTGCTTGTCCTAGGGTGACTGCAGATCCAAGGAAGAGAAAACAATGAACACTAAATGTTTTGAGAAAGTAAGTGCGCTGGAGAAGAGGTCAGGGAAATGGTGAATCCACTCAAGAGGGCAGTGAGGTCAAAGGACAATTACCACTATGATATATGACAGCATATTTTACCTGATGGGAATGATCCTGATAAAAGGAAAATATTGGTGATGTAGGATCCAGAAGGGCCAATCACTACATATGTGATAAAAGGTGGGATCCAGGATGGAAAAAGATGTGCTGGCCTTTGGAGATCACAGACAATTCAACCACTGTAGTGGACACGGATGCAGAATTCTTAAGAGCAGGTGTAAGTAAGGCAGGAGATATGGTACCACAAATCCTATACATGGGAAGAGGTGAGGAGAGAGATGCGGTAATAAATCATGTGAGATGTGCACAAGGCAATGGTGCATCAGGCAGCTGGGAACCTTCTGACATTCTTCATACTGCATGTAAAGTAGGATCAGTCAACATATGAGAGGGCTTTAGGCCAGTCTCAATTAACTTCTAGAACCTCAGGATGAAGCAGGGAGAAATTGGATTTAACTAGGACAAGGTCTTCTCAGAGGAATTTAATGGAGAAACCATTTCATGGTAGTTCAGAATGAATGCAAATAATGACTTGTAATGCCAGATCATAGAATAAATTCACTAAGGAGGAAAGAAAAGACCTGCATGTTAATGATAGACAGGGAAAAGCATGTGGGCATCAGTTCAAAGAATTACTGAAGTAGAAGAATTTGAAAAGGAGTGACTAGAGGAAAACATGGTGATCTGGATGGGGACAAGTCTGATGGTGACACAGTATTCCGAATGACTGTGGAGAAGGACACTGTGGTGACATAGGGAGCAAAAGTGTGGCAATCCAAGAGTGTTGGGGATTCCGTACGCTGGGGATAGGGGAGACACACTGCAAAACCACACTGGGCAATTCAGATCTTCAGAAAGGTTGAAGAATGCTTGCAATTGTTCAACATGGACAACACCCAAATTACAAGAAAGACTGCCGACAGGATGTGGTTTTCCACTGCTGCTGGGAACAGGCATGCCAGATTTTACTGCCTCTTAGTATCCCCATATGCAGTTATTGGAACCCAGGCAATACTGGCTAGCAATCCATCACTATTTCCCCCCAAAATGGATTCTGCAATGTGCCTTCTTCCTATCACATATTTTCTAATCAAAATCTAGCTGGGCATGTCTTATAGAAGAAACCTAAATTGTATTTTGGGGACCTAATCGGAAAAGGAAATATGAAAATTAAGCCCGTGGGATCCACCTCGGAAGTACAGGTTTCATACAGGGAGACATTTTCCAACCATAAAACAAAAGATATTCAGGAGATGCTGTGCAGCCAGCACCACAACATATATAAACTGCCGGTCTTTATGTATTTGCTTTGATATTTGTAGCACTTTTCATAATGCATAATTAAAATTAGCATGCAATAAATGTTTGCTGAATAAATGGATAACAAATAAGTAAGTAAAGTTTTTTTTAGGCATACCTATGTGTTTTCTCTTTATTTTGAAACTTGTCTCCATCTTAAACTCTACAAATAATGTGAACTCAACTGAGCATTTCTTAGAGCATTAAAATTCTGCTTTAAATCTCAGGATTGTTCTGTACAATCAGACTCCTTTGGGAGGGGCTGAGTCATTTGTACCCTCATTTATTTCAACATAACTGTCCTAAGGAGGTGCTGGATCTCTGGTACTGCTTGAGAATATAGAACTGAATGAGTATTCATCGGGCAGGTATTTATTGAGCCTTTACCATGGCTAGGCATTTTTCCAAGTGTCAGGCATAGAGCACCAAATCAGAGATAAAAAATCTTTTCTCTGATGGCACAAATGTATGCTTTCTATTTTATAAATATGCACAAATGATTATAAAATAAAAGCATGTTTATGGTAGAGAAAAAAAGTGTACAAAGAAAATAAAATCACCTATGACAGCACTAACACAACTCTTGTGCTCTTTGATACATGTTTCTGCAGTTTTTCCTAACTATATAAGCATAAACATTTTATTACAAAACAGAATGTTACCTAAACTAACCATTTTCTATCTTGTCTTTATGGATATGACAAATATTTTTCTATATCATTGTATAGTTTATATAACTATACAATCCATATATATGTATATATACAGTGCATATATATATATATATATATATATATATATATTATTCTGAGAAATTAATACTATAAACAGACCCATTTAAGCAGCTTCCAATTTTTCCTTATTATAAACAATGCTGCAGTGAACATCCTTGAACATTTTTAGCTGCATATTTATCCAATTATTACTTTGGAATCATTTCACAAATGTGCAATAGCTAGATCAAAGAATAACCATATTTTCAGGTTGTTACTATGAATGCCAAACACCTCTACAGAAAAAAAAAAAATCAACCAATTTTATGGTAAGCTGTGTTGAATATGAGAGTGCTGATTTCCCAAGTCTAGCTGATTGGCTTTTTTGCCTATTAATCAACTTCTGATGATTGAGCCAGTGATTCTCTGCAGTAGGTAGAAAGGTAGCTGAGAAGCTGTGACTAGATAATAATTCAACAGATTTTTTTGATATGTACCATATATCCACAGGATTACCTGTGCCCAGTGGGATCCATACCTGTTTAATGCTGATAGGAATGCTAAAGAGATTGCTGAAGGGAGAAAGGAAAAGAGGAAGGCAAATGCATTAGGAAAACTTCCTCTTATTGTTACTACCAAACCATCTTTTCATTAATAAGCAATGTTCATTACATCAAAGACTGTACTTATATAATGTTGGTACTGACATATCAAATCCAGATCTACAGATAACATTTGTACCCAGTACACAGAGTGACTAGAGGTAAATGAAAATATAGTCAACATAACACATTATGCAGCATTAAGTAACAGACACTAAACAATTGAAAATGTATGATCCATTCCTTAGAATGTATACATTTCACTCAGACACAATTCTAGAATTTCCAAGAAGAGATGATGCTTGAATGAGTTTGTTCCCTTGTCCAAATTGTAATAGTTAACACTTATTGATGTACACTATATGCCAAAAATATTAAACATTAGTTTACTCTGTCCTAATAATATTAGAATTATTTTTCCCATTTTATTGTTGAGATCCAAATACATAGACTAAGGTCATAGCTAATATATGGCAGATTCTCTACTTGAAATCAACTTTATTGATAGTAGATCTCACATATAAGTTTATCCTTTGTGTCAAACTGTTTTTTAAGTAGTTTCAATCACTTCTTGAGACCAGGAATAAGAGTAAGTTCCAACGAGACAACCCCAGAGGTCTCTTGCCTCTAATTCAGAATTTTTCACCATTCAGAATTCTATCATCTCTGTTATATAAGATCCCACAGAAATGAGAACTAAGATAACCATTCACAAGATAATAAAATCACCCTAAATATACACTTTTTATTACTATTATCAGTGCTGGCAGGACCTCATCTCCCCCTCTTCACTCTCTTTCTTTCTCTCACCTGCCCCTCTCCATGCATGTCCATAGTCTAAATCCACTAGGCTTTAACCTCCTCAGACCCAGACCGAGAAAGCTGTTCATAATAAGAATAGAGATTAAGCTACCTCTATCCTCAGTGACAAATGACACATCCAAATCTTTATAGATCCACACCACAGGTGTCAGTTGTGGGCTGTGTCCAGGGTCTTAGTCCAAATCCTGTTGCTTCCTCCTATCTGTGCCTCCTGCCTGGCTTGAGCCTGTGCACATTAAATCAACCCCACCTGGTTAGACTCCAAAGTGCACCCATGGCAACTACCCTGACCTTAGTTTTTCTGGTCCATTTCCCAGAGAGCACACCTCCCAGTTGTACAAAGGGGTCCCCTGCCGGCACAATGGCTGCCTTTGTCCAGGAGAGTTATATCTTCCTATGTTTTTAGATTTTTTTTTTTTTTTTTTTTTTTTTTTTTTGCCAGGCATGGTGGTGCATGCCTGTAATCCCAGCAACTCGTGAATTCAAAACCAGCCTCAGCAAAAGTGAGGTACTAAGCAACTCAATGAGACCCTGTCTCTAAAATAAAATACAAAATAGGGATGGGGATGTGGCTCAGTGGTTGATTGCCCCTGAGTTCAATCCCAGGAGAAGGAGGGGGGATGGGGAGGAGGAGGAGGAGGAGGAAGAGAGGAAGAGAAGGAAGAGGAAGAAGGAAGGAAGGAAGGAAGGAAGGAAGGAAGGAAGGAAGGAAGGAAGGAAGAGGTTTCTTTACCCTGCAACTCCTGGGGATTCAGATTGAGCATCTTCTGGATGAGAGAATTGTATTAGATAAAAATTTCTTCCATTGCTTCCTTTTAGCTTCATAACAATTCTAAGAAATATCTTCTATTTATTTCTTACTTTTCACAGGCAGATTATGAAACTGCATGGTTTGAATGGTTATGACTCACCAAAATTCAACTTGACACACAGTGCCCATTGTAACAGTGCCAAGAAGCAGGCTCTCAGGAGGTAACGGGTCATGAGGACTCTGCTCCAGTGGATAGGTTTAGTTCCTTTATAAAAGAGCTTGAGGGAGGAAGCTCACCTCTTTGCCCTTCTGTCTTGTGAGGACAAAGCAATGGGAACCACCTCAAACATAGAGATTCCTCCCCAGACACCTAATCTGCCAAGTTCTGAGCTTGATAGTGAATGACTTAGCCCCCATAATTGTAAGCAATAAGTTTCTTTTATTTACAAATCACTGGACTAAAGGGTTTTTTGTTTGTTTGTTTGTTTGTTTGTTTGTTTGTTGTTTTTCATAGCAGCGGGAGCAGGCTAAAACAGTGATTGGTCTAGCTTTTTACAGAATACAGGCAAGATTTGAATCCAAGACTCCTATGTCTAGGCCAATGTTTTTCCAGTATAACACTGATAAGGAACCAGTCAGACCAACCATAAACACCTTTTGGAACACAAATGTTCCTTTTCCATGACCAGATTTCAGGTGAATAAACAACAACAACAGCAAAAAAAAAAATCCCTATGTATTGCTCATGAGTCTCTCACTCATCCCCTATGGCTTCAGGTCAAAGACAGACTGTGAATTCGGCAGACAGCCACCACCTTGCACAGTAGCTACATGTCAGATATGAAGCACAATCTACAGTAGAGGAAGGTGTACCCCCCTTAATAATAGATAAAAGAGATAATTGACCTAGGCAAAACTTTAAATGCACAGAGAAATTGTAAAAGGGTAAAAAGTATCTCACTGCTTTTCTAATACCCCCACAAAGTCCACTCAGCAAGATGTGTCATCCCAACATGAGTCCCATGCAAAGGTATTCCAATTAGTAAAAGACCTTAGGCATCTCAACATGTAAAATAGCATTCAAAAAGATTGTGATTATATAACATGCCATATCCCCCCCCAAAACCTAGTCAAAAAAGGGGGGTAGATTCTGCTGTATAACTCTTGCTTAATTGCCCTCATAGATTAATCGCGAAAGAGAATGATTCTATCTCTTCCTTTAACCTTTTGATCTCTTCCCTACTAGGTTTATTTCATTTTCTCAAAACCACAAAAAGAATAAAAAAAGGTGATCAAGGCTGAAGTCATCCCCTTTGCAGTATTCCCTGTCTTGACATACTTTTTTATCACTAAGCCAAATCATGTAAGATTTCTGCTTAATAAATCACAGGGTTACTACTGCTAATTGTTACAGAATTTCTTGGCAAAATGCTCCTTTATTTAAGTTAAGCAATATTTTTTTAAAATGTATTGCAACAGTTACATTAACTGATTATAATTAGAATTCTAGTTTGCCCTAAGTTATTATGTTCTCTGTATCAACACACACACACACACACACACACACACACACAGTCTTGGAATCGACAAAACTAGTTTACAGCAAAAGAGGAGTCAATTTCTGAGACAGTCTTTACACCATGAAAAATATTACTGGAAATCCTATTAGGATCTAAGTAGACATTGCACTGCATTATGAATACCAATACCATTACGTTTCAAGCTTTCCCACAAATAGAATAATCACTCAAGCCAGTGCAGGGTTACCTAGAAAACAAATGTGACAGCATTTATCATGTTTCCCCTTGTCTATAAACAGAGAATTTGTATCTTTCCTCTCCACAGTATTTTCTTAAATGCCATTTGATACTAACTAGAGAAATGGACTAATAAGGGTTTTAGAATAAGAAGTAGCATTTAGGTTGTTGCTAAGCATTTTAAACTGTGAAGAAAATAGCCTTTTATCTTCATCTGGGTGAAAAGAAGAAGGGGGGAATTTACCAAAGCCTGTGCTTATCTTAGTCTAGAAAATACATTAGAAAGTATTTTACTTCTTTTCTCCAACATCAGAGAATTGGTCACTTGGTTTCCTGAATTTGTCTGATAGAGAGCAATCATTCAAAAAGTTCAATGAGAGATCTATATTTCTAGAATTATATAAGTTTTTATGACTTGAATGTACAAGTTCCATAACTAGAAGTTTTCTATCAGCTGATCAAGGTGATTATTGAATGTACACATGATGAATTAAGGACCAGAAAAGCTGAATATGATTGTTTCTACCATCCCTTTACCTAATACTTTATTTCCTAATCCTACTACCAGCCTATTGAAGATGGCTTTCAAGAAGGAAAGCAGAAAAAAAGACTTATGAACATGGCCAATGATTGCTTACTAATTTACTGTACTTGAATGAGACGACATTGGATCAAAAGCTGCTTTTCTTTTCACTGACATTTGTTGAAAATTTCACTTGATAAAAAAGAAAATGCCTTTTGTGTTATGTGTCTGTAATTCCTCAATATCAATGCAGCTACCCAAATCAAATTAGTTGCCTAATTGGAACTGGAAAAGATGAATGAGTTTTAAATAGTCCAAAAATATATTATGGCACATATAAGTTTTTCTTCTTCCCAGATTCTACATTTCTGCCTGTAATTGGAAACTGCCAGAGGTCACATCAAGAAGATTTTACAATTCCCTCATGATCCGTTCACAGCATAGCTCCAGTCCATGATAACCAATGTGTATGCTGTTTTCCATCCTCAAATTCAGTCAGAACATTGCTTACATATTATCTTGAAGAAATGAAACAACATGTTTTGTGTCAGGATGGTTCTCTGTTCTCTCATCTTTCCCTTCAAAGAATCTCTCTCTCTCTCTCTCTCTCTCTCTCTCTCTCTCTCTCTCTCTCTCTCTCTCTCTCTGATTTACTCCATTTACTTGTACCATAAAACTTATTCCTTCCCACTTTCTATGATAATTTAATCCCACAGGCCTCTCCTTAGCTTCTTCAATTAACCTCTCCATATTGGCTCTTATGCTTCCATCTTCCAAAAAATGCTCAGGTTACTCCCATTTTAAATAAACTTCTACCAATTGTGCTCAGTTAATTGAGCAATAACCTCTTTCTAGTAATTCTAAACGGCATTTTCTAGCTGATCTTGACCTATTTCTTTATTAAGGTTCTTTTTTCCCTTGATTTCTCTAATGATGAGTGATCTTAAATTATTTTCCCACTTTTCTCTCTTTAACTGACTTTTCTATGTCTCACATTCTCAGCTGTGTTTCTCAGGATTCAGGTCTCAGTCCTTTATTCATCAATCTTTCTTTTGAGTCTTTCTGCAATTTAAATCACTATCTTCAGCTACACTATCTCTCTGTACGATTCCCCGGTAATTCATACCAGGCGAACCTCTAAATTTTGGGATTGCTCATGCAGTGACTCTACCCAAGCAGTGTTTTCTGTTGGTTTCCTCTCTGTGGCATCTCTCCTGCAATGCTCTTTCTATTCATGATAGCCTCAGGATCCTTCACAATCTAGATTCTCTGTTTTCTGACTAAATTGATGAGATGTGGAAGAAGCATAAAGGACTATGAATGAGGTTTGTGATTCCCTTTTGCTTTTCTTTCTTTTTTTTTTTTTTGTATTTTTAATACTCAGCCTGAGCACCTGTCACTCTGAAACTGCATTACATTGTACATAACTCAGTGATATGATTACACTTAACTGGAAGAGGGACTGAAGTGTAGGGTCAACATATACCAAGAAAACTGGAAATGAACTCTAAGAAGCATCTGGCCGTCTCTGCCTGAGAGCCAACTCCTATCACCATCCCTGACTCACACCTGAGTGAGTCCTTCTTTGATTCTTGCTAGAACTTGGCCAGGGATAGCTTTCCCATTTCCCCCTCCAACCCAACATATTAAAGAAGTATCATATATTGATATACATAATAAAATCCATATTTCATTGTAAAAAATGAAGAAAATTAGCATCAGAAGTATTAAATGAAAGGGCAAAGGCCATCCAGATAGCTAGGACCAGGTACTAAGCCACACATCAAGCCTCATAATTCCACTTCCATTCCATGTCCAGCACAACACAGGAGTGCACTACCCCGGGATTCTCTCACTCTTTTTCACTCTTCTCCTTCACACATGCTTTTCCCAGTGTCTTCCTCTTTCTCATTCTTCTTTCCAGTTACCATAGTCTCTCCCTCTCATCTTTATTTCTCTTTTCCTAATGACTTCTTATCCTCAAAATGCTTGCTTTATCTATTGATTTCATTAATTCTCCATATCTCAAGATAAAAATGCATGATAATATTGAAGTCTTTATTCTTTTTCACCTCGAGGACAATTCCCATCCTTTCAATTTCAATTTCATTTCATTGTTATTCTTCATATTTTTCATCACTCCTTGTTGAACTTCAACTTAACATTTTCTACCTAGACCCCCAACATTACCTCTCTCATCATTTATTCACTCCACCCCTGTGTTCATCTTCAAACATCATAGTGTCACCCCAAAATGGATATTTATCATTTAAAAATTATGTGGTTTCAAGGGTTTCCAAAAGCAGGCTCATACTTCCTCTGTATGCCTATTTCTTAGTACTTTTGAATAAAGACAGAAAGAAACTCTCTTTTTGCCAATAAGATATATGTGTAATAAAAGACATTCATTCATTCAATATAGTATTTAAGCACTGTAATAGGCAATAGGGTCTTTATCTTCTACATAACTATATTAAAACTGACAAATATTAAAGAAAATGTCAACTCTTATAAAAGAGGAAGATACAAAGAAAATGTGGCATAAAGGAAAGGCTCAAAACAATTGCCTAGAGAAATTAAGAAACTCATGTTTGATATGTCTCATTTGGGACCCAAAAAATGTGAACAGCTTTAAAAGTACAGATTAAAGATGCAGATATATGAAAAATATATGCTCTGTTCAAGGAATTGTTAATGGTTCCACACAATTAAATATCAGGTTCAAGGAGAAAATTGATGTTAAAATAGGCAGGAAAGTATGTGTGAGGTCAGATCAGGAACTACTTTTTATGGCATGAATCGAAATTTTACTCTTGAATCTAGACAATGAGGAATCAATGAGTTCTTTAGGGAATGGAGTAATACGATCTGACACAGGTTAGAAAATCAAAGCTGGCAGTGACAAGAAGGTTAAACTGGAAAAGTTACAGTGGAAGAAAGGAAAGAAAATAAAATGTAAGTGTGTGTACAAAGAAAAGATCCTACAAACATGTACAATGGAACTAAGAGGAGAGGATGGTGGATCAGAGGGGGAACTCACTTCCCAGCAATTCCTCAGCACCAGACTTACAAAAATAGTAAGACAGGTCTTCAGCGAGGTGAGTAACGAGGGAACTCACTAAAATGTAATGCTGAACTGTAAAAGAGACCATAGAGATACAGAGAGTCAGAAACTTCAAACGTAATGTAATACATGAGAGATATGACAGCTTCACCACCAGTGATGGCAGCCTGTCAGCTTAGAGGAGGAGGGAAGACAGGAGAGGGAGGAGACTGCGTGGTGGGCAGACTTAAAAAAAAATTTAAGTAAGAAAAATTGGCCTGGGGATTAGAAAGGAACATTGATTTTAATGGACAGACTCCTTGGGGAGAGGAGATTCAGTGAAAGCCAACCAAAAAATCACTCATCCCAGGGGTGGACAGTTTGGTAGAACCTCAGATCACTTTTGCTTTTCAGTTCACACCTTGATATTGGTCCCTCTTATTGTGCCTTTTCCAATCTCTTTCCTCATTTCCCTCTTCCCCTCTTTAAAAATTCTTTTAGTTAATTTTTTATTCCTTCCTTACACCCAACATCCACCACCAATCTCCTACTTCTCCTATGTTCATTTGAATGATTTTACACTTTCTTTGCCTTCTACCCTATTTGCTCTTCATATTAAAAAGTATTTATATATTTAATTATACTGTGTAATTATAGAGTTTATGTAATTCCTTCCCTATTCATGTTGTTGTGATTATTAATGCAGTGGATGACTTAGTAGACACTTGCAGTTTAATGACTGATCTATTTCATGGTATTGTATTATTGGTACTGATGTTAAATGCTCACCCCTTCCTTCCTATATAGATGACAATTAATGTTACAGATGTCAAAGTAGAACCTTTATCTTAAAGCTATACATCCTTTGCTAACTTTAGTCCTATTTTTAGTTTGCCTCTTTCTCTAAGAAGGTCTGGAAAGTGATTAGGGTACTTCAAGTTCACAGAGTAGAGACCCTGCTACTGAGCAATACTGAAAAGTCAGTCAAGTTACAGCAAATATCACACCAAACACAATCAAGCCTCACCTGAGCCTCAACACTACTTTATCACATAGAATTGGAGAAATCAAACTGCCCAAATAACAAACAAGCACCAAGGAGAAATAATGAGCATGTATCCTCAGGTCACACTCATAGACATCTGCTCATATATCAAAAACAGTGAAGTCCTAAAACAAAAAAGATAACTATACACACAAAAATACACACTTAAATGAAAGAGGAAGGGGAATCCATCTCAACTGATGTATAGGTACAAGACTTCTGAAAACATGTGGAAACAGGCAAGCAACTCTCCTACCAAAATTCGCAGTCCCCAACAATGGATTCCACAGATATAGAAGTAAATAAAATTCCAGAGAAAAATTATTTAAAAACTGATTATTAAAATATTTAATGAATTAAGAGATGATCTAAGGAATGAATTAAGACAGCAAATATAGGAGATGAAAAACCATTCAAATAGAGAAGTAGAGATATTGGAAAGAAACCATTAAGAAATCCTGTAATGAAAGACACAATGAATGAAATGAAAATTTCACTTCAAACTATCACCAACAGACTAAATTACATAGAAAATAGAACTTTGGGCCTTAAAGACAGAACTTCAGGACATGAAGAGGGGGTATGTGATCTTGCGTAGTCAAAATGCAATAAAGAGAAAGAAACAAAAGACTGTGTCAGAATATACAAAAAACTCTGGGATAGCATTAAAATAACAAACCTAAGAGTTACTGGAATAGTACAGAACATGAAGATACAGGATAAAGGCATTAAAGATAATTTCAATGAGATTGTAACAGAAAACTTACCCCATATTAGAAATGAGATAGAAGTTAATGTATCAGAGACATCCAGGACCAGAAATAAACAAGATCAGAAGAAAAGCTCTCCAAGATACACATAATCATAATGACTGACATAGAAAATAAGGAAAGAATATTAAAAGCTAAAAATATTAAAAGAGAAAAACATCAGATCACATTTAGATGCAAACCAAGAAGGTTCATATCTGACTTTTCAACTCAGACTGTAAAATCAAGGACGGCCTAAAATGAGATATTCCAAGCTCTAAAAGAAAACACTAGCATGCCAAGATTATTATTTCCACTAAAACTCTCTTTCAAAAACAATGAAAAAATAAAAACTTAAAATGTTCCATGATAAGAACAAATAAAAGAACTCGTGATTACCAATCCAGCACTACAAAAAACACTCAAAGATTAATCACACAAAAAGTAATCCCCCCAAAATGATCAAAACTCTCAAATAGATAAAGATCACTAAAAAATTAACCAACTAAATGAAAATAAAGTTAGAATTAAGTATAGCAAACAAATCAAAATGATAGGAAATTACAAACATAGCCATAATAACACTAAATGTAAATGATCTCAACTCCTCAATTAACACATAAATTAGCAAAATGGATCAAAAAACAATACCAATTATAGGCTGTTTGCAAGAACCTCATGTCATAGACAGACATACCCACAATTTGAAGGTAAAAGGATGGAAAAAAAATATTCCACACAAATGGAGTCTGAAAAAAAAAAAAAAGCAGGAGTAGCTATTTTCATACCAAAGTAGACTTTTAAATAAGAACTAATCAGAAGAGACAAAAAAGGCCACTACACTCTGATAAAGAAAAATATTCAACAGGAATATATAAAGATAGTAAATATATATGCATCAAATATCAGACCCCTAATTGCATTAAAAAATACTCTTGATATTTAATCTCAGATATACCCAAATACAATAAGACTGGGTGATTTCAACACTTATCACCAATAGGTCATACAAACATAACATCAATAAAGATCTTACTGACTTAAATAAGAATATAAATCAATTAGACCTAATAGACATCTACAGAATATTTTACCCCCAAAGAGTTAAATTTACCTTCTTCTGAGGAGTTCATAGAACCTTTTCCAAAATCAAACATTCTAAGTCACAATGTGAGTCTTATAAAATACAGAAGAAATTGATGTAATCGGATGCATTTAATTAGATCACAAAAGAATAAGAATCAGAGATGAAAAAGGAGTTATCACCACAGACCCTTCTGAAATCCAGAGGATCATTTCAGTATTTTGAAAATTTATACTTCAGTAAAATGAAAAATACAGAAGACATTGACAAATTTCTAGATACATATGAACTTCCCAAATTGAACAAGGAAGAAAGAAAAACTAAACAGACCAAAACAAAGCAATGAAATTGAAACAGCAATTAAAAGCCTTCCAACAAAGAAAAAGCTAGGACCAGATGGATTCTCAGCTGAGTTCTACCAGATCTTTAAAGAAGAACTACACCTGCCTTTCTCAAATTATTCCATAAAATTGAAAGGGAGGGAATGCTTCCAAATACATTCTACGAAGCCAGTATAACCCTGATACTAAAACCAGACAAAAACACACTATAAGGAAAAAAGAAGAAGAAGAAGAAGAAGAAGAAGAAGAAGAAGAAGAGGAGGAGGAGGAGGAGGAGGAGGAGGAGGAGGAGGAGGAGGAGGAGGAGGAGGAGGAGGAGGAGAAAATAGAGAAAACTATAGACAAATATCCCTAATGAACAAAGGTGAAAAAATTCCTCAATATTAGAAAATCACATTCAGAATACATCAAGAAAATAATATACCATGATCAAGTTGATTTCCCAGAGATGCTGGTTGGTTTAACCTACACAAATCAATAAACATAATTCACCACTTAAATAGAATTAAGGACAAAAATCATATAATCACCTCGGTAGATGCAGAAAAGGCCTCTGATAAAATTCAGTGCCTATTCATGTTAAATATGCTAGAGAAACTAGGGATAAAAGGAAATTACCTCTACATGATAAAGGCTATCTATGACAAATCCAAAGTCAACATCATATCGAATGGAGAAAAACTGAAAGCATTTCCTCTAAAATCAGGAACAAGACAAGGTTGTCTACTCTCTCTATTTCTATTCAATATTATCTTCAGACCTATAGCCAGAACAATAAGGCAAGAGAAGGAAATGAAAGGCGTACAAATAGAAAAAAATATAAAACTATCTCTTTTATTAATGATATGATCCTTTATCTAGATGTTTTAGTCACCTTTTTCAGCACTGAGACCAAAAGGCCTGACAAGAACAAATTTAGAGGAAAATTTTATTTGGTGCTCATATTTCAGAGTTCTCAGTTCATAGAAGGCTAAATCTGTTACTTTAGGCTTGAGGGGAGGCAGAAAAAACATGGTAGAAGGGTGTGGCAGAGGAAAGCAGCTCAAGACCTGGCACCAGGGAGCTGAGAAAGCTCTCCTCAACAAGGACAAAATATTAGTCACAAAGGCATACCCAAAGTAACCCACCCGCTCCAGTCATACTGAATCTGCCTTCAGTTACCACCCAGTAAATCCATTCAAGTGGAGTAACACATAGTTTAGGTTAAGTTTCTCATCACCATTCATTTCACCTCTGAATATTCTTGCATTGTCTCACACATTAGTTTTTTGGGGATATATTATATCTAAACCATAACAATAGAAAACCCCCAAAAAAACTCCATTAGAAGATGTCTAGAGCTGATAAATGAATTCAGCAAAATATCAAGATACAAATCAACACTCAAAGCAATGGCTTTCCTATACTCCAACAGCGATTCTTCGGAGAAAAAAAAAAAATCAGGAAAACCAGCCCTTTCACAATAACAACAAAAAATAAAACAAAATACTTGGGAATTAATCTAACCAAGGAGGTGAAAGTTCTCTACAATTAAAATTATAGAAAATTATAGAATACAAAAAAAAAAACTGAAGAAATCCTTAGATGAAGGAAAGGTTCCCATGTTCTTGGATAGGCAGAATTAATATTGTCAAAAGAGCCATACTACTGAAAACAATAAACAGAGTCAATGCAATCCCCATAAAAATACAAATGGCCTTCTTCACAGAATTAGAAAAAAAAGTCCTTAAAAATCAGTTGAAAGGATAGAGACCCAGAATAGCAAGAGCAATACTGACCAAGATAAGCAATGCAGGAGGCATCACAATACTTAATCTGAAATTATACTGCAGAGCTATAGTAACAAAAACAACCTGTAATTGCCATAAAAATAGATATTAAAACCAATGGAATAGAAGAGACAGAGCCAACCCATATATTTATAGCCTTCTGATATTTGACAAAGGTGTCAAAAATATATCTTGGAGAAAAGATAGCATCTTTAACAAATGGTGACTGAAAATCAGATATCCATATGTAGAAGAATAAAATTAGGTCTCTCATACCCTTTACAAAATTCAAATCAAAATGCATCAAAAACTCAGGAATTGGATGAGAAATTTTTCAACTGTTAGAAGATATCATGGGGTTAACAGTCCATCATAGAGGTGCAAGGATCAATTTCGTCAACAAGAACCCTAAAACTCAAAAAGTAAAACCAAGAATCAATAAGGGGGATTCCATCAAATTACACAGCAAAGAAAACAAGAGTGTGAAGAGAGTCTACAGAACTGGAGAAAAATCTTTACCCACTTCTTCTCTAACAGGGGGTTAATATCCAGATTTATAAAGAACTCAAAAAACTTAATGCCACAAAATTGATAACCCAATCAATAAATGGTTAAAAGAACCAATCAGATATTTCCCAAAATAAAAAAACACAGCATTCTAGCAATCAGGGGAATGTAAATGAAAACTACACTCCAGTCAGAATGGCAATTATCAAGAACACAAATAATAATAAATTCTGGTGAGAATATGGGGGAAAAGTACACTCACGTTGTTGGTGGGTCCACAAATTAGGACGATCACCCCAGAAAGCAATTTGGAGAATCCTCAAAAAAATACAAATGGAACTAAATCACCATATCACAATATGACCCAGATATCCAACTCTTTGATATTCATTATCCAAAATCATTAAAATCCATATAATATAGTGCTATAGCTATTTCAATGTTTATAGCAGCACAATTCACAATCGCCAAATTATGGTATCAGTTCAGGTGCCCATCAATAAATGAATGGATCAAGAAATGTGTATGCTGGTCTCAACTAATGGGAATACTGATAGAGGACCCCTCCACAGCTGATCCCACAGGAATCATGGCCGCCATGCCCTTGGGGCCCTGGACCTGGGCGTTAGAAAAGGACTCCCTACTCTGACTATTCACCCATACAGGTCTCTTGAATGCTTTAGCAGGACTACCAGCATGAGCACCAGCACAGAATTCCCAGACCCACTCCCACAAATGACACTCAGCCCGCTACCCACGTGCAGAAACTCCAGCTGCCACTCCATGTACACTCCCAACCAGCCGCCTCCATCTTGGGACTTGGCAGCTACTGCCATAGTCCCCTACTCGTGGTAGCCTACCTGCACCTGGGGACATCACTGGCTCTGAAGAAAGCTGATAGCCACAACACTGAATGCCACAGAGCTGATCTCTGAATGCATCACACACCACAATTGCCCGGCTCCTAACACCCAACCAGACACCCTATCTCTGAAAGCAGCAGCCTCCATCTTGATTCATCTTGATTCATCTCCATCACCATCTTTAGTCAGGGCAACTACAAGTTTGGAACGCCAGATAGCCAGGTGCCCATAGTTTTCTAATTTCCCCCAATCCCCAGCAGCTGTGAACTCGGCAGAGTGACTGCCCAATTCAAAACATCCCTCCTTAGCAGTTGCACAGCCAGCAGAGTGCCCCACACAAGACCTCCGGAGAGAAAGGTTCCTGATTAGGAAGTAGAAAGGGTGAGGGAGAAGGGGAGGGAGATACACATTAGAGACTAATTTAGGAGGCAGGAACTGTGAGATCTGCAGATGAGATGAGGAGATAAGACCCAGTGCCCATGTCACAGGAGCAGGCCCCAAAGGAGATCCTTGAGGTGCAGTCTCCCAAAGGGACCAGCAGGTGCCATACCCCACTTCCAGGTGCCCTATACCCAGGTCCAACCCTCACACCCTGTCCCCCACCATCCTGAGGGTGGAGATACCAACTAAGAACAGAAAACCCCATCTATTGGATGAGAAGGAAAGAGATTGATCTCCAACCAAAACAATCTTGTTTCTTCCTTGGAGATTTTTTTTTTCTTTCTTCTCCCTCTTAACTCTCCCAGCCTCACATCGCCAAGTGAAACCAAGTACATTGCATGAATTAAGATACTGAGTACTGAGATGACTGAATAGTATATTACAGTTGTGTTGTATATTCTATTTTTTGTTTGTTTTTCTCTTTTATAGTTATCTTATATTAGACAAGATGTCAAAAACATACATTGGAGAAAAGACAGCCTCTTCAACAAATGGTGCTGGGAGAACTGGAAATCCATGTGCAACAAAATGAAATTAAACTCCTATCTCTCACTATGCCCAAATTTCAACTCAAAATGGATCAAGGACTTAGGAATAAAACCAGAGACCCTGCATCTAATAGAAGAAAAAGTAGGCTCTAATCTCCACCATGTCGGATTAGGCCCCAACTTCCTTAATAAGAATCCTTTGGCACAAGAATTAAAACCCAGAATCAATAAATGGGATGGACTCAAACTAAAAAGCTTTTTCTCTACAAAAGAAACAATCAGGTGAATAGAGAGCCTACAACTTGGGAGCAAATTTTACCACTCACACATCTATAGAGCACTAATCTCTAGGATATGTAAAGAACTCAAAAAGCTAAACACCAAAAAGACAAATAGCCCCATCAATAAATGGGCCAAGGAACTGAACAGACACCTCTCAAAAGATGATATACAATCAAACAACAATTATATGGAAACAAATGTTCAACATCTATAGCAATTAGAGAAATGCAAATCAAAACTACTCTAAGATTTCATCTCACTCCAGTCAGAATGGCAGCTATTAAGAACACAAAGAACATAAGCGTTGGCAAGGATATGGGGGAAAAGGTACACTCATACATTGCTGGTGGGACTGCAAATTGATGCATCCAATATGGAAAGCAGTATGAAAAATTCTTGGAAAAATGGGAATGGACCCACCATCTGACCCAGCTATCCCACTCCTTTGTCTATACCCAAAGAACTTAAAAACAGCATACTACAGGGACACAGCCACATGGATGATTATAGCAGCACAATTCACAATAGCTAAACTGTGGAACCAACCTAGATGCCCGTCAGTAGATGAATGGATAAAGAAAATGTGTTATATATACACAATGAAATATTACTCAGAAATAAAAGAGAATAAAATCATGGCATTTGCAGGTAAATAGATGGAGTTGGAGAATATAATCTAAGTGAAGTTAGCCAATCCCCCAAAACCAAATGCCAAATCTTTTCTCTGATAATAATGAGGCTGATTCTTAGAGGGTTTGGGAGGAGGAGCATGGAAGGATTAGACAAACTCTAGATAAGACAAAGAGGTGGGGGAGAAAGGGAGGAGGCATAGTGGTGAAAAAGATGGTGGAATGTGATGGACATCATTACCCTAAGTACATGTATGAAGACATGAATGGCATGAATATACTTTATATATAACCAGAGATATGAAAAATTGTGCTCTATATGTATGATATTAATTGCAATGTTTTCTAATGTCATATATAACAAATTAAAAGATAAAGCAAATTTTTTTAAAAAGCAGCTCACAGAGAAACTGTTCCAACCGCCCCCCCCAAAAAAGAAATGTGTTTTGTGTGTGTACATACACACACACACACACACACACACACACACAATGAGTTTTACTCAGCCATAAAGAAGAATGAAATTGTAGCATGTGCTGATAAATTAATGGAAATGGAGAACATTGTGTTAAGTGAATAATTCAGACTCAAAATTTCAAGGGTTGAATGTTTTCTCCCATAGGTGAAAGCTAGAGCAAAATAAGGGAAAGAATTTGAGGGGAATCAGATATCATAAAAATATAAGGAAGAGCAGTGAAGTAGAAAAAGATCATGAAGGAGGGAGGAAGGACAGCAAAGGGAAGGAAATATAGAATTAATTTAACATAATCATATCATATGCACATACAAATATACCAGAAAATTTCACTTTCATGTACATGTAGAAAGTACCAATCAAAAATAAACAAACAAGTAATAAAAAAAAAAAAGATCAGAAGAGTAGAGCAATAAGAATAGGCAGAGGGAATGGGGAAGGAAATTGGGAGAATGGGGATTGAATCAAATTCCATGCATGTATGATTTTATCAAGATGAATCCAAGCACTATGTATAACTATAATGCTCTAATAAATAAATATGTGTGTGTGTGTGTGTGTGTGTGTGTGTGTGTGTGTGTTCCCAAACACCATAACAGGACCTGATACTGACCATATTCAGCTATTTGAGGGACAGAAAGGACTCTAAAGTAACCTCATATATTTTGGTTGGATGATGGCTAATTTGCAAACTTGGAATAAATGAGGAGACACAATATTGAAGCAAAGATAACGAGGTAATCTTTAGACACACTGACTGGGTATGTCAAAATCATACACATAGTTGATCACTGGGAGAAAAAAATATCTAATGTGAACAAATAAAATGAATACAAAAAACTCATAAAGGACTCAAATAAGTGGTCATCATTTATTTATAAATGGTCATTGAATCACAAGAGAATCAAATGATTCTCAAAATTCAAATATCACAGGAAGATTCATTAATATAAGAAATTCAGAGTATAGACTTCATTTGACAGAAATAGCATGGGCACCTGTGGTTGGAACTCCCTTGAGTGATGAGTATAGAAGCCCTAATGAAAAGCACCGAGAAGAGTAAGAGGTGAAAACGTGGGGGACAGCATTGATTGTCCTCTCAAGGAGTTTGCTGTGAGAGGAAAGAGATTCAGTATCCATGGCCAGATGAATGAATCCTTCTCCATCTTCTCCTGCCCATTAAGAATCTTTCCTTCCTTCTCACATTCAAAACTTTGTCACTTCTTCCATATGCCAGTTTGCCACGTGGCAGCCACAAAGTGCACACATGTTAAAGACCAGCCCCTGGGCACACCGTTTCCTAAAATGTAGCACTTGACTGTGATCTAAATATTTCCAGGGATTTATGTCTCCCTGGTTCAATGAGATTAGTCTCTTCACCACAGAAGCCATGCATTCACATATTCATTCAATCATGCAACTGCCATTTATGATTTAGTATGTGCCAGACATTATTGTGAAGGCTGGGCTACAGAACTGGATTAAACTGGCACAAATCCTACCTTCATGGAAGCTTACTTCCCAGTCAGACAGGTGAAGAGTTCAAAGGACAAACAAATAACATGTGTGCAATGTTTGCCTGGTGGAAAGCCAGCTAGTGTGGAGGTTAAGAGCACAACTCACAGAGCTGGGTGGCTTTGTAGGATCCATCTTGATCCTGGTCAAGTCCCTTAACCTCTCTGTTTTTCTCAACCATCTAATGGGATTAATGATATTGTAGAGTTCTAAGTGTTGTTAGGATAATTAAATAGGTTAGTGTTTCTTTAGTGCTTAGAACAGTTCCTTGCTCATAGAAAGTCCAGTCTAAGTTTTGCTAAATAGGCAAAGTTAAACATTGAAATAAAGCAAACAGAAGGAGAAATAGGAGGATTCAGAATTTTAAATTTTAAATCCCGGAGCCTGGGAAAGTGACATTTAGACAGAGTTGAAGAAAGTCAGACAGTACATTAGCATTTTAATGTTTTAGGGAAGAATATTCTAGACAGAAGTAACTGCAAGTACAAAAGCAATAAGGCAATAGTTTGCCCAGTGCATCTGAAGAACTCTAAAGAGGTTATGGTGGCTACGTTAAGACACAGTGAGGGTGACAGCTAGATGAGACAAAACCAGAGTGGGGTGGGAGGGATAGGGTGCAGTGCTAATGCAAGGTCTGGAGCCCATGCATTTTGCAATTTTTTAAAATTTTCATTTATACAGATTCACTCTGGCTACTAAATTCAGTAGAGAGTTCAAAATGAAGTCACTGCAATATATCAGATAGAAAATGTTGGGGGTTTTGACTAAAAAGAGAGTGGAAGGATGATTTTTTTTAAAAAAGGCATTTTGTGATATGCTTTGAAAGTAAATCCAATCAGTCTTGATGTCAGATGAGATGTGGAGTGTGAGAAAAAGAGATGGGTCAAGGGTTACTCAACAACTCTAGCCTAAGTGACTGGAAAAACTGAATTACAATTAGCTGAGATGAGAATTATTACAGGAAGAATAGGTTGAGGAAGGAAATCCAGAATGTGGTTTGGGATATATGAAGTGTGAGATGCCAATTGCCTATTCAAGTTAAGATGAAATGTACACAGTTGAGTCTATCTTTCAAAAGGAAATTCAGTCTGCAAATATTCACCTGGGCGTTATCAGTGATAGATAGCAATTAGAACCGCTATGGTGGATGAAATAACCTAAGAAATAAGCATAGTTCAATGAGAGAGAAGAAGAAGAGTACAAGGAGGAAACATCCATGGATTGATCTTTGGAGTACTCAAAGGTTGACAGAAATAACAATCACGCAGGAGACTGGGAAGAAGCAGCCAGCGAAGAAAAGAAAAATAAAAGCAGAGAAATATGGTGTCCTGAATTTAACTGAGAAAAATCAGTTCAGGGAAGACAGAGTGATTGGCTTCAACAAATAATGACTATAAGAAAAGATAGTAGAATGAAACAGACATTATTACTGTATGTATAGATGTGATTGCATGACCAATATGATTTTGCCACATGTATACCCAGAAAAATGAGAAATTATATCTCATCTATGTGTGAAACATCAAAGTGCAAAAATGCATTCTACTGCCATGTATAACTAAAACAAATTTTAAAAATTAAAGAAAAGAACAAAGAATTATGAGTTAGATTTTGTATTGTAAATCACTGGTGAAGTTGAAAAGGTAAGTTTCAATGGAGTCATGGGAGGAAAATCTTAGGATGAAGAGATGGTGGAAAACAGGAATCAGAGAGAATGAGCATAATGTTTTAAAGGAGCTTGTTATAAACATAAGGAAAGAAATGAGGTGGTAACTGGACAGTTAAAGAGAAGTTAACAATTTTTATGGAAAATGTTTTCCAAGATCCAGGGGACAGAAATGGATGGGGAGGCAGGCACCTATCTGCAGTTGGAACCTGAAGTTCATTCTTTCCCTTCGATTTCTTCAAGAAATATTACTGAACCAGTAGAGAGGTATTAGAAGCAAAGCCACACATCTACAGTTAGCTTATTTTTGACAAAGGTGCAAAGAACACTCATTGTATAAAGAAAAGTTGTCTCCATAAATGATACAAGGGATATCAGAAGAATGAAAGCCACACCCATCTCTTACCAGCTTTATAAATCAACACCAAATTTTTTCAAGATTTAAATGAAAGACCAGAGACTATTAAATTACTAGAAGAAAAAAAGTGAAATGCTTAGGACCATAGAGTAAACTGGAATTTTTTGAGACAAGACTCCAAAACACAGGAAACAAAAGCAAAAAGAGACAAATAGAATTTTATTGAATTAGAAAGCTTCTCACAGCAAAGGAAACAATCAACAGGGTAAAGAAACAACCTACAGGGCTGAGGATGTGGCTCAAGCGGTAGCATGCTCACCTGGCATGTGCGGGGCGCTGGGTTCAATCCTCAGCACCACATAAAAAATAAAATAAAAGATGTTGTATCCATCAAAAACTAAAAAATAAGTATTAAAACTCTCTCTCTCTCTAAAAAAAAATTAAAAAAAGAAACAACCTATAGAATGGGAGAAAATACTTGCAAACTATATATCTGACAAGGGGATAATATCATATATATATATATATATATATATATATATATATATATATATATATCATATATATATCTTCAAAATCTTAACAGAAAAAAATTAAAATATGGGCCATAGACCTAAACAGACGTTTTTCAAAAGTTGACATATAAGAAATCAACAGGTACATGAAAAAAATGCTCAACATCACTAATTATCAAGGAAATGCAAATCAAGTAAGATATCAGCTCATGCCAGTAAGAATGACTGTGAACAAAAAGAAAACAAGTACTGGTGAGGCTATTCAGAATAGGGAACTCTTGAGTACTCCCAGTCAGAGTGTAAATTAGTGTAGCCATTACAGAAAACAGTATGGAGGTTCCTCAAAATCTTAACAATAGAACTACCACATCCCACTCCATATCCTACTCTTCACAATAGCCAAGAATAGGAAATAAGCTAAGTGCCCACCAACTGATAAATGGAAAAAGAAAATGTCCTATACACAATGAAACATTACTTAGCCATAAAACAGAATGAAATTTTATCCTTTGCAGCAGCAACAGGAGTGGAGCTGGAGATCACTGCACTAAGTGAAATAAGCCAGACTCAAAAACAATAAGTACCACATGAACTCACTCATATGTGGAATATGACAGTTGATCTCACAGCAGTTGAGAATAGAATGATAATTACCTAAGGCTGTGAAGAGAAGAGAGGAGGGAGAATTGAAGGAAGTTGATCCATGGGTAATAAATTACAGTTAGACCAGAGCAAGAAGTTCTGCTGTGCTGTTGCACAGTAGGGTGATTACACACAATAAAAGTGAGCTATATACTTCAAAAAGCTGGAAGAAAGGATTTGCAATACCTTCACCACAAAGATAGGATAAATATTTGAGGAGGTATGCTTACCTTAATTTAAATAGTACCCAAAGTATATGTGTATCAAAACATTTTATGTTTTAGGTATTAGTTAAAATAGATTGATAATAGAAAAAGAAAATTACTGAAAGTTAGGTAGAACACAGATTGGAAAAGAGGCGACACTTGATACAATTAAAAGGAGACATGTGGCAGTTTTCTAGAAAACAAAAGATAACCATCTCAACTAGACCAATGTCACTAGGAAAAAAAAGAAAAAAGAAAAGTGACCTTGGTAAAATTTGATGAAAATATCTGTGGATGGTTTGGATTTAAGAGGTTAGAGAGACAGAGAGTAGTCAAGCTTGACTTTGGTACATTTAACTGGAGTAATTGGGTGTTTGGTGGCACAGCAATTAAAATAATGAACACAGTTAGGTCTGAAACATAAGAAATGGGAAAACAACAAACAGGTCGAGTTCACAACACCTGTAAAACATCTGTGTGCATACATCCCAGAGGCACAGAAATTCAGATCCAAAGCTTCTGAGTGATATTGGAGCTGGAGGTATTTATGTAGATGTCATCAGGATATGGGTAGAAATTAAAGTTGGAACAGTGGACTAAATCCTCTGGAGAGTGTCAAGTAAGAGAAAAAGAGAGTTCTAGGAAAAAGCCATGAAAAAGATATACACTTTGAAGGCCGTTCGGGTTGTACCCAGAATATAGTCTCTTTACCATCTGTACTTGCCACCTATTTCCTCAATCTTATTAACCAATAAAAACTGACAAGGCTTAGCTCCTAAACTTAAATCTTAAAAAGTACTAGTCCCCAGCTTTCTTCCTCCTAGCTTACTTCTTTTTATTTTTTCCTTTTCTATAATTTATTTATATGTTCAAAGTGTTTCAGATGTTTATTTTTTCTTCCAGTTTCCCTTCTATAATTGCTAGCAAAAATGTCCAAGTAGTTGCATACTAGAGGATTCTTTCATCATTTGCTTGTGGGAATGCTATTTAATTTGAAGATTCCATGATCTTGCTCCACTTCCATGCACTTTGTTTGTCTAATAGAAAGGAGCACGTTATTCTTAGAAGTAAGGTCTGGCGCACGGTGGGTGCTGCAGGGCTCAGGGTTCTTTCAGAGTCATACCACAGTGCACATTCTCTGTGGACTCACAAAGTGACCCTCAGATGCCTGGAAAATTGGGAGTTTTCTTATTATAAACTTTCAGAATAAACTCATCTATGTCTCAAGGTCCATAATTACAAAAACTAGTTGGTCTTTTTTATTCAGCAAGACATAAAATGTTTGCAGCCTTAAATGCAAAAGGGTCACTCGCAGTTACAACATGGCTTGATTTCCACTAAAAAAATATAGAGTTGAAACAAGGAGGAAAAAAATATCACCCCACTGCAGTATAAATTGGAAGATTTCTAGATTTTTATGTGAGTACATTCAAATGAGAAACCATCCTTATTAATGGATTAGAAAGTTAATTGATCCGCATTATGCTTAAAAGTGACCAGAGAAAATGGAAAATAAGGGTACTCATCTTGTGCCCCACTCGTATATCTAAGCTTTTCCTTTGTCCTTTTAACTTACACCATCAGCACTTAATGCACAGATAACTCATTTTAAAACTGAAAGAGTTATAGTGTTATAATTTTTATAATTTCTCCTAACACTTTATATATTACTTATAAAGCACTCAGCAAAATACATCCCAGGGATTTCTGCACCTCACAAACTTTATAGAAATTTCTTGGCCAGTGACTAAAATGCTGGCCTACTCAAGATTGAGTATAATAACCACTGAATGAGGTAAGCAATAAAATTATTCTTACGTGCATATAGTCTCATTTCAAGGATTTTTAAATTCTTTACATATTTTTAAGGATTTGAAAAATATTCTTTAAATCTAAAATTGGATTCTGGGTTCTCACCAATCTACAACCTAAATAATCTCATATTACTAGCTAAATTTGTAATTCCCTGTTCTCCTCCGCAGGCCAGAAACACACTGTACCTCTCCACTAATAATACAGTCCTCGGGGCATCCATTTACCTTCCATCCTGCAGAAAAATGGCCCATAGATCCTTATTCTTTGTTTTTCCTTCTATAAACAGTTTTAAATCCTTAGTACTACTTTTACACTCTGATCTTCTTTTATGATTTAATGTGTTAAAGGCTTCATGAGAATTTTGCTAAAGATTTCATCAATCCTATCCTGTAAATTAAAAAAAAAAAATACTTCAAATAATCCTTCAGGCTAATAAAGCAAAATTATATAGGGGAAGTCTGTGCTCCCTTACTCGAGTGTGTTTATGCACAGCTACATTTAATAACCAAATACTTCTACACAGAGCACTGTGATTTCTGATAACATACCTGTGAGGAATGGGGACAGACATTGCTGTATGGATGATTGCACAGCATAGACTGTATGAAGACTTGAGGATACTGCCACACTGTTTTTCAGGGTCAGTAATTTCAATAATATGTGATCTGAAATTCCTCCCCACCAGGATACTTTCTTCCTTTCCAGAAGGTACTGTTTCTCCACCCACTCTAAACGACAACATTCCCTTCCTCCATCAACAGCTGTGCATCTTTCAGTTCTTGCATCAGATGTCACAGGCCTGTACCATGTGCCTCCCACTCTTCCTGCAGTTGCCTAGAGAATGGGGTTGGGAACATACTTCTCTTAGTCATTCATTAGAGCTCAAATGACGAGTGAATTTTTCTACCCCTGCTGCTTTCTAAACTTTGGGAAGTATCAAGTGAACCATTAGCCATTTCATGATATTCAACTTGGGTGACCATGCTGAGAACAGTTGCAATTTAATGCCTTTTAAAATATATGGTTATGGGCTAGATTGTATCCAGTTCTATAACACTTTCTACCATGTTTCCATTTTATGGTGCCATTAATAATTTATTATTCTTACTTTTATTATCAGATTATATTAATTGTTTTATTTCCATTATTGTTTTCTTATTTCTTTTTATAAAGGTTGTAAAATTAATAAAATCCTTGACCCTGTCTCGATAGGCCAGCAAGGTCCCAGAATTGCCCTCTGCTGACTTGTCAGTATGCATACCTTTGCTCAGGTCTATTTGGGCATCTTCTGCACTGTAACATTGGACAGTATTACTTAGTCACCTTTTTTTTTTTTTTTAATCTGCAAAGTCTATACAATATAGAAATCTAGGGATCAGATAATGGTTTTTAGAAAATAAAACAGTTTTTCCCAGCAACATAAAAAGACCATCATTCCTTGGAAAATAAAGGTATGTATGAAAGCTTAAAACCTCCAAGATATTATTTAATGACATCTATATAAATCAAACCACACAATATTTTGTGTAATAACATTAACAGTACAGCTGAAAAATATGTTTTATGTTATAAACTAAGGATCAGAGGAAGGAAGTTTAACTTTTGTTAATAAGGGAAAACCATGTTGATGCAAAAAAGGGAGAGAAAAAGATTATCTTGAAACCTAGCATTCAAATTTATTTGAGGTTAGTTTCTTTCTAAAGTGAAATGGAATATCACTTTTTAAAAATTAAGTCTCAATTAACAACCGTTCTTCCATTTTTACATTTTGTTAAAATTTTCCTAAATGCTCTTTGTGGAGAAAATTACTCATATCTATAGTAAAGGCTCACTCATACATAATGTTCATAATGACAGTGATCATTTCAAGCTAACTGTTGTAGCCCTAGAGCCCAGAGAGGTCCTCAATAAATATTTTTGGATAAATCAATAATAGGAGATTGATAGTCAATAAATCAATAGTCATATATTATGTAAATTTAATATATAACAATCACACATAATACATACACAGTACTGGGGGGAAAAGCAATATTTGGGTAAGAAAAAAATCTGTGGTATTTTATTTTATTGAAGTCATGTGGTGTTGTCAGTCCTTTATACACCATAGTCTTAATCCTGTTTTCACATGTTTCTTACCCAGAGAAAACATATTAATCAAAATACTCTTTTTTAAATTCTCCAGAGAGATAGGAAATACAATAAAATTAGTCTTTGTTTTCTGTTAGTACATGTCAGGTATCTTTCTGAACCAATGCCTAGTGTCCTGTTGGCTACAAATTGAAGAACTACCAGTATTAATTAGGAAATAAAAACACATATCTAATAGGGCTCCTAAAGGATATTCTGTAATATAACATGGCACTTTGAATTTTAACAGAGCAGCCAGAGATAAAAGAATAGTAGGTAAGTATCATAATTGATCATTATGTCCCCTGCCTTTCCTTACACAAAATCCATGCTTGTAAAGTATTTGCTGAAGGCCATTTGAGTTTCCTCAGATGTAAAAAAATATATCTAATTAAAGAGGCCATTTAATTTCTAATAAACCTCCTTTCTTTGTATGCTTGATGTTCTTGAGTATATTTCTACTCAGTTGTTGATTTCAAATCTTTGAAATTTTAAACAGTAGCAATTCCATTTTGAATGTACAAAAATAACATATCCTTTTATCTAGTATTTAGATTAGTGATATAAATATGTATTTAAACATATACAAAGAACATGAAGCCTCACTATCATTCTCTCCTAGAGCTTCATGCCTGGGAGCATCTTAACTTATAAAGTTCATTGATAGTCAACCATTGTTTTCCAAACAAGAAATTTTAAAGGGAAACCACTTTACATCAACTTGTATAATATATTTCTTATCATTACCCTGGTTACAGGTTATATGCTTTTAAGAAATGTATTTATAGATTAGAAACTCATCCACTCAGACAACTAATAATTAAAACAGTGAAACCAAAGTAGTCTGTATGAAAAATGTTTACATGTTCTTTGATTTTTCTTATCAACTTGATACTTGCTAGATGTAAGATATTTATATTAACATAGAGAAATGAGATCAAGAATGATGGAATTCAAGTGCAAAAGGAGTATCTCCTTCCATGATCCTAATAGGAAATAGTGTGTTTAAACTGGGCCATTAGAGAAGAGTTTAAAACAGAGCTGTTTATAAGGACTATGGACTAGTAACCGTGAGGAGCTACCACTAGGTCCAATGAGAAGTAAAATGGGGCTATTAATTTGAATGAGGAAACAGAGCTATGTAGAAAGGACCATCCAACCCAGTGGAACTAATATGGCCCCATAGCAAGGAAGCTGAGAAAATAGCTCCCCCATACTTGGTGCTTTCCCTATCTCCATTGTTCAAACCCATCTAAAAGTTACAAAGTTTGGCACCACAGATGCAGTCCATTAGTAAGGAGAGAAGAGCACACAGCTGGCAAATGGATCTGGAGGGGCAAAAATAAGATATGAGCACAGAAAGATATTGAAAAGATCAATCCATCATAGGACCAAGAAGGTAGACAAAGGAAATGTGCAATGTTCAAGGATAAGCAATAGATTTTCAACTCAGGGGGAAAAAAATGCTCTTAATGGCATGTAGGGTGCATGGTGTTAGTGAGCTTTTCATCTCTGTGATCAAAATACCTGAGGATGACTTAGAAATGGAAAAATTTATTTGGAGCTCACTGTCTCAGAGGTTCAACTCATGGTCAGCCAACTCCATGAGTTGGAGGTGAGGCAGAACATCATCATGGACTGGTGTGGTGGAGGAAAGCAACTCACCTCATGGCAATGATCAAGAAATCAGGGACAAATAGCAGTTCCCAAGACCATAACCCCAGTGACCTACTTTCTCTGGCCATCCCCAACCTATTTGTAGTTACCACCCAGTGATTCTTTTAAATTATTGGCCCACCAAATGGATTAATCCACTCATGAGATTATAGCTATCATAATCTGATCATTTCATCTCTCAACACTGCTACTTTATCTAAAATCAACTTTTGGGGGGAACACCTCATATCCAAGCCATAATAGTGATAATGGGATATAAGCAAGAAAGTAGCTAAAAGGGTAGCAGAGGAAGTATTGAATAAACAGGTGACAGAAAGGGGTGTAATAAATATAATCAACTACCGTTTACCAAACACTGGTTTAATATTTGTTTTAATAGATAATATTTTTGATTCTTATAATCTGCCAATGAAAAGTTGTGGTTACAATCATCTTAAATATAATGGAAACAGCAACCCATAGAAAAACCTATCCCCCAGCCATGACCTGTGCACCTGTATGTCACCACTTGGTGTCTACTGAACAGTTTAACCACCAACACACAGGGTTCTCTAGGTTAAGCCTGGTCTGGTGAAGAATTGGTTCCCAGGCCAAAGGATTTTTCTGGCTTAAGTGGACTGGCTGGAAACTTCTGTCCCTTTTCCAGCAACTTCTGTAGCTCCTTGTCTCACCAGGATCTCCAGAGACAATGAATATACAGATTGTGCTGCTTAGTATGCCAAGTCACCTTCTCTTGTAGATCTCTCATTCTCCCCTTACAAATGGAGCAGGGGAAAGTAAGCCAGGCATATAGTTTTACATTACGTATGGAATCCATTAGGCAATTCTGCTTGGACCTCAAAAAATAATAACCTTACTTTTCTTCCAAACTAAAATTGGCTATCGCGATACCACACTTTTTCCAAGCTGTTTCCAGCAAGTTTACATTGTAGCATACATTTGTCTTATCAAATCCCCTTTATCTAGGAAACTAATTTTATACTCTGCTGCTCTGACTTCGCAGTTTTCCTTAAAGCCTCCCCATTCGTAACTGCAGCACACTCCTGAGATTCAATAATAATAGCAACTAACACTTACAGAGGTCATGAGCTGGACCCAGGATGGAGTCATGGTTTATATCATGGAATCTTCCCAGTGGATCTATGAGGTAGGTACTATTATTAGTCCCATTTCAGATCTGAGTATCCGAGACTTAGATTAAGCAGTTTTCCATTACTGACACAGCAGGAAGTATCAAAGCTCAGCTTCAAGCCCAGGAATTCTGGCTCTGCAATCTGTTTAACCATTGCCCTGAGTTGCTTCTCAGTGTTTTAAATAAAACTGTTCCCCACTCTCCAACCCTATTTCTCCCAAGCAATTGACAGAGATATGAAAGTTGAATTCCACTCCCTTTCTCAGACAGACACATTTTCTTCTCCTCCCTTCTTTATTATCCTCCCTTTATTCCACTTGTCTGGTTACAAATGTTGGGTCTCAGAAAATGATACTCCAAAGTATGTGCACTGGCATGCTGAGGTCTTTAAGATGAAGGACGTTGTATGGGCCTCAGAAGCTCCCTCTGACCTTCTGCCCTCCTCACTCCCACCTGCCTTTCTCCTCCTGAAGCCATTCATAGGAACCAGATTCCTTTTCCCAAAGGCAGGTCATAGAAATGGGAAATATTACTATAACTTGCCTGCCTGTAGGAGCTGACCATGAAAAAATTATCTGACCTACCTGTATAAGAGTGTATTCCTCCCTCCAGAGGATTCCTTTCCTCCTGAGATGAAGAAATGCTACACAGAGAGGCCAAGAGCTGTCCAAACAGATGGATCTTGCTGGGCTTCCTACATCAGTCTACTAGTACTATCAGATCATATCTTCTATCCAATCACGTTTCAACACAGTTGCTCATTCCTCATCAGACCTAAGCATAAAAACAGTTTTTCCTGAGTTTTTTGTCTTTGTTTCTAAAGGTTCCCATGTCATGTAAAACTTTAAGTAAATTTGTTACAAGTGTTTCTTGTTAACCAGTTTTTTTGTTATAGAAGTGTTATCTGTGACCCAGATGATGGGGAGAAAAGGAATCAAAACTTCCTGCCCTGAAACCAAGGATACTTTATTTTATTTTCTATTTTGAATGATATTCCTTTTCCAGTATAGCCAATTTCTCTACAGTTTTCCCAGCAATGTCCGTTAGCCAATGGACTGTATCAGGCCATCAAACTGTGCTCAAATGTGTCAGTGCAGCAAAACTATATTTGGCGAAATCATAGTCGCTGGTAAAGAGCTGGTAAGCACTACTTTGTAAAGTGCTTTACCACTTCTGGTCTGGTAATCGCCAATCAGAGAAATAATGAATAATAAAATGTGCAAACCTTGATGGCAACATTAGTGACATGAAATTAAAACCAAGGATATCTGAGTCCTAGAATACTAAGAAGACTGTTTTCAATGTGGAAAAAAAATCAAAACTACTTCAGTAATAATTAAAGAATTCTGTGTGGAATCTGAGACCTCCAGGCAAAATCATATTATTTGAGTTTTCAGTATAATAACGTTTTCACTATAATAATGTTTGAAATAGTGACTAACCAAACTCAGATGTGAGAAAAATGGCTCCAGAAAATGCCAGACAAAAGAAAATGAAAAATCTGCAACATTCTCCAGAGAAGACACCAAAATTTAAGAGCTTCCCTTTGATATGGATTGTGACATAAAGCATCTATATATATTTTTTTTCCTTCCATCTAAGTTAATATATACAGAAGGTGATTTTTTTCCCTCTATGGCCTTGTCTAGGATAATTGTTTTTTATTCTTCTGTTTTATAATTTTATCATTTTCAACTCTTATCTCAAACTCAGCACAAAGTAATTGTTTTTGTTCATTTCTTATGATTTATCATATGTCATTGGGATAGGTACTTACGGGACAGAGGGACAGCTGGAGTTACTATGAAGTTGGCAACATCAATTTTGCAGTCAGCCTGACATTGGTTTAAAATGCATTTCAGACTGATAGGAGGTGGTGTATTCACAGTCCCTGAGACTGAAGTTCTCTCATTCTCCAAAGAATGAAGAGTGTCTGGGGACCCGCAGTGCCCCACAAACTTGTCTCAGCTGTGAGGTGATATTCACCAGGAAAAGAGATTGGGTAGCCACAGCTACAAGGACTGGATTATCAGAAAGCCACCCCCCTTATATCTAAAAAGAGTAATGAATTTTTCCTACTGTCAGATAAGTCAAATTAAAGTATCTGCATTGTTGTTCATTCAGCGATAATTTTAGGGCTCTATATCATGTTTATCTTTCACAAAATGCCTAAATTTTTCTAATATTTGAGACTTCCCAGAAACTTAATCTTGTCTCTTGTTGGAACTTTTCACTAATCTGCTACGTAAAATTAGGCAAATTCCTATATCTCTATAAAATGTACTTACTGTATCTATTAAACGGTGGTTAAGCTCAATAATTTGTAAAATACATTCTTGCTTACCTACAATTCAGAAATATGGTCAAAGTTTATCTTGAGAAGAGAATGTACTCTATCCCACACATACTTTGAAAAAGTAGTTCATTTTGCTATTTCATACTTTCTGAATTCTAAAATAAAGAAGACTTCTAGAATTCAGAATAAATATATTCTCATGCTGTTTTCACAATAATTCAAGTAGTTACACCTAAAAGATGTTGTTTGTTGAAATTTACATAGTGAACAGGTATTCTGGCTATTTCCTTTGTTTTGACACTATAAATGCAATTTAACAACAACAACAATAAAAATGAAGAAAACTAGCTTTTGTTGTTGTGAAAAGATAAATGTTCAAAGACCGAACTAAAAGATACAACCTCAAAAGGGATGGCTGTTGAAATTTACTTCAGCAAATCTTGTTCATTATCATTCAGAAAAATCCTCATGCTCTGGGTCATGCTGTTTGCTCACAACAGATTTTTCCAGTTACTTAGACCTCATATTGAAATTAAACTAAAAGGAGGGGAAAAACATATAGCTCACCAGAGTTGTCTTATTACCCAACAAATTTAAAACAGATCTAATGGCATAGAGGGGGGAATGATAAGCAGTGGGAGACATATAAAGTGCATGCACCATTGGATTCTGACCAAAATCAGGGCTTGGGATTTTGGAGCATTGAGACTCTTTGTGTACACCATTGTATCATGCTTTTATTCTTACTCCCACTCTTAAATCCTCCTATTCTAATTAAGCTCACTCACACACACCCACACCCAAGCACATAAAACACAAACACACAAACATTTAACTTGATCTACCTGCTTATTCACTTTATCCTTATGTTGATGAGAAAAATCATCATCTGTCAGCATGTTATGGGATCAAAGGCAACCTATTCAGGTTGCAGGAGACTTCAGCCATCTCATCGTGTCACTCAAAGAATAATGCTGACTCTTTTTAAAGATTTTTTAAAAGCTTATAAAAAAAACCATTTGCATTTCTCTTAATAATCCAAAAAATTTTTAAAGTAAAGTTTCTGATTTAAAAAAAAAAATTACCAGAAAAAAACTAATACTGGTTGATTTCCATATTGTGGAAGATAAATTCAAATGTCTTATTCATGTTGTTATTAAAGACCCAGTGATAGCTAATTTCAATAGTGAGATAGAAAGAAAAAATCATTTATACTTCCAAAAATAAATGCATAAAGAAAATAATGCACCTACTTACCAGAGAGGTCAGGCTTAACTGCTTCTCTTCTAATAAACAGTTTACTCAATGAGGGGGAAAAAGGAAAAGTAATTTTTAATAAGAAATTGTTGTTTTGAAAAGAAGGAGGAAGGATGAAGGCAGCTTTTGTATCAAGACCTTAGTATGTAAGAGTATGTTATTAGCCACAATATGCTAATGCTAACTCAGCAACATAGGTATGCACAGAGTCAACTCTCTGAGCCAGGAAGGACCACAGGCCCAGTACCATAGGCCTTCAATTGCCAGAAAGAAGCACATGGAACAGGTATGCTGTTTCCTCCAGCCTGATTAGCATACATCATGTACATGACAGATGCCTGTACATCTTCAAATCAAAGAGGTACTCTATGTTTCCTTTGTGACTAGCAGGGCAACTAAATGACTGAGAAACAGCACCAAGTGAAAGAATTGCCATGGATATTCCATCACATACAAGAAAGCCTCCAACTAATTCTGAGGCTCAGTTTCTTCAATTGTAAAATGATAATAAATTTATTTTCATTATTGTTATTACTAGCTTTCCTTGCCTATTGCACAAATTTGCTGGGAGCATTAAAAATAAATAAATAACATGTGAGAACAAATAGCATCTTCCATTTATTGAGCACTTGGGTAGCAAACACAAGCAAAAGACTGCAAAGGTATTATCTCCATTAGGCATTAAAACAAATTTATTTAATGGGCAATATTAACATTTTTTTTTCCAGTTGAGACTAGCAAGGCGCAGAGAATTAAAACTCCACAGATTATAAGTGGGAAAGCAAAGAGATTCATTCCCAAGGATCTTAGGTACATCTTGTAAAAGAGCTATCAGTGAGATTTATCTATTCATTAAATACCAACGAGGAGAGTATTCTGTTCTTCTGGCCTTTCTGTTTTCAAATGATAGTGATTTTGGTGATAATAATTGCATTTCTGCTGATAAGAAAAATTTCCAAAGTCAAATTGTAAATTAACTGTATACAAAATCTCCAAAGTTAAGATTAAGTAGAAAACTTAAGAACATAGAGGAAAGAACTTTTTTCTATAAGTAAAGCCCAAATTTCCACAGGCTTCTGACTTTCGAAGGACAGGGTGAGGATCTTAGTGCCTTTTTTCCTTCTTCGCCCTTGAAAGCTTCCAACAGTTACCTTCTGCCCACAGACACTGCACCATCATTTTCTTGGTAAAAATTAAAATCTGTGGTGGAAAAGGTGATATCAGACTGTCTAAGGTCCCTTTCTGCCTTTCAAAATCCAGTTAAGGGCATTTACTCTCTCTAATTCAGGAAAAGATGCAAATAACCCCTTTGACCAAACTGCTATCTAATTAGCCCAAGAGCACCAAAGTCACTCTCTCCTACTCAAGCTGGCTCTGAAAGACACAAAGGTTTGTCTGTTTGGGGTGATTTTTCCCTTAGGTACATAATTGAAATGATTTTAGTTTGGCTGCTCAAGCACTAAAGTGTCACAGTGATGAGTGTCATAAGATAAATATAGGGATAGCTTACAAATATTTCGTTTTGCAATCTGGTATTGCATATGGATGCCTGAAATAAGTAATGTAAATTAGTCTCCTCTAATTTACATTTAAACAGGGGCTTAAGAAGGATCAGGGAGCACCACTCTGCCTTGAAAAGCTACAGCCTAAAAAGAGTGACAGGGATTGTCATCAGTATTATAATCATTACTAAGTTCCAAAAAAAAAAAAAAAAAGACCCTTGTTAGGAATGGATCTGTCTCTGCAGGGGATATCCAAGACTGCAGTGCTCGGATAAAATATGAATCAAGGACTAATGCCAAAAAACCTAAATTACATTTTTAAAAGAGGATGTTGCATTAAAGTAGTGATAAGCTGGATAATTATAGAGAATTTTATGTACCTTTTAGCATAATTAATGACATAAAACACCAAAGTTTGAAATTTAAAATCCATCTACTTTAAATTATGGTTCTAAATTTACATATATCATTAGAATGAAAATAAATGTAGAATGGTGAGATTAATAAGTATAAACCAAACATGGATTAGGTATTTGTCCATTGTGAATATTACAAAAGAAGGCAAGAATCGCTTCTCATATTAAGCAGAGTCTCGTTAACTGCAGGGCATTTATTAAAACTAATATTAATATTATCTTAGTTAACTTTTCATATATAACAAGTGCTGGATAAATAAACTCTGTATGAAATCTGGAATGTAATTTATAATGAATTTGTGCTAATGATATCTAATGTGCCTAGTTAAAATGGAAAGTTTATTGAGAATAAATGTTGCTCATTTACTTCAAAGGGAGTTACCAAACATGCGTAATTTGATTGTAATTTAAGAAATAAAACAATGTTAGCTAATCTAAGTATGATTTACAAATTTCCTTATGACAATGCAGTACATGTTACATATGTTTTTAAAAATTATTTACTAGTTAAAAAAAAAGAAAAAAAAGGGAGATTCGGGGGAAAAACTAAAACTTTTTAATATTGTGGATACTACAAGGGTTCAAATGAGTAACTGGGAATACATACTGTGGGGGGCCAAAAAATAATCTGCAGAGAATTTCCAAACCCCAAATCTTGGGACCTGTAACTATGTAAACTTGTCAGATGTTGGTGGGGGGTGGGGACAAGCTAACAAATGTGTAATTGAGGATGTGGACCTTAATATAGGGAGATTATCATTATTTTGGATTACCCAGATGTGTACAATGGAATCACATGCACCTGTAAAAGGAGAGAACTTTCTCCAGAGGAACCCAAAAGAAATGTAGACTAGGAAATAGGAGAGATGAGGCCCAAGAGGAGATCAGAGAGAAGCATGAAAAGAACTTACCAGCTCTGCTGGCTTGGAAGGGACAGTGGTTCAGGCAGCCTCTAGAGGCTGAAGACTCCTGGCTAAATGCCTGCAAGTCAATGGCAACTGGGTCCTATAGTTTCATGGAGCTACATTCTGCCAAGAACCTGAATGAGTCCAGATGAAGTCTCCCCCGAGAGTCTGCTGATAGAACACAGCTCCGCTGACACCTCAACTTCAGTGCAGTGACACCCATGTCATCCTTTTCAGCTACAGAAATGGGAAAGAACAAACTGATGTAGTTTGAAGCCACTCCCTCTGTGGTATTCCCTTAGAGCTCTGTGCTTCTCCTGACACCCTCTCCTTTACATTCCATTTTCAATTCACGGCTCCACACCTTGGAGATTTCACTTCCCCAAACACTTTAATATCTTTTGGGTCCTGAAGACCCAGTGACCTCTCTAAAACAGATATCAGATGAAAGCGTCATGTTTTTGGCCATCTCTCGCCTCTTCTTGCACCACTCTTACACTCCATGATGTCAAATATGTCTGAACACTAGGTGTACGCTGAACTCACACACTGTGCTTCTCAGATATTCTTCCACGTAGGTCCACTTAGTCCTCACAGACCTCTATGAAGTTGCCATGTAAGTTGTATCATTCCTGTAAGCACTGGAGGAATTTGATGCAGAGGTTTGCCCAATGAGTTGCAGCTAATTACTGTTAGGTCTTTTTGAAACCAAGGAGTTTGAGTCCAGAGTTTGTATTCTGAACCACCATGCCATACTACACCTATGTTTCAGTTTCTTAAATCCTGCATGTTCCTCCCACATTGTGTGTGTGTGTGTGTGTGTGTGTGTGTGTGTGTGTGTATGAGTGTGTATGTGTATTTCCAGGGATTCAACATAGGGCCTTGACACACTAGACAAATGTTCTACCACTGAGCTGCACCACAGCCCTTCCCACATCCATCATGTGTCTTTTTTTTTTCCCCTTACCTTAAGTGTTTGTCTCTCCATCTTTACCTGGAAGGCTATTTCTGACACCTTGCAACAACACAAGTGTGAATGACTCACAGAAGACTTCTCTGACTCCCTAGGCCATATCAGCTTTCATTGTTGGGAGGCTGTCATAGGACCCCGACTTTTTCCTTCACAGAACTCAGTGTGCAATCAGTCTCTCTTGGCTGTTTATTCCTTTCGTGCCTGCCTCCAGCACTGATGTGTCATTAGCTGATGCAGTCCAAGCAACAAGAATCTTGGCTGGTTTTGCTCACCACTGTACCCTCCGTGCTTATCACTACACCTAGCAGGTAGGTGCTGAAGGAACATGGGATGAACCAACAGCCATGCTTCCCTAGGCTCTTAGCCATATTCTAAGTAACAACTGATCCTTTCACATATTAAACATGGTGCCAGTAGATTTTGAGGACCATATCTTCTACTTCTACCCTCAGAGAGACATTTAATAATGTTCTTCCTCCAGCTTTAGTTGGAGAACCTGTAGGGAAGGACCTTGACATGGGTAGATTCTACCTCTAGAGTAATTGACTTGTCAAAGTGGCCATGTCATGATGGGCATGTGAATACCAGGGACTGTTTCAAAAAGAGGGATATTATACTGTGCCAAAAGGACACCCCAATTTGTGTCTAGCATCAAAGCCAAGTGGATATATGTAACTAGGTTCTGGAAACGAGTCCAAGTGAACTTAATTAAAATAATGATGGCATAACAACCAATTACTAAAAGCAAAGCCTATTGCTAAATACTTGACCTTTGTTGTTTCATTTTATATTTATGGTAATCTTGTGAAGTAGGCATCTTTATATGGATTGTCATCCCTATTTCACAGATGAGGAATTGAGGCCTTAAGTTTACATGATGTTTTTTGTCACACAGCTAGAAAATGAACAAGTGAACCCTGAATTGTCTAACTGAAGTTTCTACTCAAAACTTCTATAAATCCAGCAAAGCTATTTGAATATATAAAATAACCCAAAATTTACTAAATTATTAATTGCACCAGTGATTGTTGTATCAGTGGATCCACCTAGTAATTATGTGCAAGGTCCAGATTGGGAGGAGGAGGAAAGGGAAAATATAGACAAAATACAGAAGGCTTATCTCTGTGTAGTGATAGTGAAGGGCTAAATGCAAATAAACAGGACCATGTGGTGCTGCATTAACTACAGCCATGCACACACAAACATACCCGAAACCGCACAAGACACATAAGTTGGGAATTTGAGGCCTTCTCTATCGGGTACATAGAGCATGAACCAGGCTGGAAGTAATAAATTCCCAAGCAACACAAATGGATAAATCATAAACTGATCAGAAATTCATGATTAAATGCACTTCTTTTAGTTTTCAAAGCTGAAATTTTTATTACAACTCCAAAAGTCTTGTATTCTAAATTCACTGAAGAGAAATCTTTCTAGCAAAAAGTACAAATTGAGTTTCACATGCTGACACTATTTTAGAGATTTGGGAATTAAAGATAAAAGAAACTAATTTTCTATAAATCCTGGTACATTATCAAAATGGTACATTAAATTGTTCACATTAAATTATTTAACTATTTAGCACATTATAAAATTAAATATGACAGTTCTGTTTTAAATGATTACAAAGCATGGAATTTGAATATAATTTAATAATAGTATTCATTACCATATGAAGTCAATCTGATCAATTTTATAATACCACATACTTATGATGTGGTATAACTATTAAAAATGTGTTAATGTAATTCCTTTTAAAGAATTTTTTCCTCTGCTACTGGGCATATGACCAAATGCTTTAATTTAGTCTCTAAACACTATCTTGACACTATTGGTTTCTATAATTGTTTGGGGGTTATTTAACTATAAAACATCTCAAGATTTCAGTTTTATAAAGAATGTGGAACCCAATTAAATTGCATTGTATGATTGGTAGATATCTTAGACTGTTCTGGTAGTTAACCTAGAGAAATACATATGAATTAAATCCTGTTCTAATTGTCATTTATTCTATTTCAATCTGTTTATAAAATGAGCTGAAATTAGATGGATATTGTGTGTTTAAGAATCAGATTTTAAACATAAGGTGCATTCAAAAAAACATATTCTTTCAAAAAAACATTACATCATCGTAGATTTTTAATACATCAGATTTGATGAAGACATATAGTTTGTACTTCTATCATTCAATCAATTAGAACACATGTATGTTAAGAACCTTCTATGTAACAGGAATATTTCTTTGTATGAATGAAAGTTGGAGGAATATAGAATTTCGTTCTATATTTGTTCAATTGGCATCTGACTCAAAAAAATGTTTCTAAATAAATAACATAGATATTTGTTTTAACAAGAAATTAATGAGAATTAAGTAAATGAAAGCAGAACAAGAAGAGAGCAGCCATTGGATTGGTGGGTTCACTTGTCACTATGGTACCCTTGTCAAGCATCCTGGTGTAGCTCCTCAGCTCAGAGAAGGCGTGAACCTCTCTATTTGCGTCTCACACAGTACAGGACCCTTTCCTTGCCCATTCCTAATTATCTCTAACTTTCCCCTTTATAAGGCAGCACCCCGACAGTTATCTCACAATCAACAAACCTCACAGTGAGGCTCATTCTAAGCATTGCTATCTCACCAACTGCATTCAATTCAGGTTTAATTATCTTGAATGTTAAATTAGATCCCCAATCCTGAAATTTTCCATTGCAATTCAGAACTACATATTTAAATTCTGATAACCAGTCCACTTGTATATTTTATGGGCAATTTTTAGTTAACATGTTAAAAATTGCATTCACATCTCTGTACCTCCAAATCTACACCTGTGTCTATCCACATCTCCTGATTCAATGATACCAATATCTGTGCATTCCTCTAGGCAAGAATGGAGAGGGTGTTCCATGTGTTTTTCTTTCCCAGTTTCTTATCACTACATGACTGACTACCCGCTGACTTCACTTTTTTTTCCCCCCTCAGTTTTTTTGGTGGACACAACATCTTTATTTTTTTATTTTTTATGTGGTGCTGAGGATCAAACCCAGCGCCCTGTGCATGCCAGGCGAGCATGCTACCGCTTGAGCCACATCCCCAGCCCGGCTGACTTCACTTTAGATGCATGCCGGCTAAATTTCAGCATGCTCTTAGGAGTCCTCCAGTCTCTCCGGGCAATTCACTCTCCTAAATGACTACTTCACAATTTCTTCTTTTCCCCCAAACTACCAATATCCTTCCTTGGTCATTCTCAGTTGGTGGCTTTACATATTATTTTACAAAAAATAAAAGAAAAAGAAAAAGAAACTATCTCCTAGGCATCAGGGCCCTCTTACATCAGCCACTCTTAACTCCAGCCTCCCTTTGCCCCCAGGATAGGAGTTCAATCTCCTCCTCATTATTTTCCCTCTCTTGGAACACTCCCATAATAAACATACATACTAGAAAAAATAATAATGACTTCTCCCCGCATGCCTCTCCAGTTACTACTGTTTTTCTGTATCCTTAATAAAAATATTCCTCAAAATGATAGTCTTACTGTCTCAAATTTTTCTCCTTCAATGCTCTCTCCCTTTTTTGTCTTCATTTTTAAAGTCAAAGTTGTACATGCACTAGTTCAAATAAAAATTTCTTATGAAAATATTATTTCATTTCACCTCCTCAGTGGCAAAATTTTTTAAATCATTCAGCTGTGTTATTTAATATTTGTTATAAGCTGTATTCTGTCTCCTCCCTCTCACATTCATATGTTGAAATTCTAACCCTCAGTAACTCAGAAAGTGATTGCATTTGCAGATGGGGATCCTTTTAAAAGATAATTAATGTAAAATGAGGTGATTAGGGGGTTTCTAATCCAATATGTGTCTTTATCAGAAAATCTAGACCCAAACAGGCCCAGAGGGAAGACACAGAGACATTAGGAGAAATTGCCATTTATATGCCAAGCAGAGTCCTCTAAAGAAACCAGGCCTACTGGTGACTTGATCTTGGACTTCCAGGCTCCAAAATTGTGAGGAAATGAAATTCTCTTCCTTAAGCCATCTATTCTGTAATATGGATGGTTTGACCTACAGTTTTTCAGTTTTACCATGGGCTTACTGGGATGTAACCCCCTTTATAAGTTGGGGAGTATCTGCACTGGGTGTAAGCATCCTAGCAAACTAAGGCAATGCTTTTGTTTATCTTCAAATAGCACACTTACATCTTTCTTTCTTTCTTTTTTGTTTTCAGATTCAGACAGTACATATTGATTTCCTCCTTGAGAAGATGAGAATTTATACATTTCCAGGACTCCTCTACCCACTCTCACATGCATGGGTGGGCGAGCCACCCAGCCTCCCAATGCACTTACTGTATTCATCGATCTAAGAAGTACATTTTAAGAGGCACTATCATTTTTATGTACCACTAAGAAAGAAAAATTCTACCAATTAAACAATGACACAAAACTTTCTTATCACCTACACTTTTTGCTGAAAGAGGTCTTTTAGAATTAACCAGATATAGATTTTTTCATGTATCATTCTTACTCAATATGAAAAGATAAGCAAAATACATCATTTAAGGCATACCTATTTTTTAAAAAAATTCAGACTCTGTTGCAAATCACTTATTTGACTCATAGTAGACTATCCAGGTTTTTCTACATTTTCATGTTTTGTACTAAAATGTTGATGGTACAGTTATTATAAAAGAACTTATAACACACTAAGAGACTTTGAAATCAGGTTCATGATCTAGTTTTACTTTGTACACACTTATCTAGATTTTTTTCCCTCCCTCTTCAGGAATATTATTAGATACCTCTACTTTGCTAATTGACTTATTTCCTACATTCTTGATTCACAGCATATATAAATACTCATGTGGACACCAAGTAATCCACTATAGAACACCTTCAGTACACCATAAAACTGGTACTTCTTGATGTTCATGATTTCTTGCATAGGTAATGATGATTGTATTATGAATTTTATCTGACCAACAACATGTATAAGACATCATTTATGGTAATATGATACTTATTTTAGGTATGCTAAAATATACACATGAGAATTAATAAAATTCAAAATACTATTTTGGTTAGACTGATATTCCATGTTTACTTATTATGTAATGCCAATCATCACGGAGGTGGGGATTTACTGTGAAGTTAAAGACCTCTAGAAAAGATCTAGTGATATGTCACATAAAAATTTTAAAAATTGCAAAAGATATTTTAATAACACCCCATTATATTCATTACCCAGTTGCATTCAAAATTCACGTTTATCATTTGTCATATTATCCCTCATGATTGGTACTATGGTCTGAATGTGTCTCCTCCAAAATTCATGTTGAAACAATCCCAATGCAAGAATACTAGGAGGTGGAGGCCTTCAGGAGTGATCAGTGCCTTATAAGAGGACTTGAAGGTCAAGTTCACCCCCTTCTATATCTTCCTCCATGTGAGCTCATATCATTCAACCTCTTGGGAGGATGGAGTAACAAAGGTACCATCTGGGAAACAGCAGCCCTCACCAGAATCTGAACCTAAGAACTGAATTGTGAGAATTAAATTTATTTTCCTTATAAATTATCCAGTCTCAGGTATTTTGTTAGAGCAACAAAAATTGACTAAAACAATTGGCTAGCCATAATGATATTTGTAGGGGAAGTTGATATTAATGTGAAGTTTAGTTTGGGGCTAAACAAAACTTAGAAGAGAACCTTATGTAGTTTGCATTTTCATGTACTCTTACCCTGTTGTTAGCCACCTATTTGAGTTAAATTGTTGCTACTGCTCACCCAATGGTATGACCTGAAGTACAGGGCAAAAGTTATTGCAATATAAACAGGTACTAGCATATTGAACACTAAGAACATGAAGGAGAAGCAGTTTGAAAATTTTGCAGCCTGAAGCTAGTCTACATAAAGTTATACATGGACAATTCAATTCTCACCAATGCTTACTATTTTAGTCAGCTTTTTCACCGCTGTGACTAAAAGACTTGATCAGCACAACTGTAGAGGAGGAAAGGTTTATTTAGGGACTCACAGTTTCAGAGGTCTCAATCCATAGACAGCAGACTCCATTCTTCAGGACTCAAGGTGAGGCAGGACATCATGGTGGAAGAGTGTGGTAGAAGGAAGCAACTCACAGGGTGAACAAGAAGTAGAGAGAGGGAAACTTCACTTTCTAGATACAGAATATATACCCCAAAGCTATGCGCCCAATTGAACCACTTCCTTCAGCCACAACCCACCTGCCTCCAGTTACCACTTAGTTAACCCTCTCAGGGATTAATTCACTGATTAGATTGTGGCTATAACCCAATGTTTTTCCTCCAAACCTTCTTGCGTTGTCTCACACATGAGCTTTTGGGGGACACATCCCATCCAACCCATAACACTTACTCAAAATAGCCCTATTCTCTTAGAAATGTACTTTGCTTCGTAAGAGCTAATAAAATCTTAAAGCTCTAAGATCTAAGGAGTTTACAAAACTTTATTTCTTAAATTTCTCCTAAATCTTTTCTTTTTTCTACCATGATTCAAAGACCCAGAATGTCACTATTGTGTTCTAATTGCTATCCCTGTTTCCAACAGTGCTGTTCTGATATCCACTCACTGTAACCACACTGATCTACAACACAAATCTAACCAAACCACTCCTTTATGTGGACTCCTCAATAGGCCACAACTAAGCCAAGGTATTTATGGCATTCTTTGTGACATCCCCACCTGCCTCTCCATCTCACCTACCACAGTCATACAATAGATCCCCATCCACAACCTACCTCTTCACATCTCCGTGCCAGTATTAATGAGTTTTTCTTCCCAGGGGTCTCTCTCCACCTCCATTTTCATCTAAATTTTTCATATCTCAAAGACTTATGTCAGGTGTGATTCTCCTCCAAGAATCTCTTCCTGGCATCTATCTTCTTCTGTTTCCTTAGTACCCTATACATAATGTCATTGCATAATCCACATTATATTAACATCACGTAATGTTATTACATAGTCCACATTATAGTAACACCACTTAAATATTTCTCCAACTGGAATTTAAATATCTCAAATACAAAGACTGAGTGCTATTTATTTTTGATTCATGGCACTACATAGTACATTGCACAATTAGACTTCCATAAACACTTGCTAAACTAAATAAATTCAGCTATATTATCCAAATTAAATAGATACTCAAATATATTAGATGTCTAATCTGAGGTTATTTATTGGAAGATCTACAAAAACCAAGGGTATCAAGAAGCAGTGGGGGAGACATTCAATCCACTGTAAAGAGACTAAATCCAGAGATAGCAGATGATTCAAGATAGGTGTAATAATCAAGTTCAGAAAGTAGTCAGGTGGCGGGGACTAACCAGAAGGGAGAGACTATCTAAAACAGCTGACTCATGAGGGTAACGTCCGATGGACCATGAGGTAAAATTACTAAGATTCACAGTAGGAGATGGTATAGAGAAGAAATACATGAGGCGGGTGCTAAAGTAATGAATGAAAGCAAGTTTAAAAAGAAAGAAGTAGACATTAACATTTAGGGTTCAGAAGTTCCAGAGACTCTGGGCTTCAAATGAACGGATGTAGAATGACAAGAACTGTCATGGTACAGAATCTGTCACCCAGAAACCTATTCTACCCCAAGAAGGATATAAACAGGATAGACTTGTGGGATAAATTAAGGAATTAGAAGACTTGTCTAACCTAATACATTTTGATTCTTTAAAAAAAGTATTATTATGGTCCACATATTACATTTTTGACATGTATTTCACTGTATTTCTATAATCTCTTATAGAACATAATTCTTTTCACTATCTTAAAAAATAGGATTAATCCAGGGAGAGAAAAAGGAGGGAAATGAATAAGTAGAAAAAGAAGAGAAATCAACAAAGAAATCGTGTAGGAAATGAGTTACCAGTACCTGGAGAAGCTCTGGTCTGTAGGGTTGCCCAGGATCCGTCTCTTCTTCCTGGAGGAGCTGAGTGAGAGAAAGAAAAAATTATCTAGTGATATGTTTGGCTCAAGTCTTAACCCTTTTCACTGAAGGGGCTGAAGAGGAGAATGTTCATTTGCTGAGGTCCTAGGAATCTCTAGTTACTTAAAGGAGTGTTTTGACTCAACCCCACAAAAACTTGTTTAAAAAGAAAAAAATGGGCAAATATCCATGTGATGCACACTCTTCCTCCTTTTTGCTTCCTTCCTTTCTTCCACAATGATCAGTCAGTCAGTTAACAAGTATCAGTTAATTTATGCAGGATCTCACTGGTCAAGAATCTGTTTTTGTTGTTTTGTTTTTTAAAAAGAAAACAACAGTTTCACTGTACATTCTATTCCACTCTTCTACACAACTATTTTTTATCCTACTGGACTGGCTCAAAAGTGGGGAACCTATTTCCATAAAAATGTCCCTAAATTAAAATAACTTCATGGAAAAATGTAACGCAAAACAGGTGTATCCAATGAAAGATGTTGAACAGAAAAAGAAAACTCTAATGTCCCCAAGGAGTCTGAGAGTAAGGTCTAAGTACTATTAGATGGAACCTTCCATCAGATTGCTGTTCAACTTAATTATGGTTTAAGAAGTGCACATGTGAAATTAATATTCAGGATCCTGCTGATTTAAAAAGCAGCAATAGGCCACCATTTGAATTCACAGACTTGTAATCCATCTTGTCCCATGGAACAACTAAGTACAATATGATATCAGTGCTCAAATTTCTGAATAGAGAAAGTAGTGGCCCTATATTTGGAAAAAAAAAAAAGAATTATGCATACGTAACTTGCATACAAAAGGGGGAAATTATGTTAATACCACAAGGGAAGTACAAAGCTCACATCCTTTTAGTTCTGACCAACCAGAAATCCTCACTTAGCACATTAGGTCTGTTAGGGACATCAATGCACACAGACCAATGTCCTATTCTTAGAATCATTTCTGCTGATTTTTATGTCGATCACCGCTTTGCACAGTCAGAAGTGACCATACTAAATTAAGGATGAGACCAGATTAGAATGATTGAAACTCCACTGATAATCCTCATTTCCACCTGCCACTTTTCCCCATGGCTGCTATTAAACACTGCCCAGGGACATCTATCCTTGAAAAATAATAAAAATGACTGTCTTCTCCCAGTTTCTACTCTGATCCAAAGAATCTCTAACTCTGGTGTTCAATGTCTCAGCATCTACTTCCCTAATACAGGTCAAGCTTCCCCAGTGTCCAACAAACCTCTTTTGGGGAGCCATAATCCTCCTGGAATGACTGGCCCCTTTGTACTGAATACTTTGGAGTGGAATTGCTCAACTTCACCCATTCCAACCCCTCTCTCTCTCTCTCTCTCTCTTTCTCTCTCTCTCTCTCTCTCTCTCTCTCTCTCTCTCTTTCTCTCTCTCTCTCTCTCTCTCACACACACACACACACACACTTTCAAGAGGAAGCAGCATTGTATAGCAGAAAGAACTCAAATTTTAGGGTGAATCCTAGACTCCATTACTCATTCTCCACCTGGTAGCCTGAGTAAGTTACTTAATTTCTCTGGACCCATTTTTGTTGCTATTGTTTGTTAGGTAATTACAGGTACATTTTATTTACAGGATTGTGAGCATTGGCTGAGAAAAATAAACATAAAATAATCACTACTGAGACGAATGTAAGATGTATTAGTAAATCTTAGTTCTTGACACCAGCCTGATGTGCACCTCACCAAGAACAAAGTCGATGTCCTGTTGTTTGTGTTGTGCTGATGGTCCATCATGACCATGTACAGAGCACTGAGTCAAGCTGCCTTTGCTACCAGATAAAGATCTTGCTAGTTCACCCCTGCTCATTGCCATGCTCTGTCATGTTGCACTTCCCTAAGTTGGAACATTCTAAGTTCTGGTTTTATCAGGTTCTTCCTGATATCATTCTCCTGGCTCTTTATAAGACTCTTTCTTCCTAGACATATTTAAAAAATCATCTCTTTGGAGAGGCTTTTTATGACCATCTCTCTCTAAAAAGAACTGCCAACTCTACACAACTTTGATCAATTCCATTTCTTATTCCAGCATCCATTATTTTTTACATATACCATAATCTATGTTGATCTTATCTGTTTGTGTTATATGATGCACCCTCTCTGAGTATCTTATCATATTTTGTATCCCTTGCACCTAGAAAAGAGACTGGCTCATGGCAGATGAGCAATAAATAAAATATTTGTTGCATGCATAAATGAATAAATAATCACATTATTTTTATTCACTACTGCATCAATTTTAAAGCTCTTGGGGGCTGTATTCCCATTTATATAAAGCACTTGGTCCTTGAAGTAAGACATAGAGGAAAAGTAAATGAAAAGAAATGTTGGTACCATGATGGTCTCTTAATGAGTGCTCAATATGTACTAATTATTTGTGTGACATTTTTGTTAATTAAAAAATAGTAGCTTCAATTATATAAGAGCCCGTATTATACTCACCTCCATGTGTCTTGCTTTCTTCCATTGTAAAATGAAGAAGATATTCATACGTACATGATGTGTGTTGTGAAGATTAAAAGAGTTAACATAAGTGCTTGAAATATAGTTTGCATCTGGAATGCCCCCAAAGACTTGAGTGTTGAAGGCATGGTCTCCAGCTATTGGTGCTATTGGGACATGGTGAAAACTTTAGGAAATGGGGTATAGTTGAGAAAATTGGGTCACTGGAAATAAGCCTTTGAAGGCATATTTTGTCTTTAGATCACTGTCTCTCTGTCTGCTTCCTGGCCACCGTGAGATAATCACATCTGCTCCATCACATCCTCCCCACCAGGATGTTCTGACTTGCTTCACCACCAGAAACAATGGAACTAAGTGACCATGCACTGATATCTCTGAAACCATGAGTCAAAATAAATCTTTCCTCTTTAAAGTTGACTTTCTGAGGTATTTTTGTCACATCAATGGAAAGCTGACAAACACACAATGGTAACTAAAACACAATCAATACTAAAAAGGGCCTTTCCATAATTGACACACATTACAATATGTGGCAAAGACAATTTAAATCAACTGTAGGCTGCAGTTGATAATGGGAAAAGGCCAACTCTAAGCAACTTTGGTCAACAGAGCCTTCCACCACACATAAGTTTAAAGAAAAGCCTATAATTCTAAAAAGGTGAGAATTATTACATTTTGATGCAGATATAACCAGACAAGTTAAAAAAACAAACAAACAACAACAACAAAAAAAACCTTGTTCCATTAAAACCTATGGAGACATTATATACTCAAAAAGTTTTGAAGCAAACTATTTTCACTAACCACATGTGGCTTTCAAAAAAAAAGTTATTTTAAATCAGGCTGACCAAACTGATCAGAGCAAACAAATATTTAAGATATTTAAGGATCTTAGGCCAAAGGAACATCAAAGTTTATTGGATAAAAGACATGCTATGTGGGTTTATAGCAGTAAATAAGTCAGCAAGAACCCGGATTTGTCCCTTTTATAACTTCTTTATTTATTTTTATTCTTTCATTTACTTATTTATTTATTGATCAATCCATCCTAGAGATTAAACCCAGGGCCTTGTGGATGCTAAGCATGCACTGTGCCCCTGAGAAGCAGCCCCAGGCCCCTGTTATGGTTTCTTTTATATACTATCAAGACCCTTGAATAAAGATTCATTTCAATACAAGAACTAGTTAGGCCCTTTTTTTAAAAAAAACATTCTAGTACAAATTCAGAATTTTGAACTGACAATAAACCCTATGTGTCTGTTTACAAAGATAAAAGTTTAAAAAAACATGTTAGTAGAAAACTAAAAATAGCAAATGGTCCCATATTTATATCTCAGTAGTCAGAATACAAATAAACATCCTTGGTGAAAACACATCAGTGCTTCCAATTAAGGCAATATAATTGCATGCTTTGAAGTGGAACAATGGAAAAATCTGACAATCCATTGTATTAATATGAGACACAGACTTTAGAGACATATAAAAAATAACATTTAATCTTTGTAAGGCATCTGCTTTTATATACTTTTTGCATAACATTTATGTATTGTGTGTAAACACACACATTAGATAGATAAATAGATAGCTGGATAGATAAACATATGTTAAAGAGCTAAATGAAATCTGTTGCAACCCACTAATTCACTTTAGTAAGCCATTTCACTGTTGCTGCTGCAAGTTCTGTTGTCTTCTAGTCTCATTGTTTTCAGAAGATTGTGCAAAAGCTTTTACACATTAATACTCAGTCGATTCATTTACTTACTGGGCAGATCTCAAATACCCAGATGTGAGGGTAATAGACAAAGTCTCAAATAGAGAGTGGTGTAAAAACTGAGAGCAATGCTTTTTATCCTATGTGTGTCTAAGTGTTTTATTTATAAGGTAGAGTATGATATAGAGTATGATATATAATCATTGAAGAAAAAATGAAAGGTCGATAATATTATGTAAGTAATTAGAGCATACCATTGTTTCTCAAACTTTTCATGAGATAACACAAGACTCTTACTTAGTGATCAGTTTTCAAGTGTCAATGTTTCCTTTCTGTGCTCTTTAAAAGAACCTACATGAAATTACATATTATTTGCAAATTTCTATGTCAATAATCTCAGTTACTGGGACACTAACTCTGCTTTGAACAGTTTTAAATTATATGAGATTTAAGCAAAAACACTACTTTGATTTTTTTTTTAACTCAAAAAAGACCTAAACCTAAAGTTAAAGCAAACAAGGCAAGGGGCATTTAAGGCTATTCCTTGGGTAAATGAATAATTAATATTCTAATGCTGATAGTCATAAATGGCTATTGTGATTTATAGGCCTTTAGAAATTCCTCTGAAAGATAGATTATAAACCGAAAGGTATATAATATACAGAAGAAATATCATTAGTACATTTGGTCTGTACCTGAAAATCAAGTAGAGAAGCAGGCAGCCTCTTAGAAAAGAACAGCTAAGTAATCACTGTTGCCTTGGACCAATCATAATTAGAGCAGTTAAAATTAGGGCAGTTTTGTTTTAATTCCAATCTTCCAACTTCTGCTGCCACAGTTGCAAATTCTCTTCCTCTTTTTTTTTTTTTTTTTTTGGTATCAGAGATTGAACCCAAGGGTGTTAGCCAGTGAATCACATCCCCAACCTTTTTCTCATTTTTTATCTTGAGACAGGGTCTCATTAAGTTGCTTAGGATCCTCGCTAAATTGTCGAGGCTGTCTGAACTTGCATCGGATTACAGGCGTGCTCCACCACGCATAGCCTCTTCTTCCTACTTTTTTCTATGAGAATTTTTTTTCAACCTTCAGTTATTTTGTTGTGTATAACATTGTTATTTGCAATATCTAAACCATCTTCCAATAGAAATAAAATCTCTAAGATACAAACCTACTATATTACTCCAGGTCAGAACAACTTTTTGTGAGGTAAAATGTTATGATACGAAACTGATTTATTCATAATCTGTGCTGTTTTGTTGTGAAATAGTTAGTGCTTTATATACAGATTCTTTCATAGAAAGTATTTCATTGAAGCCAATGACTTACTCTATCTAATAGTTTGTAAGGATTTTACCAATATAGTTTTGAAATTCCTCTGGTACTCAGGATTTAAATTTCCAGTCTGATAATCTAGAGTATAAAATCAAAATATCCATCAGGGTAATTGATATGAAAAGTGTGCTTTTAGCTAATGGTCACCTCCTGCCTTGTCAGGACCATTTTGGTAACTAAACTTTCTGGGTCTTATTGTCCCTTTTATCAATGTGTAACATTTTATTGAGGATAAATCCATCAATAAAATTTCAGACACAAGTTTTAACACTTGAATCAAACATGTAATTCATCACTAATTAGGATATTCAATCTAAGAAACAGATTCAAGAAGTAGCATATTAAGAACATCTATTTAAATTATAAATACAATTTTTTAAATGAATGAATAATTTAGGGTTGAACTGTACAGTGCCTCTTCTCACTGCCCCTCATGCACCAACTATGCAGAGTTCAGGTTGTCTATTCCACACAGGTGATTTGGCTCCTAGTTATACACAACCTAGAGGAAAAATAATCTTTCTTTTAAAATGTTATTGGTAAATTGTTAGTGTCACATATAGCTGGAGATAATATTTAAAGGAATAGTCACTATTGTTTAAGAAGGAAAAATAAGGAAGTTAAAAAGTTTACAGAAAAAAAAAGACTGAAAGGGATGTACAAGAAAACTAGGAGAAGGCATCATGTGCCTTATGATATTGGCATATATTTTATGCTTATGAAATAGCATATTGTATGGGCAAAATTCCATATTGATCTTTCTGCCTGTGATTCCACTGCACAAACTTACAGGGGTTAAAAGCTTTGTGTTTTAGGCTCTGCAACATTGGGGGAAATCATTTATCTGGTCTTTGTGAACTGAGGGAGAAATTTAGCAGTCTTTGTAAATTCTGAGAAAATTGTGAAGTGTTATAACAGGCTTAGAGTCAGGCATTTGAAAGCTGTGGTACTGCTGGGTGAAGCCATCTCCAATACTAAGATGGAATTAAAGCAAGGAAAAAAAATAATGACACATTAACTTTTAATTCATTGTTGTCTTAGAGCCTGAGAGTGTTAAGAGGTTTAACAAAAGACCACTAGGAATAACATGCTTGAAATACACTCCAAAGAAGAAGAAAGTAAACAATGAGCCTCAAATAGTTCAAGGCAATGCACACTAACAGTATGTAGGACCAAAAATAAAAGTCGAAAGAGAAACGAAAAAGCTTTGAGACTGGCCTTTAGGAGGGTGAATATGAGAAGGAGAAGGATTTCTAGTTAAAGCCTTTCAAGATCCAACAGATTACACTTTTTGATGGCCAATAGTATCATTCTGACCTTGACTGCAGCTGTAGGAAATAGTGGGGCATTCAAATATGGCCATGCATTTGCTCCACGTCAGTCAGACACTGAGAATAATGATGGCCCAAGAATAGAGGTCCTTTTGCTATATTCTTTGTTCTCTGTGGGAGGAAAATCTGAGAAAGATTTTCTATTATACCCCAAATAGTGTTCTTTCTGTCAGTTTATAATAGTGGGGAAAGGGAAGAGGATTGTTAAATGAGGGGAAAAGTTTACCTAGGGAAATATGTATAAAGAAACTTCAGTGTATTTCATGTCAATGTAGTCTAGGAATCTATTTTATCTGTGTTTACTCATTTAGTACAAAAAAAAAAAAAAAGAAACACTGAGAGATTGGAATTGCACATCTATTTTGTAGCTACGAAAACAAAGATGGACAGCTGTAAGCTGTTTGCCCATGGACAACAGTGACTGAGTGGTAAAGGTAAGGTATTCCCTGAAATCTGTTGAGACCAAAGTCTCCAGGCTTGGAGACTTAACTACCAGGCTTTTTTACCCACCATAAAATTTTAAGACTTGGGAGATCATCTGTAATAAGTCCTATCATTTCATCTATCAAATTTAGGCAGATATTATTGAGGATTCCCTGAGTTCCACTGTACCCTGGAGGGAAATAGGTGCCCTTTAGGTTTTTAGTAAGAATCCATTCATGGGGGTACTCACTCTCAAAACTGCACTCAGCACTTCTACCAAACTAGGTTTCAAAGGACCTCGGAGAGGAAACATATTTCATTCAGTTGGCAAAGATCCCAACTCCATCTACATGGTGAAAAGAATCAAACCACAGTAATTCATCCAGTATCTGAAAGGTTTCACACCCACGACACCATAATCGTCGCAGAGACTGCTTCACATTCCTATGTGAGGACTATCTCACCTATGCAATTTCAAATAAGGACCACTTTCCTGAAAGGTCAAAGTTTTCGAAGATTGTTTAATACCAAAACAAGCTAACCAAAACAACTAAAGAGACCTGCATCTCCAATGATCTAGCAAAATGAAATGTTTAATGTTCACTCATTGAGTACATTATTCCAAGTGCTAACAATGTAATTCTGCTTTCAAAGTGGATTCAATGATCTGGTAGAGAACTCTCATCTTAAAAGACATTAGATGATTTCTTCAGGTTTTTTTTTTTTTTTTGCAAAATGAGAAAATATCTTATAAAAAGGCTTTATTCCAAAACACAATCAAAGGTGTGATTTTTAAAAATTGTGTCCTAAATATCCCATTTCTCAAAAATGAAATGATATGTGAATTCTGAAAGTCTTGATTTGAACTTGGTATGATTAACCATTAACAATAGAAATCCTTTTCAGTGCAGCATTTGGAAAGGAACATCCATTATAGAAACTAGCACATTTTTCATACGAGGCTGAAGCTTAGAACTTAATGAGAAGTTACTGACAGCTTTCATCTTCACAGCTGCCCCTGGAATTTGTTAACAAGTCAGTTCCCCTGACAGGCAGATACTAGAAGTCACTTGAACTATTCCAATGAACACAATACAAGAAATGTAATCCCCTAAAAATAGGATCTTCTAATTTTTTGAACTAAGTACCATCTAGAAGTAGATTTAACAAATCTAGTCTTATGGTTCCTGTCACCTTTAATACAACTCTTTCTAAAAAAAACAAATAGTGAAGATAATACAAAGTGTCAGAATTTCCCAATTTTTACTCTTTTTAAAGTTTCAATCCTCACGTTCATCTTTATCATCAATATGCCATTAGCAGTCTATTAAAATGTACATAAGAGGAGTAACACACAACATATAATACCTTGATCAATATTCAAAATAATCCAGGGGTGGTACAATTAATCCCTTTTTGTAGATAGGTAGACCAAGCCTCTGAGGAGTGAAAGGTCATGCCAAGATTACATTGCTAGGTATTGTCAGAAGAATGAAATTTCACCCCCTTCAATAAAAATATACTTTTCCGCAGAGATAAAGAACTAGATTTAATATGTAAGAGAGAAGAATATTTTTCCACTTTAATGTAAATTAATAGCAGTATCCTTTTTCAAAGTATATGTACTAAAAAAAAACAGTTAAAATTCAATGTTCCTGCAGTCATTCTAACCTAAGTGCTACATAAAGTGTCCCCCCATATGTATATGTGTATGTGTGTGTATGTATATGTGTGTGTGTGTGTTTGTGTGTGTGTACATACACAAGTATGTAAGCAAATCATTGTTCCATAGATAAAGTAGGTGAACCCTCTGTAGAAAATCTGAAAGTCTGGAATAAATTCTGCCACCAATCTGCCCTCAAACCACCATCCCTATATCCATCACCAATATCTACAGTTCCTTATGTTTCCATGAGAAGCCATATTCTTGAGTTGGGGGCACCAACACTCTTGTTAGAATGGAGATGTCATTAGGTGGAAAAGGTCAGGTATCATATTAAATCATTATAAGGCATCGCTATCATTCTGCAATCCTGTTTAACCAATTAACTAAAACAATCTAGCACGTCTTTGAAGAGCCAGATCACCCAGAACGAAAACAGACAAGTCTGACATTGTTAGATGGAGAAGGGAAAGGTTAAGAGCGTCCATGGGCTTTGAACCCTTAGAAAGGACATCTGAGTTTGCCCTGCCAGGTTTTCTCAAGGCTGATGAAAACGGCCATTGAAGGCACTGATGTGCATGGTGTTGCACTCAGGTACTATCTTCACGTCCCATGGCTTAGGCAACAGCTTGTCCTCCAGAGAGCCACACGTCCTCACAATAATATCAGACTTTTCAGACATCCAGAGTTATTTCTCATAGTGCCAGCCACACAAGGTTCTTCAGAGCATATTTCTGTCACCTTCATTTCCTTCAAGATCTATTCTCTGTTAACTTCTTTTTCTAACAGTCAGGGGTGAAATGAAGTGGAAGTGGCAGTGAACAATACATTTTTCATTTAAACAATAATTGCATATTTGTGGGTAAACAGTTACCTAAATATAAAAGGCAGATCCAGGATGAGTGCCAAGCATAATAGCATAGCTCATAATGGGGCAGCTGCTGGAATCACAAACCACCTATCATAGACTCCTCTGAAAAGTCCTCCTGGTCCACCCTATACTTAAATAGAGTATGAAAAAACAGAGGGTAGTTATTTGAGAAATGTATTATTTAAAATGCATTTTATTAACAATTTAAGGTTGTGGGCATTACATTTCTCAATATAGGTTACCTCTAAGTCTATCCATATTTTCTCATATATCTGAATTCCAGTGTCAAGAAGTAAAGGATTTGTCAGAGATCCTAGGGATATGCACTTTAAGAACCCCATGGATGCCATGGAATCATCTCACATGTTCACCCAGGTCTGATCGCATCAGGACAAACCACATCTTTTTTTAATATTTATTTCTTAGTTTTAGGTGGATACAATATCTTTATTTTTCATTTATGTGGTGCTGAGGATTGAACTCAGTGCCTCGTGCATGCTAGGCGAGCACTCTACCACTGAGCCACAACTGCAGCCCCAAACCACATCTTTGAAATAAGATTTTCAATGCCCTGATGTTAGCTCTTCATTTTAAAACTAAGCATCGTGTATAGTTCTGCCTTTCAAAGCTACTACTCTCAAATGGTTACAATGCTTATTAACTAGGAGAGTTCATATAAAGGGTTTTGAAATTACTGAGAACTCAGTAAGTAGATGAGCAAAGGATGAAAGTGGATCACAATTGAGGAAGTACAACTTGAAGAAAAACTGAGGAAGATTTTTAGGGAAAGTTTCCATTAATAAAAGAAATACCAAGTAAATAAAGCAAAAAAAAAAATGGTCTTTAACCTATAACTTTGTAATTATGTAAAATGAAATGGTGTTGAGAGTATACATCAATATAAGGCTTAGTTCCAATGTTAAAGGAAAAAGAAATGCATCAATTTTTTGGGAAAAAAAACCCACAGAAAACATAAAAAAATATGTCAGCAGTGAGTGAACATGCTTTTCAATTTTTTTTTTCAAGAATCTACATTTAAAATGCAAAGCTAATCATCTGCAAATGAATACTATGCTCTCATAGAACCTGTGGAAACCATGAAGATTCTTCCATGAAAGTAAGGACGGTATCAGGAAAGCAAAGCTTGAGGCATGAATAACAGTAGTACAACTATGGGATGTTGGAAGAAAAAAATTATTATTAAAGAAATTCTATAAGTGAGGAAATTGTTTCTTTTTACAAACAGAAACCTTCAGAAACGAATATTTACCCTTGGTGATGAAATGTCTTCACAGGCTGACTTGGAATCAAAACTGGATTGTGGGCAAGGAAGAGAGAGAGAAAACAGCAAAGGGGAGAAAGAACCAGATAGCCATGCAATAAATTAATCTTTCAGGATAAAGAAACAAGAATACTTTATACACAAAGCTAAAGAGAAAAGGCCGAATAGACACATGTCGTTCTATAAGATTTTCCTGAGATGACTTTATAATAGTCCCAATCTGCAGGAATATTTTGGTTGCCTCTAATCTGAAAGAACATCTATTGTTTTCCGGGCTTTCAGTATACTCTGGAAAGGAACCATGACCTGAGGTATTGTTGTCTTTGGAGATTAAGAGAAATACAGTTCTCTGCTATCATTCTTCTGATCCCCTCCAATTATAACCAGTTGCCAGCAGTTCAGTGTGGCCTTTGCAGCTTGGTGACTACTAAATAATTGGAGTGGAGATGTCAAATATTTCCCTAATGAGCTCAAGGTCCAAAGTAAACCCTGCACTGAAGTCACGATAGCGAGGCATTTTGATGTGTCTGCTGCTAGAGGAGAGTTGGAGCTGTTACTCCCCCAAACACATGTGCAGGATTGCTTAGAAAAAGAAGAAGATGAGCAGAAAGAGAGGAATCACTTTCTGTAATAGAGTAAGAGGATTATCATTTCTAAATTGTTATTTCTATCACTTAGGTTTAGAAATTCAGCCCCAGAATGACTGATTCTGAGCATTCCTAACACTATTCATATGTAGCTAAATGTAGAAAGCCGGAGAGAATTCTTTGGAGAAGAAAACAATACCATAAGCCCTCCTCAGAAATGACTAGCACGTTGGGGAAGCTTTGCTATTTTTGACAAAGGGGTATCTGGCGCCTCTAAGCACAGACAAACACAGGTGTTACTTATAAACAGAGCCAAGCTCCATCCCAGTGACTGCTCCAAGTCACTGCCTGTTCTGTCATGTTGAGGTGAAGGTGAACCAGAGAGTGTCATAACTCCTTGGCTGGAGGATTCTGGCTGCCATACTTATTTTCTAAATATCTTTGATCAGCCTTCTACCCTAAAACTAAAAATATATCTGTATTTTTTAATTAAACATATATATATTTAAATATAAATATATATGTATGTATTGAGGTAATTAAGATCTATCATTATGAAAAAGGGATATGAGTCTCAGAGTTTTTGTTAAAGGTCACTTTTGAGACTTCCCTGGAATTGAGTAAACCACCTTTCCATGTGGTTGATAAGGTCTTCTAATCTTAACACTATTATAGCAAGAATGTGAATATTTTAAATTAGCATGTTACATTAGAAAATGATTCTGTGTTATCCCTCTTCACTGACAGGATCATTACAAGCACCCTGTGATATTGTGAGCACCGCTATTTGAATTATGTTTTGCTAAACACAGCTTTCCAATCTTTGAAACAGCTTGTTGGCTTGGGAGCTGACTTCGCCTCACTATGTGGAGTGTGGACACGTTTATGCTTGTCTCTTCTATTGCTTTGGGGATTTTCCCAATTGAAATCCTCTTGGAACTGAACTCTCCAGCTTTGTACAGATGTACTGTAGCTGACTCTTTGTTTATGATCCTGTATTCAGTTTTTTTTTTTTTTTAAATAGAAGTAGGCAGATTAGACATACTTTTAAGAGACCTATTGTGTATTGTGAGCTCTGCATGCTTAATTGGAAAAAAAAAAAAAAAAAAAAACCCGGCTGCTTAATTTATGGATATCAGCAACAGGGCCAGCAATTTCAACATGGAAAGTGGAACCCTCATCATTCATAAAGTTGGCAGGAGTTTCTTCTGAATTTCAGACTGAACAAGAATCTCTTTGTTTTTCTTCAATTACTTTTTTTAAACAAGTAAATTGAGTGCTCCTGGAAGGTGCTTGTTTTTCTAAGCAAAGTCCTCTATTTCACCAACGAACAGGTGCAACAGAGGGAGTGGCATTTAATGCATTATAAAACTTCCCTGAATTCCACCACTTTGCTTTCAGCTTAATCTTGGTGCTCCATTTCCAGGGATAAAGTTGAGCCTCTGTGGCCCATCTCTTAGTCTGTTTTTTTTTTTGTTTGTTTTGTTTTGTTTTTTAACATTATCTGTAAAACCACCAATTTCAATGGTTATTTTTCAGAATCAGGAGAGCCTAGAAATAAATACATTTTTCTCTAATGTATTACCTCATGTAATGTTGACTCAGTTCCTTCTTGGCCCAGAGCCATTAGTATCATAGGGACTCCTCAGTGCCCTCTGATTAAAACAGAAATTTTTGTACATAAGGATGGTGTGGGCAAGCAAGGCCCACGGTAGCACCCCCCCTTTTTTTTTTTTTTTTTTTTTGTCTTTCCTTAATTTTCTACCAACTTCCTTCGGGACCTTTCCTTTAGCAGAATGCACCTTTTTTCCACATAGTAAATATTGCAGAGGATGATTTAGTGATTGATGGAACCCAGAATGAGTTCCATCTTGATGTGTCACAGAGTTTTTCTGGAGCATTACAAGAGCTCAGCAGTGCTTTCTTAGAAAGCTGTCTTCAAAGGTCTAAGACTTTGGAAACTTCTGAGATAGGACAGTGGTGGAACAAAAAGTAATTGTTATCTCAGTAATTAAATTATCTTGGGTGGGATCCCAAAAGGATTTGCTTTAATTGTGAAAATATTTTCAGAGGCAAATAATCCTAAAGTGGAGTTTCAGTCTATTTCAAACAGATAATCTTTAATATGAAATAAGGTAGGAAGAATAAGTCATAAGAAATACCTGTTTAGCAATAAGTAACAGGAGTCAGGAAAGGAAACACATGCAGATGGAAAATGTTGATTTAAAAAACAAAAATGTCAATGCACAAAGATCCATTAAACAGAGGCATTCCATCCTAAATTATTTCACCAGAGCTCCTGAAATTCCCAAGTGCAATAGATTTTTGGTTACCAATAATTGAGCCTGGATTCATGCCCACAAATTAAAGATAACATGCTCCCATATCCCATTACTAATTCCTTTAACAAGGCTTCCTCTGAGCATTTTTTACTTTTTAACCTTTTGCTTACTGGAGTTACATTTGCCATAATAGTTTCATAGAAGGCATTTCAATCTTATTTCTGTCCAAGTACTTGGGATGCAGCTGTTTAATAGGATGTCCAGGTTGTGACTGCCACTTGTTTAACCAAATGTCAGCTTTGAGTGGTCACATTTGGATTCATGATAAAAGAATAATACATGTCTGTATGCATCAAGATATATAGAAAATGACCAACTGAATTTATCTCTATAACCTTCTTGAGGAATTTCTATTCATACAGTCAGATAAACCAGAGCCTAATTTTTGGTTTGACTTATTTGAAAAGCCACAACCTAAAGTGAAGATGAATACATATGATAAGGTATAACTTACAAATTAGGCTGAATAGGAGATTAACAATAATAACTAAGAAAAATAACAATTATAACAATATACTTTAATGAAAGTTATTTGATTTTGGTATTGCTGTCTTAAAATATCTTACTGTACTGCACCCACCCTGATGTTAGATGACACTGCTGAATAGAAACACTTTATGTATTCTTTTTGGTATATCTGAATTGCCATTATCACTACTCTATCATTAAGTAAAATAAGGGTTACTTAAATGCAACACTGCAATGCCATAAAAATTAGTCTGGTAACTGAGATGGCTACCAAGGAATGGTGGGCCTCCCATACAGCAGGAGAGCAGTATGGCACAAATTTCATCTCACATTCAAAGTGGCGTAAAACTTTAAATTTATGAATTGCTTAGTTCTATAATTTTCTACTTAATATGTCTAGACCAAGGATGACCATGGCTAAATGAAGGAAGCAGAGGGAGAGCTCCCCTCAGCCGGGACAAAATCTATACCCCAAAGGCTTGCCTCCAGTGACCTATCTCTTCCAGCCACACCCTACCTGCCTACAGTTACCACCCAGTTTAGGTTAAGCCAATAAGGTTAAATCTCACATAACATAATCATTTCACTCTGAAAGTTCTTGCATTTTTTAATACATTAACTTTTGGGGAACACCTTATATCTAAACCACAACAAAGATGTATTTGGGATTTAATTTCCTGAACTGCTCATAAATTAGGCTGTAAGTTTAGATACTCCTATATCTGGAATTCTAAAAAAAAAAAAAAAAAAAAAAAATTATCACTGGGCTTGGCTTGGAATAGTGGGTCTCATTCTATTTCAGTGACTAATTAGTTTTAGAAGCTAAGGCAAGATACAATTTCCCAGGTGATTTATTAGCTTCCTCACACACAAGATAATAATGATAACTGACTTAAATTCCTTACAGGGTTGATGTGAAGATTAAAATGCTACCATACAATGGAAAGCATTTAAATAAAAGCACCATCAGAATATATAGGATCATTACTTATGGAGAATAATCTGATGGTTGGACTATCAATTTAATGTTTCTGAGATTTAAACTGGAGACACACTAGCATATAGAAATGAAACCTTTTTATTTGACCTTAAAAAGAAGCTAAGGGTAAGCCGTATCTGGTTATGACATTTGTTTATTTAGCAAATCTTTGCTGAACTCTCATCCTTGCACATTTTTTAGTAGCTGTTTACAAGGAAATGATGAAGACATATAAACTTTCATGATTGAAATTTAGAGTCTAATAAGGGAAACTGGGTATTAGAAGATAATCACACTAATAATTATATAATTCAAATCATGATAAAGTGTTATGAAGGAATAATATGTTCTGAGAGTATAAAACAAGGCCTAAAATATATTTCAGATTTTAGTGAAGTTCTCTAGAATGGCATTAAGCTAAAATTTACAGGATGAGTGGGAGCTACCCTGCTAAACACAAAGAAAAGACTCCAGACAGATAAAGCGAGGCAGATGAGATCTGACATGGGGATAATACGGAGCAGAGGGAGCTGGATGACATCAGATACTCTGGGAGAGGTGAGATCACCTGGTGTGCTGGGGAATTCAATCTCCAGCACTCCAAAAAGGAAAAGGGGGTGGGGGAGAAAATTTTTAAAGTTTTTAAGTTAAAATTGCACAAGAACCTAAAAGATGGGTTTTGATTATATGGTTAACAAAATCTTTAACTTGGGCAAAAAGAATCCAGAATCATACATGTAAACTCAGGATTTCTTTGCATCAGAGTACAAAACCGTAAATGCATTGTAGTAGTGCTTTAATGCTGGCCTCTTTTATCCTGGAGCAGTGATTTTTACACCAAGTACTCTGGGGTCTTAGATTTCTGCAGAGCTGTCTCACCTGAAGTGAGGTAACTATAAGGAGGAGGGCAGGAAGAGTCCTGGGCAGCAGCATTGTTTCACTTCCCCAGCACACAAGCAAGCCAGCAGAGACATTCTCATTTTATGTATTGGCTTCTATTTAAGGATCATTAGAAGAAAAGATTATAAAATCAAGGAGAGAAAGAGAGAGAGTTATCATGTTCCATGAGTAATGAGGTTACTGATGGGTGGCCTTCTTCCACATTTTTTTTTTCTTTTTTGCCTAGAGGAGTTTGTGTTTTGTTTTCTAAGAGCTTATCCTTGTTTTCTCTGCTGAAAGCTTGCTCATAGACCATCATATTATCTCAGATCATTTGTCTTAATATGGGGCCTAACTCACTAGTCCACAGGGCCTCAGGAAATCTTCAATGCCTCCAGGGGATGCCTGAGTGTCCCTTTTATGGAAGGAAGAGACTTCCTTTTCCACTGGGTGATGCAAATTCGCCTCTACGGTGGAGCTTCCTCCTCAGGCTCTACTTTCTGAGATTTTAAAACCTTTTTATTGCAGCTTTTGGGGTTTTGTTCAGGATGGTTGATGGTGTTCTGAGACTTGGGGAGAGAAGACTAGCAACCATTCCATATATGGAATACTAGAAAAATGTGAGTACTGAATCTTCAGGCTAAAATGACAGTGCAAGTGACTGCCAACTGTCTAAGAAGAAGTTAAAGGGACCCAGCCTCACCCTCCCCACCTCGTGCTCTGTTCCTCAGAGCATGAAGGCTAACATCGATACACAGTGAATTTAGGCTTATGAAATCTGTAAAAGGTAGTAAGGGAAGGTAAAATATAAAGTTTCAATCCCACAGTTTCTAGAAACAGCTGGTGCTGCTGATTCATTTATTGTTTTCTATTTTTCTCATCCCTGGTGGAATGCTACCTTTCAGCCTCTCTCTGCCCAGATTCACACAAGATTGTAAAATCCACAAAGCTGCCAAATGTCACCGTACGTTTTACGTTATGCATTTTCCAAAATTACAGTTCCTAATCTTAACTTGTTAAGAGGGGAAAGATATCACAGCCAACTAGGATTAGAATAATTTCAATATGAAATCTACCAGCCATTCCAGGATCACCTGGTTCAAATGGAAGGCAGTTCTTCGAGACCTTTGGGAAAGTCCAAGGTGTATAACGTAGTTGTAAGGTTTTGATAAGCAATATGACCTTCTTCATTTATGTGGCAAAAAGAGTTGCACTTGGGGCTCAGCTGTAGAGCACTTGCCTAGCACATATGGGGCCCTAATTTTGATCCTCAGCACCACATATAAATCAATTTAAAAAAATAAAGGTATTGTGTCCAACTACAACTAAAAAATAAATTAAAAGAAAAAAGAGAGAGAGTTGCACTTAACAAGTACCACATAGGGTCCCTATATATTCTAGCTTCCTTTGAAGGTAGGTTGGGCCACTGACTGTTCTGTCACTGGGCTGTGAGCTGAAGAGATCTCTGGTGGAACATGGTTAGGAGTGGGTGTGAATTCTCTAAAATCCCCTCTGTTGCCTGAGCCATCAGAAAGCAAGCTGACATGCCATGAGGCTGCATAGATGTAGGCTACCCTTTGTCACCTCCTACAATGACAACTTGAAAGGTCATTTTCCTATGGAAACTAAGTTTCCTATGCAAACTTACTGGGATTTCCCATGGACAATGACATAGCATCTATTGACTAATAAAAGCCACAAAAATAATTGAAGGCAAATCTTCACCAAAATCTCCTGAACTCTGAAGCTCTCCATTCTGTCACAGCTGCATTTCTCTAAACTATTTTTTTTTTCCTTTGTTGTGTGATTAACTTCAGCCCTCTTCACTCTGAGCCTGCATTCTTACGATCACCAATAAGTGAGCATGGAACACCAAATTACTCCTTTCTGTTTTTCTTCTGCTTCCTAGAACATTTGGCATTCAGCATCAAAAAACACTTCATTTGGGGCTGGTAGAATGCTCATCTAGCATGTGCAAGACGCTAGGTTCGATCCTCAGCACCACATACAAATAAATAAATAAATAAATAAAATAAAGTTATTGTGTTCAACTACAACTAAAAAAGAATTAAAAATATTTTTTTTTTTAAAAAAAACTTCATTTTTCCTTAAATTCTCCTTTCCTTGCATCTTGGTGATAATGTTAAATTAATTATCCAACAAGTATTTGTTGAGTGACTAGCTACACTAAAACTTCTTTGTGTCCCTTAGACTCTATTTCTTTTATATTTTTCCATTTTGGTGTCTTATATCTATCGAGCTCTTAAGATTCCATTTCCTAACTTGTAAAATGGAAATAATGATATCTACCCTTTCAGTTTTGGGGAAGATTAAATGTGATAACATTTATGAAAAGAACCTAAGATAGAACCCAAAAGATACAGGTGTTGAAGACTCACTCCCTTCCTGCTATTGTATGGTGAAAATTATGCAAACAACTTCCAGATAACCATCTGCAGACCTCACCTCTCCAGAAACTTACAATCTTGCATTTTTCATTTTTTAAATGAAATTGATTTTTTAACGGATACATAAAAATTGTATAGATTAATGGGGTACTACATAACATATTGAGATGTGTATACATGTATAATATTTAAATCAGATTAAACATATATATCTCCTCAAATGTTTATCATTTATTTTTATGAAAATATTTTTTAAAATCCTTTCTTTTAGCTTTTCAAAATGTACAGTTCAGCATTACTATTATCCATGGTTACGCTGTTGTACCATAACACATCAGAACTTCTTTCTTCTAATTACAGCTTAGCACCCATTGATATAGCTATTCCACATTCCTCCCTCTCCCTACTCTTTCCAGTCTCTGGTAACAACCATTCAATTCTTAACATCTATGAGATCAATTTTTTATGATTCCACCTATAAGTAAGATTATGCAGCACTTGTCATTTTTTATCCTGGCTTATTTCATTTAGCATAATGATCTCCAATTCTACCCATGTTTTCATATAGGACAAGATTTAATCTTTGATGACTAAATCATATTACATTTTGTATATGCACCATATTTCCTTTATTCACTCATTGGTTGATGAGCACCTTGTTATTCCTAGAGAACATTTTAAATGAAATGCTCATATTGATTGTACATCAAATAACTGAACTCAGAATTCCTCACCTCCACTTTACCATACCCTTCCATGCCACAAAAGTTTCTATTTCTGCCAATGATACCATTACTAACCCAGTAATCAAAACTTGAGGTTAATTTGAATTCATCAGAGTCTCTTTTTGAATTAATTCAGTGAAACAGGAACTGAGAAATACCATTGAGATTAGTAATATTTTCTTCCAATTCAAAATTGAAGCAGACCTCTTTCAGTCTGGGGAAGCATAGAGTAGATCTAAGAACAAGACAAGAGAAATCTGAGAGCTTAGCAAATGAGGTCTTTACAATATTAGGTTGCTGTCAGAGTTGACGATAGACTTGAAGAAAATGGAGAAATCCAAGAAGTGGGAGAGATGGAAGGGGAATTTTGTGGGATTGAGGCAGTGAAGGAAGTTGGAAGCTAATAGGTGGTTCTTGATGAGCAGGATAATAAAGTAGAAGAGTTCTCTCACTGATGGACTTTTTGTGGCCAGAAGGCTGAGTGGTTACAATGTAAAATTTTTCAAAAAATGGATGTCTGGGTGTCAGGTGCATTATTCACATGGAGGTAGAAGATGGAGTGGGAGTACTTGTGGTGAGCACCTGAGACAATGGCAATTTTTTCATTGAAGAGATGTAGTGGCTGGAACACAGATGTCAATCACAGTACTCATTCAGAGGGCATGACCTGAGGTAGTCTGTATAAAGACAGCATAGTATGAAAGAGGTAATGGGAGCTCTGGAAAAATGCCCTCTGTTCGAAAATTCTGGGTTTCACATTTTGTACAGACTAAGACCCTGGAACCTCACTATCCATTGCACTCAAGTGGCATACAATTTAAAAAAAAAATAGATAAATGATCCTTTAAAGGGACTTAGTTGCTAAAGTAAAAGAGTCACCTCATTTTAAGTTTCTCACACAGAAGGAAAAATTTAGCACAGATTTTGAAGACACATTAGAAATAGTCATAGTAAATTTGTGAGCTGTTATAATTATCTAACTTAAATATATCTTCAGAGTCATCTTCATCATTTCTAACTCGCACAGGTCACTAAGCAACACTAACAGAGACCACCCACAAAGAAAGCTAAAAATTATATTGGCTCAAACTTAGTCCTGTGGATAGCATCCAAAGATTTCCAGCCTCTATACCCCCTTCCCCCGATTTCATAGGATAGTGAATTTATGTAAACCATCAACATTCTGAGGTTAGTGGTGCAAGGAATAAACAGAGAAAGCTGAACAGATAATTCAAGCTGTGTAGCAATTTGGAAACACTAGTTCTATCTCAGATTAATAAAATGAAAATTGTGCTTCTAGAACTCTGTTACTTCCTGTTACTGCCAAATCTCTTTTGCATTTGTATGATCAAAAACTCATAATCCTATTGAATGCACACAAAATTGGATAATAAAGTTCTCCAAGTGTTATTGTTAGTATCTGCTCACCAATACCAATGCAGAGGGAAAGCTACATGCATATAAGGTATTACAATATTGTAAACTTTTGAATATTTTAATTTTTTTTCAGTATTCAAAATATATATTCAACCTAAAAAAATTGGAAAAAACATTTCTATCAGATAAAACCATCATATCTATCCCATAAAATAATAGCCTGACTAGCTATTGTATATAGGGGGATAGTAGAATTGGTGCAATCATGTTTTTTGCATCAACACCTGAAGAAAAGTTAAGTAAAAAACCAATAGTTGTTCTGTAATGGTATCTTTTTCTTTTCCTCCACAATGTTATGTTTGGGCTATGAAGCAAAGTATTATTTTATACTAATGCCTTAAAAAAAGATTGTGTAGATGAGAATGCATTGGGAGGAGGAATAGAAACTGGTGGTGTTTAACAGAAATTGGTAATACAATATTGATTTGTATTTGTTTTTTAATCCCCAAATTGCCATAAGATGGACCACAAAGAAAATTCCACAAGATGGGAAACATTATGAACATAAATTCGTTGAATTCAAATATAGCTTTATTAGAAGAATCTTAAGGGCAAATATTTCCTTGAGAACGTTAAATTAAATACCCAGTGTATTTTTTATGAAACCATAAAACACCATGACTCAGAAATTTTATGAAGTAGGATGCAAGTAGGAAGAGAGAAACCCTCTCTAAATTTAGTTTTATCTGAATTTCAGAATAGTTCAACAGAAAGAATGGGTAAACTTGTCTCCTAAAAAGGACATACAGTACTTCAAAAATCAAATAGCAAGCTTTGTTTCATTTTGGTTTGCTCTGAACTTGGAATTTGAGAAGTTCCTTCAATTCCAAACTGAACATGTCTGTGGGGCTGGTATGGAGTCCTGCAGATGGGAAGGGGGAAGGGCCAGGCGGGATGTTGGGAATGACATTCTGAAATGTATCCCTTGTTTAACATTCCTGAATTATTTATGTGCCAGTTGCTTGCCACATGTTTATCATATAGATTATGCTTATACCTTTTAGACAATGAAGAAAAACAGATATAATTTCTTTTTTATCTCACTCTGGAGATAGAAGATTTCTAATTGTGAAAGACAGGTAGCTATGTCCTAAAATAGCTTAGGTAAAGTTAGACAAAGGAAGCCACAAGTCTGATGCGGGTATTTACATTATTTTGTGCCAGTCTTATTTTGGTGTCTTTATTCATTTAAATCTACAAAATCAATACTATTTTTCTTTTTTTGGAGACAGATTCAGCACCCAGGTTAATTCTTTTCTCTAATTCCAGCATATAGAAAGGAAAGTTTCCAATTTAAGTAAGAAATTTAGCCCATATAGGTAATCAATTTACAAAAGGAAAAGGTTGAAAAATTCCTTAAAAATTCAAAAAGCACAAGATTTTCACCTTGGATAGAACAGAAAGTAGAAATGCCAGAAAATGAGAAGGAATAACAGGAGACCTAGAATGATATAATATCCGACAGTATTAAATTTTTAATCTCTTACCAGGGCAGGCAATTCCTCTCTGTCGGACAGTATCATCCTAATGCAACCTCCCAATATCCTTATGACTTAGTGTGACCCATAGAGTTTCTCTTGGTTATATATACTTTTCTAGAAATTGGGGTTCACTGCACTGTGTTTTTCTTGTTATCAAGAAAAGGCTAGGTAATTAATGTCAGCAAATTTATTTCCATTCCTTTGAGTTTTTTTAATATTTTTTCGTTGTCAATGGAACTTTATTTTATTTATTTATTTGCAGTGTTGATAATCAAACCCAGTGCCTCACACATGTGAGGCAAGCGCTCTATCACTGAGCCACAATCCCAGACCTCCTTTGAGTTTTTGATCTGTCCTCTTTCCCTTCCTTAAAAAGCATGATTTTCAACACACATGATGGACAAATTCATCAACAAAATAGGTTTTTATCAAGAGAGACAGCATCTATCAGTTTTTTATTAAGGAAAATAGAGCTTCAAATATAAAGTCATTCCGATACTTCTAAAATTCCCCATGTTTTTCATGTAGGAAATTTAGAGGAGGAAAAAAAAAAAAACAGAGGATGCTCAACAGCAATAGCAGACAGACTTCAACAATATTTAAAAGATTACAGTTATGAAAACTCTCCATTAGTATTCAGAAACCCCACTGGTTTAAGTGAAGCTCCTTATGCAATTGAGACTGTGGCACTAATACACCAGAGCCCCGGAGAAAGTGATGGAGTGATACTGTGTGTGCTCTAATGTGCATGCAAACATTTGGCTAAGAATATGTATGCTTTTCTGACATTAGAGTGTGATATTCCATAGACCTACCATACGGCTCCATTATGTAGAAGGATCCACTAGAGAACTCCTGTTATGTAGCAGAGCTGAAATATCTGCCTCTTTTATGCAGGCAATATTCCATTTTAAAATGTTTTCCAATCTGGCTCTGAATAACCCCCTCTGTGAACCAAATGTGTTCGTTACCAAATATTCTCCATGGTTTTTCTCCAAGGACTGAGACAGCCTCCAGGTGTTAGTAATGACCTAATCATACCAAAGCCAGCATATTTATCTACTCTTAGCCCAAGAAAAAAGTGGGTATGCTTTCCTCTTAGTCTACTTTGCCTCCACAGCCTTCATACATCTGCTGATTATATATTTGTAAATCTCTCCTTTTATCTCCCCAACAGATGCATGCTGTGATGAGAAACACCGAAGCACACATTAGAAGCAATGATGGTTATCAGCCTAGCAGAGGCTGATGGGCTTCCTCAGATCCCGCCATGGAACCAATAGAATGCCAGGAAATGATTGGCTAGGGAACTCTTCCACATTGTCAGGAGCATTGGAAAAAAAAAAAAGCTGCAAGAGAATGATGAGAAAAAACCTGGAGAATGGCAAATGCTTCACAAAGCAATCTGTTACATTCCTCCTTGCAGAGAGGGCTGGCTGGCCTGAGATGAGAAGAAGAGTGATAGGACTGAGAGGAAGTGAAGGAAATAGAACCTGAGGAGTGCAGGACAGGGCGGGGGAAAGATTTATAGCCTGTATCGTAACCACTCTAATATTTGGGGCTTCTCTTGAACGTAATCCAACTTCCATGTTGCTGAGAATTTATTATTTCCCTTATGGATTTGAAGAAAACAGATAGCAAATGAGTAAGAAAAAATGAAAAGAGACAGGAGAGAAAAAAAGGAAGAAGAAAAAGGGGGAGGGGAAAGAGAAAAAACAAAGAGGACTCTGAGTTCAATTCCAGTTTCTCTTGCTTTTATCAGACCAAGTAAAACATTGAAAATCATCTGCAGATATCAGCAGGCTGTGACATTTTGAAAGTGGCTATTCAGACTTTTAGAGACAGACCTGGTCCTTGCATCAGTTACTGGCCAAGATATGACATGTACTAATAGCACTTCAGGGACAATGGTCTTTCAATGACCACCAGGTACTGGTGCTTCTAAATTGGCCAATTTCATGTGTCAGGAGGGCAGAAGACATACAATCACATAAGAAAAACACTTTAATCCAGTCATTATAAGGTAGGAACTGAACAGAGTAGCCATGGTGTTTATGGGTAGAGCTGCAATTTCGACCTGGGTTCATTCAGTCAAGAAGATTGTTTGCCGTCTACTAGAAAATGCTTCCAATAAGCTTGAATTACAACCCCAATATCTTTCTTTCATTTATTTTCAGGTTAACATGAGAAATAAAGGTGTTTCCCCTCCCCAATCATAGTTACTTTCACTACCTAAAAACCAATGAACATCTTCCCCTCTACAACCAAACACGTTGCTTAATTTTTAATCTCTTAGCACACTGGCATAGGCAACAAAATTGGTTTTGCATTTTCCCTTTTCACTTCTCCTCCCGTTATTGATCTTTGGCTTTGAAAAAACAAGAAGATGGATATCAGTTGCCATGTTCTATGGTGGTCTTCATTCATTAGTTTCTTCTTTCCCGTGCCCTCCCCCAATCTCTTCCTTTTCTATTACATCCACTACAACTCTTGCCACAAACTCACATAATGCCAGTTCCATGCCTTTGCAACATCTAATCTGTTATGATGTATTATGCACGCAAATGTGATAGGAAAGCAGGAGTTAAGCAGAGGAACAGTTTCAAGAGGCTTTTTTTTTTCCCCTTCTCGTCTCTTACTCCTAGAAAATAGCCTAAAGAGATCTAGAATGCCAAGATATCATGATGAAAGTATTAGAATAGCAGGATATCCAATTAACCAAGAACACTGTCCTATTAAACACTTATCACCCATTATATGCAATGAGAACCCAGAACAGAGAAGAAATCTACATGAAATTAGACAATTATTTGTCCTAAAATCTGCCTTTAATCTTTACATATGAAAAATAAAAGGAAAACTGTGGTTTGTGTCCCTACATAATGTTTTGGGGTGTGAAATGAAAAAGCCTCCTTTATTTCACTTAAGTTTACACCACAAAGTTTCCAAAATTCCCATAAATAAATACAGCACCCTAGAAGCTAACTGAATAAATCTTAATGGTACTAGCTAATGGTATGACATCAAAGAGTAAAGGATTTTCCTTTCATCCCATGTCTGAAGAAGAACACTACAATAATCTGGGAAACAGTTTACCCCTTACAAATTAAATATAGAACATGGCATATTCATAAAAAATAGCTAAGAAGATTTGTTTCTTCAACTATACTGCTAGGAAAACTGTCTCTGAATAATTTGTCTAAATTGCTCATAGGAACTACAAAGTGTGGTCTTGAATGAAATTATTTTGTATGAAATACATTGTATATAATAAATTTTAATTTCAAGATTAAATTCAATTGACCCTGCGTAGACATGGTAAAAAGTGAAATGGAAACTTCTTTATAAGCAACTTTCCTTACCAGCTAGTCCTTTCTCCTTCTCACACCTATCATTATATGTGCTCATTACTTCTGAGAATCCAGAAAAAACTAAAAACAACATAATCACAAAAAGTGATTATCAAAGTGGAGAAAGACTCTATGGCTTCCTGCTTAAGGGAAAACAGTACTAGGAAATAGGCCTAATTTGCAACAAATGCTGAGTAATGCAGTCTAGGGCCATTGCCCTGAAAGTTCATTCCTAACCATTTGTGATTTAGCCACCTACAGTCAGTTCAAAACAAAAAGAAAGTATTCTCCAAAAATGGCATTGAAAACAGCAGCTCAGGACACATGGAAAAGCAGAAATCCACATCTAAAACCAAGGCTGGTCACAATTCTGAGAAACTGGGATTCAGATTAGAGAATTTGTTCCTTCCTTATATCCTCTTTTCAAAAAAAAAAGAAATGTTTACTTATTCATGTTTTCAAACAAAGAGCCCATCTTATTTGCATTGTCAGCCTTGAAGCCAGACTACTGCAACATCTTTACACTTGGAAAAATGCAAATGGCTGTAGTTTTCTTGGTGAAGATCTAGAAAAGTCACAACATGGAGCTTCTCCTTCTCTTCTCTCGCTTAGTCTGGGAAGAACTTCCTTAAACTACCCTGAGTAGAACATGAACACTAAATGGGAACCTACTGATCTAGCGACATGTATCACATTTCTGCTGTTGTGATAATAGTGAGTCCACCTGGGCTTCCACTGCACTGCTTTTTGGAACTTTCAGAAACTACCTTTCAACTGCTTATTCTTATTTTCATTTATAGAATAAAAGCTGTCCTAATACACCATGATTAAGGGAGACTGACTTTGCAATATGAGACAAGTTTCCAGTAATATTGGAACTTTCTTTGTAGCCTCAGATAATATTGAAGAAAAGGCAGTTCCAACAATATTCCAATGCTATGCAACACTTGTCAGCCTATTGAGGAAGCGACATAATTAAAACTTCACTGGACTGGGATGGAGTGAAGAAGACCATGGTTTGGGATCTATTGCCTTACACTATAATAGAACTCTGCTAACTAGTCTACTGGTTGTGTAGTAATCTTGTCTCCTTCTCCTAAATTTGGCTCAACCGTTGACCTGAATTGAAGTGAATCTTGCCATCAAAATTTAAACTAGAAACACAGCAGGGTGGCATATCAGAATCTACTGCTGAGAGAAGACATTGGGACTGCGTTGTCAGAGTGTTCTCATTTCCCTCTTGGGTTCCATTCATGGTGGATATCCACTCTGGCTCCAGTTCTATTCATGGCAGCCCTTGCTAGCTAGTTCCTGGATTATTCTCATGGGAAATAAATAAATAAAGAGCCTCCAGAATGATGAAGCTCTAACTCATGCCAATGGTAGTATCCAAAATCTTCACTTTAATGATAAGTCCCTCCATAACTGGGCTTGAACTTACACCTCCAGGCTTATCTCCTGATTCTTCATACTCCCCACTTTTAAACTTCAATAATGACTATACACTGAATTGACTATTCTACTTAACAGTGTTGCAACTCTGCTTACACTGTTTCCTCTTTCTGGAATACCATCATCACTTCACCCATGCATATCTCCTTTTGCTTGGTCAAATCACTTTCAAGATATTTCCTTCACTCTCCAATAAGAATGAACTGACCCACAGGTGGTATGATATGAAATGAACAGGATATAATCGCTGTCGGCACCAGGTTCATCAAAGCCTTTATCATACCACCTGAAGCTGGTCACTCACCTTCCTTCAGACATCGATTATATCCTGTTCATTTCACATTCCTAGCAACTCACAGAGTATCTAGCACAAGATGACACCAAAGCAATGTTTCTGAATGAAGCCAAAATTTCTCACTCTCAGCACCATTGATATTTTGCGTCAGATAATTCTTTGTTGTGGAACATTTTTGTGCGTTGTGAAATATTTTGCAGCATCCCAGGCTTGTATGTACTAGATGTTAATAGTACACACCCCCACAGATGCCTCAATCAAAAATGTCTTTAAATATTATAAAACCAATAGGATAGAGGAAGGTGATCAGGGGTGGGAAGAGGGATAGGTGGAGGCAGATGGGGGTGAGAAATTGATCAAATCATGACTTTGTGAATGCACAAATATGCCACAATGAAATCCTCCTTCCAGTATAATTGATATGTAAAAAAAAAAAATTAAAACATGGTCCCAGACATTGCTAAATGTCTAACTGGGGGAAAGGGTTGTAAAATTCCACCAGTTGAGAACTGCTAACCTAAGATATTGTTCAATGCTGACAATAATTCTGCAGTACATTTGTTCTCAATAAGACTGCTAAAGAATACAAATTTGAGCATATTAAAGCTAGAAATCAATTAATATTTTTCTGAATCTCCCTTCATATCACTAACAATAGTTTAGTGGTTTCAGAGCCAGTGAAATCTAAATTTTAGTAGATCATAGACTTCTACCTCTGAGGGGCAAGACACTTCCTTAGTGTCAAGGAAAAGTAGTTTACTTGTTTTGGGATTATTTTATTCATGATAGAAATGGTATGAGTCAAAGACAAAAGTTTTGTCTTTCTGGATGCTCCTAACATAGCACCTTCAATTCCCAGAGTAACCATAGAGCTGGGAGGTACCCTGAGAAGTGAAAGAAGTACTGATTTATACATCATCACTTGCCCGTGTGGTTACACTGGACAACTTACTGATCTAATATCTCAAGGGATTGCTGGGGTATTAAATGACAGTATACTTGTAAAGTGATACGTACATATTGAGAATTCAACAAAAAGCTTTTGATAAAGCTAAAGTTTCTTTGTAGTCATTATCAAGTCCCCACAGAGGGCAAATGATTGCCCAATAACTTTAAAACATACAACAGGCACTGGAATCTGAGTCTCTTAACTTCTATCCAGAGCCCTCTTCTTTATACTAATTTTTTTTTTCTAATACCAATCAAATCAGGACCCTGGAAGTAACATAAAGGGAGAAGAGGAAGCAGGGGGAAACATTTTAAATTCCAGCCACAACTATTGTGGACAGGAAGAAAAGTAAAGACAATAAAAGAAAAAAGGAAAAAAAGAGTTTGTTTTCTTTTAAATTGTCCCACTGATCCTTGGATAAGTTAGATAAAAGTGGCACTTCTAAATCACATTACCTAGTATTGGCGGGAAGTTCAATATAAACCTCAATAAGAGCATAGGTGGATTCTGATATTTAACACATCCCAGTTTGAAGGATTCTGCCACTGGTTTCAGTCCAAAGAAAAAGCTCATTTCTTTTAATAAGCATAGTTGGACATCCATTTGAGCAGGGTGAACCACCAGCCACCTTTAAGAATATTCATTGCCTGCCTTGTTAGACTTAGATGCCATCCTATGCTGAGAGGCAAACTGGTGAACTCTGACTTCTCTAAGTTCTTTTTCAGCTCTCTGACTTACGCTCTTTTATTTTCTATTTATGATCTTCCAGGGAAGAGGAATGGAGTTGATTTATTCACATTAAGTCCTTGATATTTTTTTGAATAAGGTGTAGAGGAGGGTTTGAGTGACTCCTTTCTCACCTGAAGGTCAGTGATCTATGAACTGCCTGAAGGCTTTCTCTTCAACCTATCTTTGGGGTATTCCCAACCTTCCCAAGCTTTTAGGTCCTCTACTATTTGGATGATGCTTTCACTTGTAGTAGGTATAGAGTGAGCCTACATATTGCCAAACTTGTACTTTCTACTTCTCTAGTGAACAGGTATTTCTAATAAATAAGCAAAGAAGTAACAACAGAGCTTGATCGAGACTATCTCAATGTTCATTGAACATCTGTGATCTCAGCATGTAACACACATAGCCCCAGGTAACGCCACCCTCTGAATTGAGTTCGTTCACATTTTTTTCAAAGCCTGTCTGTACTTGTCAAATAAGGGCCCCATTCAACAACGTGCTGCGAGGGAAGACTTTTCTGCATCTGGGAGTGGCAATTTTACATCTCCCACCCCAAACATTCCCAATTACCCACAAATATTCCTTTTTTTATTCCTTAAAGAAATAGCAATTCTTCTATGATTGTAGTAATTTTGCTAAAAAGGCTAAGTTTTGTGATTTGAGAGTGTTTGCCCCCTCTGGGTGTGTGTTGCATTTAGGGCCTATGTCTGGGCCACATGCAGCGTGGAGTGAGTGCCTACTGTTGGTGGTGTGGCAGCTACCAGGGAAGGAACACCATGGGTTGCCTTTTTAACAATTGCCAGCTAGTTGGACTATAGAACCAACTGGCTATACTCGTTTTGCATTCTTGAAGTCAAACTTGTTTTAGTAAATCCTGTAGAGAATAGAACCACTTAATAGTTTCTGTAGAAATAACACCCACAAATTGAAATGAAATATCGCTTCCATGAAAATAATCCTTTTACAAGATGATTTTGCACTAAAGAATACTTTGTTTTGTAATTTGTTTTTGAAAACATAATTTGGAATAGTATAATGGAATTTTGATCAAAAGTGTGAATACGTTTTCTGCAAGTAACTACAAATCCTTATACACACTCTATTTCAATAGTAATTACTTCCCTAAACAGCAATGCTATTTGATTCTTATTCTTACAGATAATAGAGAAAGCTACTATAAGACAACAATGTTGACAAAAATCCTAAAACTAACTTTTTCATTTTATCATAAATAAATGTTTCATAAATTATTTGCTAATTAAAGCAAATAGAAGTATTTTTTTGTTGTTGTTGCTGTATTCCAAAAAGAAAAGGGGAAAAGTAAATCTATAAAGTTAAAAAGTATCCATTAAACATCTATTCTGAGTCAGGAAGCAGAGTAATGTGTATAAAAATGTCTCAAAAAAGGAATTGCTCAGTAGGAGACTCTGACATGAGGGTCACTTTTATTACTTCCATTAATGCTATAAAAATTAACAATGTGTGGTAATATGGATGATGTAGAAAACCAACCACCAAATTTTATGGCTTATCCCAATAAAATTTAAATTCATGACCACATACCGATCTAACTCTACTATTTCTTAATGGGCAGGTTTCCACTTTTTAATTTATAGACAAAAGCATTTTCTATATTGTGGCTCTCTACCTTTCTATGGGTGTTGGAGGAGTCCTCATTCAGCCATGGAGTGTCATATACAAAAGGTATTTAAGGACTAAGATGGAATGTTGTATCTGTCAGTCAGCTTACGTGCCACTGAGCAGAATTCATTCACAAGGCCACAAGTAAGTGCAAGAGACAATAAGGAAATATAGTTTAGTTATGTGTCCAAGAAAAAGAGGAAAAGGATTTGATGGGAAGCTAACACACGGTGGATCGATGCAAAGGATACTAAATGTAAATTAAAAGTAGAAATTTTGAACTTTGTAATACTACTAAGTAACATTACTGATGCAAATATTTTAATATTTGGGGACCATAATTCTTGTACAAGTGAAATTTAGCATATTATTCTGGTCCTGCATCAGAAAATTAGAAGGACAAGTTTATAGAAGTACAATAAAGGTATAAGGAAATAAAAAATAGAGTTGCCTCAAATCAGAAATTGCTGTAATGTGTCAGTCTTGAACATATAACAAAAGTTTCATTGAGGTATAATTCACATAAAACAAGAAGTACACCTTTAATGCTAAAATTTATGTTTCATGTGTGTAATATATAAACATAAATGTGTTTTATACACATCATGAATGAATACTTATGAAAGCATCACATCCAAATAGAGATGTTCAACATCTAATTTTTTCCTTCTGACCCATAATGACCTCACATACACTACCTGTACATACTCCCATTTCTAGGAAACCACCAATCTACTTTTTTCACTATAGATTAGTTTGCCTTTCCCACAATTTTATACAAATAAAAATGTGCATCTTTTGACTGGTTTCTTTCACTCACTGTCATTATTTGGGGTTTCATCTGTATTGTATATATTGATACCGTATTCCTTTTGCTCCATAAGAAATATTACATTGTCTGAACATACACAATTTTCTTATAGATTCATCTGTTGGTGAACAGATTCAAGTTGTGCCCAGATTTTTATATTTACAAATAAACCCGCTATAAACATTTATGTGCAATTCTTACAAAAGAAATATATTTTCATATTGCTTAGATAAAAATCTAGGAATGCAATGTCTAGATTATATTTTTATATCTCTTTTTCAGTTGTTCTGCCTTCTTTTGAGTAAACTAATCAACTTTTATGATTTTCGTCTCATCTCTTTTATTAATTATTGTCATACTTTTAAAAAAAATTGTAGCCATTTTAAACTCTGTGAGCCTTCCTTTTAATAATATACCACTTCAGTTACAGTGTTAGGACCTTACATGGGCTCTCCCAATTTCTCCCTCATAGCTTTGCACCATTATCATAATTTTTAACCTGTTCACCAAATATGTATTACTTTATTGCTATTTTTATTTAATAATATCTTCTAGAGCTATTAAATTCTAAGAGAAAAATAAATTTCATTTTATCTTAGTTTGTTCATCTTTTAATACTTGTCATTTCTTCTCATTAAGATCATATTACTTCTGCCTGAAAAAATTCTCTAAAGAGTGGAACTGCTATGGATGAGTTATCTCCATTTTTGTGTCTGAAAAAGTACTTATTTCTTCTCCTCTTTTAGAGGCTATTTTATCTGAATACAGAATACTGGGTTGACAGACTTTTCTTTTTTTTCTTTTCTTTTCCTTCTTCTCCTCCTCTCTCTTCTTTTTTTTTCTTTTTCCTTTCAACATTCTAAACCTGACCCTCGCTTGTCTTCTTGAACTCACAAGGTTTCTAATGAGAAGTTCGCTAAAATTATTGTCCTATTTCTTTGTAGGTAATATATCTTATTTTCCCTCTGGCTGCCTTCAAAATTATGTCTTGGTATTTGACATGCAGCTGTTGATTTAATGGTGTTTACCCTGTTTGGTACTCTCTAATCTTCTTGGACAAGTTTACTTAATGTTTGTCATAATTTTGAAAAACTTTCAACTTTCTTTGAATAATTCTGTTCTCTCAGTTTCTTCTCTTTCTGCAAATCCAGGACCACTTTGCTCAAACAGTTGATATTGTCCCACAGTTCCTGGATGTTTTCACCCTCTCTCTGCCTCTCTTTGTGTTTCAGATTATGTGATCTATTGACCTCTCTTGAAGTTCACTAATTGTTTGCTTAGTTGTGTCAAGTCTACCGATGAGCCCATAAAAGATATTCTTCATTGATGTTACTATGTTTTTGATTTCTTCTATTTCCACTTAATTCTTTCCAGTTTCTCTCTGTTGAAATGATCCATGTGATCGTGCATGCAGTCGAACTTTTCCATTAGTTTTTAGTGTTTTAATTATAATTATTTTATGTCATAACTGTGTCCAGTTTTGAAGATTGCTTTGTCTTTTGAGAATGTTTTGTTTTCTTGTCTCCTTTTTTTTGTGGCTTCACTTGAAAGTCAGATATTTTATGTGGAACAGTAGATACTGACATAAATATTTTTACGCATGGAGGTGAGCACAACTTTTTTGGAAAGCCCGTTGGTGACTCTTTTGTGTTAATTAATCTAGTAAGAAACTGAGCCTGTTTGAAATTTATCTTCATGTCTGACCTCAGTTCCCCAACGGCTTCAAATTCCTCTAGTGCAATCTACGGTTAAGAGCATGGGATTTTGGTCTGAGGTGATTTGTTAGTGTTTGTTTCCCCCTTGGTGTTGTATTTTTTCACTATTCTGCTCCCTAGAGAGAATCTGTTTTTCGCTGATCTTCCAACTGTACTCCACCATTATTTTTACTCCACAGCTGTTAGCATGTATGAGGAGAGAGAAGGGGCACTTGCTAAGATTTTATTTAAACCTCAATCTTAGGTGCAGGTCTGTGAGTCCAAATGGTGCATGCTCTTCACAAATACTTTTGCCACTCTTCCTGCTACAATGTGGAACCTGGAATTTACACTTGCCACTCCCCACAGGTTGCACCTTCAGAAAAATAGTTCTGAAATAGTTCCAGAGTTGCAATGAGCTTCTTCCTGTGCTCCAAAGCAATTCTTTCTTCTTTTTATGACTCTTCATCATATCACCACCCACACTCAAAGAATGAGGCATTTGATCTAAAAGCAAGATGGGAAAATGGTTTGGGCTAGAGTTGAAGCTGGGGCTGCTCTTCCCTTCCTCCACTGAGCACCATAGGAATTTATATGAAGATTTTCCCCATCACCATACCTGCTAGAACCTGGTGGGGTCAAGGTTCTTCCCACAAGAATGTGAGAATGTTAAAATATGTGAAGTCCCGTGAGACTTTGCACTCTCATGCCAGCCCACATTCCACCTCTAACAATTTGTTAACAATTTTTAGCTGTATCTTCTTACTGACTTTTACAGCAGCCAGTGGTATCTGCCCAAGTAAGCAAACGCTTGGATCCTGTTTCTTTCTCAGCTGACTCATTTTCCCAAGATTTCCCATTGCAATTATCTGGTAAGTTCAAGAAAGTCATTAATTTGCGGTTTGTCCTGTATTTTCCTTCCCTTGATGTTCTTTCAGGTCTCTCCTTTCCTAAGTTGAAATAGAAAGTGATCTGGTTATAGAATTACACATGGACAATTCTTTTTTCAATTTTTTAAAAAATATTGCTCCACTCTCTGACTTGCATTTTTTTCCAACAAGAAATATGCTCCATTCTTACTGTAGATATTTTTTAATCTACTTTTAAGATTTTCATTTTATCACTCCTTTTAAACAGGTTATTTTATTCCTCTGTATGGTTTTCTCTCTTGGATCTGTCGGTTTGTAGTTTTCATCACATTTGAAAATGTTTGCCATTATTTCCCCCAAATATCTCCTCAAATATTTTCCTCACTCTCCTTTTCTCTGAGGATTCCAACTATATATATTAGAATGTCTAAAGTAAACCTATAGCTCCCTGATTATCAGTAATCTTTCTTTCTTTTTTCTTTTTTGTCATTGTCTTTAAGTCTTGTCTTTTCTGTTTTTCATTGTGAATAGTTACTACTGATACATCTTGAAGTTCACGAATCTTTTAGGCAGAAATGTCTAATTTGTCATTAATCCCATCTAGTGCATTTTTCATCTCAGACATTATAGTTTTTATCTTTGGAAGAAGTTTTTTTTTTTTTTTTTGTATCTTCCATTTCTCCATGTAACATTTTCAATATTTTCTCAAGCTTTTCAAATATATGGAGTACAGTTATTAAAAAAAAAAAAACTGTTTTAATGTCCTTGTCTATTTATTTCAACATCCGTTTCTGAACTGTATTGGTTTCAAATGATTAATTTTTCTCCTCATTATGGATTTCATTTTGCTGCTTCTTTTTATGCCTCGTCATATGTTAATTGTATGCCAGAAATCATGAATCATACCTTGTTGAATGTTGAATATTTTTATATTCCTCTGAAATTCCTAAGCTTTGTTCTGGGACTCTGTTAAGTAACTTGGAAACAGTTTGATCCTTTACGGTCTTACTTTTAAGATTTGTTAGGCTGAAGTAAAACAGTAGTCTATGTCTAATTTTTCTCCTCTACTGAGAAAAGACCCTTCTGAGTATTTCCAAATCTCTACAAATTACATGCTTTTTGAGTCTGGCTGGGGAATAAGTAATATTCTTTGCACCACGTGATATCTCTGAGCAGTGCTGTTGCTTTTTAATGCTATCAGATAAATTCTTCTGTTTTCTTTTCCTGGCCTCCAGTAGTTTCCTCAGACCCAGTAGCTGAGTAGTATGCTACTCATATTGTTACAGAGTTGCTGATGGCTCCAGGGGAACACCTCTGCAAATATCTGGAAGTTTTTTTGTTTGTTTGTTAGTTTTATTTTTGTTGATGCACCTTTTTCAAGTTCTAGGTCAGGTTGGTCTTTCCTGGATTCTCAGTTGCTTCCCAACTCCAGACATCTTTCAGGCATTGCTCAGCTTCCTTTATGTGCTACAGCCTTGAAATCCTCTAAGGCAGTAAACTCGAGCAATGTTAGGGTTTCCCTCATTTGTTTCCTGACTTAAAGGTCATCGTCCTGCATTCTGTAGGACAGAATATATTAAACTCTGGTTTAATATATTTTGCCCATTTTTTTTTAGTTGTTTCAAATAGAAGGATAAATTTCATGCTGAGTAACTCTATTTTGATTGAAAGCAAAAATCTTAAATCATGTTCAAGTACACAAAATATTTTGAACATTTCCTGAACATTTAACCTCTTCACCAGAAATATTTCTGTCAAAATGAAGTAATCACATGGTATAGTTTTAACACTTATACCCAATAGTTGATTTTTAAATTATTCATATTGCCTGCAACCCAATATCATTCCTCCTTTTCTGTGACATTAACCCAGAATTCCTTTGAGTAATTTGCCTCCCTAGTTAGCCAGTGTGGTTTATCTTGGGCTCCACTCCATCTTAGATCATTGAAAGATGGCATTTCAAAGTAGTTTGAATTTGCATTTTTCCTATCATGAGTGAGATTAGGCAAATCTTAATGTGCTTAAAAACCATTTGTGAGTGAGTGTGTGTGTGTGTGCGTGTACGTGCACACCTGTGCATGTTTTCCAATAAAATGTCAGTTCATATCCTAGGTTCATCATTCTTTGGGGGCAGTATGTCCCTTTCTCAATTTCTTTGAGCTCCCTATATACTTAAGACAGTGACTCATTTGTCTCATAATGAGTTGAATTGGAATTGGTTGGTTGAATTGAGCCCATTGAGTTTTATTCTTTAGTTTTACTCTTTGGTAAAACATTGTTTACTCAACATGTGATTTTTATTTCTATTTAGCAAAATCTTTTCTTTTTAGACTTCTATATTTTTTTTAAGAAAGAGTGAGAGAGAGAGAATGAGAGAGAGAATTTTTTAATATTTATTTTTTTTTAGTTCTCGGCGGACACAACATCTTTGTTTGTATGTGGTGCTGAGGATCGAACCCAGGCCACACGCATGCCAAGCGAGCGCGCTACCACTTGAGCCACATCCCCAGCCCAAGACTTCTATATTTTTAATCATGGTTAGACTTTACTAATGCCAAGAATACGAAGAGTCTTTCCAATAGTCTGTTTTATAATTACACATTTTATTTTATTTTTTAAAGAGAGAGTGAGAGAATTTTTTAATATTTTTTACTTTTCGGTGACACAACATCTTCGTTTGTATGTGGTGCTGAGGATTGAACCCGGGCCGCACGTATGCCAGGTAAGCGCGCTACCGCTTGAGCCACATCCCCAGCCCAAGTCTGTTTTAATATTGTCTTATTCATGTGTCTTCTTATAAATTAATTCTTTACATTTGTTGATAATTTCCCCCAAATATTCTAGCCATTTGATTTGTTTATGAGTTCTCCTAGCACTGATTAAGCCACATCATTTATTATAATTATTTGCTTTCTTAACATTTTTATAGTATATTGTTTCATATATCTCATAATCCCTAGCTAAACTGAGCTCAGTGAGAATACAGATCACATATTCTCTTCCTTTGTTACCACAAAGTCCTGGTACAATGCCAAACAAAAAATACAACATGCTAAGCACTAGATGTTGATGCTAAAGTACAACAAAATGTATTGTGTTCTCTGTCTCATTAATTCCTCAGTATATGTTGTAAAGCGGTATGCTTCTAATGATAGTTCAGTTAGTATTAAAAAAGTAATTACCATCTGCACCATGATGAAAGGTACATGTTTCTTGTACCTTAATAATTACTTGAAAAATCTAACCATATATATATACATGATATGCAGGATATGCATAAATTGATAAGTACACGATAAGTGTAGCATACTTTGCTACACTTCACATGGCTTAAGTTCAACATTCACAATGACTTTTATAATAATTTCTCCAATATTTTAGTCTAGTGTCTTCATATCATATAACATGACCTGATTTGATGCCAATGTTTTAAAGCATATTTTCTTCATGTTTCCTAAATTCCTGATTTTCTAAATACTGTGTATCTTAGACAAGTAACATAACTTTCCTAAACATATCTTCTCCCCTATAAAATGAAAATAAATCCAGACATAAAATAGAGAAAAGGCCTATTTTTTTTTTTTTTTCAAAATCCAGACATAAAAATAGAGAGAAAGCCGGGTGTAGAAGAGTACATCTGTAGCTACTCAAGAGGCTGGGGAAGGAGGATCCAAATGTGAGGCCAACCTGGACAACTTAGAAAGACCCCCATCTTCAAGTAAAATTAAAAAGGACTGGGATGTAACTCAATGGTAGAGTGTCCTCAGGGTCAATTCCCCAGTTCCATAAATAAATAAATAAATATTACACACAGAACAGACTACACACACACACACAAAGTGACTACTAAAATGCCCAGTAAAAAGCATGAAATATGGTCAGTGGTGATAAATGATATCATCATCATTTTCCCCACCATCCTTGTTTTAAGTAGTTTTGTTTTGTTTTTCATTTTTTAACCATTTTTATATAGGGGCATTCTTTATTTTTTTCTCTTCTTCCCTTTCATCCTTCCTTTCTTCATTCTTTCCTTCTTTCCTTTCTTCTTTCCTTTCTCCCTCTCTCTCTCTCTCTCTCTCTCTCTCTCTCTCTCTCTTCCTCCCACCTTCCTTCATTTCTTCCTTTTTAAAGTCGTTTTATTGTATTTTTCTTTAATAAACATGGCAGCTGCTCTCGCCTTCTATCCTAAGCACAGTGTGCCCTACATAAACACCATAAAATATTTGGCCGAGGAGTGGTGGCCCATGCCTGTAATCCCAGCTATTTGAGAGGCTGAGTCAGGAAGATCACAAGATCAAGGCGCCTCAGTAACTTAGCCAGGTCCCAATCAACTTGGTGAGACCCAGTCTCAAAATAAAAAAATAATAAGGACTGGGGATGTGGTCAGTGGTTAAGCACTTCTGGGTTCAATCCCTGGTACCAAAAAAAAAAAAAAAAAAAAAAAAATTAAATAAGAATTAACTATTTAGAAACATAATATGTTATACTTAGATGTCCAATTTTAGCATTTTGTTCTCTAATTAGGTATGGATTACCTAGACCACCCAGCATACCCACTGAGTCCTCACTCCTTAGACACAAGAGTAACCTTTCTGTCCTTTCCTCACTCTCCATATGTCTTCCCTTCTACAATCCCTCTTCTATCTTGATATTCCTGACTGCTCTATTCAGGGAACTTTTGTCACCAGGGAAAGACATCATGAAAGTGCATCATGAAAGGTGCACTTCACAAGGTGCTCCATGCCATCCTGCAGGGTCTTGTCTGCCACCTCTGAAGCTATTGTCTTAAATGACAAGTCATTAACAAAAAAGATGCATTTTATTGAGTGTTTGCTACTCACCACACCATATGCTGAGAGTCTTACAAACAGCCTCTGATGGACTTTGACAACATATTGAGGCAGATACTACCAATTTACACATGAGGAAACCAGGCTTAGGGATGTTAAGCAAATGGCCGTGGGATCACACAGCTGGTAAGTGACAGGCAGAAGAGCTGAACCAGGTGTTCATGACTCCAAAATCCAGGTATTCCACCTATAAAACTAAAACTACACTTTATTTTTTTTCTTTTTTTTATTGGTTATTCAAAACATTACAAAGCTCATGACATATCATCTTTCATACATTTGATTCAAGTGAGTTATGAACTTCCATTTTTACCCCAAATACAAATTGCAGAATCACATCAATTACACATTCACAATTTTTACATAATGCCATATTAGTGACTGTTGTATTCTGCTGCCTTTCCTATCCCCTACTATCCCCCCTCCCCTCCCCTCCCATCTTCTCTCTCTACCTCATCTGTAAAACTAAAACTACACTCTAAGGAAAGGAAATACATTCGCCCTGTCACTTGATGACTTTACTCTCAAAACAGAAACCTAGTAAGAATGGACAGAGTACTCACAGATTGACTTCAAACCAGAAAGTGCCCAGAAATAACCAATCAAGTGACCACAGACAGTTCCTACAGAGCAAATTAAAAAAATAAATGTTTTGTTAAAACAAAATTTCCCATGGGAATTGAAAATGCCCTTTGTAACCACCATAGTAGTTTACCAAAGATATCTTATATTTTCCCTTCAATCTTGAAATGGGGAAAATGTCAGTTTTGCTTTCATAATTTGTTTTTAAGTTCAAGATGGTCAAATATTAAACTTTGGACCCTCTCACTGACTGATAGGGCTTCAATATCCCTTGAACTCCTATTATGGTATGAATAAAATGAATTTCTATTGTCTGTTGTTTTGTTCTAAACTCCTGCCTGTTTTTTTTTTTTAACTCTGTTTTTAAATTAGTAATTTTCGCTACCTCATGCAATCTTCTAAATTACTTTTTAGAGTGCTGGCTATTAATATTTTAGGTAGCTTTGATGTTTTACTTTATAGTCTTCAATTTTATTTTACATTTCACAGGTTCCTAGCTGCAAATAATCCTACAGGCAATTTTCTCACACTGCAACTATTCCTTGAAAGATATGCTAATGCAGCACGACACTTGCAATACTGGGGGTTAAGTTAATCACCCAAAATGAGTTGTATTACTGTCAGCGGTGTATAAAGACATCCCATAGTGAGTTACAAGGAAGGCTAGCTTTAAAGCTGCATTTCAGAAAATACCCAAAGCTGGAGATGAAAAAAATAAGCATTTATTTCAAAGTCTGTTGAGCTCAAGAATCAAACATTTGTTATTTTCTGGTCTCAAAGTTACCCAGTATAAATAAAGGGATTCAGATCCTTTACAAAATTTAATTACCAGGAAAACTCTTACAGATCACACAGCCTGTTTCTGGGAAAGACAAACACTGCATAGCAGTTTCTATCTTCATATTTATCTGCAGAAAAGGGGAAAAAAATCACTATTTTGCTCTGTTTAGCTGAACCATGTGCCAGTTCTAAGAATCTGAGAGCAAATTGCCATCTTCGACTCCCTCCAGGGAAGTGACACTTGTGGCAGTGTCACAACCTAGATGTGACTTTGGCAGAAATCAGGAGGCAGTGCATTGGCTGCGCATGTGTTCATCTTTCTCGCTTCTGTTCAGCTTTTACTTGTGCCTTAAGTAATGGGTTAAGTAAGAGACTCTGGGACCTGCCAATTATATGACTTTTTCCAGTCTCTGAAATCCAAGTCGCTCTTTAATACAGGTTTGTATCAAACTCATGGACAACAAAGGCATATCCAGCCACTCCAATTTATGGCCCCTAATACACCTTAGTCTTAAAGTACTCAGCAGCACCTTACCTATGCTTATATTCAGAGACACTGTGCAACTCTGTGTCTTTGCTTCTATAAAGTCAAGAGCAGACATCACCACCAGCTCTGATGCTTCTCAGTGGCCTCATGTACAGTGCCATAATGTTTTTCCGAATGGGCAGTAGATTAAGGACATTCAGAAGGCTTGATCCTTCCTGTCAAAGGGTACTTCTCAATAGACTGGATGCTCAGAGGCAACTGAGGTAGAGTTCATAGCTGCATTTTAAATAGCAGCACGTCTGCATTTACAATAATCTAGATTTCTCTTTTCTGTCTTGCAAAAATATTGAAATAAGATTTAGTTTCAATGTTGTGATATGCATTTTTATGAGAGAAGAAATATATTGTGAAAAGTGTATCACTTCACTCGAGAAGATCAAGAGAGCGGGGAAGGAATAAAGGTTTACCAGGAACATAGTATTTATTTGCCATGCATATTTGATATGAGTTCATTAAATACGCAATAGAAGTGTCAACATAAAGTGTTGTTTAGATCAAGCTATGAAAACAAACTGCCCTGGTATTAACATTGGAATATACTAAGCTGTGGTTAAATATAAGCCTTATTTACTGTACAGTGAAGAAATATTTTATTGACTATTGTTAAATAACCATCTACTTAGCCTAATTGAATTTGCCCTTTATTTATCAAGACTGATGCATGGAATACTGTAACGGTGTGGTTGGCACTCTTACATTCCATCTATCTGCCAGTCCATGGATTTTCTTTTCCCACCCATTGACATTCAGTGATTAGCAATTATCACCAGTCCATGCCTAATTTGAGAGTATTTTCTCAGTCTTACTGGACCATTGCCAAAGCTCTATCCAGTGAGGAAGCAAAGCACAGAGGTATCTTTTTAGGGAACACTTGCTGTAGAACTGGAGTGCATCTGACTGTACTGCAGCATGGAAATCCACTCAGTGGCACAATGAAGGGTTTCACAAGACAGAGTAGACTCATTGGGGTCTCTTCTGGGAATGAAATCTGAACAGATATTTTGGATTAAAACGTGGATACCTCCGGCAAAAGTAGAAGGCTGTGTAGCCCTCCTGGCACGTTGCCTTCCTGACAATCATTAACATAATGCAGAAGTACGAAGGTAGGAGACTATTATTATCCTCATGTCTCATGCAATATGTAGGAAAGCTAAACCTGCTGTAATTAATACTGACCCTTTCTTTACTGGTAGCTCTCATAGCAATTTTTAGGGAGAATATCAGGAGAACAAATGTGTAGCTGAATTTTTTAAAACCTAGGCTGTTGCCTTACAAATGATATTTGCCACTGTTCTGACCTTAATCCTTCAGGGTAGTGGCAATAAAGGCCATGAATACAGATGTTGCCATCAGGATGTATAAACACTGTAGAAGCATAAGGAAAACATTAGGATTTATTCCAACTCTTTCTAACATGTTTAAACCCTGTACTCAAAGGTCATTTCCCTGGCTAAAGCTAACTGTAAAAAAAAAATAGATGTATCAAATATTTTTAATTTTAATGTCATATTTTGGGTTATTAGTTGTTCTGTGATTTCTGAAACATCTATCAATGGACTTGTTGACATAAAGTGAGAGTCATTAATTTCTAAATATTTCATAAATATAAATGGATGTACATATTCTTTTGTTTCCCCCTACTCAAACTTTTAGGCTAAAGGGGGTAAATGAAGAACTGTTTTTCAAGGTCAACGTTCAAAAAAAATGCTAATGTAAACTCTCAAAGGTACCAATGGAATGTGATTCAAACTGTATAGTTTCGTTTATCTTTCATTTCTCTTTAATTATTTTCTGCAAATTTCCAACTGTCATCTTGAGTAACTCCAGGTAAAAAAGTTTCCTGTCAAACACAATGATTAAAATATGAAGGTTCTCTCTCTAGAAAAAAGACAGAATTTTTTCGCCAGAAAAACAAGGCAACACAAAACTTACCCTAGTGGTTTCAATCAAGTCACTCAATACTTTGCACAAATTTTTCTTTCAACAAATTTACACAGAAAACACACTTGATTTACAATCTCTTTGGACTTAAAATCTCAGCTAACAAGTGATTCCAATAAACAGCCAAGTGATCTCCAAACTGGACATTTTTGTATTAAATGAGGTTTTCATTGATATTTTAGTTGATGCACCAATGTTATGGTTTGGATATGAGATGTCTGCCAAAAGTTCATGTGTGAGAATGCAAGAATGGTTAGAGGTGAAATAAGTGGGTTATGAGAGCCTTAACCCAATCACTGAATTAATCCCCTTACAGGAATTAACTGAATGGTAACTGAAGTCTGATAGGCTGTGGTTGGAGGAGGTGGTCTTGGGCCCTGCCTTTGGAGCGTATGTTTTGAATCTGGCAAGTAGAGTTTCTCTGTCTGCTTTCTGATTATTGTGTGAGCCACTTGCCTCTGCCACATTATTTTGTCATGATATGCAGATTCACCTGGAATCCCCAGAAATGGAGCTGACTGTCTTTGGACTGAGACCTCTGAAACAGAAAGCCCCAGATAAACTTTTCTCCTCTAAAATTGTTCTCACCAGGTCATTTAGTTATAGCAGCACAAAGGAAACAACTACTAAATACACAAAATTCTTTTCACTAATAAAATTGGTCAAATGTTACAGAATTCTTAGATGCTTTTTGAGATATATTAAGAATATCAAGATTTTTTAGATGCCAAGGAATTGTAAGGTTTCATTACCACAATCTATGCCCCACTCTTTTCTCCTTCCTTTCTCAATATGTAGTTGGCTTTTCTGTGGCTCATTTTTTGACATCACCATGAATTCAGGCATCAAAGCCACCAATACCAAAGTCATCCTTGACAACTTCCTCCCTTGTCTCCTTGGGCTGCTCCCTGTGTCTTTTCCCTTCAACCCTTCCCCTCCATTATTATCTTGCTAAAATAAGCTCCAACTATGGTTGCAATGAAAGGTGGTATAGTGAGGAAGATGGAATGTTAGCGTGATGATATCATTGATCACTTTTTTACTTGTCATTAATGTTGCATTGTCTATATAGCTTAAAACTAAAATAGGTTTCTGAGTCGAAAAATTATGACTTTGGTTGTAACACAATCAGGAGTCCTTGGACAAATTATTTGATCTTTCTAAGCATTAGACTCGTTCTCTGTAGAATATTCATAAATTGAAATCCTTTAACCAAAAACTCAATTAAAAAAAAAAAACTTAATTTCTTGTAATTCCTTGTTAAGCAAGCTCTTACATGGACAGTCTGCACTTATCTTCCTGCACTGTTTCATAAAAACAATCCTTATGACCTATCTTTGCTCTTGATCCCCACTCCAATATTACTCTTGACCATGCCATACAGTAATTTAATCCTGGTTTCAACAGACATATTTCAGCCACATTTTAGAGAATCGTACTCATGGAATTTAGCTTTACTGGTTTCTCAATGAGAAAAGAAATGTACTATTCTCTCTTCTGGTTCTCCATATCAACTTGAAAATTCCCTCTTTATATTCTTCATGGGCTTCTTTTATTTGAATCCTGATTTTTTTCCCCAAGGTTCTATTCTTGACAATCAGTTTTCTCTTTCTACCTTCTCTTTGGGAAATCCATTCCAGTGATTCTAAAGACTTAGGTATGCTGGTGATTCCCATTACAACATCCTTCACTTTTCCTCAAAGTTTCAAATTCACCTCTTCTCCTGACTGTTGTAGGTATAATGTGAGTTTCCTCCTGACTAAAGTGGTAGATCTAAAATCAAGCCTGTTGGGCAGGGTGGTCCACGCCTATAATCCCTATGACTAGGGTGGCTGAGGCAGGAGGATCACAAGTTCAAGGAGAGTCTCAGCAACTGAGTGAGACCCTAAACATCTTGGAGAGAGCTTTCCACAAAATAAAAAATAAATAAATAAAAAGGGCTGGGGATATATCTCAGTAGTTAAGAGTGCCTGGGTTTAATCCCCAGTACAACAACAATAAACAACAACAAAAGGAAAAAAGAAAACAAAACAAACAACAACAACAAGAAAAACATGACCATGTGGGCTTCTATTTAAAAAATTTCCTACCAATCTTCTGTCTTTAAGCTTTGTTATCCATCTGTGTTTTGCTTTGCCTTCTCTGCTTAATGTATTCTTCCTACTTTACAACTTCAAGATTTATCCTTCAAAATTCAGAATGAAGAATTTGTCAATAAATTTCCAATCTATGTTAAAAGGACTTTTTCCCCCCTCCCCTATCACTGACAATAATAAATCATAATTTTGTTTCAATTTCCCTTACTGGATGCAAATAACTCAAGGACAGGATCTTTCCCTTAATCAACTTTGTACTCTCAACATTTTAATATACACGTGGAAATGACTCCGTAATGATACCAATTCCTGTCTTGGGCAACTGATCAAAAAATAAATAATTAATTAATTAAGGGAAGCTATAGGTATGTGGAGCCAGATTATTGCATTTAAGATGCCAAGGGAGAACTAGCTGGGAAAGTCTAGGAAGGAGAGGAGTATATGGTAGATGAGTCAGCACTCAGTAAAGATCTGGGCTAGAGATAAAAGTTGATAAGTCATAATTATATAAATGGTAATAGGGCAATAAGGAAATTTGAATTGTTTTCTGTTTAAATTTCCATGCTGAAAGCTAATTATTTAGACCTTCTGCTTTAATCAGAGTTGCTTCTACAGAAAATCATTTTAATTAACTCAAATATTCAAGAATCTGGATGCCTGAAACATCCCTTGCTCTACATTAAGTAACACAGTTTTGATTTCAACTAGACTGCTATATTATTCTGTTGAAAACGAGAATTACCCACATGAAGCTATTAACAATCACAGCAAAACATATAAACCAAAGGTTGAATTAAACATTACTGAGCTCTAAAAGGCATGACACAAAAGAACAAGTGCTGCTTCGTGGTGTTAAAGGCAAACAATGTGTCTGTAATTCTAATGTACTCGTGACTTCCAAGCCCATGTTCCTAAGGGTTATAATAAAATATTAATTCACTCATATATGCAAAGGCATTGTAAAATTGTCCAGCTAGGTAATAAAAAGATTCAGAGCATTAACTAGATAAGCATTTCTTTTCTAGTTACAAGAACTATGAACAGGATGCTGGGAACTTATAACGGGTACATAATTCATTTATTTTGCAATATTCTGTAAATGTTTCTAAGAACCTACTGCAAGTCATTATTGCTATGTGCACTGGAACTAGAGAAGTGAAGAAAACACACACGAATTCATGTCTTCCTGTCTTCAGTGAGGAAAGCAAGTATTAAAATAAATAAAGTAGGATATTCTGGAAGGTGATAAGTACTGTGAGGTAAAATGAAGCGTGAAAGAATATGGAATGCTGGGTGAGAGGGCAATTAACTTGAAATAGGGTAGACAGCAAGGTTCCAAACTTTAACAACAATTTGAATGAAGTTCAAGAGTAAGGGCTGTGAATACCTGAGAAAGAAAATTTCAGGCAAAGGTAAAGACTAGGAAGTAGAAAAAAAATTCCTAAGGTGTACAGGAACAGAGGAAAGATTTTGTGTCAGAGTAAAGAAAGCAAAGAGGAGGTAACAAGTGCTCCTATCATGTTAAACTCTTAGACCTTGCCAAGGACTTTGGCTGCTGTGAGATTTTATTCTCAGTGGAAGCCACTGGAAGGATTTGAGCAGAAGAATGTCAGGATCGAACTTGTTTTTTTGTGTGTTTGCAGATTCCACAATGGCTTCTGTACTAGGAGTAGACCATCGGAGCACAAGGACTAAAACAGGGAGAAAAATGAGAAGACACTTGTAAATACCCAGATAAAACAAGGCGGTGTCTTACAGCAGGATGGTATCAGAGGACATGGCAAAAAGTGGTCAGATTCAGAATATATTTTCAAGTTAATGCCACAGCATTTTCTAATAGCTCAAATGTGAATTATAGGCAAAAGTGATGCTTCTATAAGGATGACAATGTTTTTGGCATAATAAATTGCAATAATAAAGTTGTCACTAAGTTGGAGAAGATAACATGAGCAGCAGGTTTGAACCTCTAAGGTGGTGGAAAGCAGTTCTATTCTGGGCCTATTTGAGATGCCTGTTAAACTTTCAAAAGGGGAGGTAGGTGACTCTTTTAATACAGTCTGAAGTTTAAGAATAAGGTTTGACTTAGAGATATAAATTTGACAGTTATCAATCTATAGATGGCAAAAGTAAAACAGAAGATATGAAATAATGGTCCAGGAGAGTCAGATAATAAAGGGACTCTGAAAATTTAGTCTTATTGCCTAGCAGCAAAAAGGACACACTTCATCTATTTGATCATAAATTTAAAGTGAAACCAGAAAGCAATGCCCAAATGTGGGTACAATATAGGCAGAGGGGGGGATTTAACCAGGGTTGTACTTTGCCAACTGTGCCAGCTGTTGAGATGCAATTTGGAAAGTGAAAGATTTATTGGGGATTAATTTTTCTGAAATGAAAGGAGATCCAACAGACCGTGATGCCAAGTGACAAATGCCGGAGTGGAATAAGAAGCTCACTAGATAAATCCTGTGCTGGATGAACATGGCTACACCTTGGTACCAGCATTTTGCTCAGTCATTGGCTTTGACTATTCCAACAAGTTATCAGCAGACCCAAAGATGTTGAAAGCTGGAGGCTTATCAGCTTGTCAGCTAACCATTGCCCAACACTCCATCAAAGGAGTATCTGGGCAATACATCTCCCTGAGTCTATGATCTCAGCCCTTCCACAACTGAGAAAGTTGAGGATAAATTTAGGAGATGATTTTCTTAATTAAACATTATTTTCTGCCTAAGGAGGAAAGAAAAAAACATAAGGTGTGTAAAGGACAGGGAAAAGAGGAGAATCATTGGATGTAGGTTCCTGTAGGACTTAAAAGATTGTTGGAGTCAAGATACTAGACAGGTTGAGCTTAAAAAAACAAGAAGTGGAGGTCATTGAGGGAGGAATGCATGAAACTAGGATTATGGAAAGGCGTTTGGTAACGAGAAGGTTGAAGATGTGACCCTGGAGTGAATGACTGGCTGTGGTCGGGGGAGCCATTTTCACTGCAGGAGAAGGTCAAGAAACTGAGCGGCTGCTGTGCAGAAGGATCACCTATGAAAATATTAAAAACCACCAGGAGTTACGACAGAATTGGATTAGAAGCAATGCGCTGGGAGCAAAATCTTCAAGTAATAAAAGGGGGCGACCTAGGAATTGGCAGGTTATTGCAACAAGGAGGGTGGTGGTAGAAAAATAGATGACATGAAATTCAGAGTTGGGAGGATTTGGAGAGGTGAGAAAATGGCGTAGAGACAGAAATATGGGAAAAGTTAAAACATCTATTGTAGCTCTAGCACAGCGTGTAAGTAGAATGGGGAGAAATTAACACCCATTGGGGAGGTCTGCATTGCTGAGAGCAAGTTTCCATTTAGAGCAAGAAGGTGAGGCTGAGTTCCAAGAAAGATCTGGTGTTCTTGACTGAAGAACCATTCCATGTGCGTTTGTGTTTTTGTTTGCTGAATATCCAGTGGATATCATGGTCAATTCCTTATAATTTCCAGGAGTCCCTTTATCACAATTTCCTGAAATGATGTAAGGGTGTGAGAAAGCAGGACATGAGGTATGACCTGGGATTCTGAGGCTTTTTATGAGCATAAACAGAATGAGAAGCAAAAAGCAGGATTTGATCTGTGGATCTCAGAGTCAATGACAGTGATGAGGTCAAAATGATGAAGAGCTGGGAAATGCATTTGTATCTGGGGCACTGAAGCCTATATTCGGAACATAGAGGATAGCTATTTTATGTTTGACTGGAGAGTCATACTATGAGTGTCTGTGTTTGTTTGTTTGTTTGTTTTCGAGTGCTATTCTATATGACATAGATACCTTTTTTTCACATAATTTATCTCAAATAACTGCTCAAAAGAGCTGTAAAGAGGATATTTTACATGTATGATAAAACTGAAATTCAGAAAGGTTATCTAAAATCATAGCTAACTCATAGAAAAACTAGGATTTTACATCAGGCTTCTCTGACTGGAAGCCTGGACTAGGGCCACAATGACACCTTTAACACTCATCTTACAGAAAGCATCCATATCAGTCTGCATTCGATATTTTACTCTTTTGAAAATAGTTGTCAACTTTTCAAAGTATGATATCACATTGTGGTTGTTACATGCATGTGCAAACATGTTACATATGATTACATATTATCCCATATAATCATTTCGATCACTTAGCTCAAGTCTACAAAAGGTTTTTCTTTTCCTAATTCCCTATGTACTTTTTCCCCCCAGAATGTAGCCAATATGTCATTGATCACTTTAAATTTATAGACTAAGGCAGCAGTTTTGATGGGATTGAATAGGGAATTTGAGGGCCAAATCACCACCCAGATTCCCATCATGAATTAAAAAGGAACTCCACATAATAAAAGCAGCAGATCTGGAATCAATAAGCAATGGTAAATCCAAAGGCCCAGATTCCATATAAGCTATACATTTCTCATTCATGTCAAACTTTCTGTTAAAAATATATGTACTCCCATGAATTGTGGGTTGGCTAAGGAATAACATTTATGTTAAACTCATTAGATGTTTTATTAAAATTATAATAAACAATAGATTTGAATAGTAATATACCAGTTAATAATCCAAAAACTGTAAGCCAAATAGTTCATTATAATCATAAAGATTTCAGATATAACTATATGTCCATTTTATCTAATGTATAACTTATGTATTATAGCCATGCTCTCTTCTCCAACATAATAAGAAGATTACATTGTTATATTTAATGAGATTACTTCACTGTCCTTTCTTAAAATATAAAAATTATTTTTAATGTAGCATTAAAATAGCTGCCTTAGAAATGATGTGAATTTTTTTGGCTTGGCCAACGAAAGCATCCAAAAATATTTGTCAAAGCTTGTTTCCTAGGCCTTCTCATCCTTGTAAGTGCCAATCAGCCCATTAGGCTGGCAATGAGAAGGAAAAAGGGAACTTGAATCACAAAGCATACTTGGTCCCCAAAGAGAATGAACACTTGAAGATTGATATTTGCCATATTTCATGGACCCCACGATACACACTCTCTAAAATCTGGATGTCTTTTTATAATCAAAGGAATCCATAGATTCGATACAACTTGCTAAATTACATTAAATGTATTTTAATCTATCTGGCCTGGCAAAGCAATTCATTCAGGATAGAATGCCTCCTCCACCTCTTCCAGACAGATCTGTAGAATGACAATGTAAGTGAGAGCAGCAGAAAATCCTAACACAAAAGTCTCTGCGTATCTGCTCCAAATAGGAATGTCCTTTCTGCAAAGCAAATTCACATGTAAAGAAATGACACGGGTCAAGTCCAAGTGAGCACCAAATAAGAAGACTTGCAAAGTATTTACAAACCAGTGAGCAACCACAAGGTTCACTTCTCTCTGGTGAAATCCTAGAAAGGCAATTCACCCAACAGGCCCAATGGAATCTTATTATTTTAAAAGATCTAATTAATAAAGTTTAAGTAATTATTGTTGCCAAATATGGCTCTGATTAATTTTGTCTGTTGTATCTCATTTAATTCTAGCAACACTGTGAAGTATTATTATTTAGTCTACATACATAGAAACAGAAGCTCCAAGAGGTTCAATCACTGGTCCCTAAAACCCTCATAGAAGAGCATACTACAGGGACACTGCTACATCCATGTTCATAGCAGCACAATTCACAATAGCAAGACTGTGGAACCAACCTAGATGCCCTTCAATAGACAAATGGATAAAAAAAAAAAATGTGGCATTTATACACAATGGAGTATTACTCTGCATTAAAAAATGACAAAATCATAGAATTTGCAGGGAAATGGATGGCATTAGAAAAGATTATGCTAAGTGAAGCTAGCCAATCCCTAAAAAACAAATGCCAAATGTCTTCTTTGATATAAGGAGAGTAACTAAGAACAGAGTAGGGACGAAGAGCATGAGAAGAAGATTAACATTAAACAGGGATGAGAGATGGGAGGGAAAGGGAGAGAAAAGGGAAATTTCATGGAAATGGAAGGAGACCCTCAGGGGTATACAAAATTACATACAAGAGGAAGTGAGGGGAAAGGGAAAAAATATAAGGGGGAGAAATGAATTACAGTAGAGGGGGTAGAGAGAGAAGAGAGAAGGGGAGTGGGGGGAGGGGGGATAGTAGAGGATAGGAAAGGCAGCAGAATACAACAGACACTAGTATGGCAATATGTAAATCAATGGATGTGTAACTGATGTGATTCTGCAATCTGTATACGGGGTAAAAATGGGAGTTCATAACCCACTTGAATCAAAGTGTGAAATGATACATCAAGAACTATGTAATGTTTTGAACAACCAACACTAAAAATTTAAAAAAAAACAAAGAAAGGAAGGAAGGAAGAAAGGAAAGAATAAAGGAAGAAAATTGTGTTTACTCATAAAAAAAAACCCTCATAGAAAATAAATAGTTACAATTTGAATCTATTCTCAGGATGCCTTTGATGCCCTAAAACTCTTGCCATCACCAGCAAGATGGCTTACACCATAAGCATGAAATAAGCCATCTTTCTGGTGAAATACCAATTGCAGAATTTGAAATTAGAATCTAAAAATAAAAAATAAAAACAAACACAAATATAGCATACTTTATGTACTCCCTTAGACAGTTCCCATGCCTCTTTTATTACAACTCCCTCTGTGCACAGAATGTAGTGGGTTGTGATTGCCATGTTACAAATGGAGAACACCAGTACCAGAAAAAAAAAAAAAGACTACCTCGTTTATGGAATAATTTAGAACAGTTGTTCTAAAATACTAAATTATACTGAGAAAGCAAAATAATATGTCCAACAAAGAAATTTCTGTTTTGGGGCAGGCTCTCTGACACCTTTTTTAGTAATAAACCAACATCCTCATAATATCTTCCATTTAGGGAGCGCCCATTATATATGACACGTTTTCCTCTTAATAATTTTGTTGCTTAATCCTCATGGCAATGAGATTGAGCCCATCATTATCTTCCTTTTTATAGGTGACAAAATGAAGGAGAGAGACATTAAGTAATTTGTCAAAAATGAACTGACCATCATATCTAAAAATTGGTCTTTCAAACCTTAAAATCTGTTTTCTTTACCATTGCACTCTACTCCTTTCGGGGCACTCTGAATTGTCACAATGTAATTTCAAGACAGAAAATTCGTAGTAACCTGGAGCTGTGGCTCAGCTGCTTGGGAGGCTAGGGTAGGAGGATTGAAAGTTCAAGGTCAGAGTACGCAATTTAGTAAGATCTGTTTCAAAAATGAAAATTAAAAAAGACTGGGGATGTAGCTCCATGGTAGAGTGCTCCAAGTTCAATCTCAGGTACTGGGGTCGGGGTGGCAAAGACAAAAGGCAATGACATTGTAAAGCTAGAAACTGAGGTGAAGGGTGTAGCAATAACTATCATCAACTATTTCTGCCTGGACCAAATTTTTCAGATGGCATGTTTCATATACTAAAGGCAAATTATGTTGCCAGAAATGAGTCCCTAAAAAGGTAAGGGTATTATGGAAAAGAAGAAGTATTTATCTGGGGAAATGAGTTTTTAAAAATATAGCTTAAGCAACTTAATTCTTCAATTTCGTGAGTTTTATAGTGAAGATTTAAATAAGTTATAACATTCAACATTCTGAGGTTTTGAGGAACAAAATTACTTTTTAAGTTCCTTTGAAAGACATGAAAGATTGTAGTGGATTAATATTTTTAATGATACTGAACAGATCACACTAGGAATGTAAGAACTCTAGAAAAGAAATTTCCCAGTACCAAATACTTGGGAAAATTTTGAACTCTCCTTTCTTTGATGGTAGTTATGACTTAGCACCAAAATATTTTGCTTCTATGTAAGCAAGGAGAAAAATAGTTTTAAACCTATTGGCCAAAATTAGAAAAACATTACAATCCTGATTGGGCAGTATATACTTGTGTAGGGGCAAAAATAAAAGAGAAAGATGGGTGAGGAATGTGGCACCTCTATGCACAGGTCACCTAGGGACACACACGTGGTTTCTGAAATATTTGTGAATTTTCATCATTGGCACATATAATTCAATATTAAAATAACATCTTCAAAATAAATGTGATTATTAAGTCTAATTTTGATAGATCATTCAAAAGAACCAGAAATACCAAAGATCAAATTAGATTAATGACTTAAACTAGTAATTTTGACAATCCAAAAAAAAAAAAAAATGCCAGTACTAAGAAATCAGATAATGTGTGTCTGAGACCAGATCCTCATCATCATGAGCCAGCCAACTGTTAGAAATCTCTTCATTGTTGCTTATTTTCCCCCCTCTAGTCATATTTCATATGATTAAAGTGAACACTTATCTCCCAATCTATTTATCTGCATTTTCAATAATTGCAAATTGTCAGGAGTAATCAAATGATAATGACACAAATGTGTTCCAGAAACACATACACACACACACACACACACACACTGAGAGATATAAAGTGAAAGGATCTGCAGATTTTTTTCTATCATTTTGCCCTGTGATGATTGCTATAAGGATCAATCCTCCCCAAAGCCCTTCTCTACTCTCCACAACATCTTGCTGGAATCATTTCTGGTAAGCTGAGGTGTTGTTCCTAGCATCAATGATGTCACTGTGTAGCTGCCAGTTTGCCAGAATTATTTTGACTCCCACTTTTGTCAAGAGACTCTGACCCAAGAGGACCCAAGAGAGTCTATTATAAATCCACGTACCATCTCAAATCACTGGAAAAAGAATGAAGTTGAAAATCACCCGTTTTTATGCTGCAGATAGTTTCCCAATTTCAATTAAAAACAACAGCTGAATATTAAAAAGCCTTTTCCAACTTGTGGCAAATCTATTACTCTCCTTTAACAACCCACTATGTCTCTCTACAAAATTGCAGCTTGTAAAGGGAGGAGACGGTGAAAACGGAGGGCAGGCTCGGAGCTGCCTTAATTTATCACAACTTGTTCTGTACAGACATGCAGGAAGGGAGCGTGGGCAGGAGGCCAGGCAGGAGGTAGCCTAGTGCCTCTGACGCCCTGAAAAGCCCAAGCCACCAGCAGTCCTCCCTCCCTGCCACTGGGCTGGATAACCACAATGTGTTCTTCATTTTTCTTTTTCTTTTTCCCAGAGCTCCACTGAACTGGAGGAGTGGAGAAAAGTGAAGAAACCTGGACATTTTATCTCTGGGAATTTTTCAGTCTAGAAATTTAAGAATGGTGTTAAAAGGAAATCTGATCCAATGTATCTTCACCTGCTGCAAAAAAAAAAAAAAAAAAGAAAAGAAAGAAAGAAAGAAAAGAAAAAAAGAAAAAAATTCATCTCTGCAGCTTCCTGCACACCAGACAACATCTCTGTCATTATGTTATGAAGGCATCACTCTATCAGCTGTAAGAGTGCTACTGGAGGTGACTGATAATAATTAATGTATCTTTTCAATTACAGCCTCTGACAATATTACTGATAGACATGCCATGGGTAACGTTACATAACAAAAGACATGTTGAAAGTATTTTGTTATATGACTATTCCATCATTTATATTTCCTGTCTCAGCCACTCTCCTTTCTCCAACCAGGATTGATGTAACTTACTTCCAGTGGCATTTTCAAAGGTCCAGTTGTACTTTTAGGACCAAATTTTCGTGGAGCAATGCTAAACTTGCCTGCAGAAATCCGCCTTCATATTTTCGCAAGAAGATGAATTTGACTCCAGTAAAATTATCACCAGCGTGGCATGTAGAAGTTATACTTTCTTTAGTGTAGCCTGGGATTAAGGGAGTCTGAATTAAATCTACATGTTTTTTTATGAGAGAAAATCAACTCTGTACTTTTTTGAAAATTTAGCTCTTAATGTACATTTGGCTCTCAAGGGGAAACTCAGGCATCACCGTGTATTTCCTAAATTAATCCAATTATAATGATTTCTATATTTAACGATGAGCCACAAATGTTTTTAATCACGCTTTGTTCCCTGTGGTACAGCTTACACAATACCATTGCCTGCATGCTAAAGAATAGCATAAAAATACTCTTGTACACTAATGGAATACCTGGCAATGTGAGGGATTCATCTTCAAAGATCAAACCACTTTCTGAAAGGGCAGAAGCCACAGATTTGGAACCAAACAAAAGTCTGGTTCACTCATGTTTTCCTTGGCTTTCTCTACCCAGTCAAATTGGATAGTTCCAATAAAAAAGTATCCACCTTGGGGCCTAAAATTATAGCCTTAAAATTAACAGGATAATTACCCACTCTGTATTCCTCTTTTTCTCTGAAGATACAACCATTGTCTTATGGCTTCAGGAAAAAATTACTGAGAATTTAATAGAAAAAAAAGCATTTATCAGGGTTGGGATCTCCCTTCAATACCTTGAGGCATGTTTCCAAGAATTTGGGCCCCAGAATTGAGAAACCAGACATATGACCTGGGATCTTCACCCCCACAAAAAATCAGAAGCCATTTAATATCACTTTTCCATTGTGATTTATGTACACTTGTGTGCAAGTGTCATTAGAAATGAAGTTTTACATAAGTGGAAATATGTAGAATTAGTCCAGTGTGTTCAATAATGTGTTTGACATAGGTTATCTAGGAATTCCAGGGATGTGTTGGGGTAAAACCTTAGTCATGCGTGCTCAGTGGAAGCCTTGGTTCTTAAACTTTTGAATATTCTTCAATAAAAAATCATTGACAACAATCTGTCACTGCAATGACAATGTACCACAAACTGGATCCTTATAAAGCAGAAATGTATTATCTCACAGTTGTGAAGTCTACAATTCTGAAATCTACTTGTCAGCAGAACTGGTTTCTTCTGACAGGTGTCAGAGGGATGATTCTGCTGCATGCCCCTTTCATCGTTTCTGATGACCTCAGGAATTCCTTGGTTTGTCAAGGTGCCTCCCATGTCATTACTTCTCTGTGCTCTCAAACTATCCATGTGTGTAAATTTCTCCTTTTTCTGTGAATACCAGTCATGTTGAATTCAGACTCACTCTAATGATCTCCTCTTAACTTGACCATGTACAAAGACTCTTTCCAAATAAGGTCACATTTAGAGATTTTAGTTTAGGGGTTTAATATCTGTTGGGGGTGGGGACTGCACAATTTCACCTTAAAACAGGAATTTAAATTTTCAAAAACATCAATGATTTCTTCAAACAGAATGATGTTTCCTAGAAAAGGTCTTTTTTTTTTTTCCACTACCAACATCATCAGTCCTTGACTGAGTCATATGTGTCGAGATGGGAGATTTTTAATTAACTGACAGTTGGGACAGTGGGTAAACAAGTTAAGGAGAGTTGGCAGTGGAGGAAGCATTTAGTACCTCCTAAAGGTGAGCATCAAAACCTCAATCAAGGGAGGCATGTGTGTTTTCAATAATTATGTTAAACATTAGAATTTTGTAGCTGAAAGGAAAGAAATTACCTGTAATATTAAAAAGTAAATGCTCATTCAAGTATTGTTGCCTGTTAGGAATAAGTAAAAGATACTCATAACAGAGGGACATTTGGACATACAGGTTGAGAAGGAAGACATTGCAAACACATGGAAAACTTTACCTTCTCCAATGTGGGTTGGGGGAGAGAGTGAGACTAGAATCCACACAGCCATTTCCATGAAAGAAAAGGGAATTTTCAACACTTAAACACTACCAGTATAATAACAATTTACTAAAAGTACACATGCATCATTACCCCCTCTGTGATGGGAAGCATGAGAGTTTGGGAACTAAATATGATGCACTTCAGTAAACTCAGTCTGATCCCATTTGGGCAGCTTAGTCTGTTCAGTAAATGTTGAGATTTTCAGATTGCCTTTTCTCCCCATTTCTCTGTGGGATGATGTCTGAGTTTACAGCAACCAAGGATGATTCTGTGACCACACAGAACTTTCATACGTTGAAACTTAATTGTCAATGTAATAGTATTAAGTGTCAACACCTTTAGGAGGTGATTAAATCACAAGGGCTCTGCCCTCCTGTGTGGGATTAATGCCTTGCAAAACAGGTTCTCACAGCATTCACCCCATTTGCCCTTCTGCCTTCTGCTATGTAAGGACACAGTGTTCAAGATGCCACCTTGAGCAAAAACTGGGCCCTCACTGGACAACAAACCTGTTGGTTCCTTGATCTTGGACTTCCCAGCCTCCAAAATTGTGAGCAATAAATGTGTTCTTTGTATGTTACTCAGTCTCTGGAATTTATTGTTATAGTATCAAGAATGGGCAAAGACAGAGGCTTCTAAGCTTACCTGTAGATCAAGGGGACCTCAGACACCTGGCATTCTGCAGATCATTTTTCTATGATTTACTGCAAGCTCTGAATTTTTAGCTACTAATGACTGAGACATACGCTGGCATTCTGGGATTCTGTGCAAGTGTGCAAGACTTAGCTGATGATTTTCGGTCACCATTCCCTAAAAACAATGGCTTCTCTGTCTTGATTCCAGTTCTCTAATGATCTACCAGTTTTCATGGCACCTCTGCACACTGTCAACAGATGTCCTGCAATGTGTTGGAAATATCCACATCTGAGCTGTCTCCTCCAATTGGGGTTTGGCAACCTAGCCTCTGAGCCCAATCCTGTCTGCTACTTGACTTTATAAATAAAGTTTTATTGAAATACAGCTATTCCCATCAACATACATATTATCTATGACTGCTTTTGCCCTACATTAGCATAGGTAAGCAGTTTTGACAAAAACCACGTTTCCCAGTGACTAAAATAATATTAACTATAAGTTCTTATCAAGAAAAATTTGGTAATCTTTGTCCTAGATGTGTGTAGTCTTTCCTTGTATGCCTAGGGAAGTTATGCTAGTACACACACATGCATGCACACACTCACATATGCACACACATACACTCACATATATGTTCCTAAACTTCAAAATTTGTCGGTTTTGTTTGACACTGCTTCCTTGAATTTTTATTCATTTAAAAAAAAATGAAGAGCAGAACTCACAGTATAACCCTGTGCTTTACCTTAGTTTCCCTTTTTCCTATTTCACCAGCACATGAAGATGTAGACTTTCTACTTCCTCTTTGTATTTCTTGTTCTTTTATCCATCCAGACATACTTTACAAATAATAATTCCACTCTGTAGAATTCCAGGTCTGGAACAGAGAAATTTAGACCAGAATTTTCTCTTGTGAGATTGTCTGGGTTTCACTATTATTACCTTGCGTTAAAAAACAGCCCACTTTGAGATTCAAAGCACATCGAGGACCTCTGGGTTCCAGGAAGGAACTGCTCTCTTTTTCCCTATGGCAATAAGCTTCTCTGCTCAGCCTTGTAAGTGGAATGCTAAAAGGAAGCATGATTTGAGACTGACAAATACATTGGTTTAATATCACAAAAGCAGTATCACTATTACACTGATGTGCATGATGATGCTTTCCTGCTTCGTTGATCCTTTAAGTGTGAGCCCAGATTGCAGTGTGCATACCACTTTTAAATTCTGGCATCAAAATAGAAGCAAGTACATAAATCTGACTAGATAGGAAAATAGAAGCTACAGCACTGTCCTGCTCAGTTCAGCCTTTACTCTGGGTATTATCCCAGTTTATCCCAATTCCAGTCCGATGGAGAAACTCTCTCTAAAATTATCCTATAAACATCTTTGTATTTTTTGTCAAGCAAATGTAGTAGCCTCCTTCTGTATCTATTTCAACACCAGTGAGAAATGATCTTGCTGCTCCAAACCTCTACATAGAAAATTAGAGTATCATCTTGTATTTATGACATAAAAGAAATTTGGGGCTATATAATAAAGTACATAAACTCTTCCTTAAATGTTGGGCAACCAGAATAGTTAGAATTATTTGTTTGTGTGTGTATACACAGACACACAGACACACACACACACACACACACACACAATAAATTTGAGAGCTTTTACCTTTTGGCTGCAAGAATGTCATGAGACTCCCTTCATCCATATATTATTTCATTTATGCCTCTCTATCTAGGAAAGTGGATATCATTAATTATGCTTCACAAATAAGGAAACTGAGGCCCAATCATACAGCAAATAAGAAACAGAGTCAAGATTTGAGTTCAAATCCATTTGGTCCTAATTCATACTTTCCTTTTTAGTTTATACTGCTTGTCTCCTGATCAATCTTTGTGGGAACAAGCTACAATAATGATAGTGTTAAAAGTGTGAATAGTAAGAACTAACTGAAAATCCTACTTCCAAAATTATTAGCCTTAATCTTCATTAGTTACAATTGAAAACTGTTAGTTAGAAGAGTGCAAAGGATAAGCAGGGGTGGGGAGAGGCAAATGCAAGTAGATATGTTCCTTGACTGGTTGCACTAAAATCTTCTTTGGTTTGGCAAAGAACAAAGTTAGAATCCACCAATGGAATTTTACTTCATTTCCCAGCTCCTATCAGAAAATCTGGCACCACAGAAATATTTCATTTATTTGTCTTCAGTTTTCTGGATTGTTACTTTAGAACTATTTTAACCAGGCCAAATATTCTATTTGAGTCAAATCAGTAAACTCTTTGTGGCATTTTCAGATAGAAGTGGCCCCTGCCCCTAAAATGTCTTATCCAGAGAGACTTGTTACACACTAAAATTGCTAAACTTTTTCCTTAAGGTAAGGCCTAAAGTGTAAATCAAGGGAATGCTTATCACATTGACCTTCACAACTGACACTGATAACACACACCTTGATCTTTCTACTATAAGGAAAAGTATCCAAGAAGAGTCTACTGATGAGGGAGAGGTGAGGGAAGATACCATTGAGTGGAGCGTGAATTGGAGAATGTTCTTGACATTTGTACAGAAATAAAAGGGTACCGACTTCCAAGGACAAGGGAATGTTTTCATGAGAAAGGGATGACAATTTTTACCTGCTTCATAAATTTGCCCCAGACTTGATCGGTCTCAAGATTTTATTTTCCTACCACTTTGTCCAGTTAACATGTATTTCATGTGTAATTACTGCGAAGTTTATTGGGCAATGATGACTAACACAGATTCATGGTCATATTCAACAGATGGCAATCTCTGTCCTCATACTGTGTATCCAAGTAGACCAGTGGTACACTGATTGTCTGTCAGCCAGCTCTCGAAAAAAAAAGAAAACAAACAAACACCCTGACTTACCACATTTGTCATTTTCCATGTTATGAATACTTCCATCATGACCAAAATCCAGCCGTCAACTCAATGTCACTTGTAGAATTGGAAAGAAACACGCAGGGCTGGCCCTTGGGGAATGGTGTGGTCCAGCTTCAGCACATCACTGCCCCACGCAGTGCCCTTCCACCTCCACAGAATTTTCCTACAATTACTTTAGCCCATATTGGTTCTTTCTTTTTCTAAATGCCAGCCTGGTGCTTTAAAATCTTACACTATTTTATGGTTCTATCATATTCTACTTTGTATTATAGTTATCTCTCACTACAGCCATGGTTAGGATAGGAAACATCTGATCCAATTTTAGATTCTAAGTGGCATGGAGTCTGTCTGTGTCCAGTATGATGAATGGCTAGTTTGGAGTTAGTTGTCAAACTCCTTAAGGATTAAGAAAATACCATACACTTCTTATTTATTTCTCATACAGTACCTAGGAACATGCTGGTTGTTAATAGATAATGTGTTGATTGATCTTTGACGTCATGTTTTGAACTCCTAAAGTACTATGACATGCAGTTACTCTCTGTGTTTTGGACTCTACAACCAACTGAGAAGCTTGCAAATATTATTGGTTTTATTGTTTGGGGGTTTCTTTTGGCAGGAGTTCTTTTTGTCCCTTGCCTCTCAACCTACCTCAAACACATAGAAAACTACAAACTTTTAAGCTTAGGTTCTACGTAACCACTCTGGACCAAATGCACCCCGTTCTTCCTCTGCTTTAATCCTAAGGTCTGTTCACTGCTCAGTTCAGATTCCTTCAGGAGGTCTGCCCCATTGCCATAATTTCCCAGAAAAAGGAGAATGTTTATATTCAGGTTGGTCTCTCCTTGCTGCAAAGAGAAAACTCTAGAATCATCACTTTTTAAAATTTGATAGCAGTTTGTTTTTTTTTCCTAAAAGAATGTAGACTTCACATAATCAACAAACATATCCAGTTTGTTCATCATTAAATCCCCAGAACATAAAACATTAATGGCACATAATAGACTTCCAAGGAATATCAAATGAAAGACAGTATAACTATAAAATTGAAAAGAAAGACAAAAGTAAAATACAATGAAATGGAAAAAATAGGCAGACACTACAATATAAAAAAAATACAAATGTATGCCTCAGTGTGTTTTTACTTTATAAGTCTGAATTTATAATACTATCAACAAGAAGGAAATAAGATTATTAGACTGCACATGAAACTCTGAAATCAGGTTCTCAGACTGATAGTTGTAATCAGATTTCAATGTAAATATCCAATTTATTTCTGAGTTCATTTTCATTGTTGGAATAGAGAAAATCCTGAATTACACAAATGACTATCTAATTTTTAAACTTTCACTTTGCAATCCCAAAAGTCTTCAATTAAACACATCCAGAAACTTGAAAGAGGAGTAGTATAAAATTTGTTTGCAATTTGAATAACTACTAATACCTCAGGATTGCATTTGATGAAGATTTCTCAATAAATGTATGTTTTTATCAATAAATGTCTGCATACATAAGATACACATAACTTGAAATATTATGAGGTTTCAATGGTATCACTAAAGAATCTCATGTATCTCAATACCTGTTTCTATCACATAGATTCATAAGAATTAAATTTACTTTATGTTGCATATTGAACCCAAAGTTTCAATTTTATTGCTATCACCACATATGCAATTGCAAATAAGATTAACATGGCAGCCTAGCATTGCCATATTGAGATCCTCCACTTATTAAAAAATATCAGCATAACCATGTTTTGAGTGAGGTTTTTATAAATAGTGCTATTACCAAAAAAAAAAAATCTTGTCTCAGTTGAAAATTTGTATCAGGACTTGGCCTTGGCAGAACCAACTAATGTCAACTGCAAAGTGAATTTTAGAATTCATCTATTTGTCCACAAATAAAGCTAAAAATTCTACATTCTAAAGAGTACACCTTAAAAATTGGGCAATATCTACCTCAAAACCAAACATGTTTTGAAAGATGTTCATTAATCTGCTTAATTGTGGTTGCTTGTCTACATAATATCCCACAATTATTTAAGCTAATTTTGGCAACTCTTCTTACTTGAATCAAAATGCCAATAGTTTTTCCAGCCATCACATACTCAATGCCAAATTCAATCCCATACATTTTTTTTAAAGAGAGAGAGAGAGAGAGAGAGAGAGAGAGAGAGAGAGAATTTTTTTTTTAATATTTATTTTTTAGTTTTTGGCAGACACAACATCTTTGTTTGTATGTGGTGCTGAGGATCAAACCCAGGCCACACACATGCCAGGCAAGCGTGCTACTGCTTGAGCCACATCCCCAGCCCACATCTTTGACAACTTATTTGATGGCATACTTTAAAAATTAACATACAACTTAAATAATTTTCTTGATATAGGTACTTAAATGGTTTTACCTATTTATAATGCACATATATTATTACATATTACATATTATTACAACACACACACACACATACACACTTGGTTTTTAGTTGTCTAGCCATATCTCAACAACAACAACAGCAAAAAAAAAAAAAAAAAAAAAACCAATGGATATAATGCAAGTATTCAGACCTGGAAACAGTTGAATTATAATGGTTTCACATAATTTCACTTTTTCAAACAAGCAATTCTTCATGAGCAGCTTCCTAATGTTCTTTTCACACAATATTTTCAAGCAATGGAAATAAGTTCGTGTTCATTTCTTGCTCATCTACCATGACTGTTGCAAAATCAATAGCATAGGGATGAATGAGTATTTTCCTATCTTGAGTTTCTTTCTTACTTACAAGAAGATAGCTTCAAATGATGCTAAGATTTTTTTATTGAGAAATTTACATTTTTAAGTATATTTTTTCAAGAACCTTAAGTGGTTAAATTGCATTAACAGTTGCTAGGAGACTCAGTCCTATGGTTAAGATTTTATATCAGGACTTCAGAGTTTGTTGGAATTCACAGGGCAACAAACTTTGCAAATTATAATTTCGAAGATACAATAAGGACTTTGTGTGTAGAGCACTATATTTGGGTCTAGTGTAACTTGTGTCATCTGATCCTGATAATACTTATGGTATCTACCGTGACATTTTATTTTCTTTTGAAACTTCCTGTTTTTAATTAATGATCAGTTTCCAGTCTGAACAGCAATTATTTCACCTCAATTTTTAGCAATTACACTTATGTATATATTTATTTTAGGCAGTAATGTCTGACACTATCTTTAGCACAACATGTCTTGACACAAGGTATAGAGTTCACTTATTATTGCACAATTGTCTAATAAGCCATGATAAGACCATGAGCTGAGCAGATGTGCCTGAGCCTTGCCTGGTATTTAATTGAGCATAGTACACATGTGCTGAATTAGTGAACTCACTTATATAATTTTACAGCAGCAGACATGTGCAGGCTTGAATTCAGAGAAAGACCAGAACAAAACCTGCTCTTTTTTAATCAACTTCACATTTGTAGGAAGGTGATATATGTGCATAAATAAGAAAAAGAAGCCATAATTTGAAATTTGCATGAAAGCAAGTTAAATGCAGTTCTTGATAGTCTCTAAAGAACTAAAAATTGGCAAATACTGTATTTTAGTGTTTGTTTCAGACAGGTTTTTGGAGTGTTTGTTTCATTTTGGTAGTGGCTTTTGAAGTAAATGAGCTATATATTTTTTTAAATTGAATTAAATGTGAAGTTCTAGAAGTATCCCACAGAGACTCGAGCTTTTACAGAAAGCAACTTGGAAGTACACAGATTGTGAAAAAGTCCACTCCAATATAGTACATTTTCAATCTGTTCGACTTCTGGCTTCCCAAGTGAAATCACCTCCTAAAGGAATGGAAGAGAAAGGAAAGGAAAGAGGAAGGGGGTGAAGCAGAAAAGACAGGAGGAAGGAGATCGACAGAAGTAAAGAAGGTAGAAAGGAGAGGAGGAAGGAAATAGGGGTATACAGGAGGTGAGAATGGAAAAAAAAAAGGAAAAGAGTAATGAGATCAAGAAGGAAGGAGAAAGAATAAAAGGAAGGAAGTGAGAGAGGGAAGGAACAAGTTGGTACAGTGTGATTTCATGTTTACAGAGTCCTGAATCTCTACTTGTACCAGTTCTTAGGTTGTCTATCACCCACCCAAACCTGCTTCTTGTCTAAGGCTCCACATGGTGACCTCTCCTTGCAAATCCCCTCTGCAATTCTCAGCAGCTTCATAAGGTTCAATGTGTCTTTTAAAATTTTTTTTAATCTTTTCTTTTTATTTATACATGACAGTAGAATGTATTTTGACATAGCATACATACATGGAGTAAACTTACCATTTCTGTGGTTGAACATGATGTGGAGTTACACTGGTTGTGTATTCATAAGTGAACATATGAAAATTGTCTCCAATTCATTCTACTGTCAATGTGTCTTTATTCTCAGATGACACAACAGAATAAGCATGATGCTGTGCTCATTGGTGGGCTCCTAAGAAAATTCCTTTTTATGAAGTTGATTAATCATGCCAATTACAAACCTGACACTTTTGGTTTTCTGAACCTATGTCTATAAAAAAAATTAATAAGACAAAACCTTTCTGAGTAACTACTATGTGAGAGTAAGTTGATTGTTAAAAAGACAGTTTATCAGCCACCATGTTCCAAATAATGTGGTAATTAATTCTGTACATCACCTTTTTCAATTTTCATAACAACAGGAGATAGAAAATACAATATGTTTCTAAATCAGTGAATTTCGCTTACAAACTTTAATGGCTCAAGGTCAAATAGTTGGTAAGATTTAGGGAGAGATTTCAAACTCTATTTGTATTATTCCAAACTCTATAATATTAATTCTTAAATTCTGCATCTCTTCCTTAAAACCATCAAGTTCAGTATATCTCTTATCAATTCATTGTCCAAGAGTTAAATTCTTCATCTTTTTTGGCTCATTATTACAGTTTTCAGTTTTTAAAGATTTTTTCCTGTGTAATCTTAATTTTATATTTTATCTGCATAATGTAGTAGTAAGGATTCAAAAACAACACAGAAACACAACTCTTTAAAGAGGTTGACAGATTTCAAATTATTCTTAAAATTCAGGATTTTTAAATCCTACAATTATAATAGTCTTAAATCAACAGGAAATTTTATTCTGCATGTATGCTTCACAGAGAGAAGTCCTGAATACTTTGATTTTGATTGTTAAGAGAAATCTGCTAGCCAGTATTGAAAAAACAAAGGAACCACAGATTACTTAAATGTCAGTCAATTAGATAAATCACTCAGTGGGAACCTAGAAAGACACATGTGTACACAGAGACAGACAGGGCTTCCTGCATGTGAACATGTGTGTACACACACACACACACACACACACACACACACACTTGGAACTCTGCTTATCTCAGCTTCACTCAGCTTTCTTGACCACCAGATCTCCTCCTTTCTGCTTCTTTAATCCGGGAAGAGCTTTCTAAATGACCTCCTCACAGTAGAACATTGCCAAGGTTAGTGAATTGATTCAAATACTCCCCATTATCTCCACAAAGCCAGCAGTCAGAGACGCTGTGAGTCACTTTGTTCCTTCTCAGACATCCTTTACACAATCATTTGTAAGCATTTTCCACAGTGCTTCTTGTTAGGTAGAGATTGACCTCTTGAAACTGATCAGAAGTCGTCAATCCTCAGAGCTCCAGTTAGTAATGCTGCCTTTGCTTTAGTTCAAATATTAATATGATGATATCTTAAAACTGCGAAGATTTTGTCCAAACCCCTCATTTCACAGAAGGAAAAACCTATGGCTACATTACATCCCAGAGAAGTAAATTGCTAGAGGTGATCAAAAATTGCCCAATGAAGAACCTAGAATTAGATTTCTTTGCTACAGGCAGAGCTAATGTATTCAAAAGTCCAGCACTTCATACACATCGCAGTGCCTGTGGCACGCCACCCACGAGGCTGACATGCCATCCTTATCGTTAATACAAATGTCCATAATCTGACTCATGTATTAGCTCTTTTATCAGACGACCAACTGGCAGCTACTTGAGCAAATGCATTCTGTGTCTCATTTTGTAAAAATTATTTTATCTTTCCTTTATTAATCTATGATGGATACTCTTTCACACTCATATTGCTTTGGCATGATACACTCATGCTGTTTTACGAAAAAAAATCCATACTTTAGAATAGACTATTATGCAATCTTGATATAACTAATGTCACCTCATATAATGAATGAGTTAATAAAATGCACAAAACGATTTCTTCCTCACACTCTGCATAGCCTCGTTGAGGCTGCTACAAGTAGATACAATATAATAATTATTATGTTCTATTGTCAAAATATATTGAAGGCTTAACGACTACTGATGAGCAAATCTCAATAGGGTCTGAGTTACAAACTCTTTAGTCACAAATAAATAAATAAATGAACCTCACTGAAGTAGACTTCTCATAAAATCCTCAGGGTTCCTTAAGTCTCCACTGAGAGAAAAATTCCATACTAACATTCTTTCCTTCTATATTCTGGCATATATGGTTAGGACCATAGCCCAGGCTATGAGTTATTAGCTAAATTCATTTCTCTCCAACCTCTCATAGTTAAAACTTGTGCTTCAGTCAACAATCCTAACACAGCCTCTGGTCTTTAATCTTTCAGAAGAATCTTATTTTTTTCAATACTCAGGCCAATACTTTTCTGGCTTATATCCCAGTTTTTTATGGGCTATGTCTCATATCTGAAACCAAATTTTTCCTTCCATCTTTTATATGGTCTTTCTTAAATCCTGTGAAGGATAATTTATGCTATTTTTCACAAACCACTAATGTTCATTCAAGTAGAAACATTTTCTAAACTAATTAGTGTATATGGAACAAGAATGGGAAATTATCTTTTAAAGAGTTGGATCCAGGCAGATCAGATTTTAATTTCATCTTGTTCCTGGATCAAATATTAAATAATACTGTTTTTCAGGCTTCATGTGGTGAAAAGACAACATCATAATATGTACTTCATAGTAATATCATAAAATATCATAAACTGGACATGTTGCACCACCAAAGTCTTCTATTTCATCTTATCCTTCGTGTATCTTTCTAGATCCTTCTCTGTAACAACTTTTCTGTGTTCCTTCTCATTCATTCATTAGCAAATATTTATGACCCAAAAACTATGCACACACAATTGTCTTCAGACTCAACTTGGGGTCTGTTCTGTCTGCAAATATGAGTAACTTATTGCTCCCAGAGAGCTCAGCCATTCTCCTTGGGGATTCAAACATTTCACCTGTTGATTAAATCTTGAGAGAACTTTGAGACTTAGCTGCAATTATCATTTAAGACCCTGCCTCAGGTATCCAGCTCTTGGCGTGGGAAGGCAATGGCTTTCTACCTGAGAAGTCTCTGTGAAGCACAGCTCTTCATTCTTACCTTCCACACCAATCATCCAGCACTACATTCCGCATGCCCTAACTGGAAGCGTGGAAAAATATGGACTGGTCCTCTCTACCCCCCACCTAAGGGAAGTCCTATCTTCGTCTAAACAAACAAAATTCTCATCCTCTATTACTCTATATAATGTCTGTACCTCTTTCTACAGTTTCAAATAAGTCTTCTCTGCTTTGAGTTTTACACCCAAACTTGCTGAGTTTTCCATCTTCTTGCTATCTTGCCATCTCCCCTCAACAAAGATTAAAAAAAAAAAAAATCTAGGCACATCTAATTCCAGTCTCATTCTTGCCAAACCTCTCCTTGCACAGGGATCCAACTCTCAGCCTGAAGAGATGTCCATTTCACAAGTCCTGGAAGCTCTTTTACATCATAGCCTGAGTTTTATCTACAGAGGCTTAGCAAAAACTTATAACTGAACATACTCCACTCTACACTCATTTCTCTCTAGGCCTCCTGGTTAGCGAGGAACTCACCTGGTGAATATCTTGTGTTGGATTGCCCTGTACATTAGTTTTTTATACCCACGATAAATACCTGAAAACATCAACTTAGAGGAGGAAAGATTTATTTTGGCTCACTGTTTCAGAGGTATCAATTTATGGTTGGCTGGCTCCTGTGCTCTGGGTTTGAGGTGAGGCAAACACATGGTAAAAGGATGGCAGAGAAAAGCTGCTCAGCTCATGGGATCCTGCAAGTACAGAGAGAGAGAAAGAGAGGAAGAGACTAGAGACACAATATAGTCACCACGGGACACCCCCAGTGACCTACTTCCTCAAACCATGTCTCACCAGACTAGTTTCCACCAAACCTTCAACACATGAGCCTTTGGGGGACATTTGAGATCCAAACCATAACACCCTGCTTTGAAATCCAATGACTTCCTGTTTTTAAATTTGAGTCTATATGTGTTAGATCTTAGCACAGCCTTTAGTACTCGTGAAAGAAAGACTATATAGAAGGACAAATTGTTTCAGAGACTTTTCAGAGGGGGGAAAAAAAGTCTTTATTTCAACATTCACACTTTAGTGTATTTGGGTCCAACCAGATATGAGTTGGAATTATATACAGCCTCACTTTCCCTTTCTTTTTCTGCTGGCTGCCATGTGGGTACAGGGGAGGAATTAAAGCAGTCAACTTAAGCCAAGACAGGAAGCTACAAATACGGACAGAGGGACAAGATACGTGGACTTCCGGTTCGCACTACTGTGAAGTGATAATATTCCTTGTGTTTGAACACAGGCAATGCAATAAATGAGAGCGATGATATATAAGAGAGAAATAAACTTACATCCTATTTCAGCCACTATTCTCTGGCCTTTGTAACAACAGGCAAAACTGTATTTCAAGTAATATTCTTACTTCATAGTTTTATTTATGATCATTGTTGTAGGCACTTGGTAGTCCCTTTAGACATGGAAGCTCACCTTCAAAAATTTGTAAATGTTGTTTTTCTATAAATTCTTTAATAATCTTCTCTCCTCTATACCATTTTCAATTTTCTGAAATTAATTTTAGGATCTCCATAATTGATCATTTGATTTTCTTAATTTTCTTTTTTGTCAATTCCTTCTCTTCCATTGTCCATTATATCATTATTATCCCAAAGCAATGTCTTCAACTTTTTCTATGTAACCTACTGAATTTTTATTTTAATCCTGCTATGTCTAAAACTTCTTTCATTTTATTATTTCTACATTTGGAAAAATGTTTTGCATCATAGATACAAAATATTTGTTTATTTTTAATTAATCAAGTTGACAATTAAAAAATGTAAATATTTATTGTGTACTACAGTTGCATGGAAATACGTATATATTATGGAATGGGTGAACTGAGCTAATTAATATGTGCATTATGTTACACACTTATCTATTTCCTTTTTATAGTGAAACATTTAAAATCTATTCTGTGTAATTTTTTAAAATATAATATACCGTTATTAAATATAGTACCCATGTTGTACAATGCATCTCTTAAACTTATTGGACCTATCATATTCCCTTATATCACTCCTGCCCCTGGTAACGACCACTCTACTCCCTATATCATGAGTTCAACATTATAATTAATTAATTAATTAAATGTTGTTTTATTTTCAAGTATTCTGTTAACTTTTTTGGATTCCATGTATAAGTGAAATCATGCAGTGCTTAATTCTCAGTGTCTGGTTTAATTTGTTTAACATAATATATTGTTCCTCCATGCTGTCGTAAATAATGGCTTTTCTTCTTTTTTAAGGCTGAATAGTATGTGTGTGTGTGTGTGTGTGTGTGTGTGCGTGTGTGTGTGTGTGTGTGTGTCATTTTCTTCAACCTTGTTGATGGACCCAGGTTGATTCCATCACTTGGTTATCAATATTATAACCAATGCTGCAATAAACATGGGAATGCAGATATCTCTTTGACATAGTGTTTTCATATCCTTTGGATATATGCCCAGAAGTAGGATTTCTGAATCATATGATAATTCCATGTTTAATCTTTTGAAGAACATCCATACTGTTTCCCAAAATGGATATCCTAATTTATATTCCCACCAATAATGCATGCAGATTCCCTTTTCTCCTCATCCTCCCCAATACTTTTTATATTTTATGTTTTTGTTAATGGTCATTCTAACAGTTCTGAAGGGTTAGCTCATTGTAGTTTTAATTTCCATTTCTCTGACGATGAATGATTTCCTATACTCTTTCCCATTGACATTTATATGATCTTTTGGAGAAATACTTATTCAGTTCCTTTGCACATTTTAAATTGAGTTATTTACATTTATATATTTAAATACATATATACACATACACATACTTTTTAACTACTGAGTCATTTGAGTTCCTTATAAGTTTGGGATATTGTGTTAGTGAGCTTTTTGTCACTGTGACCAAAATACCTGATCTAAACAAGTGAAAGAAAGAAAGGTATATTTGCGCTCACAGTTTCAGAGGTTTTAGTCTATGGACAGTATTTTAGTCCACTTTTTCACTGTTGTTACTGAAAACCTGACCAGAAAAATTGTAGAGGAGAAAAAGGTTTTTTTAGGGCTCACAGTTTTATAGGTCTCAATCCATAGACAGCCAGCTCCATTCCTCAGGGATCAAGGTGAGGCAGGAACAACATGGCAGAAGAGTGTAGCAGAGGGAAGCAGCTCACATGGTGATCAGATAGCAGAGAGAGAAAGTCTCCACTTGCCAGATATAGATACCAATATACACCAGAAACAGACCCTCAAAGCCCCACCTCCTCTAGTCACACCCTACCTTCCTTCAATTACCACTCAATTCCATCAGGTGATAAATTTGCTGATTGGGTTAAGGCTTTCACAACCCAATCATTTCCCTTCTGAACCCTCTCGCATTGTCTCACATGTGAGCTTTTGAGGGACACTTCACATCCAAATCATAAAAGCCAGTTGCATTACTTTTGACCTGAGATAAGGCATGACATTATGGAGGACGGGCATGGCAGAGAAAAGCTGCTTAGCTCATGGCAGCCAGGAAGCAGAAGGGTGGGATGGGCAGGGCCAGGGACAAGTTTGTAGTCCCTAAGACCACATCCCTAAGTGACCTACTACCTCCAGCCTTGCCCCACCTGCCTATAGTTTCCACTTTCTCCCAGTTTAAAATCACTAATCCACAAATGGTTTAATCCAGTTATGATGTTATAGTCCTCATGAGCCAAAATCTTCCCAAAAGTCCCACACATGCAACTTTGTGGAATATTCCAGATCCAAACCACAACCCATACTAACTTCCTATAAGATACAAGATTTTGAAATATTTGTGAACATTCCCTAATTGTTCTCTTCTGTTGATTATTTCTTGGCTGTGAAGAAGCTATTTAGTTTATATAATCCTATTTGTGTATTTTTGTTTTCATTGCCTGCTTTTGGGTTTCATATTCAAAAGAATAATTGCCCAAATCAATATCAAAAAACTTCTCCTCTATATTGTTTTACAGTTTCAGGTCTTTCATTTAATTCTTACCCCGTTTTGAGTTGATTTTTATATGGTATTAGTTAAGGGTCTAATTTCACTTTTCTCCATGTGGATATTTAGTTGTCCCAATACCACTTATGAAGACATTGTCCTTTCCCCTTTCTGTGTCCTTGACAACTTTGTCAAAATTTAAAGCATCATTTATTTCTAAGCCAGTGTGTGCATGCGCTCTCGCTCTCTTGCTCTCTCTCTCTCTGTCACTCATGGCAATAAGTCTGTGTATGTTTTTTTGCTAGGACCATGCTGTTTTGATTACTATAGCTTAGTAGAATTGTTTTGAAGTCAAGTGGTATATGCCTCCAGCTTTGTTCTTTTTGCTCCAGATAACTTTAACTATTTTGGAGTTTTCTTTGGTTCCATGTGAACTTTAAGGTTTTTTTTTTTTTGGTATGAAAATGTCATTGGAATTTTGATAGAGATTATAATAAAGCCATAGATCACTTTGGGTGACATGGACATTTTTTTTTTAAAGAGAGAGAGAGAGAGAGAGAGAATTTTTTAATATTTATTTTTTAGTTCTTGGCGGACACAACATCTTTGTTTGTATGTGGTGCTGAGGATCGAACCCAGGCCACACGGATGCCAGGCAAGTGTGCTACCTCTTGAGCCACATCCCCAGCCCGACATGGACATTTTTAACAATATTATTTCCTCAAATCTATAAACTCAAGATATATTTTTCTGTGTGTCTTCTTCTATTTCTTTCACCAATACTTTGTAATTTTCAATGTATATATCGTTCCGTTCCTTCATTTAATTTGTTTCTGTGTTTTTGTGGTTATTTTAAGTGGATCTGATTTCTTGTTTCTTTATTTTTAAATGGTTCACTATTAGTATAGAAAAGTACTCCTGACTCTTGTACGTTGATTTTATGTCTTGTGATTTTATAGAGCTTGTTTAAGTTTTTTTTTTTTTTTGGTGGCATTTTTGAGGGTTTCTAAATATATGATCATGTTATCAGCAAACAGAGACATTTTGGCTTCCTTGTTTCCCATTAGGATGTCTTTTGTTTCTTTCTCTTTCCTAATTGCTCTGGCTAGAACTTTCCATATCATGCTGAATGAAAGTGGCAAGACTGAGTATCCTTGTCTTGTCCTTGATCTTTGAGAAAATCTTTAAACTTTTTCTTTTTTTTTCTTTTTTTTTTAATTTACATATGACAGCAGAATGCATGACAATTCATATTACACATATATAGCACAACTGTTCATACCTCTGGTTGTATACAAAGTATATCTGTTGAGAATAATGAATTCTATGGGTTTGTCATATATGACCCTTATTTTATTAAGGTACTCTTCAATGCAATTCTTATATTCCTTGCATATCTAATCTGTTGAGAGTTTTTCTTATGAAAGGATGTTGAGTTTTGTCAAATGTTTTCTCTGAATCTATTGAAAATAATTTTTGTCCTTCATCCTGTTGATGTGGTGCATCATATTGATTAGTTTCTGTATGATAAACCATCCTTGTACTGCTGGGATAAATCCCACTTGATTATGGTGAAAAAGTCTTTCTGCTGTCAAATTCAGTTTTCTATCATTATGTTGAAGACTTGTGCGACTATGTTCATGACGGATATTAGCCTGTAATTTTCTTTTCTGTAGTGTCCATGTCTGACTTTGGCCTCAGGATAATGCTGGTCTTGTCAAATGGGTTTGGAACTATTCCCTTCTCTTCAACTTTCTGAAAGAGCTTGAGGAGGGTTGTTATTAATTCTTTAAACGTTTGTTTGAATTCAGCAGTAAAGCCATCAGATGCAGGCTTTTCTTTGCTGGGATACTTTTTATTCTAAGTCAATCTTGCTACTTCTTATTGGTTTTTTAAGATTTTCTGTTTCTTTGTGATTCAGTCTCAATTCTTTGGTTATTACCTTGAGAATATTACTGTAGAATGGAGTTGTTTTCAAAGTTTACTTCTACTTTCTTTATTATTTTTGTTTCTTAAGAAGTTCCATTTTAAATGGAAGGAGACCCTCATGGTTATACAAAATTGCATACAAGAGGAAGTGAGGGGAAAGGGGGAAAAAAACAAGGGGGAGAAATGAATTACAGTAGATGGGGTGGAGAGAGAAGATGGGAGGGGAGGGGAGGGGAGGGGAGGGGAGGAGGGGGTAGTAGAGAATAGGAAAGATAGCAGAATACAACAGACACTAGTATTGCAATATGTAAAACAGTGGATGTGTAACCGATGTGATTCTGCAATCTGTATACAGGGTAAAAATGGGGGTTCATAACCCACTTGAATCAAAGTGTGAAATATGATATGTCAAGAACTATGTAATGTTTTGAACAACCAACAATAAAAATTAAAAAAAAAAAAGTTCCATTTTTCCAGATTTGTCTTTCTCTTTCGTTTCAAAAGTTTTTCTCAATTATCTGATGACCCTTGCTGTTCATTTTTATGTTTCAGAGTAAGGTCTTTAAAATACTCATGGGAAGTTCTGGTTGTGAGGGTACAGCTCATAAATGGAGAACTTTATTATAGGTGACTGAGTAACAAATTTTTTTTTTTTTTTTGTGAAAGATTCCACCAATCTCAAGATTAAAATTTGTTTATTTACTTTTTGTTTTGTTTTGTTTTGTTTTTTGTTTTTTTCTTTAAGGATCTCCAGTTTCCCACCCAGGGTTAAAGGTTATAAGAGGCCATGCTCTTGATTCTCTGCATCCCACTTTCCAGTATGCAGATGTCAATTTAAACCATTACCCACCTTTTTTTTTAAGCACTGAATCTGACCCTATCCTCAGTTCAATCTATAATAACTGAAAGAAGAAATTTTCTAGCTCAATTTTTAAAGAATTTGAACTCCCTTGCCAGGAAGGGTAGCTCACATCTTTAATCCCAGCAGCTTGCAAGGCTGAGGCAGGAGGATCACAAGTTCAAAGCCAGGCTCAGTAACTGAGAAGACCCTGAGCAATGTAAAAGATTCTGTCCAAAAAATAAATAAATAAATAAAAAGGGCTGGGGATGTGGCTCAGTGGTTAAGAACCCTGGGGTTCAATCCCCAGTACAAAAAAAAAAAAAAAAAAAAATTGAACTTCCAGCCATGAGGAAAGGTTATAAGGATGTGACACAGTGGGGCTGTAGATAAAAATCAGTCATCCAGCTCAGCTATAGGAAAGCTGATACAAGTAACTTTTCCATAAGCAGATCTTTTATATTCATTCTCAAGCTTCTTTCATGACTTGTAAGGTGACTGATGCCTCTTTTTTAAGTTTCTACAGAGCACATTAATCCCTTTCTTCTCCAGATGCATTGCTCATATCTACCTGAGCTTGCCTAAGTCAAATTCAGTCCTCTCTTCTGTATTCCCAAACTTTGCTTTCTGCTATTGCCTTCTCTCTTATTTCTTTCTGTGTTTATGTTTTCTGAACAACTCTCTTTCTTTTGCTGGGCTTATACGAGGGAATTTAGAGAAATGTGAGTGTACCCATCCAGATGGCTTTTTGAACTTTAAGTTATCTTTCTGCCAAATATATTACACCTATGTTATCCCAGTTTCTTTCAAATGACAAATTCCCCAATTTATTTTTATAATTCCTTCCTGGCATCAAATACAGTCCTTATTCCTATAACCAATACAGAATTAAAGCAAAATTAAATAGATGATTCAGAGTTTTTAATGTGAGCAAACATTACAAATCCTATTTATAGTATAAACTTCAGATATGTAGTTTTTAAAAAATATTTTTTAATTGTTGATAGACCTTTATTTTATTTAGTTATTTTGCTGAGGATCGAACCTGGTGCCTCAGACATGCTAGGCAAACACTCTACCACTGAGCCACAACCCCAGCCCCAGTTATGTGTTTTAATTTTTTTTCTCCATGAATAACCAATTTTACATACAAGGCTGTTTACAAATTCTCTTATAAGTGCCAATAACGTTGGCCAAAAAAGTAACACCAAAATCCAAAACTATAAATTTTCCAAGAAAACTTCCTGGTAAATTACCTCTGCCACTCCAGGTCAAGCCTCTTCAGTAGTAGAGGAAAGTCACTAATAGATACTGTTTGAAAAGAATTTTAGGATATAAATCCACTGGAGCTTCCAGGACAGGAGGAGCCCGTTCTTTCAGTTAACTATGCTGCTGAACTTGAAGAAGTTGCTACTCAAGCCAAAGAGTTGGTAGCAATGTGTCTGCCTCTCTCTCTTTTGATGTAAAGTCTTGCATGATCTTCCAAGAGACAAAATTAGTTGCTCTTTAGTACAACAACATTGTGTTCTATGGTGAACAAAAATTCATTCTAGATCATGAGACGTGGGGTTGAGTGATTGCATGGAGCTGGAAGGCCACAGACCTTCATCATGTTCTGCTGCTGATCAACTCCTACATACATTTTATCCCAAGCTAATAAAATCTTCTACTATATATATCCCATGACCATTAGTTGTTTTTTGTTTGTTTTTTTAAATCTACCTGCATCTTTTTTTCTTTCCTTTGTCTTTTTTTTTTATTTTTCATTTTTTTCAATCCCCTTTCAAACAGTATTTTCCACACAGCTCCATTTGCTCATTTCGTAGACGTGATTGCTTTACCACCCTTCTCTTGATTATTCGGTTGTGTTAACTTATACTTAGCTTGAACCCCTTGGTGGTTGCATACTCAACTGGCTCCCATGAGGGTACAGAACTGTTCTTTTCTATCCAGACACCTTCCATTTGAGAAATCCTCACTAGCTCTGCTCTTTTAAACTTTCCATCTCAGATTGGCTTCTCCCTCCCCTACAGTCAGTTTTTCATTCCAGTTGGGAAAACATCAGGATTGTTATTCAGACATTTCGTCAAAAACACCACTCTTAAGATGTTTTTTTTTTTTTTCCCCTCTCAACTCTGTGACAGGAAATAGAACACTGATCTTGTGTTAAGCAGGAAGGACAGGAGGAAGGCTAGGTACTGCCACCACTGTGATTTCTGACAAAGCTCAGACTTCCAAAATTCAGGAACTGTTTTGGCATATACAGAATCTACACCAGACCTAAAAACATTTATAGTCTACTTAGCTTGCCTGATGGGTGTCAGCACTTTAAACCTGGATCCGTCCTTAAAATAGCTCTAGATGACAGAAAGACACCATTGCTTGTCTGCAAACCCCAGGCATGTTAGAAACCAAACACACAAGTTCAACATACCAAGATCCCAAGCTGACCCGTGAAACTTAGTTAATTCCCTAGGCCAAGGAGGTGAAAACAGTAAAAAAGGGATAAAGATTAAGGAAAGAGATTTTCTTTTGGCTCATTAAAGTCTCACACCATTACCCAGGTTACCAAATTGTAACTAGGTTATCAGATATGACAAGATGTTTTTGAGTCTCCCTAACTTTGGTCTCAAGTGTTCCTGAGTTCACTCCACTCATGTCCTTGGCTATCTGGGTGACACTGAATTAATTTTTTAATCTCTAAGAATAGCCAGTTCTGCATCTGCAAAATCCTAGAATTAATACCTTTTTGAGGCTGATTCTGAGGGTTCACTGTGAAAAATGTATGAAAAAAACAATATACAAAGCAGAAAGCCTAATGCAATGCTAAGCACTCAATGCTTATAAACATCAAAAACACATCACTACAGAAGAAATCATTTCTTCTGTTAGTATTTGAAGATTGCCAGAAATTATCCAAAGTATCAGTGAAAAAAAAAATGGATCGCCAAGTAAGGAATAATAAGAAAGAGGTTTGCATTTTGACTCTAATCTAAGATCTTGTTTGTAGCACTACAATTTTATTCTTTAAAAAGTTCCATAACAATCATAAAGCTCTTGAGCAGAAGGAAAATGTGTTTGACTTTAAAGAATGAGAAATTTTTGAAAGAATAGCTTTCATAGAAGCTAACACTATAATTTTCATCACTTGCCAAAATTAAATTAAACTTCTCATTTCTTACACCCTCCCCAGCCCTCACATTTTGGTTAAAATGCACAAATTGAAACTCGAGAATATTTTATTTTCTGAGATAAATATTAACCATTATCTCAGCATTCTAATTTGGTTATTCACTCTTCACTGAATATCTTATACTCCGTTTAAAAGTGTCAATCTCTTAATTGGGAAGAATTTCTGATTTTATACATATATTATATTTATAGATTTCCTATTAGCAAATATATAATTTAGTTCTGAAATGTCAGTTTCAGAAAAATTTTAATGAGTCTGGCTAATATTTATGACAGTCTTTGCTGGGTTGAATAAGTGGATCTTATTCTTAATTGTGGAATATTCTAATATATTTGTTAAATATACACACACATAATACCCTCACACACACACATATATATGTGTGTGTGTGTGTGTGTGTGTGTGTGTGTGTATATATTCGAGGTCCAACCACAGGTTCTTTTGAAATTCTTTTCAACATGTCTGGGGTGAGGTCCAGGAAGCTGCATTTTAATAGCTGTCCCAGGGGATTCCCAGGCAGGTAGATCTCACAGTTCACCTGGAGAGACATTGAGCTAAAGGAACATTGGATAACATTTGCTCCCGTTGTACATCAAATCCTCCACAAAATTACAAAAATGATTGTAGATCTCTTAGGTCCTCACCTCTCCCCACACACATCTTTTGCAGTTCAGAAAATTGTGGCCCCAGGCATACAAATATGCCTTTCTATTTTCCCTATTTTAGAAACAGTTTCCCTGGATCTTATCTCTAGTATTCTAGAAAAAAAAATTCAATAAAATAAAACATGTAAAAACACTGAAGCTAAAGACTAATAGTCAAGATTTTTTGTTTTATTTTTGTTCATTTTTTACATTACAAGAATATTTATTTTTCCAACGGATGTACTTACAAATTCTTTGACTAGTGAATTCTCAAACATTTAATTGTGTATTGACTTCAAACTACTTGCTATAGAGTCTGTCAGAACAGACGTAATTAAAGTAGAGTGGCAAGACCACAACCAATTAAATATCTATCAGAAATAAAGCACCTCTGAAAAGCAGTGTAAATATATTCACTCATTCTTTATATCAGAAAATATGATTCAATTTATCTTTATAAAAATTGATCCACAGTACAAAGTACAATATACCACATGGGATAACAGAGTGACTTTTACAGGCTCTTTGGGTATATCAAAACACATATCTGATCTTCAAAAGCAAGTCTTTGAACACACAAAAAAAGCAACGCTACCAGATTAAAAGCACCAAAAATCATCACTGAAAATTTCACAAAACTGGCCCATCAATTTTTCCCAACCTTCCATATTCTTTTTAATTTCCAGAACATGTAGAACAGACCATTAGTTTGTATCATCTGTTTTGAACTTGACTATAATGCAGTTTAATATGGTTGTATAAAGAGACAAATTGGAAGCTATTGACATTCTCCAAAATTCCTCTCAGGAATTCAAATGAATAGGAGTCATCTTTGAAACAAAAGTAACATTATTTTTTAAAACATTGTAGAGACATTAAAGAGTAAATTTTTTTTAATTTTTAATTTTTAATGGCTAAATAGTGAACAGAGTATTATTTTATCCATGACCTTGAGCAAGTTGTGTAACTTTGCTGAGCTATGAATTCTCCATGTGCTATAAATACAGTAATAATTTCAGACTACAGAATTAATTGTACGAATTCACTAAAGCAATATATGTAAAACAGCAAATATAGACTCTGGCAAGAATCAGTGATAAATAAACAGAAGTTGGACGATGAGATAATGATGATGATGTTACTGCTGAACTGGTCCTGTTTCATATGTGTGAATTTTATATTTTCTGTTAGACTGTAGGTTATTTAAGAATAGGAATGGTGTCAGGTTTTTTTCCTTAATTGCCAGTCATCTAGCACAGTATTAGCTAAATAATATGTCCTGCATGGATATAAATCTAATTGAATTGGAAATAACCATATCAGTTGACAGGAATGTAATTTTTTTTCTTACTAGAAGTGAAAGCAATATCTTACCTAAAAAAAAATAGAAAAGTCTCCTAAAGAAAGTTATAATGATAGTAATAATAATATTATTATCAAATTGCATCTCGGTGCTATGTTTTGCCAAAATGCTGTTAAAAGAACTTTGCATGTACTAACTCACGTAATCCTTTCAACAAGCCATAGGGTAAAAAAGGAAAAAATAATAATTTAAAGTACAAAAGAAGAAAAAAAATTAAATATAATGAAATGGATTATTGACCCTTATGCTTTTTGCTGTTTGGGTTGTTTAATTCAGGATGGTGAAAGATTGTGGAAGTGTTCACTTTCTCCCTGAAGAACAAGTTTGTTCAGAAAAGTACCTTAATGACTCACCATGAAGTTCAGGCAAAGAGAAACATATATCATTATGGAAGAAAGCACTTTGTTGCATTTTGAACCTCTTCAAAATCAGTGATGCCAAATTTAACAGCAAGCTCCAAATTTCCTGGGCTTTGATTTCCCTTGCCTCCAGCATCATGTCATCTAATCTGCCATAGAGTTTGAAGATGGAGTCTTAGTTTGTTATTGAATGTTATTGTTTCATCATTATTTCCTGCAATTTTTATAAAAAACTAGAAATTCTCTCAAATAACAATCTCTATTTCCAACTTTATAAAATCTACTAACCATTTTGAAAGGTAATGTCATTTATTCAATGATACATACACTGATCTTGATGCTGATTTTAGCAGAGGTCAGCAAACATTTTCCATACAAGGTCAGGTAGTAAATGTCTCAAGCTTTGCAGGCTCTGTAACAGTTACTCAGCCGGGCCTTTGTAGAACAAAGGCAGCCACAGACAATACATAAATTTAGGGTGTGGCCATGTTCCAATAAAACTTTATTCACAAGCTTTTGTGGTAGGCCAGATTTGTCCCCTAAAGCTAAAGTTTGCTGACCTTGGTTTATAGTACTGCTCACAATATTATAACCAAATGATTCTTGAATCACTGCCATTTGCCTGCCACTTTATCCCAACATAGATGATCCTATGTGGCATTTGCAGGTAAATGAAGGGAGTTGGAGAATATAATGCGAAATGAAGTTAGCCAGTCCCCAAAAACCAAATGCCAAATGTTTTCTCTGATATAAGGAGGCTGATTCACAGTGGGGTAGGGAGGGGGAGCATGGGAGGAATAGACGAACTCTAGATAGAGCAAAGGGAAAGGAGAGGAGTGGAGGGGGCATGAGGGCAGAAAGACAGTGGAATGAGATGGACATCATTATCCTAAGTACATGTATGAAGACAGGAATGGTTTGACTCAAATTTGTGTACAACCAGAGATATAAAAAAATGTGCTCTATATGTATAATATGAATTGTAATGCATTCTGCTATCATATATACTTAGAATAAAACAACATAAATAAATAAAAACAAAATAAAGATTAAAAAACAATAAATAAAAATAAAATGATCCTATGTGATTACCCCAGTAACCCTTAACATGTGGAAAAAAAAAAAAAAGGAAGGTAAAATAGGCCAAGATGAAACAGAGAGCACAGTATGGAGAAGTGAGGAAACAAAGGAACACCCCCAGTCGCTGTTTACAGGCTGCTTCCTCTCTCTTCTGTATCTCCCTCTGCCTGATACCCAGACTGGGCTCTTGTGGTAACTAAAAATAAAATCCAAATATTTTCATTTCATTGAGTTCATCTAAACATAATTGCTTCAAAAAACAGTAACTTCGATGATCAAAATAACCAATGACTTCAATGACCAAAAACACTTTGAAAATACAGAACATCTTATTATAGGAATGAAAAGGAAGTCTGAAGAATGTGTAAGACAGTAACAATGTCCTTACTGGCTAGATTGGGCTCAAAGTCCTTTTTCATCAGTTGTATAGTTAACCAGTCTTTGTCGTTATGAAATTGAGTTCTAAATAGTATGTTTATATAACAATCCTCTCGTGACTTTCTGACTTCCCAAGCTACAGTCTTCTATGTCATTAACCTCAAGATGGTATGGTATTTGTTTCACTAGTTTTGTAGTAAATTATATTTATTCATTATATATTTGATCGATAATACTAAATTTGCCCATTCACTCAACTGATTCCACTATCACTTTTTAAATAACCTAACCTGAAATTAATAGAAATATCTTTTTGTACTTGTATAGTTGTACAAATGAAAGTGGGAATTATAACGGAATCTTTTTAAAACAAAGCAAAATCTCACCATTTTATTCTACCGTCTCTGGTGTTTCTTATTCCATTACTTGCTGCTGATCTTTATGGAGAATATCCAGGGCTGGTCACCTCTGAAGGATATCTACCTTTAAAATCTAGACTGTACCTGTTTTTATTTTTAAATGGCCAGTGAGATGTAACAATACCCAGAAAACTTGACCTAAAATGCCTGTCTGTGGAAAGGATAATTTCTCTCTAGGGGCTGGGATTTGGTTTGGTATTGGTGTTTTTTATAAATCTAATAATTTTGCTAAGAATTATTTCAGTATTATATCCAGTAGTAACTAGAAACCATTGCTTGAGTTTTCCAGTTGGAACATTATAAAATACTCAGAGTAATGAATTAATCATGTTTTCATTATTCTTCAACAATAGTATTGTATTTATCAACCTGATAGGAAAAAAAAAAAAAAGAAACATAGAGTAGATTATTATGTTAGTCAGCCTTCTGTTGCTGTAAGAAAATGCCTGAGGTAATCGACTTAAAAGAGGAAACTGTTTATTTTGGCTCACAGTTTTACAAGTTTTAGTCCATGATCAGCTAGCCCTGTTGCTTTTGGACCTGTGACAAGTACATCACAGAGGGAGTGCATAGCAGAAGAAGCCTTTCACCTCATGACCAAACAAAAGAGAGAGAAAGAGGCAGGGTCCCACATCCACAATGGGCACACCCCAGTAATCAGAGGGTATATTTGCAATGAATAGAGAGCACACCTCCAATGCCTGGAGGATCTTCTATCTCTAACGTTCCCACCACTTCCCTCTAGCACCAGCGGTCTGAGGTCAAGCCTTTAACACCAGAGCCTTTGGGGGACACTGAAGATCCAAACTGTATAGCACTTATCAAGCAGAACGACAGAATTAACGGGCTGCTGTCATTAGTATAGCAGTGATATAGGGAAGCGGGTGTCACTGGAAAGGATGCAGATGGTGAAACTCTCAGTGTGAGAGCTTGTTCACTTGGATCTGAATCTGCAGCAGGGGCAAGAGTCCCAGAGAAGAGACAGATACCACTCTTACATGGGCAGAAATCCCACATCCCAGCACGTCCCAGATAAAGTGCTTAGCCTAAAATAGTCGTGAACTCAACTTCTGGTGATGATTGTACTTCAGGAGATAGGTCTTAGAACAAGCAGTGTGGCTCAGGAGAGCACACGCTCAGCATGCACAGGTCCTGGGTTTCATGTCTAGCAAACACACACACACACACACACACACACACACACACACTCACACATACAAACACTACACCCACAAAGCAAATATATTAGTCAAGTTTTTCCAGAAAACAGAACCAATAGGGTTATGTGTGTGTGTGTGTGTGTGTGTGTGTGTGTGTGTTTACATATCTACAGGAACATAAGATTTAGTATCAGGAATTGACTCCTGTGAATGTGGAGACCGGTAAGTCTAAAGTCTGCAGTGAGAGCCAGTGGTGCTGAGGAAGCTTAAGGCACACTGCTGCAGAATTCGCTCTCGCCTGGGGAGGCCTGTCTTTTTGGTCTATTCAGGTCTTCAACTGATTTGCTGAGGACCACCAACATTACATGGGGGTGAATATTGCTAAATATTACATCAAGAATACAAAATAGGAAGACAGGCATGTAGTAGTATAAAATTAGTGGCAGAGTCCAGACTTCTTAACTATATGACTTTAAGTAAGGCACCAAATAGCTCTAAAATTCAAGTCCCTCATTAGTGCCTACTTCCAAAAATGGCTGTGAAAATTAAATGAGAATATAAGAGTAATATGCTCAAAACAGTTGCTTACCACAAACAAAGTTAATAAATATTAATTTAAGATACTGCTATTAGCATTATTGAGGGAATCCCTTTTATAAGAAATGGTCACATTATCCAGTAAGTATATAAATCTGAATATATACTTAGATTCATTGATTAGTATTAAACACATTGTTTATGACATTTCAGGGAGGAGGGAATATAAAGCAAGGAGGACAGAGTAGTAATGAGCTTTTTCTTGATAAATGGAATACTGATCCATGGTACCTGCAACTCTGCACTCACTCCATACCACCCTCATGAACTTGGAGGAGGTCAAGAACAGGGCAGGCAGAATGACTGTGAGGACAGAGGTTTCTATATGAGAAAGTGTCAAAGCCCTCTGTCTAGAAAGGCCATGGTGAAAAGTACACCAAAACTTTTAAAACCCAAGAAAGCATTGGGGCTTCTCCAGCAAACCCAGAAGCATGCACATCAAGTGCTAGAAGCCTGAGAGAATGATGTAATGTCAGTACATAACATGTACTCTCTGCACTCAGAGAACCAGCAAAGCTTGTTGGACCGTTACCTTTCAAACACTCTCGGAACCCAGCCACTTCTCACCACCTTCATGACTCATGTCCAAGTCTAAGCTGCCATATCTCCAGTCTGCAATATTTCAGCAGCCTCCTAACTGGTGGTTCTATTTCAAATATTTCCTCCATACAAAGGTGCCTTAACACAGCAAGTGAATTGTTTAAAACAAATCATCTCTTTTCTTAAAAATTTTTGGTGACCTCCCATCTTACTCAGAGACCAATAGCCACCATCCTGAAAATGTCCATCAGGGTGATGCACAATAAGGCCTCAGGTACCTCTGCAATAATCTGCTGCTGTCTACCACTTTCTCTTTCTTGCTGTTCCTTGAAAGTACCAGGTCAGCTCCTTCACCAGGGTCTTTGCACTTCCTCTTCCCTCAGTCTGGAACATTCTCCCAGATTCTACATGGCTTACTCCCTACTTTCTTTAGGGTTTTCTTCAAATGCCACATTTTCAATGAGGCCTGGTCTCACCACTCAATGTAGGATGGGAACCTCCTTCCCATGGCCAAAATGCTTCCTCTCCTGCTTCACATTTCCTGCAGCACCTATTACTTCTCCCTGTTTTGTTTTTAAGGATGACCTTTTCTTTGGGATATAAACCCTTGGAGGGAAGGAATTTTTATTTGTTCTCCTCACTGTTTGATCCCTGGTACCCAGAGCACTGTACTTGGCATAGAGTAGGCGCTAAATAAAAAATTGTTCCCTGGTGCTGAGGGAGGTAGGGATGGCAGTGGAAGTACTAGGGAAGAAATCTACAATTATGCCAAGTTTATGCACAAATATACCACAGTGAATTCCTATAGACAGACACACACACAATATAATGATTGTACACTAATTAAAATAACAATAATAATAGAAGGAAAAGCAGTAAAGTAGACAGGCAGATCAGGGGTTTGGAGAAGGGAAGGGAAAAGGAAGGTTCTGGGGATTGAGAGTAATCAAATTATGTTATACGCATGTATGGCCATGGAATAATGAGTCTCGCTATTATGTATATTTACAAAGCACCAATAAAAAATAAGCTAAAATTTTTTTTGAAAAGACAAAAAAAAAATGAGTATCTGTTAAATAAATTAATGAGTATATTCAAGCAAAAATATGGAGCTCTCTGAAAGAAAAAAAATACATACAAAGGACATAATTGTTTATGAATTCCTGGTGATTAATTCTCAAAGAGGTTCACATCCACATCATGTCAAGCTCCTGTCATGTAAAGGCACCGTGGCCTCTCAGGAAATACTGCTTTGTGCCACTAGAAGATACAAGATACAAAGCGGACCAGTGCACCTCATCAATTCAGGACAGAGAGTCCTATGTTCTACTCTGACATCTCCTCTTACTAGTGTGACTCATCAATACTGATCCTGACCCACTTTTATCTAACTTTTGAAGGGTGGTATTTAAAATGATAGGTGCCTTTATATTTCTTCTCCCTCTCTAAAAAAATAATTAAAGGATAAGCGCTGGATGGTATGAAAACAATCCCCATGGTAAATGTTCAAATGACAAGGGGGAAAGCTAGGACGTCTCAGATTCCCTGGATCACGCCTATTTTTTGCATAGAGGGAAAAGAAGTTTCATGATCCAAATCCATTCCTTTTCAAATGGCCACTGCTTGTGTAAATACGGCTTAGATAAATGACTCCTTGTCCAACGTATTTGTTCCCGCACAGTTGTTGAGAGTCCTCAGAGCAGTTGCTGCCTCCATCGGTATGACGGGCTCCCTCTGCACTTAACAGAGTCCTCACACCCTACTTTTGTCTCTCTCCAGATGGCCTTCATTACAGGGAGACATTCTCCCAACAGGTGCTTCTTGTGCCTGGAAATGCCATCTGAAACTCAAGGAGGAGATCATCTTCTGTGTGTTTGTGGGGTGTGTGCGTTTAGCTGCACACACGGCTTTAGAATCCTGTGCTCTGCTCACCAATTTCCTGGCACTCACATTTGCTCCATGCCCTTAGAAATATGTATCCAAATCGTAGGGAATCGCAATCTCGTTGGTCATCTTCATTTTTATTCCTGACAGCTATCGAGAGAAACTACTTTCTCAGTCTGTACAAACTTGGCATCCTGACCACAGAGCTGAAATGGAAAAATAATAATAATAATAATGATAATAAGTTACTGTACAGACTCCTGAATATACTTTAAGCATGTGCTTTCTTTCACTGGTGTCTTCTAAGTTGTCAAGCAAAATCCCACCCTTTTCAAAATTCAGATCTCCCTTCTTTTTCCAGTGAGGTTTTGTTGGTTTGTTCCCCAAGCTGGGGCATGTTGGTCACACTCTAAATCTGACTCCTAATTCTGTCACTGAAGAACACTGATTCCCCATGTGCAAAACAACTGTTTGCCATGGGAAAAAAAAAAAAATGCTCAGCTCATTGATCTGAGGAGAAATTACTGAGGGGGGGGGGGCTTTCTCCTGACAAGAAGAATGACTTCAAGGCCTCAAATGATGCAAAATTCTTTCTGCAGCAGACATTAGCGATAATCAGGGTGCGTTGCTATGGTTCAGTAGAAGTCAGCACTGAACTTCACAGAACTCTTTCACCCTTCCCTCTCTTGCTGTGTAAATGTGAAAGTAACAATAAATCTTGTTGACAATTACTTCCACGTCTATTGGCAGGAAGTCAGGAGCCGTTTGAAGAGTATTGTGAGCAATACGTGCAGCAGAGCCAACACCCATTAACTATCTCCCTAGTTTCTCCTGTGACTTATAGAACATGTTATTTTTCCCCAGTGAGCAACCCTTCCAAATGTTGAATTAGTAATATTAGCACCAAATACCACTAATTTGTCAGCTAAGCTGTGTTTTTCCATAGTGCTTACAGTGGGGTCCGATTACCCCTTTGCAGCACAGCTGAGCAAAGATGAAAAATCTGAAGACGTTTTATTTATATAATTTTGCCAGGCTTTACAAAAACACATTAAAACAGTCAGGAAGGTGACGGAGTCACGGTTCGAAATACCCAAACAGCAAACAGAATTCTGACATTTCAACTAAGCCTCCAAGAGAGGTTGCATTGGGGCAGCATCGAGACTTATTTTGGAATTTCACAGAATGAATTCGGTTTTAATTCATTTAGTCATTTTTAAATATGAAAGCCCCATGTTCATTTTGAATTGAGTAATAAGTTGTTCAACCCCTTTCAAGTGCTCTCAGAGATTTGTGAAAAACAGGGGGCTGCGAATGGAGCAGGGAAGCGAAGGGAAGGGCAGAAGTGGGGTTCCAGGAAGCCCCACAACTGTTTCCATCTGACACCGAGGCCCAGTGCAGGAGGCTGAGGCAGGATGCATGTTCTCAGCTGCAGTGTCAGCTGCTGTGCAGAAGAGGAGGAATGTCTAGTTGCTTGCTTTTTTTCTAAGAGCACAGATGCTGCCCAAGTTTCAAATTCAAGAAAGGGTTCGTCTTGAATTTTGAGGCCTGAGAGGCTTATCAGAAACTGTGATTTGAGCTTCATTTATTCAAAAGATGTCACCCTAGTTAAAAAATAACTCCCCTGCAGAGCTCTGACAGCCAAAGGTATGCAAGGTCCTATGGTCCCCATGCACTCCAGCCAAGAACAAGCCCCCAGTGAAGACATGTCAAGGGGGCAGAGGAGGACCTGGCAAGGTGGACTGTCCAGTGACTCCACATATCATACTAATGCCTAGTTTTGATTTTGTATTTTAGTTTTGTTTGTTTGTTTTTTCGGTTTTCCTTCTTCTTAAGTTTGTTTCCCAAATGGTATTCCAGGAAAAAGATAATGGATGGGCCAATTCCAAACCATTTTTCAGCCAATTTAAGTTTCCCATTTCCTTATACTGATTTATAAAAGGCCTAAATTTAAGACAATGATATGACTTACTGACCACACCAGGGCAGTTGTGAAAAGGCTGATGTGTACTGCAAAGAACACAACGAGAATGGTGGCAGTAACCTCAACTTCTAGGCCAAAGGAATCTGTAGTCCTCCTACCCAAGTGAATGCTTAGATCTTCAAGGACAGAAAACATACTTGTGGGTGGCTGAAGGTGGGAAGGGAGCTGAATTCTTTGCTTTCTAGCAGAGGGTTGAGACTAGGAAGAGAAGGCTCCCAACTTCTCCAACTCCAGAACACTTATTCTCTTCCAGTGCTTAGTGCATGACTTGACTTGGGGTCATCAGGGAAACTATACTTGTTCACTTCCCATGTTTGCTGATTGAAATTTTCCATACTCATGAATGCAACTGCTGTCTGGACTTTCCAAATATGTTTTCCAGACATATAACATATCTAATCGGTAGCTTTGAGAAAAGATTTGTAATCTGCAGATTTGGGAAGCAGGAAGAGAAACAGAGGTTGTGAATACAATCTCTGGATAAACATCACACTTTCCTACTCTCTAAATGACTTTGGCAAGTGGACTTAACCTTTGTGAGTTTCAGTTTCCACTCCTGTAAAAGGGTAAAAATAGAGCAACCTCAAAGAGTTCTTAGAAGGATTACATGAGATGAACATACATATTTAAGTGTTGAGCCCAGAAGCTGGACTTTGGATTCAGTTGGTAAGTAAGCAACAGTGGTTACTGATAATGTTATGCTCATTATTAGGGGAGAGATGGCCCTGACATGTGTACTATGTAGCCCTGGATTTCTGTTGTCCAGTGTTAGCAGTCTGTCTGTTATCTTGCAGGTCATTGTAGAGAAACTTCAGTTTCACAGAAGATGGTGGTTTACAAGTGACAGAGGACAGCCTTGTTAAAGAGCTGTTTGCACTTTGCCTGTTTTTACCGTTATACAACAGATGAATTGATGACTAGTCACAAAGACAAGTCTTAAAACTTACTTGCAGACTCAAGTCCATGCAGCAACTTCCCCCAGATATTTAAATTCCAAAATGAATGCAGATATTTGTACAATTCCCTGCTGGCATTTTGACATGTATAATATTTCTTTGTGTCATCCTTTAGGAAGTTCCCTAAGAGAGTTTTAGGTGATTCATCAGTCTGGGTGTAGAGGGAGCTGGGAAAGGCCCTACAGGAGTCTCCATTCTGAAGGGGATGGGCAGGGCACTATGAAAAATCTAATGCAATTTTGCATGGTATGAGATTTCAGCTGGCCATTTGGTTCTTTTCCAGATGCTGGAAAGCCAGAGACCAATAGATCTTCTTTCAGCTGACAGCTCTTCACACCTTGTAATGCCTTCAGCAAAACTGTTTATAAGTGGTGACAACATCTATTGACAGTTTGTTCATTGTTCTCCCATCTTCCCTTAAAAAAGTGATGTGTCCAAACATAAACTTGAAATAGTAGATCCTTCTTGCATGAGCTAATGGAAATTCTAAACAGGAATAAAAGTATGTTAAAAACCCTAGCAAAACTGCCCCCAGACCTAAGGATGGCTTACTTTGATATGAAAGCAATCAACCCACTCCTCTTTTTGCACATTTAATCAATAAAATGCACACAGTGACATCTGTTTAAATGCCTCTCTTAAGTAATCTTCTCAAAAAGATAAAGATGTAAATTTACAAAACAAATGCATTGAAAAATAAAATAGCAGGCACATAGTCCTTTTCCAGCCAGCCTCAAAGCAAATTTCTAATTTTCTAGTATCTTATGATCCCGAAAAAAAAAAAAAAATTAAAGGAGAATTTTTTAAGGATAGAGCACAGAAGCCCGAAAAGGAAAAGAGAAAGATGTCTCTCAGTGAAGTCTGAAGTTGAGCTTCTACAGGGAAACAATCGGTGCCTTTGCATGTCAAACCTGTGCCAGAATAAACAGGGGAACAGCTGAACTCTGAAAGGCATCAGCTCACACAGCCTCAAACCCAGTTGGCATGACTGTGCCCCTCATAATAAAAGAACATGAGGTTTAACAGGGAAGGTGTAGCTTCCGCTCTGAGAATCAGCTACATAATCCTATTGGCAATATCCATTCAATTATCTGGACTAATCAGATCTAACTTTTACATATGGATGTTGAACAAAATTCAAATTCCACTCTGGTCTTTGTGTTCAAATAATTCTTCACAAAAAGTAATTTGTTATTCTAGAACAATTTTTGGCAACATATCTAAACACAAGGAAGGAGATCATATTTTATTAACTCCTTTTTTCTCATAAGTAGCATTATTTTTTTGTCAGCCACTAAGGTAGAACATTCAGAGGCAAATTTAAGTAAGACATATGAAATGTAATCAGGAAAGAAATGCTTTAGCTGAGGAGCCAGATAGATAAGAAACAATTATATTTCAACATAATAACCACTTGCATAAAACCTGTGTAGGATGATAAGGTAACGGGGAAGGCATGACAAATTCAACAGAAAGGAACATTTATGTCTTGTTTTTAAAGAGGAGTTCATAGAAGCAAGAAAAGAAAACTCCTGGCCCCCCTAATTAAACGTAATAATAACATGATTGCTATGGTTAAGAGTGTCCCCCAAAGAACTGTGTATTAAAGGTTTGGGTACAAGCCTGTGTCTCAACTGGGAGGAGGAAGAACCTTCAGAAGGTGGAGCCTAATGGAAGGAAGTGAGGTCATTGGTGGCACACCACTGGAGAGGATGTTGAGCTGCCAGTCCCTTCCCCCTCTCTTTTTGCTTCTATGGCACCCTGAGGTGATTAGACCTCCTTGCCTTTGTGCTCCCACCATGACATACTGTGCCACCCCAAGCCCAAAGTGACAGGACCAAATGACTCATAGACTGAAACCTCTGAAATCACAAGCGTAAAGAACCTTTTCTCTTTTTAAGTTGCTTATCTCACGTATTTGTCACAGAAATGTAAAGCTAACAGAGTGATCTAATATTTTTGAACCCCAGTTATGTGTTGAGTAGTGCTCTCAGGACTTCACAGCTATTATTTCAATTAGTCATAAAAAAGTCCAATGACAAAGGTATAATATATTCCTTTAATAGATGAGACAGTTAAAATATAGAGATGTTTAGCAACTTGTCCAAGATCATAGGGCTCTTAGGAAAGCCTTCGAGACCAGAACATGTTTATACACAGTGCAATAGTCTGCTGTGGCTTAGTATATAAGGTGTAAAGTTAAACAGAATAGGAAAAAAACATGAATGGTCCAGGAAAGTGGAGAGTGAATGCACTAAAACCCTAACGCCACTACTAGGCGGCAGTAAATGAAATGCCCACTTGATATTCCTGGTTATGAATTTGAGACAAAACCATCGTTATGTGATATTGTGTTTAATTTTATAGCTGCATGGGTACAGATTTGAAGGATACAAAGAGTTGGACAGAATCAAGTTTGTGCTTTTCTCAATTAAATAGAACAAAACAAGAGTGGGGCAGGGGTCGATCGAGAGGCTTCTTTCCAATTGTGATTACAACTGTTGATTGGCAAAGGAATTCAAATTGTCCAGGGAAGCCAAGGAGGACCCTGGGTTGGTAAGGAGAGTACAAAGTAGTCATCCCAATGAATTAGAGGTCACTGTGGTGTCCGAAGATCACTGGGGATGGGGAAAGAGAGAGGAGGTGGCACTTGGAAAGAGTGAAGGTGTTATTTAGCGAGCATGAGGTACGGTAATCAGATTCTGGGGAGCTACTGTGATGGACAGTGATCAGATCTAACCTCTAAGGGTAAGACCTCTGCAGGAAGAGGCGAAAACAGAGGGAATGTGAAGATTCTTAAGGGAGAAGATGGCCAAGGAACTGAGGAGTCAGGCATTAAGAATATCCATTCTACGTATAATCAAATCACCATGAATGAAGTCATGAAGTTAGAGGCACTGCTGGAGAGAATGGCCGGGAGCCAGGAGCAAAAGTCATTGGGCAAAGAGGGAGAACCATTCAGAGGTCAGCAGGTGCCAGCAATAAAGAGAGGGCAGACACACTGAAGGGAAACCTGGGGTTTTCAGAGAGGTGAGGAAGGAAACTGACATGGAAGGGCAAAGACAAATGAGTGCACCTACTCCATCTCCCAGTCCGTGAAGGAGACTGAGGAAAGTCTGCAGGAGAGACTTTGGGAGATGCTATAGGAAGAGGCTTGAGGGAGGTAGTAGGAGACTATAAGAAACACCACTTGAGAAGCATGTGAGGGCCCCTGGAAGAGAATCAGATTTCTATTAGAATGAAACTCATGATTAAAACATAGAGAAGAAGTCAAGAGTACAGAACATTTTGCTAATAATGGAACAGAAGTCTCATTGGAAGGATGCCAGGAGTCTGGGGGAAGGGTAGGTTGTGGTGCTTTGGTTCGAATGTCACCACCAAAATTCTGGTTGAAATCTAATCTCCGTTGTGAGGTATTAAGGTGGACACTTAATCCAACTGTAGTTTGGGGAATAGAACTATAATATTTAGAAATAATTAAAGTTAAATGAGGCCATAAGGGTGAAGCCCTTCTCTAGTGGGACTGTAGCTTTATTGAAAGAAAAAAGAGAGATTTGAGCTAGTACATTCCATCTCTGCATGTGATGCCCCACCCCAGCTTGAGATTCTGCAGAGAGTTCCCAACAGCAAGCAGGACCTCACCGGATATAGTCACATCATCTTAAACTGTCCCACCTTCAGAAGGGTGAGCTGAAAGACTTTCATGTTTTATAAATGACTCAGTCTTTGGTTTTGACTTGTAGCAACAGAAAAAGAGTTGAGGCACACAGGTAACCCCTGTAAGGACTAGAGTGTGGTAAAAAGGAGATACTTGGACCCCAGGGGTTCGTCTGGCAACTGACTTAAACAGAAACAGGATTGGAAGGGATTCAAGCAGAGAGACTGTAGGAGGGAGAAGAACTAGGCTCCTGGGGCCTCCTTTTCTAACTAGGAAGATGGAAATAGAAAGTAAGGGAAGAGAATGCTTAGATTCAAGAACATGCGGATTTGTTGCAGTGTTCCAACTTGTTTTCACTGCGTTTATTATGAAGGAGAAACTCATCCGAATTGAAATGTAGAACAACCATTCTCTAAACCCAGCAAAAGCATTAAAGAACATGAAGGATCTGGAGCCACAGCCCCCACACCACTGCTGATCTCCTGCAGCCTCCTGAACCTTGTCACCCTTTCAAAATAGGGATCTCTCCTTGCTGTGGATTCTTTGACCATTTCCTTTTGCCTAAAAAGGCAAGATTTTTGCACATATATTCAGTTTGCTTTTGTTTTAAATCATCCAAGTGTTGGAGGCTACTCTGACATTAAACCGGGAGGATGGAAGAAAAAAAGATTAATGACACTTTCTGTAAAGAACAACAAATCAGATTCTCATTAGGAAGACAGTGGCCTTGGATGTTGTTGGGGAAGGAGAGAAAATTTAATGTAAAGAAAATAAAAAGAAATAATCCAGAAGGAAATGCAAGGTCAAGGCACTGTCTTATTCTTTTTAATGTTCAGGGTCTCTGTCAAGTGGGGAAAATTTGAAATAGACGTTATGGTTGTCTCTTACCTCTGCGTGGCCCATTCAGTTGCTTTATCTCCACCTATAACTTAGAAAGAGCAATTATAAACAAATGGGGCCCAGCATGAGCCCCTTGGCAGCAGCCTCTCAGGGTCAATTGTCTCCTCCCAGCTTCTGCACCAGCAGAGTGATGCATGGCCCTTGGATGTCAGCATGAGGAGGCGCCTGTTTTTGTCCGCTCCACATGGACTCACATCCAGAAGGGTGCCTGGACAAAGCTTTAGTACTTTAAAATACAGGAACGGATACGGGATATATGATGAGCATACAGAGTGATTCAAGGGGAAAAAAGCGATGAAAATCATTTCCCATTATAATCCCTGCGAATTGCTTTACATCTCTAATATAGATCGCCTGGGAAATAATTTAAAAGCATTTAAAAATATCTTCCATTTTCTATTATGAGCCTTCGGATTTCCACAGTTTGAAAGAGTGAAGAGACTGTAGCTTAGAAAACTAATTACAAAACATAAAAATGCTCAAGTCTAATGGAACATATCAGATTGGAAGACGATTCGAGCAATGGCAGGCTGTCATTACAGAGAGCCCAAATCAAAGAAAGAACCATGGAGGAAAACGAGGCAGCAGTTTCTACCTAAAATGTCTTGTTCTCAACATCTTTGTTTTACATCCTCTTTGTTCCTGTTGGCTTACTAATTAGCTGTGATTTTTTTAATGCCCCTTACAGTAGGTTAATTTTGTCTAACTCACCAGCAGGGGTTTTTGTAATACATAATTCACAGAGCAATGTCAATGATTAAAATTCTTTCATTAACACAGCACCTTAAAGATAATAAATATGAAGCATTTAGCTTCCAATCTATGGGTACAGAAAGCTTAATTTTGCATGGAAAGAAAATGCATGCTCAGATAACTTGGCACTAAAGGAAAAAAATGAAATCTGAATTTTAAGGTATTGCAAACACAAAGTTGAACAAATCAAAAAAGCACTTATTTTAAGCACAATGATGTAGCACAGGGTTTTCAGAGGAGGAATTCTAATAACGTACTTGAAGAATGCAAAAAAAAAAAAATGTGTAGCCAGAAATGTTCTTTTCTGGCATTTTTGGTGGGCACCTCTGAGGAGTTGTAGATGGTCAGTTCAAGAAAGGGTCAACCTGTCTTGGACTGAAAGTCACTGGGGTAATAAAAGTTGCTTTGGCTCTTCATGCCATTTCTCTTCAGTCTATTCAAGAATTTTAACAGGTTTGACTCGTCAGGATATAAGAAGAGCAATGCAGTAATTAGAGATGGGGTATGAAATTTCATTTTGAAAAGTTTTAATAACTCTTAGAACATCTGTTCCACTGAATTCTATCACTTCCTTTCCACCTACACGCATACGATTCTTATATTTCATTTTGCTAAGTGCAAGCTCTGTTTGCTTCCATGTATTCATCCTGATACAAAAAGGATAATAATCGCAGATGCCTTGGCAACAGCAGCCAAGAATACAGAGAATCTGATCACTAAATGTGATTTTGCTTAGAGCTGTTTCCCCTGATATATTATTTTTTTTCTCTTTCTCGTCTCCAAAGATGAATCAGAATTATTTTTTGTTGGATATTTTTGGAGGAATGAATATGTGTATTTTGGGTAGTACTTACAAATAGCACTTCTCCAATTTAGAAGATTTTCCCACATTAAATATATCATTTGAGAGTAACTTTGCACTGAAGCAGCTTAAAGTTCAAAGACATGAAAGTGGAATTAAAAACCACAAAATTGTCACCCAGTCCAAAGGTTATGGCTCAAATTTAACAAGTGCTCCTGACATCACGCATTTTTCTACTCTCAGCTGTGGATCTAATAGGTTTGTCTCCAAAACCAAAATGCAGCATCAAACTTAGCCCTCAATTGGCATTTTGAGCTGGAGAGACATGGAACCGGGTAGCCGAAGGGGATTCTCCAATATGTCATCCTTTCAAGTAAATAGCCTGTCCACTTCAAGAGGAGGTCAGGAGCAGGCCAGTCAAAGGAAATGTTCATGGACTTGTCCCTGCTCTGCAATTTGCCTGTGGCTAATTTCATAATTTCTATTTTTAGTGTGTGGTTGCTCCCCTCGCTCTCATAAGCACAAATAATTGCTCCCATTTTTTAAAAGGAAGAAAGCAGCAAATAGTCCCTTAGTAAGGCAAGCCACTGAGCTAGCTACTAAAATTAATATTGAATACCACTAAGTGAAATTTGCTACTGATCAACACATTAACAGGAAAGTTGTAACAAATATTTCTGTATTAAAAATGATAGTAAAGAAAATTTAGTTCTTTTAGCCCAGGCAGTTTTTAAACTAGAAGTGTTTTAATTTCACACATATAAACCAAAAAGAATTGATTTTTTTTCCCTTGTTTCCACTTATGGATTAAAGTCTGGGTAGCTTGCCAAGCTTGGTCAACCGATTTCTGTTAACGATAACAGATGAGGTGGGTGCAGAGTGACTGATACGCATAACTACTGGGCAATAGATACATATGATTCAAATAAATCAAGAATTTTATATGGATAGATTGAATCATAACTTGAGCATCTGAATTCATAGCTCTTCAATTCCACATAAAAGAGGATGGTAAAAGGCTAAGAGGAAAGTCTTTATGTTAAATCAATCTCCTTCCTACTGAAAAGATTCAGTTTGGGATTTTTTTTTTCCATTTCCTAGAACAGTCATGGCCATGTCTAACCAAATTGGTCTTAATATCAAAAAGTAGATGGACTAAGTGTCAACCAAATATTACGAGTGTTGGGTCAGCACATTCCACCTCTTCCACCATATCTGCAATAACAAGCTGAATCCTGGCTTTGAAATAGTTATGGTGAGGGGCTAGGGGTCATATTTAGAGGCCTCTAAGTTGTATCTGCCCTTTCATCTAGCCCCTTCATCCTAGGTGAGTTCCTACGATTGGTCTAGAAGTTCATTGTAATAAACTTGGATTTTATTTTGAAGGAAAAACTGGAATTTTAAGTTGAACAGTGATATGACCTGACCTCAGTTGTAAAAGGGTCACTCTGGGGACAATCTTGATAAGAGAACTTACATGAACAAAGACAGAAACAAAGAAAACCAGTTAGAAGACTAACATCACCATCAAGAAAAAGAAGTCAATGACTTCATTAGATAAAAATGACAGAAATTATGGAAAGTGACCACATTCAGATATTTTATCCAAATAGAATCAACAGAATTTTCTAACGGAATGATGGGGAGTACCGGAGACAGAAACCAGCTTTGCTAGAATGTAAACTCCATAGTGACTCTGTGTGCGACTATGTGTGTGTCCAACTGACAAATCCCTGGCACTACATAGAGTATAATGTTCACTCAATCATTATTTATTGAATAAATGGTATGGTAGCTTTAAGGTTTTGAACAGAGAAATAGGGTAAAAGGAATTGCCCTTTACTGTGGGAGAGGAACAACTTGAAAGGCAGGATTGTTTGTTTTGTTTGGCCAGTTGAAGAGCATGAAATCAGCAGTTCAACTCTGGACATGTTAACTGGGAAAATTTTGTAAGACATTCAAGTGTCGAGGCCAAGCAGACAGTTTGGCTTGTAAGTCTAGAGTTTAGGGAAAAAGAAAGGGAGAAATAAATATGGCACTTGTTCAGGGAATAGATGAAATTTATAGGTGGGGATAGATGAGACCACCTGGGTTTTCAGCACCACAGAGACGAGAAATTAAGAGTTGAGCCTAGGTCATTTCTACAGGGCAGGAAAATGAAGATAAGCAAAGAAAGAAGAGTCAATGGAATGAAAACAGAACTCAGAGAGTGAGAGAGGAGCCTCAGATACAAAGAGGGTATTCTATGATGACGGGTTTAAGCAGGTATATCAGATTCTAATCAAATGATATCAGTACATCTACAACAATTGGAGTGAGCAGCAATCTATAATGATGTCACTCACATTTCCTGCATTTGTATCCACTACCAAAGGATGACATCGTTAAGGCAGGCGCCATGCCCATATCCAATGTCATGTATTCTTAGTCACCATCCTTAATCTTAAGGCATTTATCAAAGTACTCAGTTTCAAAATGTTCATGAGTTTTTCCTCTTTGAAGTGGATGAATCACTAATGAAAGTGATTTAAAAAATAAATTATGATATCGCTTAGAAAAAATGAAACAAAATATGTTTTGGCAAGTTTTTATCATGTTAACACTGTGATACCAACAAATAATGCTAACTCCACACCCAGACAGACTGTACAACTAACGCATAATGGAATCTGATTCCTTAAGTTCTCCAAATTATTCAGCATCTTGATAGGATTACTGAGTTATTTTTCTTACAATAAAGCCCTATTATAAGCTATTAACAGAATCAATTTGAAACAAATATACAGCAAATTCTTTTTCTCATAGTTGTGTGATTTCATTAATCTAAAATAAGGTGGAAGAATAGTAAGAATATTGTTGTTCTTAGATTATTTTATTTATTTTAGAACTACATTCTAAGTTCTTGATAATATGTATTTATTTTAAATTCCAACTTCACTTTAATAGAAGATAGGTATAATTAATAAAAGAATGAATGAATAAGTGAATGAATTGAAACATCTTTAAACCACCATAGTTTTCCAGTGAATTCAAATTTAATCATTTAGTGTTCAATTTCACATTTAGTTTTCTAAATAAAAGAACAATCTATTTTCTTGACATTTTCAGTCAAAAAGCACCTATCTTTACAAATGACAAACTAGAAACCAACTGTTCTACATAAAATGTTTATCTTGATCCATTTACAGGTGCTAATTCTAAATTCTTTAAAAAAACAAAAACTTGTTGATAGGTGTAATATAAAAATCTGTATAAAACAAAAAATCCAGACATTCTTATGCATCGACAACTATACTTATTTGCCTATTTCTTTTGATACATGCAGAAAAAAATTAAATAATAATTATTCTACAATCTATTTGTTCCTTTCCTCCTTGAAATTTAGGACACTATGCTACCAATCAGCTGTGCTATTACTTAAAGTATAGGCCTAAATTCAATTTTTAAAATAATTTTTATGATTACAAAATTATATTCTATTGTTTAAAAATCAGGGAACGTAAAAAATAACCCCAAACTCAATAAGATCACCCACAATATCACCCCAAAGGGACAACAGCTTTATCAGTAAATGTATTATTTCTATCATTTTAATGTATATGTAACTTTCAATTTTAAAACTAGAATCCTCTAGTAATACAGTTAAACAAATTTTTCTCCATGAAACACTGTGAACATTTCCCATGACTTTAAATATCCAGCTCTGAGATATTTTTAATGGCTATTTAGTAACCCATCAAATGGATTTCCTATCATCTGTTTAAGCAATCCCATGTTGAATATTTACATCTTTTCTAATTTCCTCCATTAAGAACAAAACGATATGTAACATTCTTTTAGATAAATATTTGTACAATATCATGATTATATCCTTCAGCCGTGTTTCCGGATTTGGTTTATTAGTGAGCATCACTACGTTGCTGAAACTGAAAACGCATAGAAACTTCAATCAATTCTCTTTCTCAAAAGGGGGTTCTTACTCCCCGCTTTCTTCATTAGAAGAGAAACACATTTCACAGGTTATAGTGCCTGGTGATTTTATAACATCAAATCTTCACCAAAATCCTGTTGAATAGATTCCATTATCTCCACTTTACAGAAAAGGATGAGATTCCAAAAGGTTAAGTAACTTGCCCAAGATCACATGACTGGTAAAAGAACAAAGCTAGAATTTAAAATTGGGGCTGGTTTCAAGGCTACTGCTCTCTTAATTAGAGTAGGCGGCATGCTTTCGTGGGTGGGGAATGGTTTATCACTCACTGTCCTATTCTTCTTGGAACACTAAAAACCAAAGAAGCAGAAAAGGGGGGGAAATCAGACCATAAAATATATGATTTTCAAAACACCCCCATTGAGGAATGCGATTTTGTTATTTGTTCCTATCTTTGTAATCAGATTGCCTGGGCATTGGCTTGTCTCTGTGATTTCCTTTTTCTTCTTCGAAGTGGTTATGGTGATTTTTCTCCACTGCTTTTCTGGCTATGCCCCTTCTGGGGCTTTAAAAGGAGCCCAGCCTCAATGGCGTGGTGCTGTCACGGTCCTCCTTGTCTGGATGGACTGAATGTCTCAGCATCACAATCAAGACAACCCTGGCATTGCAATTGGCCACACTTCCTCCAGAGCATCCCTGGACTGAACCACAGGCTCCTTCAACCTGGCTGTGCAGGATCCCACTGGTTTTGCACAAAGCTCTCACACAAAGATCTTAAACAAAGGTAAAAGCTGATGAGAGAAAATTAATGGTTCTCCCTCTCTCTGGCGACTTCTCATAGGTTTTTCTACATGATGTCAGACAGGAGACCAGAAGGCCTTCAGATCACTCACTTCATCCTGAGCAAAAGGTTCCTCCACTCCAACAAGTGAGAATAAAAGTAGGGGGGAATTTTAACTTTAAAAAGCACAAGCAGGGCTGAGGTTGCGGCTCAGTGGTAGAGCACTCACCTAGCACACGAGAGGCACTGGGTTCCATCCGCAGCATCACATAAAACTAAAATAAAGGTATTGTGTTCACCTACAACTAAAAAACATATATTAAAAAAAAAAGCACAAGCAGCTCTACTGTCATTTTTCATTAGATATAATTAATCATTAATATGTTTACCAAATACAAGCTAGAAAATATTATCAAAATCTGAGAAGCATTTAACTATAATTGAATCTTTTTTAGCTTTCCAGCTCTCATCGCTCTAAGGTTGTCCTCATTTGTATAATTTTAATCTGTTTATTTTGTTTTAAAAACATACTTTCTCAGGACCCTCAACAGTCTTTTTTTGTAGGTTCCACATCTTCTCACTATACATACCTGAAATTCACCTTTCTTTTCTTCTGCAAAAGATTACTGAGCACCCCATATGATCCTGATGACAGTGTAGCCCTTTAAAATTATGAAGATTTATTTGGAATTGGGGAACTTTCTGAGAGTGGTGATTATGCTGATTTGAATCTTAGTAAAATAATTTAGTCTTTAGGGAACACTGGTAACTAGCATTATCCTTAGAATGTTCTCTATGAGTAACTGGAATTAATGAGATTATGTCTCCCTCAAGACCAGATACTCTGATAGGCACATTTCATGTCTGAAGTTTTGCTTTCCAAGCGCTGTACAAACAATTGTACATCACGAAAATATTTGGTTCAATTTGCTTTTTTGGTTGGTGTTGGCATTTGTCTGTGTATCTGCCAGTCTGTTCATGCATATGCCATTCATATTAAGCTTTTAGAGGTTGAGGGATCTGTTTATATTTAATTCAGATGTGCACAAACCAGCATGCACTAATACCAATCCAGATGGATGTTTATTGAGTTACTTCAGCAATTGTAATATTCTCCTAACTTCTTATTACATGAGTGAGTATATTTGAATGCACTGTCAGACCAACATTCTCCTTAACACCAGCCATATTACCATATCAAGCTTAAGACAGCCATCACCTAAGGACCACAATTATGCTGATGATAGCTACCCACTTTTTTATTGGGACAGCTGATTTTTTCTCATGTTCATCTATATAGCTTTTCACACTGGTTCACAGCCAGGCTGTAATAAAATCAGGAAATCTTTGCCAGTTTCTGTCTGGCAGATCCATGTGACTCGAAGGAGTCTTTGGCCTGGAGCATGATCAGTGGGTGCCAGAATCACCTAAAGAATTGAAAACATATAGACTACCTCTTGGGCTTTCCAATATTGATTGACTGTATTTGTTGACAGAATACATTTAATTATTCTGAAGATGTTTAGAAATTGTCACAATGTCAGAATTTTCTTCATTAGCATGCAAAATTTTGGCTTGTATAATTTTCTTTTTTTTTGGTCTGTAGAGTGTTAAAAATACAAATTGTGCTTGCCTTATTGGACACCGTGGTGATAGGAACCTTCTTTAGTTCCCAGGGCTCCCTCAAGATTAAATTATTTTACCAAGGTTCAAATCAACATAATTCCCACTCTCAGAGATCTGTATTATCCACTTTTCACTGCTGATTCCTTTCTTTTGGTGGAGGAACTGTTTGGTTTTTGGATCTAGACCTCTCAAATTTCCTTCGAAAAGATGCAGTTGGTCATATACCAGGTAATCCAAATAGGCAGATTATCTGATATGGTTTATGAAACAATAGAAAGACTCTGTCAATTCTGCTTCTAATTAGGTAGTTATCCTTTCAAGAAAAAAAATATATATACATAAATCACAAATACCATTACTTTGAGCTTAAAAAGTGATGGCAGTTTATCTTCTGACTGAGTGATTACTCTTACTGGTTTCATTTGGAGTGCCTTTTCCTTACCAACCCTCTGTGGATGAGGAATGGTATTAGCCTGTCATTCACACAGTACACACAACACTGCTATGGGGACCATCCTTCAATCACAGTTCCATCTCTCAATCTAGTGGTCCAGTCCCCCGAGTGTTTGCATGGGTGGCAGTTAAATAGTTGCTGTGTCCCCTGTGCTCCAGGGTTCCTAATACAAATGGATGAGGTTTTGCACAATGACAATTAGTACATTATCGTGATGGTGGTGCTGGACAGTAAGGGCATCAAAGTCAAACATTCCTGTGCCCTGTGCTTCTGAAGAGATAAAAATGCTTCCTTCACTTCAAAGGAATGTGAATGGGGGAAAACCTGAAGAAATCAACTGGTAAATGTAGAATGTAGTATAGATTTTTTCTTCTTCTTCTTCTACTGTAGGAACTCATTTTGTTGTTGTTGTATATTTGTTTGTTTGTTTGTTTGAGATGCTATGGCTCAAACTCAGGGCCTCATGCATACTAGATAAGCTGCACCCTTAGCCCAGCATACCAGTATTAAACAAGCATTTTTAATACTCACCTTTAACTTTTGTAAGTTTGTTTTAAAGTCATAACTGAAAGATGGATGATCAAAAAACCTCACAAATAAGGTTGAAAAGAAAAAAATAGGAAAAAATGCAATATATAACAAAATACGAACATCTATGATAAAAGAGTTGACATTTATGAGTGCTTCTTATGTAACAGGCATTATTCTCCAAGGCTTGTGGGTATATTTTCATAACAACCCCATGGGGTAATTCTATCACAATTTCCACTTCATTAAAGGAAAGGTGATTAAGTAACTTGACAGTAGTCACAGTTAACCAGGGACAGAACATGAACGTGAATGGTGCATGAACGGTACTAATAACATGAAACCAGAAAGATTGAATCCTGAGCCTGAGGGTTTGGCCACCTGTCCATCACTTAGTTGGCCTTATCAGTCAATAGGGGGAAAGTGAACTTCCCTTTAGGGAGCAAAAAAGACTAAGTATATAAACTGATGATCCCAGACAGAAGGAATGCAAATAGCACCACCACCACCCCTTCCAAAAAAAAACAGAGGAAATTTCTATGACATGCACATCACTATGCTGTGAATAGATCACTGTGCTGTCAATAGATTGCAGCAGACTGGCCTGACGGCTTTGGTCAATTGCGTCTAGTGCCCTGCATCCTCATCCACTTTCCTCAATAGTGTCACAAAAATATTTTAGGCAGTTCATGTTTGGACATTCTGATTAATGTCTTTTTTCTGAATTTCTTCTATAAACAGAGGTAATATAGGAACTTTTGCACAGCATTATTGTGAAAAGGACACGAAATAATGCAGTATACACTTAGCAAAGTTCCAGGAATGTAGTAACCTGCAAAATAACATTATCTGCCTTAGGCTAAATGGCATTTATTACCCAGTAGCCTATTAGCAGTTGTAAGAAGAATTTTATCCCCTTTACCAAGCACTAAGTACAGCTGGTCTTTGCTAACCCACTATTCACTAGAGGACTTTTAATAAATTTGATGTGAGAAAGGCATTATAAAATAGGGGGAAGAAGTAGCCTAACTCCTATACAAGGCCTGTATCAACCTGACTCTGAGTCGGACATTTGCTTCTGTTACTATCTTCTAGGTCACAGTAAAGTCAGTGCTCTCCCATCTCATACTCTACAAAGGAAAAATTTACATAGTGCATTGCAAAAATCCAAAATCTAATTATTATATCCTGTAATTCATAGTGCACCAAAAAGAGACTCCATTGCAAATGCTCTATTGAAGTATCTGCATATTGTGTACCATGCCATTTTAAAAACACACACACTTCTCTGATCTACTAGAAAGTGCTTCCTCAGAGCCATGATCATTGATCATCCCCCCCGCTCCCTGGAAGGAAGAAGTGAAATGATGGACAGTAACAAGGGAAGAGAAAAGGAGACATTAAGTCATATTCAAAAAAGCAAATGAAAAAAAGATGTGACAGCAACAATTTGTGAGCCAACAGGGAGGCTCAGTACAGTGAAGTGCAGTAAATCAAAATGATCAAAAGATTTTATTAGTTTGGTTTTATTAGTCAGATCTATTACCTTTTTTTTTTATGACCAGGAAGAAACCAAGTAATTATAATCAGTTTATCAAGGCAGACCCCTCATGGAAAGTATAACCCCGATTCCCAGCTTCTCCTCCAACCAAGCTGTGCCCACTACCCTTGAATTCTTAGCCCCCAACTCATCTGCTCCTCCTAAGGATGACATTGGAGGCAGCAAACAAATGTCTCTCATAAAACAGCTTCCCAACATCAAGAGAAAATATAGTGTGAAGCTCTTGTATTTAAAAAGCATTGAAGATGGACACTGCTCAAAGCTGAGAGGGAAAAAAAAAAATCTTAATTTATCTCCAAGCCCCAGACTGTAAATATCCTGCCGGCACTCTCAGCAGAAGCCTTCCTCACGCCACTGCCCTCTTTTGCAAGCCCAAGAACCTTACCTGGAGTAATCACATTCTCCATGGGAGAGAGGGGATTCAGTTACCAGGAGAGCTAATTCCTGGGCCTCTCCTAAGCAAAGATGAACAGTCATTATAAGCCATTCCAAATTATAGACGGGCACTCTGTGATGTAGACTGTTGTAGACAGGGCTGAGACAATTACCCAATGAAAGAAATATTATTATTTTAAGAAACCTAACATTTTAATACAATGTGAAAAATGATGAGGGAATAATAAACGGAGTACATAAAAAGAGCTAATAATAAAAAAGAGCTTGGTGAGAAATCCCGCTGTCGTATTTGCATTTACCCTGAAACTAATGCCATGCACATTTCTGAATGCAAATAATTCACGAGAGGAAGCAAAATGAGGATGTTAATAATCATTTTTCCCTTAATGAGAAGCTGTTCTTTGACTGAAAGGTGTTTTAAGATGGACTAAGTGAATTTTAACAAAAGGGTTCCCTTTTTTTTCTTTTTTTTGGAATACATAAATGAAAGCAGTGGAGTTTCATTCTGGGATTTAAAGGCAGCAGCATTAACATTACCATCACAAGTATTATTTCTACTTTTTTAAATAATAAAAATTCACCTTGTCAATGTAAAATTCCTCCTTGTACTAACTTTTGGCTCAAAGTGATATTTCTTATGGGGCTTCCAGGCATTAAAGTGTCTCTCAGTATTACTTTTACCTGTAGCAGATTTCCTGCTACTTTTAATAATAATAGCAACAAATGTTAACTGATTGCTTATTATTTACCAGGTACTATGTTATGAGGTTGACTAGGGTCACCCTCACCTAAAAGCTAATGAAACTCCCAGAGATGGAGTAAAATTTATCCAAGGACATCATCAAGGAAACAGAATTTATTCAAACTCAGGAGACCAAAGATTAAAGGCCCTACTCTTTTTGCTTTGGTAGCTACCATCTCATTTTATATTGTGAGCAGACAGACCCAAGTGACATCAGCAATAACCTGTGAAGACTAACATTCAATGACTGAAAAGTCTAGAGATCCTATTCTCTTTAAACTGTGCTTAGAGTCTCTTCTCTCTTCTGTTTCTTCCTTCCTTCAACTAAGCTTCTAAGTCAGAGAAAAATGCCTAAAGACAGGAGAAGTTTTAGAAAATCAGCTCCAATTATACATCTGTGGCCCCATATGCACCTCACTTAAGATGCATTGGGCTGACTACCAATGGCATTTCAATGGTAAAAATTTATGTTATTGAAATGTCTCCATTTCAACATCACATTTTCCTGCCAGCTGCACAGCTACTGAGTCAATGTGGTGTCGTGGCTGATAATATGAATTTTACACTTAAAGTATGTTGGGAGACAATTCTCCTTAGGTCTCTCACATTTCTGCATGTCTTGCAAGCTGTAGCACTGACTGAATTTGTTCACAACTATCTTTTCAAGGATTTTTAAATAGCAAACAGCCTTGATGCAGTCTCTCTCCAGAGCAAAAAGTAGCTGTACTCATTTCCCAATATAAGAGATCTTTCTGGAGTTCAGGGTTCCTCTTGTGGAAGGCTGCTCACTGTGTGTTACATATGATACCTGCTGTTTTCCCCACCATTCTATAGAAAAAGTGGCTCAGGAAAATATATACTAAGCCATCTATTATTAAAAGGAGTAATAAGTCTTATATCTCTGATCCAGGAGACTCAAATCTTCTGCCAGCACCCATGAAACTATAAGTAGGGTAAATTGTTATCTTTCAAGAAGGTTAAAATCTCAGACACTTCAACTTCTTGAAAAGACCCACCTTGGAATCCTGGTTCTGATAAATAGTATGGACATTGTTATGGTTTGGATATGTGTTTCCTAAAAGCTCCTGGCTGATGCAGGAATGTTCAGGGATGGAATGGTTGGACTGTGGGAGCTGTAACCAAATCAGTTGAACCTAGTTTGACCGGACTAACTGGGTAGTATCTGTAGCTAGGTGGGGAGTGAATGTGGTAGGTCAATGGGGGGCATGCTCTTGAGGGGTTCATCTTCCCTTTGGCTCCTTCTTTCTCCCATCTCTCTGCTTCAAGGACACCATGAGGTGAACAGCTTTCCTCTGCTGTCTCCTTTTGTCATAATGTTCTACATCACCTTGAACTCAGAGCAATGAAATCGGCCATCTATGGATGAACTCTGAAACTGTGAGCCCCAAATAAATTTTTCTCTTCTAAGTTGTTTTTTGTCAGTTATCTTGGTCACAGCAACAAAAAGCCCACTAACAAATATGTGACGTTAAGAAAATGACTTAAACTATCTAAGCCTCAATTTACTTCATAGTCAAATGAGGCCAGTCTTACGAATTTAAGGATATGTGGTATAATTTACAATTTATAGCACATAACCTATAATACATACATTTACATATGTGAGACATACATTATATACTCAATAAATTTACCTACTGCGGTTCTTGTATACTAAAGGAATTACTTGTAATGAAGAAACAAATTCTAGCTCCAGTTCTGTATTGGCCTCAAAAGTCATTCAGTTCATCCAAGACACAGGCATAATTTCAATAAGTCCAAAATATTAAAACGTGATTCTAGAGTTCTTACAATTTTATGAAAGAGAAACCTAAACAAGGTCTGAGAAGGTCTGACCAAGGTCTGAGAAGAAATGATCAGAGTAAGATGGGCCTGGTTACTGGAGGTCTCAGCCAAAGGTACAAAAGAAACAAAAGTAAAAAAATACAGAATAATTCAATTAAAATAGAAGTTTCTTTCTCATTCACACAAGAGGTTGAGGAAGATGTTCCTGATTGGCAGGTGATCCTCTGCAAAGTGACTCAGTCAGTGATTTGGTTCCCTTCCCACTTGTGACTCAGCCATCTCCTGGCACTCTGCATGATCTGCTTGCATGAACAGCAGGCAGAAAGAGTGTGGAGGTGAACACACACTCTTCTTAAAAGTGTTGGCTCTGAAGTGGCACACATCACGTCTACCACTTTCGCATTCCATTGACTGGAACTCAGGCATATTTCTCCAAACAAGTAGAAAAGAGTTTGAGAAACAGAGGTTAGCACAGGAAAAATACAAATGATTCTTTGATGAATAGTTAGCAGTCTATCCTGCACTGTCCTATTCCACTCCTTCCAGTGATGAAAGAATGTAAGGGTAGAGAAACTCTAAGAAAGTAGAGAATTTTCTGAGAAGTCTTCCATTAGATTTCTTTTTTTTTTTTTCTTTTTTGCAAATAAAAGTTCATATTCTAGAAGATTCTAAGCAATAATTTATTTATCCCACAATAGTACAATAGCAGCTTAACTAGAATCAAAATGTATTTTTCTCTTTCTTCCATGCACATAGTTAAGAATTTTGGGGGAAAATTTTTGCCAGACTTCTCTTTTATTTTACCAGAATAACAATACTTAAGAATCAAGGGAATTAGAAATGTTATTTAAAAGTTATTTGATCCACTGTCTTACATACAGGAAGGTCAACACCTACACCATTCCATTTTAATGAAAACACTTTTTCAAAGATGTGCAGTGGAGATTCCAGCAAGTCTTTGTATGCCCAACAACCCTCAAAGTCAGGAAATTCTTTCTTGTTGCTAATTTAAATGTGTTATCCTATAGCTTAAGTTCCTTTGGATTTTTCTTAGACACAAAAAACAGATGTTCTTTTATCCTTCATACATTACACATTCCCACATTTCTACATTTAGTTTTTCCTTAGTAAACAGAATAATCACAGAACGTTTTCCCCACAGGTCCTTTACCCAAATCATTGTATTTGTAGCCCTCCTTAGAAATCTCTGCAAATTTTTTATGTTCCTCTTAAGTTGTCATGGTCAAAGATGAGATGCTTGTAATTAAGCACTTTTTTAATAAGTACCTTCTCTATGAGAGTACAGCCTAGGTACAGAAAATTCCCAAGAAAATTACATTCTATCAACATAAAAGAAACTATATCACATTTTGTCTTTTTTCTCCTGTTACTACTTTTGCATTTGTCATCTGCTTGGGCAGAAGTCTTGGCTCACAATCCAACTTTCCATTTACAGAACTGGCACAGTCATAGACACTCTTCTCCCAGAAAAAAAAAAAAAAATCAATACTTCCGCTCATAAACATCAGCAATCTTTCACATTTTCACCATCAAATATTTGAAATATTTCACATTCAAATAGTTTCTTACAGTTTACAAAATGCTCTAACATATGCATGTTCTCACTGTTCTTCACAACAGCCCTCTGAGGTAAATTAACATTCTCATTTGAAAGAAAAGGAACATCTAGAGCTGGAGGTTAAAGTAGTTTGCCTAACATCATACAAGAGTCATGGCAGTTGTGGGTCATTAACTCCAATTACTTAGTTCCGAATCTGAAGACCATGAAACGGAACAACTTCTTTCTCTTTTCAGACTTACTGCCTAAGATACCTAACATAAATAAATATTCTTTTAAAAAAAAGGTTGTCAGGCAAGTTATATGAAAATAAAAATCTTATTTTAAGACTTTCTTTTGAATTTTTAAAGAGGATAATGAAATAAAACTTCAATGTCTAAAGAGTGATTTTTATTCAATGATTTCATAAAATACTGCCCATGACCATGTGTCAATGAGACTGTGTATTCTACACAAGGGGGACAATGTTCTTGGTGCATAGTAAATAAATAAATAAGTGTGCATCATTATTCATTTCATCTATGTTAATTGTTCGCAGAGTGTAAGCAGAACTCTCCAAAACTCAGCCACACCACTCACTTGACCATGAGGAGAAAACACCACTTCTGCAAATTTCTATCATTCTTGATAAATACAACAAATATTTCCACTATATGAATCTCTTTTTTAAACAATTAAGGTATTCACTATTTTTGGCATATTTGCAGAAAAAAAAATTGAAGAACTTAAAATGCATTTTTTGAAGGTTAGTATTTTTAAACTTAAACTTCCAGGCAAGCATTCATTCCATTCCTATATCTTCCTTACTTTTAATAGAAAATGAAAGTTAAAATTGAGACCTTTCCAGGTATTTTTCTCAGCCCTTCAATATTTCCCAATAATAACTTTATTGTACATTAACCTCTTATCAAGTGAATGTAATGGTAACTAAAATAGAACAAATCCCATCTACCCCCTGTTCATATATGTTTTATTGATTGTTTTCCCAGTCGAGAGACACAAATACTTTTCAAAGACTTTCTTTCTTATTACCTATTTTATTAAATAAAATTCTTCTCGGAAAGTTTTTAATGTCAGGTGAATATTATCAATGCATATTTCCTTTTCATTGCTGTCTTAAGAGATTTATAACCAGAGAGTTTCCACTCCAGGGATATAAGGGACTTTAAATCTTTAACAACTTTAATAGATTTTCATTTTCTCAAAAATCAATGCATCTTTTAATTATTTTATATGATTCATCTTGGGACTCTTGTTTGGAAGTCAGTCCATAAATGGATATTATATGTGTATTATTCATTTTTCATCTAATCATATAGAAAACTTATTAGTGTACAAGAGAGACATTTAATCTTGCAGCAAAACTCTACATTCTCATTCTGAATTGTTTCATATGTTTAGATTTGTCTTAATTAGAAATAAGTAAATAAGTTGGAATGGAGTCCATAAAATAAATTATAAATTTAGATTTTTTTTTTCATATTTCACACAAAGAAGAAACTTACAAGCTGTACTTATGCCAACAGGCTGTTGTCACATTAGTGCCTCATCTGCCATGCTTTATTTAATTAAAATACTGCAATTTTAACAATAGTTTTAAAAAGTTAAGTAGGGTATTGTCTTTCAAATGCCAATGTTATTACTTATATATCTACAAAACAATGTTTATAAATATTAAACAATGTTTGTATATATAAAACACATATACATATATGTGTGTGCACATATATATGCATATATATATATAAGCTGACTAAAACATATAATTTATATAAAATATATATGCATATATGTTTTTATATATACACATGTAAACATATATACGTATATATGTTTTACTCAGCTTTTTCAACACTGTGAATAAAAGATCTGACCTGAGCAATTCTGGAGGAGGAAAAGTTTATTTAGGGGGTCACAGTTTCAGAGGTCTCAATCCATAGATAGCAGGCTCCATTCCTCAGGGCTCAAGGTGAGGCTGAGCATAATGGCAGGAGAGTGTAGCAGAGGGAAGTGGCTCACACGATGATATGGAATCAGAGAGAGAGAAACTCCACTCTCCAAATACAAAATATGTACCCGAAGCCAAGCCCCCAATGTCCCACCTCCTCCAGCCACACTCCACTAGCCTCCAGTTACCACTCAGTTAATTCCATCAGAGATGGATTCACTGACTAGGTTAAAGGCTATCAGAACCTGATCATTTCTTCTCCAAACCTTCTTGCATTGTCTCACACATGAGCTTTTGGGAGACACCTCACAACCAAACCATAACTAGGTAGGTAGGTAGATAGATAGATAGATAGATAGATAGATAGATAGATAGATAGATAGATAGATCCTGTCTGTGTACTAAATACATATAGACATGCACTTCTGTAACCAAATTTAAAACTTGAATGCAAAGTTTTATATTAGCAGTGAAAGAGTGAGATAAAATCACTACAAGTTTGTTTTCAACCAAAATAGACATGCTTAGGGTTTCACAAGATACTCATTTTAAGCCCTAACACCCTTAACTGGACTTTCCAGGGGAAGTTAATATTTGCGCCAAAAACTCTGTCTTTGAGTGAGGAGCTTCGTTTTGATGATGATAATATAAACACCAGAAATATATAGCTACATGTTTGGTATATTTTTATAATTATACAGTGTTTACTACATGAAAATTTCCTTCCTCTTTTATTTCAGTTGCCCAACTTTGGACATTGTCATCCAATTTGGAATTATTCACCCCTTGAAAGTTAGAGAAAATAATTCAAAGGAATGACACTAAGACAAAACTTTCACTGCAAGAGTTGTAGATCACAGATAATATATCTGTGATGCCAAATGCCAATTATGCTATATTTGCTTATGGTACTGCTACAGTGATCTTGTATAAAGAGTAGGTAAGGATATCTATTGGGGTTGGTACATCTCTGTCTTGTAGAAGTATTGATATCTGAAACCAGGCCAGTCTGTACGTTTGCTAATTATGCAACATCGTTTCAAGTCCTGCCATTTAATAATTGACATTTATAGATGTTTTAATTTCTGAGACAAAATTATGGTGTTAAACTGTTACAGTTATAGTAGTTTTTCTGTAAATCAATGTTTAGCATGACCAGCTGCGGAATGGAGAAAAATGCTAGCAGAAACGCCTGCAAATTAATAGATTTATTTAAAGAGATTTTATAGCTTTCCATGTCTGTCTCCATTAGAAGGCACAGAAAGATGGAGATGGAAGGCAGTAAATACAGGAAATGGGAAGAGAAATACCAGAGATCATTGGTGTCTTCCCTTATAGAAAGAAAAACATGAGCTTATCTATAGAAATAGATAGCATGAATGTAAATAAATGAATGGTAATAATTACTAATCATGATAGAATAATGCACAGATAATGTAACAACTGTAATTAAGTTTGCTTTCATGTAAGTGACAGGTTATAAAGACCATTCACCATATTAGAAATTATAAGTCAAAACATCTGTATATAATTGAGGATATATATATATGGTACCAGGGATTAAACTCGGGGGCACTCAACCACTGAGCCCCTATATTCCCAGCCCTATTTTGTATTTTATTTAGAGATAGGGTCACACTGATTTGTTTAGTGCTGAGGCTGACTCTGAACTCGAAATCCTCCTGTCTCAGCCTCCTAAATTACTGGGATTACAGGCGTGCCACCATGCCCAGTTATATATTTGTTTTATAGAGGAGACTCATCCATGTGTTTGTTAGGAAGTATTCGCAAAAAATTATTCCAGCCCTGAGTAGGTAAACAGAGTAAAAAGAGAAAGTCAGGAATACGCTTTTAGCTGTTTGATAAAAGTCAGGGAGATGAGTGGAAATATAAGATAAAGTGAAGAAGCGTCTTTCACAGAAGTTGTGCAACTATTTCAGTCATCAAGTATGTGCTTTTGCTAGGAAGTAGGCTAAACATACAGTCTTCCCCCAGTTTTGTTTTGAATTCATAACTTTCCAATCTGATCAAGTAATGAATGACTCCATATGCTAATAAATACTGTATTAGGAATCTGAGACCAATAGTGTCTAGTAAAGCCCTGGATTTCCTAAGGAGAGGGCAGGCTTATTAGAAGGCAATGTTCTGGGCTTGGATAAAGGAGTTATCACCTTAGAGAATTACTGACATTCCTGGGATTTGAAGCCTGATTCTAGATGAAAATTTACTCTGAATTCACAAGCTAATGCCGTGACAAAGAAGCAGAGAAACTACTGATAAAAATGAGTTTGGGTTCTTGATAGAATGGAGAGAAAAGAGATAGAACACCAATATCAAATCTTCAATCCTGCATTTAAGCTGTTGCTTTGGATCCATTTTCCTTTTCTTCCTTTCTTCTTCTTTTGATGAGAAGCCAAAACTTGTAGCACAAAGGTTTCACTGACATAGCAGCAGATTCATGGCCTAAGTAAGTCCCTGACATTTTTCTAGGTTCCCATTCTTCTTTAACACTAGAAAGGGCCAGACTAAGGGCAGTCATTTCATGGAAGTCTCAGATCTTCGCCACTCACATTGTGTGGGAAAATAGCCTTGCCAGATAAAAGATTTTCCTTAATTTATAATAGTGGTAATGTTTTCCATTCAACATGCAACATGCAGGCAGATGGGTCCTGTGTTTCTTGATTTCCGCTCTACAAGACATTGAGCATAACGTTTTGCACCAGATTCCTGGTGGGAGAGGTAGAAAGGAGATTTTTCATGCTACTTACGGAAGCTAAGGAATATTGACTCAGAAAGAGTCACTTACAAAGTTTGGGGAGCATTGGTGGCTGCTTCATTGTTCTTTTCACAGCAGGCTAGAGGGCAAAAGTTTATCAGGACAGGAGGAAAAAAACCTCAGGGGTTAAATGGAACTCAATAGAAATTCAAATATGCTTAAATAAAATTTTCTCTTGGGCTTTAATTCTGGTCTTTGATTTGCATTCTTCTAAAAAATTAAATGATGTTTTAAATATGGCAGTCTTTTGTATCCTTCGTTTAATCACAAACCTTTGACTTGGGGCATTGTTAATAACATTAAATATTAGTCTTACATTGTTAGCTTAATAGTAAGTGGAAAGGATGGCTTTGTAATTGTATGATTTTTCTCACTCAAGACTTTTCTTTTAATAAGTCAGTTTAAAAATTCAACAGACAGTCTAATATTAGGATACTTACTAGAGGACTGCTCATCCAAGGAAGAGACATAGCCAGTGCAAATCACTTAAAATTTAGAAATTAATGAGTTCTACTAACTGAGTTTATTCTTAAAATTATTTAAATGCCACCTAAAATGTGCATTAATTAGACATACAGTAACTTAGCTTTCCTAAATAGGGTAAGTCAGTTTTTAAATAATATTTGAAGATAGAATTAACAGTCACTAACTCTCACAAGACACTTCATCCCTTTACCAAATAAACTTCAAGATCAGCTCTTTACAAAATGAAAGTGTGTCAAAATTGGTCACATTAAATTTAGCAATATATTATTAGGAATTTTTTTAACATTTATAATTTTAAAGTTATTTTTGGCTTTGAGGATTTCTCTATTTTATTTATTTTTTTAATAAATAAACTAGAATCTACAAGTGTTTTCTTCCATAACTATGGTCCTTGGTATCTGGTTTAAAGTCATGGATATTTTCTGGATTGGGGTGCTTTCTATTCAAATCATTTTCATGAGAATTAACTTAAAATTAAGAAATGGTCACAAAATAGATTTTATAAAAAAAAGAGTGCTTAAGAATATTCACTAGTTTGTGTACAATATTGCAGAGGTATTAATATCAGAAATTTACAATATATAATTATAAATTTGCTCAAGTCAATCTGAGCAAATTTATAATTATATAGCTTTTTCTTAGTAAAAGAATGGCATGCCTATATATCTAATTATACTGATTGATTATGATAGATAAAATAAGCAGTGCCATTTCTGTAACAAACATTATTATATGCCACACCATATCTACCTCTCCTTTTGTGACAATAGGGCTGAGTTAAGCTTAGCCAATGTCCTCTCAGCATTAGTTGGCAATATCCTAATATTTGTATGGCCATATGTGTGGTTCTAAGTAACAAGATGAGAACAAAAGTGATAACTATGCCAATTTAAGTCCTTCTCATTGAGGGAATATGCATGTGTTCCCTTCACTGGTTGAAAAATTGAACCAGCCTATGTGGGTCTAGAGAAAAAAGCTATTTGTTGAGGATGATAATGATCATCTTATCTGTGGATCCCTTAAACCTGGGATACTGTAAGAAACAGATAATTCATTCTAAACCAGTAATTTAAGTTCTTTTTACAGCATTTTAGCATGTAGTGAATTTAACACAGTTCTTATTATGGAGGAAAATTCCAGAGGAAGGAGTAAATATCAAAAATATTTAGTAAATGAGAAATTGCTTGTGGCCAAAAAGACCAAGAAATGTCATGAAAATTTTAGCTATAGTTTAAGTTGTGTCTATTTATTCAAAACAAAAATGGGGAAAATTATCATATGCTAGTCAATGAATTCATTTATAAAAGTTTTTAAAAATCTAATTCCAACCAGCCTGGGTTTTCATCAATGGATGAATGGATAAAGAAAATGTGGTGTATATATACACAGTGGAGTTTTATTCAGCTATAAAGAAAAATATGTGCAGGAAAATAGAAGGAACATGTGAACACTCTATTAAGAGGCATAAGTGAAACTCAGAAAGTTAAGGGTTGTATGTTTTCTCTCACATGTGGAAACTAGAGAGAAAAAAAAGAAAAAGAAGATTGGGGGTCTCATGAAAATCAGTGGGAAATCAGTAGAGACAAGGATCCAGGGAAAGGAGAAGGAGAAAAGGGGAAATATTGGAAGAGATATTGCCCAAATTATATTGTTAACATTGTGTGCATGAACAATATGTAACAACAAATCCCGCCATTGTGTACAACTATCATGTACCAATAAAAAATGTGAAAAAATCTAATTTCAATTACATGTTGTTTTCAACTATTAAAATTAGGGAAGTATATTTTATTTTCTAATTATCAATGCATAATTATCAACACTTCTTGATACTAGTACAAAAATTAAAAGAAAAGAAGTAGGGTTATAAATATCCTCATCTCTATTATAGGGACCCTCATATACCAATTTGAAGAGTGAAACAATATAACATTTTAAAGGAAGTTCACGGATTCAGGGTGGAGCTCAGTCTTAGAGAAGCCCTGGGTTCAGTCCCCAGAACCAAAAACAAAGTCAGTCAGTCCAGTAGGTTACCATTATATATGTGAAACTCTGAGAAAAAACAATTGAAAGAATACAATGTACTATAAAAATACAATATGCTATAAAAATATAAAGGATTATTGTTATCTTCGTCATTATCTTTATAATTATTCATAGCTTTATTTTTTTTCAAATTGTGACAGCCACTGACCTAAAGCTTGAAAACAGAGATAAGGAAGAGAGAAGAGATATATAAAAGAAGAAAAAATATATATTTCTGAAAATAGTAATAGATTAGTAGAATCATCTATTAACAGAATAATTATACATCCAAAAATTCTCAATTTAGAATTTAGATTTTAAGCACTCTATCCTTAATAAAAAAAAAACATAGCTAAATACATTTATTTCATTAATAAGAGTGCATAAATGAGAGCAAGTGGGAACACCAAGCTTTGAAATGAGAACTGCTGGATTTGACTTTAAGCATCATAGATATTTTATCTAATACTAGTTCATTTTCTTATAGGGAGATTCAGTTCTTAAAATTGTAGAGTTTCTAACCCTAGAATCATAACTGATAGTAAATAAAAATCTAAACACAAATGATAGTTAAATTGTGAACTAAAATATGCATGCAGTCATTTATTTTGATTCTTTCAAAAGTAAATCAAGTTGAATGACATCATGGTGCCTCTGTATTATTTGTTTTATTTGGAACCCATGTTAGCAAAGTTTCTGTAAAGGAAGGAATATTTTAAGCTGTAAGTCAAGAGCTAAATAGATCAATATTTGAGGCTTTTGGGTATATACAGTCTTGATTGCAACTCTGCCATTTAAGCAAAATAACCCATAGATAATACAGAAATGAAGGAACATGGCTGTCTTCCAATAAAACTGTGGAACTTGAAATGTGATTTCCCTACAATTTTCACATATAATGAACTATTTTTCTTCTTCTGATTATAATTTTGAACATTAAAAACAACAAAGGCAGTGATGTATGCCTGTGATCCCAGTAACTCTGAAGGATAAGGCAGGAGGATCCTAAGTTAAAGTCCAGCCTAGGCAATGTAATAGACCTTGTCTCAAAATAAAAAAGAAAAAGGGATTGGGATATAGTTAGTTCAATGGTAGACACCATTGGTTTCAATTCCTGGTACTGAAAGGAAAAAATATATATATCAAGCCCATTTTTAACTCTCAGTCCTTCATAAAAACACACAATGGGCCAGATCTTGCTTTCAGGCCATAGTTTGCCAACACCTAATTTAGAATTATTGTAAAACAAAAGCAATTTACCTAGATTCTTCTTATATAAAGTGCATCTTAAATACATACATATTTGGATCAAATAAAAGGGTTATAAAATGTCCTTGAAATTCATTCAACAAAATTAGTGAAATCTTACTAATTCCAAGTATACGATACAAATAAAGCCTCTGCTCTCATGGAAGTTATAATCCAGTTTGTGAAAGAGATATTAACAACAACAACAACAGGAAAAAAAAATTCAAGCATATAAATAGATAATGCCCATTAACTACAACATCTAGTTTAATTCAAAAAGTTTTAAAAATTCCCAATGTGCTTTTATTTTGTTTAATTATAAATTTAAATCTTTGATTTTCAGGCAAAGTGTTTCTAATGATTTAGTAAGGTTGAGAAAATTGAATTATAAATTTTTAGACTAATAATTTAAAAGTGAAGATTAAACTAGAGTTAGGTATTAGACAAATGAATATGATTACTCTATATTTTAAGATCTTGACCTTGTTTTAATAGATTGAATTTCATAACAGTTTCATATTGGATCCTATTTGATCCTGCAGATTACTACCAAGGCATGGAGACACAGCCCCTTTCAATTTTTTCAAGTTAGGCTAGTTTACTCCAAATTAAAATTTGGCAAATTATTGTGCTGGGGATGTGGCACAAGCAGTGGCGCGCTCGCCTGGCATGCGCACAGCACTGGGTTCGATCCTTAGCACCACATAAAAAATAAAATAAAGATGTTGTGTCCACCAAAAAACTAAAAAATAAATATTAAAAAATTTTCTCTCTCTCTCTCTCAAAAAAAAAATTGGCAAATTACTTAGCAATCATTAAACACTTTATGTGTCCAAAGCATTGTTGATACAGAAATAAGAATAATATTAATAGGTAGAAAACTTACTATGTTCATTAAATACTGAAATAATTGCTTAACATATATTACAATGTTTAAATCTCACAGAGCTCTATGAGGGAGTTATTATTCTGCCTATTTCAAACATAAAGAATTAAGTGTCAGAAGTAAAGAGGTGAATCCAAATCTTTCTAATGCTCAAACATGTGCTTTGTATCATTAACTTATACAGATCTCAGGTGATCACCATGTGTAAAAATATGGGACATATAAAATTTAATGAGAGCACAATATTAATAGTATGTAATATTTGCTGAGCAATTATGCTATACTAAGCACTATTTAAGACCTTACTACAAATTATAAGATTTTGTTTTTACTAAAATTCTGTGAGATAGGTGTTATTATTATCCCCATTTTACAGACAAGGAAATTAAGACAAAGATGAAGTAACTAGGTAAGTCCAACATCTAATAGGTGACAGAGCCACAGTTTAAACCTTAGCAGTCCCTTTCCTGGGCTTAAATGTAAGAACACCAACAGGTGAAGCACCATTCACTGATCACAAAAGACACTGCATAAGGTGGCAAAGATGTCAGATGTTATTTACAGCTAGTGGAGAGCCATTAACAGACTGCATTTGGGTAAGATAAATTTGCGTTTCAGAATGTTATTCTAGCTTGAGTGGTCATTGTTGTAGTAGAATCCAAAAAGAAGAAGGAAAGAAATGTTGGAAACATAAACTGTGGCCACAAAAAATGGGCAGAAAATGATCTTGACTTTGTAACTCGGATAGGCAAATGGAAGAGGTTGCACAGATTTGAATAAAGAGATAAAAATCTAGGAGTTCCACTTGTTAGAAGTTTGAGGTTCTGTGACATTTCAGGAAGAGGTGGTCAGGGGACATAGCTGAGCACCTACCTTGTGGTGAGAATTTAAGCTGAACAGATTCATTTGGTTATCCATAGCAAGATATCCAATTTTTAGTAAACAATTTAGAAATGTCAAATATGGGGGAAAAGACAAGATTTTGGGATAGAACTATACAGAACAGTTAGGGGTAAGGAGGAAGAGGTGGAAGAGTTATTCCTGAAAAGGACTGATGGGAATGCCTGGAGAGATATAAAGAAAACTAAGAGCAGATAATGAGACAGAAGTTTGTCACAGCATGAAAGTACAGTATTCAGACAGGAGACACCGAAGAATTAGTCAATAAGAGGACAACTCAAGACTCTAAGAATGAAGCAATTTCAATAACTACAGCCTAAATCAAAATATCAGGGCATTCCTCAATTATGATACACTTAAGATTCTCAAAGACATCAACAAATAGTTTTTGAACATCTATAATCTTCTCAGCACTATTTCAGGTGTCACAGTAAAGAAATACAGTCTACTACGAGAAATGGAAGTGAACTTGTATGAATAACACAATATACATGGTACCATGAGAGTTTTATTCGTGGAACCCATTTCAAAACACCCCTTTTCATCTGATGTGGTAGACAGTGTACAAAGGGAATGCATCCTGGGTGGGAGGAGTTTGTATTACTAGGCTTAAGAATGCAATCCAATTTGCCCATAGGATGATTAATGTTCCCCCAAGGATGCCCACATCCTGCACACCAGAACTTATGTTATCTTTCATGGGAGAAGGAAATTTGCAGAGATGATTAAGACAGGATCTTGCAATGGGAGATTTTTCTAGATTTTCAGAGTGAGTTCTATATAATACCAGAGTTCTTTAAAAGAGAGACCAAAGAGTCAGAGTCAAAGAAGATGTGATGGTACTAACAGAGTCAGAGAGAGATTTCAAGATGCTACACTGATGGCTTGAAGATGAAGGAAGGATCCACAAACTCAGGAATGCAAGTAACCTCTAGAAAATGGGGAAAGCATTCCCCCTAGACCCTAGAGAAGGAAAACAGAGCTGATGACACCTTGATCTTAGCACAGGTAAATAAGTTCTAGACTTTTGACCTTCAGAACTCTAAAGTAATAAATTGTTTTAAGCCACTAAGTTTGTAGCAATTTGTTACAGCAGCAGAAAAAAACTAATACATCATGGGAAGTAGAAGGAAAGAACTCTACACAGAGGAAACAATACTTGCCAAAATGACAAAGTTTACAGGTGAGAGAGTTTACATGTAACATTCTGAATCAGAATTCTAAATTTGGTTGTAATGATATGATAATTCCTGCCTTTTAGATCAACGCTACTATAATGTTTTCTGAAACTTCTTACTATCTATATCCTTTGCAGAATCTGTCCAAATTCAGTCATTGATTAATGCTCACTAACTAGAGTTTGCCAACACATGAAACAAAATTTTATTTAACTCCATTATCTACATAATCTATGCCTATTACTCTAATTTATTGATTCATAATCATCCCATCGTCTCTACTTGGAGAGACCAAATGTGAGCCCTCAATTTAGACTATATCTTCTGCTTTGAGAAACCAAGTATTTTATAACTGAAGAAAACTGGAAATAAAACAAACAACAGATTTTTATCAGATTAAATTAAATAGACAAATACAATGTTCAATCACTATTTTTTCTTGAACACACATAAGGGGGGAAATCACATTGTTATATAAGAATTTATTGTCCACATTTATGTTTCTTTTGTGGATGATTACTTAGAGAAGATAATTTGGTTATGAAAACATCACAGTGAATTTCACCATCACAGACATTCACAAGAATAGGGTCCTAACTAGAATAAGATATATTCCATATATCAAAATGGATTCTACTGTCATATATAACTAAAATTAACTAGTAAATAAATTAAAAAGAAGAAAAGATAATAATTTGGCAGCTGGGTCTGTCTATTGTGAAGAAGACACTAGATGCACATTTAATTTTTCCAGAGCATTTAATTTTTATAGCTGGCTTTCAAATATTTTCTAACTGTAATAATATGAAGGAAAAAAATTATAGTTATATAACTGTCCAATATGTATTATGTTCAACTTAAGTTTAAAATTGTTCAAACGAATGAGAAATGAAAGATTCCTTTAAAAATAAGGTCAGACATCAAAATAATCTATACTGAGATCATGTTGAAATAGTAGGAGCAAAGTGCACTTATATATTGAGTTAAATATCTTCTAATATCTAAACTATGGAGAAAAGAAAGAATTGACAGTCCTCTCCAACACAAAGCAGAATTTAGAAACAAAAAATAATCATGAAAGAAATGTATATTTGAGCCACTTCTTAAAATGTGCTTCATAGAGCACTAATCCCCTACATAGTTCACAAAGAAATGAGACCATGAACAAGGAATTTGGGAAAATATTAATAATTTTTCTTCTAAAAGGGTCAACATGTGCATTACTATACTAATCATTCTGAGCTATCTTGCAATAAGGAAAAAAATTAAATTTGTTTAACCAAATGTTTCCCTAACTATTTGACCTTTAACTAATCTCCCCTCTTAAAATCCCCTTTAATAATTGTCATATGGAAATAGTTAGGGAAACCTTGCACTAGAGCAGGGTCACCAATTTTTTTTCTGTAAAGATCAAATAGGAAACACTTTAGGCTTTGCAATTCACATAGTCTCTGCAGCAACAACTCAACTCTACTCTGGCAGCAAGCAAATAGCCATAATTGAATAGCCATAGTTTGCTGACCCCTGAAATGGAGGCGTGATCATTCTCCCAGGAGTAGAAAGTAAAAATCGGCATTTTTTTTTCCCCCTAGTGAGATTTGTCTTCAGGTATTCTTCAAGGAGAATTTGCTCTGAGCTTTACTGTGACAGTAAAAGAATATGTAGAGAGTGATCGTCTAGTTTTATCAACATGCCACACAAAGAAAAGACCCTGGGTGCTGAGACATCTGCAGCATGGAGCTCAAAACAAGTAGGTACCTACATTTAGTTGACGACCTAGGAGAAGAATGCAGATTGTAAACAGCTATGTGTTCCCAAGCAATTGCAAAACATGGAGTTTGATACACATTTCAAAACAGAAATAGGGTAAACATATTTAGTAAATGTGCTAGAAAGTAAAAAAGACAGTATTTGTGCCCTAGATTTTAATTAATAATGGTGCAAACTGCAAAGTTTTGTTTTCAGAAAGTGGTATATTAATCTAGGCAGCTGACTGAATTTAATGGATAAAGTTATTTCCCTATTTATATCTAGTAACATCTCTTCTACCAAAGTTCCCGGGAAGATCATTTTACCATCTCAGGGTAATGACCTCAGGTAGCAAAACATAGCATTTTCCCCATTACAGTCCTTTTTTTGCTCTCATTATGTTTTTTAGAAGCTTATCAAATAACTTATCAAATTAGCAAAAATATTAGCAAGTATTACAGTTCTGACTCCCAACATTAGTTTTGATCGTTTAGCTCATTTCCTCAATTCTCTGGAGATTCAAAAGACCTATGGAACTCCATTAAATGACCTGTTATTTTCCACAGCAAATGTCATATGCCTACCCCAGTAATTAATAAGAAACAAAGACCAGTTTGTTCAGTGAATGTTGCTTGCTTTCTGTCATTTGCCATTTTTTTTCTACCAAAAATAAAATAAAATTTAAAAGAGGCTATTATTATGACCGGCCAACATTTAATTAGGCTGTTTGATCCTTCGTTAAGCAAGTTTGCAGATTTCCATTACCCTACCTACAAAGACCAGCCCAACTATTTTAATGAATATGGATGTCTCCAAATAATGAAAAAGCCCTTTATTCTCTAGCTACTGAATTACTAGGCAATGATCACAAAAAAACATATGATACACACCAAACAGGAATTCTTGATTTTTTCACAGAAATAAAATTTCTAATGTAAGACCGAGGTCACTGGTTTGTATTTTATCATGAGGACAAAAATTCAATAAATAGAAAATTATCTAATTATTCAAATTCAGACTAAATTCAAACTGAAGAGCTTTTAATATCTAATTTCCATAGTATCAGAATTTCAATGAACTATAACCACTGTTATAGTCTTGGATTTGGGCATAAGGCTGTCCCTTAGACAACCCAAATGTACCAATTTGTTGTCAACTCCTCTGCCTGTTCTTGTCAACTTCACCAAAACTACCCCTCAGCCATTCCATAATATGGTACAAACATACCAAGCTATTGACTGCTATTTAAATATCCCATCCTGCCAAAATATATGGGTATGTTGTGTGCTTGTATGGAATATGTGACAATCAATCCATCATATGCATAACTATAATGCACCAATAAAAAAAAATATTTAAAAAATCCTATCCTGGCTCATGCTTTAGTAACATCACAAGACCTTTCCCACTCACCAGAAATAATCTTCCCCACCTTGTCTATATGGTTAAAGACTACCAAAACATTATTTCTTCTTTTAATTAGTTTACTGAAAAGCACACTGATGATCACCTGTGTGTTGTGTTGTGCTGCACTAGAGACAATGGTGAGTAGATTGGCCCTAGAGAAGAAACACAGTAAAGAAATACATCAATAATGAAGTAAATATAAATTGTGGGGAAAATTGAAGTATATTAGTAGTAAGAGAGATTAAAAAAAAGCATAGGAATGAAGCAAAACTTCAGACAAGGTGACCAGGGAAGGGTTCCGCAGAGGAGACACCTGAAGCTAAGGATGATAATGACCCAGGTCTATAGACCCCTGCTGAGGAGGAGCTGGTACTATTCAGAAATTAACAGGAAACCAGCAGGTATAAAATCAAGGACTAAGTGCTAGAGATGAGCTGTCACTCTCAAACTTCTTCCTCGTACCCCCTCAAAGTCAGCCATCAACGGATCATTTCTTAACAGCATACAATAAGATGCTCTCCATATCTGCCTTGAACTCAGCTCTCAGCTCTCTCAGGACAATTACCATACTTCACTCATTGTTTTTGCTTACTAATTCCACCCATCATCTTTCTTCGGCTCACTAGAATTTAGCTTTACTTTTTTTTCTCTTCTTCTTTTTTTTTTAAATTTAATCCCTTCAGCATTGACAGAGCTGACTTTGTTTCTGAATTCAAGAGTCAACCAGTATTGTTCACTCTAGTCATTCCTTGTGGATAAAGGGGATCCACAAGGAATTCCTTCCAAGACTTTCAGTGGATGTTCAAAGCCACAAGATAGCACTGAAGCTTTTGTACACCATGGTTTTCCCTATACATTATATCTAGGATAAAGTTTAATTTATAAATAAAGCACAGTAAGAGATCACCAACAAAAACTAATAGTAAAATAGAATACATATAACAATAAATTATAAGTTGTTTAAATCTTTTGAATTGTTAATTTCTTGAATTTTCCAGTTAATATTTTTAGACTGCTGTTGACCTCAGGTAATAGAATTCATGGAAAGAATAGCTATGAGCAAAGGGAGACTACTGTGTGTTTTACAATGTGCACATATCACATACCCTCCCTTTACCTGGGCAGACTTCTCTGTAACAAGGATAGCAGCACCCACCTTCCCCAAGTTGTTGTGAGTTTTCATGACCATTAAAAGAGCTGGTGTATGTGAGGTGTCTAGCAAAGTTAGTGCAATGGTTTTACCCTCAACATTTATTGTAGGATTCTTTATCATATTGATTCTTCTGCACCATTCCTTTTGTCTGAAAATTATCTCCTCAAGTTGCTTCCCCATCACCAATGTCTCTCCATTTCCCTCTCTGGCCATTACAACTCAATGTCAGGAATCCTTTCCCTCTACTCTCTCCTAACGGTCAGTGCTTACCAGCACTTTCCTCTTTCCATTCTATAAATTTCATTCACATCTATCAGTTTCAATTATGATCTAAATAATAAAGAACCCCAGATCTTTTTACCTAACTCAGATCTTTTTTAAGTTTTTGACCTCTATGTGACCAATTTCAAATTGCTCCCACATAGCAAAACCCTCAAAGTCAAAACCCCCAGGAGAAACCAGCTTTTCTGCACCTTCTCTGAGGCTCCTTGCTGCAGGAACTAGCAGGATATCTATCTGCATTCCCCAGTTCAGACATATCATATGACTCCTGGGATCTCAGCTCTTTTTCTCCTCTTCCTCTTGGTGAGCAACCCACTTTCCACCTACCAGATCTCCCTAGACCATCTGCTCCCAGCCAGTGGCCACTGCAGTGCCTTAGAGCAGGTTCCAGTCATCTCGTCTATAGAAGCATTCCTAGCTGATATCCGTGCCTTCAGACTCACAAACTTCCAATCCATCTGTAAACAGCAGCCAACAAGATCTTTTTAAAACACAAATCTGATCATGCCATTGCCCTGCTTAAAGGCTCAGAATGACTCCCCAAAGCTTTGGGGATACAGTTCAAACTCGTCAGTTTAGTTCAAGGCCCTCTGCCTGAGCCAGATCAGTGCCCTTAACAGCTCCCTTCTCACCCATTCAGGAGGCTGCAAGTGCCCTATAAAAATCTGCTGCAGCTATGTTCCGGCTGCTCAGGAAATTCCTGCAAGGCCCACATCACACCCCAGCCGGTGGTCACAGCTTTGAGCCTCTGCTCTCATGAAGTCCCTGGTTCCCTCTCAGTCCCTGGCTCTCATATGAATGCTGTCTGGCTCCTTTTTAGATGTCAGATCTAACGGCTTTCAAATTCTTGTACTCTCCAAGGTATGGTTGCCTAATCATGGCTCATGCCCTGCACACAGAGGACTCTAAGCAAGGGACCTTAATGCTACCACTCCTGCCTCAGGCGCTCCTGCCCTCCAGACAAGCTCAGCACAGTGGTTTTCAGCCTGCTTGGAACAAGCACTGAACTGGTTCTATAAACTCATTGAGTCCTCTATTAAATTCCATGTGGGATATTTGCTGCTTCTGAAAAAATTTGTGTGTTTTTATACCTTTATCCCTTCCTTCAAGCTGTCCCCTTTAGCAGGTTACACCTGCTCTCCTCCAACTAATGAATACCATGCTGGCCAACATAGGCACTCAATAGTTCTCGTCAAGCCAGCACTACAGGGTTCAACTCTGGGAAGCCTTTGGTGACACCCACCCTGATCTTAATTAGAAAACTCTCATCTATCTTCTAAATGACTCTGTAAATCTAGCGTAATGTCTTTGTTTAAAGGTTGATTTCCCCTTCTCCCCTGGCTGATGATCAGCCCCTAGGGTCCAGGAAATGCAACCAATCTTTGTAGCCCAGTGTCTAGTACAGTGTTTAATATAACATGAGTATCTGATATGATTTTGCAAATGAATGAACAAATTAATTTCACAGTCCTGAAGTCAACTGAATAAATGCCATTTTGCAACATTTTTGGATGTAATAGAAATATCATTTGACAATGATTTGTAAACTTAGCTTCAAGAATATGTTAATAATAGCTTTCTTAAACTAGGCATGTTCCAAAATATCTCCGAAAATCACATGATATGCTTCTACTTTTAACTTACACTTATAATGTACCAACTCCTTAAAAAAAATGAAATCAATGCCCATCTACTTCCTTCTCTAAAAGGCCTCTATGATGAGGAAGAGAGTCTCAGCAGAGGTTGCCCATGAGCAGAATTATGTAGTATATTTGATATGGATAGATTCCCACCAGGGAATAAAATAAGATACCCTCATTCTTTCTCATTGCACATTCGCAAGGCTCTTAAGAAGGAATATTTGCATTGCGACTTTCTGAGCAACTTAGCTCCTGTAGTGTTTTTAATTGTGTCATTTATACCTGACACTATTATCCCTATGACTAAACATAATTTTACTGAGCATAGATAGTTATTGGTTATATTATTAAAACTGGTAAAGACAAATGTATGGAATACAGAATGCTAAAATTACTTTGCCTGGTTTAGCATGTTGTAGTTCTAAGCCCTAATACACACACACACACACACACACACACACACACACCACACACACTCCTTAACTATATTTAAATAATTTGTGATGTAATATGTTTTACAATATCCAAAATTTACTGAGCATTCACCACATGCCAGAAACTGCTCCAAGAATTTTATGTTCATTTTAATAATTATAGCTTATAACAATCTAAGAAGCAGGTGGTATTATTATCCTGTTTTTATCCATTGAGGAAACAGAGACAGAGAAAGATATATAGCCCAAAGTTACGATAGCTAATGAGAGATAGAGTCAGAACTGAAATTCAGGCAGTTAATTCCAGGGTTCTGTTCTTAATCTCTTTGCTATCCTGTCTCTGTACGTATTAAAATACAAAACAAAGATTTGCATTTACCATGAAAAGTGCTTAAAAAATACAAACTGTAGTCCTTTTCACAAACAGAACTACATATATGCAACTCAGTTTGATTCAGATGTATGTGTGTTTCATGATGACTGTTGATTCATTGCTTCCCCCTTGCACCAGAATGCTCAGCTTTATATCTGCAACATATGGGAGAGATCCTGGTATATAAAAGGTGACAAATGAAGATTTGGGACATTCATGAGTACATATCTACAAAATTAAATTTGATCATCAAAGTTTTTAGACCACAATGAAGCACTATAATAAATACTTTGTTTTCAATATTCCACTTAATCTTCAATTCGATGAGATTGAAATTAACATATACTTTTTACAGGTATTTTCTGTGGTTGAGAGAAATAAAAAAATTTATTCCCCAAACTCGCATACTGGATCTCAAACACAGGTCCAAATTATTACAAATCTCAGTGTTACCATGCTGCTAATTGAACACTTTTAACTGGATACTCTTACTACTTAAAAAAAAAAAAAAAAAAAAGCAAATCCAGGGGCTGGGATTGTGGTGCAGCGGTACAGCACTTGCCTATCATGTGCGAGGCCCTGGGTTTGATCCTCAGCACCACATAAAAATAAATAAATAAAATAAAGATATTGTGTCCAACTACAACAAAAAAAATGAATATAAAAAAAAAGAAAAAAAAGAGCAAATCCACACTGATGTGGATTTGTCATGGTTCTGTCCAGTGTGGGAATATTATGTTGTTTATTAATCCCAAGTTCCTAGTTGTATGATTCTAAAATGTCAACATTGCCAATTATAGAGGGATGTTCATATGAAGCAAACAAATTCAGGAATATTGCTTTGTTGCAAATGCTTGTTTCTACTACCGGTTTTAATTTATCTTTCAGTTACTAGTGAAAATCCCTATAAAGGAGAGCTGTATGTAACGTTGTTGTGTCAGAAGGGAGTGGCTGCCTTGAGACTTGACAGAGTCCCCGGACTTCTGTGCCTATAAAGTCGATGGAGCAGGGAAGTCAGACAGAATAGCAGGGAACCCAAACAAAACTGATGATTTGATTTACTCCTCAAATTTCAAGTTAAAAAATAATAATAAAAACCTCTTGAAAAGATCTCCTAAGTGTTCATGTTTATGTGAGTCTAAAATCAGAAACACACCTAATGGTTAGTAATGAAGTTAAATAAAAGTTTTATACTTAATAAAAATAAGAACAGAAAGAATAAGAAAATATTCATCATCTAGGCAAGTACCTCATGGTTGTGGGTTGGTGTGAGTGTCCCTCAAAAGCTCACTTGTAGGACAATGCAAGATGGTTCAGAGGAGAAATGTTTGGGTTGTGAGAGTCTTCACCCATTCAGTGAATTAATCTCCTGAGTGTAACTGAAGTGGTAGGGTGTGGAGGAGATGGGAATTGGGGCGTGGCTTGGGTGTTATATTTGTATTTGAAGAGTGGAGTCTCTCTCTCTCTCTGCTTCTCATCACTGTGATCTGAGTTGCTTCCCTCTGCCACCTTCTTCCTCTGTGATGTTCAACCTACCTCAAGCTGTAAAAAATGGAACTGGCCTTCTATGGAAGAAGTCCTCTGAAACCATGAGCCCTCAGATAAATTGTTGCTCCACTATAATTATGCTGGTTGGGTCCTTTGGTCACAGCAGCAAAAAAGCTGACTAATACACTCACCATGCAAGGCACTCTGAATATCTATTGAATAAATGAATGAGGTGTACATTTATTAACACACAACAAGCTTCATTCCACTGAAAGGTAACTTTTTAATGAAATACATTACAATGATTAGAAATAAATAGTTTATACATGCAAATGTTAAGTAGAGGCTTAAAATGGCAATTCTAATATCTTAAGATAATTTTCAACACTTTAGTTTTCTTACTAATTTCTAACTGGATGATTAGTGATTGATTTAAAAGCAGTTCTGTTACTTTTCAGGAACTTTAGAATTCAAATCACATTGTGCTATCTTTTCATCCTAGAATACCAATGGAATCCCCCAAGCATGTAAAACAGTTCAGAGGTGTTTTCTATTGCTGTTGAGGATCATGTTCATTCACTAGATTCTATCATATTTCTAAAAATCAGGAATACAATTGTGTCTTTCCTATTAAATAACATTACACATCATCTGAGGTCTCATCCAAGTACAGCATTCTATTGAGCTACAGTCCCTTGAAGTTCATAGTAGCTCATTAATTCTTTATGCAATATTGGGCTCACTAGTCAATTGACCAGACTTTACAAGGTAGAAAACATGTTGTGCTGAACATGAAATGTCTCTAAGTAAATCTGACTAGAAACAAGTAATGCAGCTAACCTAAATAATTAGGGTCACTTTTCATTCCGAGAGTAAGGGCTGCCTCTTTCAGAACTCTGCCATAGCATAGCCAATATCACCAATCTTTTTTCATTTCTTTTTTATTCTTTTCTTTATATCAGGCCAATTAAACACTAGACATCAAGACCTAGTTTAGTGGTATGTCAATCCCATAGGTCTTTACTTTCTTTTAATTTGTTGTATTTGTAATCTTTGCTAGCTACAACTTATATGGTATTTTGTGAAACCCTATGAAAAATATAATTTTTTCATTTCATTTATGATCAAAGAAGTAAAACTGAGATAAGTATAAAGTTGTTTTAAATACAAACTTTATGAATATATTAAACAATTGCATGGAGTTAATTTGATTTTTTTCCACTTAACCAACCAATGGTAATGATACTGCAGGGAAAAACAATACATCATTAGTCAAAGTGCCTTTTAGTATATCCTTGGTCATCTCCAATATAGATTAATATTGATACAAATTAATTTCACTAATTCTGAAAATTATTAATTGAAGCAATTTGGCCTGGTTTCCAGATCTAAATGTATCTCCTTGAACCATTTTTTGGATCCATTTACAAAATCTATCCTAAACATTAGAAATCCTAGTTTATTCTGGCTCTCATTCAATCTTCCAACATTCCCTTTCTGTTTACTTTGGTCTTTTGGAAGAGGTCCAAGTTTGTCTCAGTCTTTGAAAGGAGATGAATGAAATTGAAATTACATTTACTGTTCTTTTGACTCTTGTGTTTGTGCTCAAAGACAGATCTAATTTCTCTGGCAATTTTCATACAGAAAAATTACCAAATTAATTTATTTTAGCACTCACTAAAACAGGGTTTATGCATAGCTAATATAACACTATTCCCATTCTTTTACTAAAGAATAAAATCCTTACTGAAGGATCGATCACTGTTTTCTCAGGTATAGCTATAAAATTCTGTGCAATCCCAGGCACTCTGGTACAACCTTTCAGACTTGAGATGTAGAGACGTAAGAGACTAGCTCAAGGTCACATGGCTAATTAGTGGCTAACCTAGGACTGGAAACCAAGCCTCATATCACTTCTGATCTCTTCTCACTCCTGTGATGGCCTGTCGTTTTCAGATTATTCAACTGCTGATTCAATCTTCAGAGTTTTTTATGGAATGTTGAAAAGTCAACTATTTCTTTCATTCTTTCCATTACTGTGCACTGATGTTATCTTGATCTGTCTCAAAAAAGAAACAGGAACAAATAAACATCAAAAATCATTATGTGCCATAAATATGGAGAAACCATATATCTTCAGAAAATATGTAGCAAATAGATGATCAGGCGATAAGCACTGCAAGAAACAGACACCAGACCCAGAGATTGATAGATAGAAAATTCACCAACTATTACATTTTCAATACATAACACTTAACTTCTCAAAGGCTTTTGTGCACACAAAAAGAACCCTCAGCTTAAGGGCATCTATGAATTTTGAGTAGTCTGGGCAAATATTTCAATTCAAAAATACATGTCAAGCATTGTCCTACAGAGATGTAAAATACTTTAAATAGTTTGAGAGATTGTTTCACACAAGACAAAATAAAGTTATTAGAATGATTTGCTCATGTTCCATATTCTTTCTGATTATTAGTTTATGAGGGCATCCAAGCCTTTATTTCAACAAAAGACAAATACATGCCTGGTCTAATACAATAGCTATGTTTCAGAAAATTCATGAATGAATCAATTTTTTCAGAAGCCATAATCTTGTTTTAAAATGCACTGCAAGCTTTCTACTTAAGCAAACTCTGCAGTAACTCCTACAAAGAATAATTCAAAATAATCACTCTATTTTGTCTACAGAACTGCCAAGATAGAAGCTCACTAGATATGTAGGCACGGCTGCAGAGGTATCCAGCAGTAAGGTGGAGTAAGCACACTATGGGATCTCATCCTTATTTGGAAGGTCTATGCCAGTTCTCCACCTGGCTACACTCTATAAACAATTGGCCAGCATTTATAAAATAACAGAATCCAGGGGCCACCCTGGAAGAATTAAATCAAAACCTCTTAAAAGAGCAGTTCCTCTGCAGTGAGACTACCAAAGCTGGAAACTGAGTTGAAGAGAGCACATGCAGAGGGAAATTTGAGACATCAAACACAGCAACCTTTTCCAGGGGCTTTCATCTAAAGGATAGCAGAGAAATAAAATTGAAACTAGATTCACAAGCTGGGCATAGAGGCACATGCCTATAATTGCAGAAACTCAGGAGGCTGAAGTGGGAGAATCACAAATTAGAGGCCAGCCTCAGCAACTTATGGAGACGCTGTATCCAAATAAAAAATAAAAAGGGCTGGTAGAATAAAAAGCTCAGTGGTAGAATATCCTAGGTTCAATCCCTATTGCTGCAAGAAAGGAAAAAAAAAAGTAGATTCACAAGCAAGGGAAGGTTTTATTTGTTTAGTTTGGGGTTTCATTTGCCTGGTTTAATTTTTTTAAAAAGATAAAAAAGATACTATAATCATCTGTGTTTACAGATATGATCCAATAGAAAAAGAAGTTTATATTATAGGAGACAGAAGGACACTTGCTACTAGACTGGCATTAAAAAGCAAGAAGGAATGGGCTGCAGACCACAAGAAGGAGCTGGACTTAGCTTGGAGCAGGATGGTTCACCCCTAGAAGAGGAGGAATGACAACAGGGTAGAATGCCAGTTTTGATTTTCTCAGTGAATAAAAGAAATAACAGTCGTCAACAGATAGTGTAGAATGGGATAGTACAGATTTGCAGATAGGGTAGACATAAAATAATCATGCTAGATGAATGAAATATACAGAAAAATGGCCCGTTATACCTGAGAATCAATGCTATCCTAAAATGAACTGCATTATTCTCACATGCTTTGATCCTGGTAAGACCATACCGGGACATAATAACCATCACTTTCTCTTAGGGAAGTGTGAAACCACTCTCCTCTAGTTCACTGTAGGCTTGCCAGAGATAAATAGAGCTTGTCAGTCTCTACTTTGCAAAATATTTCTTCCCTTTTTCAAAGCTCAGAGTGATTTTTGCTTATCTCCAGTTTACTGATTCCTTTTTCCAGAATTCCATAACAATGAAATCACTGAAAATCGCTCAGCAATCTTATTGTCGAGCACTCTCAAGACCCCTAACTATAATTCCATTGAATCAGTACACGTGATCTCACCACAAATACTAGGCGCTCCACCTCTTCGCCCCTCAGGGAACCCATCACAGTGAGAAATTCCTAACCTGACCTTGCTGAGTTCTATTCTATTTTGTCAGACTGTCTTATTGTAAGTCTCGTATATTTTGTACACCCAGTTTGCTCATTTCCAAACTATTAAATTATCTGTGTACATATACTTAAAAGTACCTCTGAAGATTAGTTTATGCAACTGAATATTTTCCTTCTTGATCAAATTCTACTCAGGGCAAGTATACTTGATTAGTGCATATCATGCTCTAATTTTTAAAATTATTTTATATGTTAAATTATTAATTCAAAGATCAATATGTAGACAGAAAAAACAATAACATAAGAAGAAGGATATTATAGGTAAGTATATACATATATATATACATGTGATATATATATATGTAAAAAAGAAGTACACTTTTACATATATTTGCTTTTATATATGAGATTATATGTGCAAATGATTTTCCATGTAAACAAGTTTACATGTACACACACACTCATATACACATTTTTTATTTTAGGTGCAGTAGCTCAGGTTAGAACAAAGAAACGAAGTCTTGTAAGCTAGGCAGGCAAGATCCTTAATTCAGGAGCTTACTCATTATACAGATACAAAAACATGACTGATATTCTTCAAGCCTCAATTTCTTAGCTTATAAAATAACTCCTTCATTGCAGAGTTGTACTAAAGAAGAGTAGTGTTCATAAAATTTCAGCACATAGTAGGTTCCCAGTGAGTTGCTATTTGTACTACTCTCTTCACAAATCTTTTACTTCTTCTGCAGTGCCAGACGTTTTTAATAACAATAAATAAATGCCTGCTGAGTTAGATATTGCTATGATTTGATCTTGTTAATAGTAATGAGTAAATTGGCAGGGTTGATGTTTTCAAATTTAAAAAGAAGCCCTCTTTTGATAAAGCCTTATAGCATCTGTGGTACAGCTGCAATAGGTGTTTTTAAACTCACATATCAAATGAAATAGCTATGTGATATTATATTGCTGGAGTCCATTTGCAAGCACATGCAGAGTTTTATACTGTAGTGCCCCAACACATAAATTTGTAGTAAAGGCAAGGGTATGGTGTTCTCTACAAATAAAGTCCAGCTTCTGAGACAGTTCTTCAATTTATATTTTCTCTCCCTCCTCCCCCCATCTCCCCACTCCGTCTTTGGCGCATGCACTATTGTGCTAACCCCCCCACACACACACACCTCTCTCTCTCTTCCCCCCCACCCCTTTTTATTATACTTATCCATATATATGTAAAATATATATTTACCATTGCTCTTTGAGCACTCAAATTACCTTGAGAGACTTTGTTATTGACTTTTCTGTGTTTTCTCCACTTTTCTAAATGCCATAAAGAGCAGAGTCTAATGACAGCTGAGCAATTTCTTGTCATTATATCTTCTACTTTTTCATCAATAAGATTTTTCTAAAACAAACACATAATAGAAATATATCTAGTTTATGTCACCAAAGCTGATTGGGGAGGAATTTCAAGGCCAGGAAAACAAAATAAGAGATTATTGGCTTGACAGAGAGACTAGAAAAATCAAAAGTTGCACTAGCTTGGGAAGAATTACCTCTAAATTGATTCCTGAAGTAAATCAATCTCCTAGCCTTTTTACATGTTGACAGGTTAATGGAAAGAAACAGGCTTATTTATTTATTTGAATGATATTCAATCTAATAACACTTCAATGATGTGAATAAAGAAAACTAAGGATGAAAAATCCATGTAACTTAAAGGAAGTAGTTAAATTTTGGAAAAGCTGACTTTTTCCTCTTTGGAATGTTTATATTTTCAAAACTGATGAAGAATCGTTTTCAAAGTACACGTGTACCTTCTTTATCTTGCATTTCACAATATGTTGATTTCAATAAATATGATGATCTTAGAATTGCTGTCAGAAACCAGGAGTCTATAGATGCCATTCCTGGTATGTGTGTGTATGTGTGTCTGTGTGTGTGTCTGTGTGGTCTGTGTGTGTGTCTGTGTGTTTCACTCAGAGTTGTGCTTTTTTATAAATGCAACTGAAAAAGCAACTTCATATAACATGTAACTCTAAACTTTATACAAGTAACAAATTCCAAGAAACATGAGTTTTAGCTCTGTTACTCTGGAAGTATGACCTCAATGGGTCTTAATTTTTTTCATCAATAAAAGGGGGGTAATGGTAAAAAATAGTCTCACTTTGAAGATTATTGTAAGATTTAAACATGTATTTCATGAAAAGCAGCTGTGGTGATTAATTTTATGTACCAACTTGACTAGATTTAAAGGATGCCCACATCACTGGTAAAATACTATTTCTGGGAGTGTCTGTGAGGGTGTTTCCAGAAGAGATTCTTATTTGAATCAGTAACTAAGTAAAGGAAATGTAACCTCACTCACAGCGGACCTTATGCAATCTTTTGAGAACCTCAACTAACAAGAGAGAGAGACAGAAGCAAATTCTTTCTCCCCACCCCCCTCTCAAAAATGAGATATGTACAGAGCTCCAAGATTTCAGGCCTCAGACAGAACTAGAACTGAATTACACCAACACCCTTCCTGGTTCTTCGGCTTGCAAATGGCATATGGGAAAGACTTCTTGGCCTCTGTAGTCATGTAAGTGAATTCCATAAAAATCTCTACTACACATCTTATTTGTTCTGTTTCTCTGGAGAACCCTGACTAATACAACACCTGTAAATATTCTTATGAGATGGATCATTACTCTTACACACAGACTCCCTGATAGTATATATTAGTTGTCATTTTCCCTTTTTGTGCATAAGTATTTTCAAAATATATTAATCTAAGATTTTTTAAAATGCTTCGAAGACTTTCTCAATAAGAGCTATGAAAAGGAATTCATAGTAGTTTTACCTTTAAACAACAACAACAAAAAAAACCCTTTGGTGGAAGCAATAAAATTTCTGATGAAACATTTACATACATAGGGAGAAATGGTAACTAAAAGTAATAATAGCAACAATGTAAACAAGTCAGGATGGCACCTGGTATTTTGCCAGAGAAATGTTAGAGTCTGTAAACAAGTCTGGATGGCGCCTGGCCAAATGCCAGAGGGAGTGGTTTATGAAGTAACAAAAGCAAGCCATTAAGTGTGGAGATTCCTTATTGGTTGACTGCTGTATCTATTTTATGCTAATTAGATAAGCTGTGTAAAATGTATAAATACCACTCCTGTCCTACAATAAACGGCTCCTACTCCTGCTGCATCAATCTACACAAGTAGTTCGTCACCCCCGGTTATTTTGCTGCAGCCGGACTGCGGCACAACAAAATTTTGTTTACTACATCTAAGTGCTTCATATGCATTATACCATAAATATTAAAACTCCATTAGGAATTGATGTTTAAATTTTTTTTTCTTGGATGCTGGAGATCAAACCCAGGTCTTCATACCTGCCTGGCAAATGCTCTACCACTGAGCCGCATTGTAAGCAAAAATAAAAACTTTGAAACTTATACAGGTTAGAAAATACGCTTGGTATGCCCTAATTAGTGATTAACTCATATCTGATGCTTGAGCCCAAAGTCTTGAGTCCAAGACTGAGCTCTTGACCATTGTTATGACATCCACATAACTGTATGTACAAATAAATCCAAAGAAATACTTCCAGTGGGTAGAGCAAAAGGAAACGAGGAGGAAAGCTCTTCTTATATAAATTCATAAAGAACACCCTGCAATTTACACCTCTTGCTAGATTTTTTTTTTTCATACAACTAATCGTAAGTCCATTCTGGCATACATCTCTTCAACCAACGTTTTCTACCAAGAACCATGTACCCAGTCCTGGACCTCAAAATCAGAGAAAATGTCAGATACTAAAATGAATATTTGAATATGAAAATCAGGGAAGGGGTACAAATTTTCAAATCTAATCTTTCATGTAAAAGCATTTCTCAAAGTTTCAAATGCTCATTATAAAGAAATGTAATTCTATAAATTAAGATATCAAATAGTAAAACACACTATTAAAGTATAATTGAGTTCAAAGGCTACTCCAGATTCCATAGCCTGTGAAACAAGAACAGAAACAATGATTTAATATGAATCAGCATGCCTATTATTAGCAAGATAAAATAAATAAAATAAATTTTCTCTTCAGCAGGTCAAAAAAAACATAGCACATTTAGCTCTATAAAATTAAAGGCATAAAGAGGTTTGAAAGAATTAAGCTTTAGGCACTCTGATGCATTAAAATGTAAGCAGGGTAAGGTGATATGCCTACTAGGGAAGTGAACCTTTTCATTTTCCACAACTTTAGACTTATAAACCATGGACATTTAAGTGACACTTAGATAATATTTGAGTCTTTCTGGTTGAGCGTGCAAAATCAGTAAATTGTATATATAATGGATGATTAGGTGAGCACAATTAGAGTCTGTGCTTGCAATCCAAATTTACATGCTTAATCATCATTTTGGCATTTCATTGAGAAGAGTTTACACACATAAATTGTAAATGTTTCATGCTATGTATTTTCATACCTATGGTTTCTATTTCTGATATAGACAAATAATATCTTTGCATATTTTTAAATTAATCCTATTTTCTATATTATTATGTTTATTATATAAAACTCCTGAACCACTGACCCATGCATTTATTGTTTGCCAATTTGGGTACATCTGTGTGTACTGCAGATGATTCAGTTACATTGTAAAGTGGTGTAAGCAGGTTTTCTTGCCTCTTGAACATACTGTCAGCTTTTTCTAATAATATTTTAGTAATTCCAAACACCCAGAACAAAAATGAGATATTTAAGAAGAAACTGGGCAAGGCGTAGTATGAGGTTTTTATACTTTACCTCTACTTCAACCCAGCTAATCTTTAAATTCATACTTTGCATCTCAATTTCCACTTGGGATGTGGCCCATGAGGATCCTGCAACATCAGGTTTACAGAGGCAGAAACTGCAGTTTAATAGGCAAGGCTCTGTGTTTTTCAAAAGTCACGGCTCCCCCATAATGGCATGCTCTGTTCATTTATTCAAAAGACCATAGATTTCAACACAGCTCTTCTCAGGCTTCAACATGACATCCTACTTCTTGGATGAACATTTCTTTTTGATTGCCTCCCCTGCAATCAACAAAATTTCTCTTCTTTCTCTATCTATTCTCCATCTTGACTTCCCATTCTTACTCGGAAGTGACCATCTCCCTTTAATATACTCATCCAATTATCCACAAACCCTTTCCATTGATTTTTGTATTTCCTTTGTCCCTTCTTTTGCATTATTACCTTCCACCCACCTCTCTGATGCTTTGAACATTACACCAGATCTGTAAAAGAAACTCACTACTAGCCTGACTGTTCCACATCCTCTCCTCTGCAATCTGACACACACCACACCATTCATTCAAAACTGCCTTCAGGATGTATTTTTATGTGTCATGTCAGGGTAGGAAGTAAGAACAGAAAAAGGTACCATCAATCTTCCAGAATGCATGATCCAAGAGAGCTATCTCAGAGGGCCTTGAGTTGCTTTCGGAGAGTGTTTTCTGTGTTTCGCCTCTGTATTTCTTTTCATTTGAAAAGTCAATAGTTTCAATTGGCATAGTCGCCACAAGGGTAATGACTTCCAGAGGAACAGTTTACCTTGTGAAAATTTAGCAGAAGTTGTAATTAATAAATGGAACCATCATAGCATAAAAGAAAAACAAACCAGCTTGTTTTCTTTTCTGTGAAGAGACATTCAAATAGAATGAGCCAACTATTAATGGCTTTCCTCCTTGGGTATCTTTTCTACACTACATTTAGTAACCAGTCAAGGAAGGGACTCAATTAACTTTAGTTAGGACAGAAAGATAGAAGTAAAGCTTGCACTTCAAAATTCTATTTGAAGATATAATTTGTGTCAAAACCAGATCCAATACATCAATTAAAAGAACTTGAGAAATCTGAAGTAAAAGTAAAAACAATATGTAGAGATTTTTCAGTTTTACACTGTGTGTATTTGACAACAGTTTTTGCAAAGTTTGAACCCTTTTCGTGTGATATGCAATGAGATGCAATAATACTGAAACTGTCCCTCTACCTTCTGTTGAACTCAAGATGCTGAGCAGGCTTGGTGATAGGTTTAGTCTTGGATCGTTCTAGAGCTCCCCAATAGAGTCTGTCCTTGCACTTGCTAGATTCCTTTAAAGGTCAGCATCAAAATCCAATTCTGATAAACTGAAAAAAAAAAAAAAATGCCAGGGGTCTCATTAGAGCCATCTTGCAGAGCTCAAAATGGAGAAGATGCTATGGGCCAGGCCTGGAGGCAGCTCAGCGTCGGATCAGAGACCAGATCTGGTTTGGACATCACAGCCACAAGACCACCTGACTGTCTCTTCAAGACACTGCATAGGAGTGAATGAACTCAACTACCTTTTTTATTCTTGCAACACTTGTCTCTAAATGAAAATTCTCCCAAAAAGAAAGTAATTGCTTTTGTTTTTGTTTTTTTCTGGGAAAACCGTCCATTTTTTTGACTAAGGGAGTTCAAAAAATTTTATTTACAGCCCCAGCAAGACTACATAGAGTGTAGAGAGGTCATTCTTCAGAAAGATTTAAGGGCACTGTTCAGAAAGGGGGATGGTTCTTGGGCAGCCAAAAAAACAAAGGGCTAGTTGATATATCAGAAGTTGTTAGAGGATTGCAATTTTATTATTTTTGGACACATTAAAGAATTTAAGTTTATTTTCTTTAGAAAAGAGAAACCCATGGAATTTGTCCATTATGGTTTTGCAAGTAATAATAGAATTGCTTAGAAGAGGCTGACTCATTTTCTCCTTACTCAAATAGAAGTTGTACAAGGTTCAGTTAAATTAATCCTACTTCAGTTTAAGCTAAAACATGAGTAGATCCATTTTTTTTCAGGCAAAATTCTGTTATGATAATGTGGGTAAAATAATAGATAGATTGAAAGTTTTAAGCTTTCATCCACTACATTTTGTAACTAATCAAAGCATTTGAAAATATGTTGGATATCGTCTAAGACAAGCTTCCTTTCATAGGTAAGAAAACTGAGAGTTATAATGACTTGACCAAGACCACATGGGGGCTCAATATCAAAAACTAATCTGCTACCTGAATTGTCTAATTTATATTAACACCATAAAATCTCCATTATTTTCTTGGACTTCATGCCTCATCGTTGATTAAAGAACTCACTAATTGAAGATCGTTATTTGGATTCTCTTTTAACTCTATTATCAATAATTTTATTATTTGAGATAACTTTATATCCCATCATGTGAATTTATTTATTTATTAATTTATTTATTTTGGTGCCAAGAATTAAACTCATGGGCACTCAACCACTAAGCCACATCCCCAGCCCTATTTTGTATTTTATTTAGAGACAGGATCTCACTGAGTTGCTTAGCACTTTGCTGAGGCTGGCTTTGAACTCTCAATTCTCCTGCCTCAGCCTCCGAGCCTCTGGGATTACTGGTGTAAGCCACCGCACCTGCCCATCATGTGAATTTTAAATTGAAGTATTTCATCAAATTCAGCTCCCATTAATTGTAAGATGCAACATCACTGTTTTATTTTCCTAGTGGTTTTTCCATCCTACTTGGTATTTTTATTTTATACTTAGTAAAAGGGTTCTTGCAGATTCATTTACACATGGATTTTTATCACTATTTTATTCATATGTTAGAAGGTAAATATGAGAATAATATGTTTGTTTGAAAACTTCTGGGCCTGTTGAATCTCACATTCCTGAGCTCCCTTTCATAGACAGCACTTTACATGGTATCAACTTCTGTGTCATGTAAAGCTTCGCGATGCAGCATTTCTTGAGCTGGTCCCCAGGATTTTCTTTCAAGCTGCTGACATTCATTCTGCTCTCATATTCCTTCCTTGGATAGTCCTGATGGTTTCTGACTGAAATGTCAGGAGGTTGCCCTTGTCCAGTCATACCACCAAGAATAACAATTAAGCTTGTGCATGCACACACAGACATCTTCCTCACAGCTGCCATCTGGCCACCAGCAACTGCAAAACTCCATAGAGTATGTAGTCACATCCTAATTCAGCTGTGCTGAAATATAAAGAAATATGTGCATTAGAACCAAGGAAATCTAGTAATCTTTTTATTTTAGTAATTAAAATGAGTATAAGAATACAGTTTTCATTTTGCAATAAAATCTAAATACAACTACATTATCTGCAAATGATATTTTCTTTTGGAATTAGAGCAAGCTTCCTATCGTTATTTCTACCTGACATTCATGGAGAGAGGGGACAGGAACTAGACTACTCTTACTCCCCAGACTCTGCCATGAGATATGTTGTTATACATTTATCAGCCTCTATTTAATTAGATCAGAGAGCTGATTTTCAATCTTCTGAAAATTTTGCATTTTTCAGAATTGTAATGATGTTCTATTTCCTTATCCGCTTCAAAATGTTCTTTAATGGGGACATATTTAGAAATTAGCATTTTCTGGGAAAATAAACTTAGATTATTACACACACACACACACACACACACACACACACACACACCACAAATTGAACCTACAATTATTTAGATAGTTCTGCTAGCTCTCTTAGAAAACTAAAGCCTTGTTGTTCGCTGTGTGGCCCATGGACAGAAGCAGCAGCACATCACCAGAGATGTACTAGAAATGCAGACCCTACCTCACCCCAGATCTACAGAACCAGAATCTTCATTTTACCAAAATCTCCAGAGAGACACAAGCACATTAAAGTTCAAGAACACTGGCTAAAAGATGAGCTGTTGAGTTAAAGCTCGATACACATTTCCCAAAAACACAGGGTTCTGTAATCATTTTATTGCCACATTTGACAGGAGTAACTTTGAGGCTCTGAGGTATCTGCAGTCTGCCTGCTAGTTCCTGATAGAGTTTCCATCTTGAGAGGGGAAAGAAAAAGTGAAGAGAGAGGAGGAAGGGGAAGGACACATTTTTACCGAGATTACCGAATCTTTTAGTAGTAGAATAATAATGAGAATGAGAGGGGAAGTGAAAACTCTTGGCTCAATCATCCATTGCATTTCACCAATATTAAAGAGTACTTTCTACTTGCCTCACACCTGTTCTTTTTGCCTATGTAAAACTCACCCATCTTCTCAAACTTTCTCTGCTCTCCTTACGAAGTCTAGTGTGACTATCCAAACCAAACATTCTTTGGGGGTTTGGGGGTTACCTTCAGAGTTCCTATAAATCTAAAATTATGTTTTAATGGGCATGAGCATATCTTCATTTTCATAGAGGAAAATTCCATGTTCTTAGAGGAATTTCAAAAAAGGACTTCAAACCATCAATTGATCAGTAGTGAAGAACCTCTGACGCTCTAAGTAATTCTTGCCCATATCTGTTTTTAAGTCATTGATATCAACATCTTAGTTGTGAAAGTCAACATGCGCCATTTGAAAATGGGCTCCTCATGAGGAAATTCATGCTCCCAACCCAGTTCTGTGCTCTCACTTACTTTGTTCAAGAAACAAAAGAAAAAACAAAAACATGGAAGTTCAGCAACCACTGGGAGAGTCTCATTTAACTGTGGGACCTGGTATCTCTTCCCATCTGGCATTCTTCCCTTCTTCCTTCATTATCCACTTTTGTCACCTTTCACTCTCACAGGATCGTTGTCACCATTCCTCCCTCAGCTTTGAGCTCCCCTGTGATCTCCCCAAGTGTGCCCTAGATGTTAAAAGCTATATTGTTCTTCAGTGTGTCCTTCCTTTTTTGTCTCTTTCTTTTTCAAAATCCCATTCAAGAAACAGCAAAGAAAAGGTCAGGATTGGCCTTGGCCAGAGATCACAATATGCACCATCCCCTCACCCTTAGCCCAGGGCCCCTGCAAAAGGGCTGCTATCTTTTTAATGCCTTTGAAATCATCAAGGGAAATCAAAGAAACCACTTCCAATCCTATCTTTATAACCAGAAGCCCATTGATCAGTGTAGGTAAAGGGACAAGCACATCAAGAGGGGGACGGCATTTTAGAAAGAAGTTATGATTGATCCATACAACTCAGTGACAGCTGCAAACTCAAATCCCACATGAGCTAGAGAATAAATCAGTACTAGGGTCAGCTCTGAACCACCTCATTCATGAGGAACAGGTTAGAAATCACCCTGAGTTGCCATTAATTATCAAGTACATTTGAGTTAAGGAAGTACTTTACCTAGGCAGTGATCCATCTACAGCATGTACAGAGTAGTACAATTGAGAGAAGAACATAAGTCACAGAAATTCAGTACAGTCTGGTATCTAACAGCAAAACTCAAGCCATAGGCTACTTAATGGCTGGGAAATGCAGTCCCTCAACTGGGCACACAAACTGTGGAACTCGGTTTATCTAAAATATGAGAGTTGGGTGATCTCTCAAGAGTCAGGTTAAAGTACAGGTTATAATCTTGAACTCGGAAATCAGAGACACTTGAATTCAAGCGCAAACTCTGACATTTACCACCTTACGATCTTAATCAAGCCAACCAACTCTTCCCAGGCTCAGGTTTTTATTTGAAAAATGGGAATAAAATTTGTGCTGACCTTAGTAGTTATATACACATGTGTTATATGACTCAACAACATGGTCGGAATTACAAGAGCATATTTCAATTTTTAATCATTAAAAGGTATTTCCATTGACTCTAAGACCTGTTCTTCCTACTCATAAAGGTTATTGTGAATACCTACTGAGATAAAGTCAAAGTACTTCAAAAACTATATATAACTATATAAACATAAGGAAATATTATTCACATTATTTCACCTTTATTATTTTTAAAAGTGCTAAAAAGGATTCCTGTCACAATGTTTTTATTCCAAATATCAGACTGATATTCATTTGAAATTTAGAAAAAAATACCTTAGCCCTAGCAAAATTATTGCACAAAGGAAGTTTAAGAGAGACATATCCTTGAAAACAATTTTTAAAAAATGAGTACAAGTCTCAGTAATTTCCATTAAAAATTAGTATTGCTAATTATTAACCATAGTCTGGTTAATTCTGTCAGCCAAATCACTAATCACTCAGTTTCCAACATTAAGATGAATCAGATTATTTTTACTAGACATGAATTTTAATGATAGGTGTTATATCACAGATAAAATGGAGCCAACCCTAACAGACTTTGCCTCAATTCTGAGAAACCTGAAAGAAATGATTAACAAGGAAGGAAAATACACTAAAGAACCGACACATCTCAACCAGACATCTCCTATTTCCTAATATCTGAGTTTTGGCCCTCAGATTTTTGTACTTATCATTTATTTTTTTTTCCTTTTCAATTATTTCAGGTAGGACACATGCAAAAGCCTAGCTATTTAGAAAACAAATCAAACACTTACATGAAGTTGTTGCTATTAGTACATCTCCAGGCTGTTGGATTAGAAAATGCTTTACAGCTATTTAAACTGTAAACTGTTTAAACCATAAACCCTTTCATTATTGAAATTTAAAAACAAGTTCATTAAAATTTTATTATGACAGTCAAAAGTGGTAATTTTATGGGTTTCACTCAATTTTGTAATTTTGAAAGTCCTGTTCATAAAGCATGAAAAGGGAAAATTGGTAAAAGTAAGTCATACTGAAAAATTTCCTTAAACCACCAAGGTACCACTTCACAAAAATGATGTTGACCTGTCAGTTATACCTTCTTTTCTCTGTGGGTATGCCTCCATTTTGCAGGGGAGATATACATAGTGGCATGTATTAAAATAGTCTGAATCAAATTATCATCTAGTTGAGATGGGGATGTAGCAAGGGGATGTCTCCATGACTCAAAATTCCTCAGAGAGGAACTGCAGTGTCAAACTTGTGATATGGTGTCAAGATGAAATATGCTTTGAATTTTATTAATAGTATGGAGCATATTTCACTGCTCATTCAAGTGTCATGCTAGAACTAGGTAAGTGTTGCCAATATAAGCGGATGGAGATCAACACTTTTTTGACACTCTTGCACCAAGTGCCTATAAAATGTTTATACCTATAATTGTGTCAAATTATGCTAATTGAGTACTGGAAAGACACTAGTAAGCTGAAGTATTCAAAAAGTATATTTTTCAGAATCTCATGGGGCTCTTCAAGCTAGGCACTCCAGGGACCTTTTTTCCCTCTACCAAGTACCGTCAAAGTACAATGTCATAAAGTGTCATCTTGGTCTTAATTTAATTTTTGAAAACTAAGTACCAGAAAATCAGATTCATTTAAATTCTTGATCATACACATACAAGTTATTAGTGGTTTCACTTTCCAATAGCCTCCTTTTTAGTTCAGTCTTATCAGCACTCGTTAAGAATATTTATTTTATGTAAAATTTGTGTGTATTATATACTTCATTCGCAGCTGAGGATCTTTAAGTACCTCAGCCACTGGTAGATGTTAACAATAAATCAGGTGTGATAGTGAGTCAGGAAGAAAATGAAATAAAATATTGGTTCCTGGGAGAATTTTTTTTTTTCCTAACTCCTTCTCTCAGGTCAAAATAAATAGAGGTTTTTCTGAATGTCATTACAACTTCAATGACTTCTCAATTTTATGAGCGAATATTCTACTTTCAGGAATACAGATAACAATCCTTGAGTTCCCAAATTCTGACCATATTCTATTAAAATCATTTTTCCACTTTTCTGTTAAACTGTATTTAATCCTTTGTGTCAATGTGCTGAGGAAGATAGTAAAGATATATCTGAACTTTGCCTTAAACTTCTTTAATCTTTTTTTAAGCTCTCATTCATGTAACACCGCTTCAGCAATCTGATTTCAACACCCCGTCTCCCGGGGGAAGAATGCTAAGATTTCCAAGTTCAGAGACCAGTGTGAAACTGGTTCTCCTCAACTAAAAGGTATTTAATTCTAACCACAGATTCTCCACAGTGCCTCCTGGAGGCCTTTCAAGTCTTTTGAATTCCAATGGTAGTAAAGAGGGTTTTTGTAGTGGCTAAAGGGCCCTAGAGCTGAGGGGACTGGTAATGACATAAGGCACAGGTGGTCACAGAGGATTTTTATCTGGTGTTGGAAAAAAAACATCAACCCTCTTACAAAAGCAGCATATGCTGCCAAGGACACATTTGCCCCAAACCTTTGTTCTTTGGGCTGGCTACAAGCACAACTTAGCAACCATTTTAAATTCTGTTTCATTTTCAAGGCACTTAATGATGGGGGATTCAGCTATGGAAGAAACCAGCTGAGAGTGGCGTGTTCTGCCACAACCCTTTGCCTTCATCCAGCACAGAGGGGGACAAATCTCTCCAGAAATGTTTGTTTGCAGGCCTGAGAGTCTCTTCCTGGCCTTCAACTCTTCTCTCCCAATTCCAAGAGTGCTCTCCAGAGTCAAGTAGTCCTGAACTATTTTGCCTACAAACAATGAACCCCACTGTTTCTGACCATTCCTCACTGCCTCTATTCAATGTCCCTTATCTCCATTAAAATAAAAGTCACTTTATCTCATGCCCCTTTGGTATATTTCTAATATTTTTTGCACAAGAAATTATGTATTTAAATAGCAGTGATATTCCCAGGCCTAAGGATATCTGTTGGCAGATGGAGAGTAAGTCAGAGCTCTCTAGGCCTGAACTGACAATTAAAATATCCAGCCCAGATTGGTGGTGATTACTGTCTACCAGTTATCCAAAGGCTTTATGACCCAAGCTGACAGCAACAGTCCATGCTATGGCAACAAAACCAAATCACATTGAAGCACATACTTGATAAAGAGCCTTTCATTTATGTGAACAGCTTTCGCAATTAGTTTCTTTGTAACAGAGAGAGCAAGAGAGAGAGTGATAAATTGCACTTTCCCAGTAGCTTATGACAAAAATGTAGAGTGATTTTTAAAAGCCTTAGCTTTCTAGAACAAAGATAAAAGCTATTATCCTTATGAGCAATATATTGAATTGCACTACTGATCACCTTTTACAGACGCTAAATTAAAAGAATATAATGCCCAGTGGTGATCACTGCACATGCCATCTTAATATCAGTTCAGTTTCCTGTTTCTAGAAACATGTTAGACAATGGAGACTGTTTAATTGTTATTCCAACAACCACTACTGCTAGAAGAGTGTCTCTACAGGGCAGAACCAACTGTCTTAACCAACCTAGGTCCTTCAGCGTTGCACATTGTTTTTCCTTTGGAAGCCTGTAATTTCTCATAGAAAAATGATTTTTGTTGTTCATCGCACTTCAAGTCAGTGACAGTTTTAAATGATCATCTCATCAGACAGATAACTTGCTATCTTTCTTACCAAGTAAAGACAAGGCAGCAAAGTTGAAAGGAAAATATTAAATAATCAAAGTTATTTTAACGAATGGAACATTTGTACTACTAACATAACTTGGTAGAGGATTCATTTCTACAACTGTGTCAGCAACTGAGAAAATATATTTTTAAAAGAAATGATGATGGGGGGGGGTATCTTAAGGGGACACCAGAGCTCCCAGTGGCTTAACAGGAACAATTTGAGGGGGAAAAATTTTTTTTTAAGTAGCATTGGCTTATAACCCAAATCTTAAAATAAAAATCCAAAAGTATAAATTTTGAATCAATAATAAAGTAGGAAAAAACTACAGATCCTTCATGCAAAACTCCAAATAATTTACATAGACATACCATATTCAAGGAAGTAGAACCTAGCTCCCACTCCATGTCAGCTGCTTGTAGTGACTTCCTTCCAAGGATACAATATGGAAAGAGAAAAAACTATAACTTAACAGTGCAGAAACATGACAAAACCTACCTCAGCCAAGTGGTCAAGGTCAACATCAACAGTGATACATTGTGTTAATGTCACATACACTTGATATCATGTAATGAAATGACATTTACCCTCTGCAGTATTTTTCCCCAAAACCCATAACCCCATTCTACTCAGGAGAAAAGTGTCAGACAACTCTCATGGGAAGGATATCCCATAAAGCATCAACAGCCAGAGATATGAAAAGCTGTCAAGAGTCAAGAGACTAAATGTTATAGTGAGACTGGAATAAGTCACGGACTGGATCTTAAAGCAGGAAGATGGATTCACCAGCTGTAGGCCAAGGTGCAGGCTGCAAGTCTACACCCTTCAACCCCCTCCAAGGGTTAGAGTACATCTTTATAGTCCAAGACCACATTAATCATAAGTGGCTGTTGTTATGATTAAAACCATAAGCAAACATCATCAGATCTAAAATCATAAGCAGGAGGGGAAGTATGTCAAAATGACCCTAGTTGAGTACAAGTTAAAGAATAGTTACTAACGTTTACACAATCATTCTCTGACAGGGTATATTGTTCAAGAAAAGTGGAAACCAAAAAGAGAACAATTTTACATTGTATAAAAATTGCTGGGCTAAAGATATAGCTTAGTTGGTAGACTGCTTGCCTTGCATGCACAAGGCCCTGGGTTCAATCCCCAGCACCACAAAAAAAAAAAAAAAAAATTGTCATTTTGTGTTGTCAAATATGCTATGTAAACAACTGTTGATGGGTACAGAGATGAGGTATTCCCATGGGAAAAGCATTTCCTACATAACATGGAGTCTTGGGGTAAAATGGAGTCTGGTTGTTGCTCATATAGCCTGGCCAATAATATAAGGAGAATCCTACTAAATGTAATGTGGTATCCTGAATAGGACCTGGGAAAAAAATAAGGATATCAGGTAAAATCCAAGGAATTCTGAGTAAGATATAGACTTTAGTTCAAATGATTGTTAATAATTGCCATACTAATAACAATATGTAATGTATAATATTAGGGAAAACTAACTGTGTATTTACTTTTTTTTCCATAAATCTGAAACTTTTAAAAAATTTAACCTCTACAATCCATGGGATTTGTCTACAGTTTGCTTCCATTTTAATGCTCATTTTATCTTAGCTAAGCCAGCTCACTGCCTATCTCAGATTCATGCTCATACATACATCTATATAGAAATTTTGCTATAATCTGTAGTACTATTCAACATAATTCCTGTTCTCCTGTCCCCTTTGAAGTTAGGGACAATCCTATTTCTTACCTTGGCCAATGAACTAAGAGAGGAAGTAAATGCATTGCTTTCAGGTGCAAGATTTAATAGGAGTGCCAAACTCAATACGTTCCCTTCCCCCAGCCACAGTCATAGTAGAAAGACAGTTGAGATAGCACTTCTATGGCCCAGATTCTCAAGGCAGTACCAGGAGCACAGCTCCCTGCTGTCTTGAAATTGGAGAGAAATAGCCTCTGTTGTGTCTTTTTTTTTTTTTCCTCAATGAGAACCTGAGGTTGCTGTTACAGTATAATTTGACCATTGTAGCAGATACACATAAGTTCACATATCCATCATGTGATGACACAGCAATTCTCGAAAAATCACAGCAGAGAATTAATTCTTTAGGGAACATGTGCTTATCACAATGAACTTATATTATGGGAGTAAAAACAAGCATTTGAATTAGAATTGGAATAGGAATAAGTTTCTTACATGTTCAGCTTACTGCCAGTTTAGAATTTTTAAACCTTTTCAGCAAATTTCTCACCTTGTAGCTATGCAGGGTTATTTCCAGTCGTAAGTAGGAAAATCCTTCCTGATACAGCTGGTTCTGGAGTTTTCAGGTAAATTTAGGGTTAAATTCACTGTGCCTGGAGATAATTTGGGAGTTTGCTCTCTCCTCAAAGCACTCTTAACATCGGCTCTTTCTTCCTTAATGAGAAAGGACAAGTAAAGTGGCTAATATTTTTTTAAGAGAAAATAAAAGTTTTACAAAAAGGAAAGAAAGAAAAATCTTGAAAACACATCCAGCAATAAAGCTGTGGGAAGATTCATTTTTTATAATGCAATTTTAAGAGGAAAAACAATCTTTTATGATACTTATAAATAGGTTAGTTAGATATTCCTTCCACACTGATGTACATTAAAAAACATAAAAATTGCTGTAGAGAAATAGACTAATGACCCTCTTGAGGAGGTGTAAAACCTCCATAATGCACTTGATAGTATAGTCCTCTGGGGTCTCAAGAATGGATAATTCCTTCATTTTCCTCTCAGAACTTGGCTTATGCAGGAAGCATTAGAATTTTAAGACTTCGTGGCCCTCAACCAGACCCCAGTCAGGGCCATAACTTTCTAACTTCAATAATGTCTTCTGGAAACAAGCTCTAAAATCAAAATTTGTTTTATTTAAAATATATTTGCCAACTTAGAGAGAGACAAATGGAGACTGCTCTTTCTTCACTAAACAAGGAAATATCTCTGGGCCTAGGGAATTTAGTCATTGTTATGTGAACTGCTCTTTCTTAAAAATAGAACACAAGGCCTACCATATTCCTTTCTAAAAGACTATTCTAAAAAAGCTTATTTTTTATTAAAACCGACTTACCCTGGCCAGTGAAACATGAGAGGAATGAAAGTATCACTTATTTTCCACAAAAGCATATTTTTAAATATACAGATTTTATGTTTTATATAGTCTTAGATATGATATTTCAAAACATTGTCCCTGGGCTCATCTCAACAATCTCATTTGAATGAGTCTGGCAAAGAGTTTTTATTGCCTCTCCATCTTCATACGCACTTGAAATAAGGGAAGAAACTGAAAAAAACCTTCCTTGTCCCACTTATCAGCTTAACCATATAATCATGGCTGACACTGGACAAAATTGGAGCTGGAATGGGAATTTTTCCCAAAGGAAGCAGAAGAAAGATTTTTAATGGGACCAAATATTAAGAATTGATGTCATAAGAAGATATGAGGTTTTTATTACAGCTACAAAGAAACATATGCAGGACCAGTAAACTTTAGGTAGCATTATTAGAAGGAGATAATTGGTTTGGGGTGGTAGGATTGTAAGAATATGGCTTTTAAAACTAAAATAAACACTAACAAAATACTTAAAGAAAGAAGATAAGTTGATTGGCAAGGGCAATAAAAGGAAAATATAAAAAATATAGGCAAAATATTCAAAATTTTAAACTTTTACAAGTAAAACTCTCTTTTCTTTAGCACCTTAAACTCCTTAAAAATAACCAAATGGTATTTTTTTTCTCCTCAAAAATCCTTTTAAAATTGAATACATAACACCCAGGCATCCCACTGAGTTCATCTCTTCTTTTGAAAACTGCTATGTATACTTTAAATAGTCAGGGTCTGGATGTTATGGTTGGGTTTATAATCTTCAACAACACACTTCTTATTTCTTACAGGAAAATCATTTTCCACAATGACTCGCTGGCATTTCTCCCTCTAATCATCATTTCTGCAGCATTTAGGTACAGGATCCATGGTGTCCTCTCCTCAGATGCTGACAGAATGACAATGAGCCATGAGCTGAAAAAGACACCAAGAGGAGCTGAGAAGCTGCGCTATGGCTGCAGAGAGCATGCTGAAGGCCTGCTTCACAAAGCCGGATGCTAGAAGCCTTCCAGGCAGCAAAGAGCAGGACACAAATGAGACTCATCAAGAACCAAGGGTAGCTTTGGTGATATAGCTCAGTTGGTAGAGTACCTGCCTCGCATGCACAAGGTCCTGGGTTCAATCCCCAGCAACACACACACACACCAAAAAAAAAAAAAAAAGATATCCTAAGAAGGAATTAAACTAGGAAGTAGCACAGGCTGCAGGTTTCCAGATACTCTGCCTCTAGAGCTTTCACAAAGCAGAACCCTGTTTGTGTTAGTCTTTGAGATTCATGTAGAGTGAGGAAGTGAATACCTCACCAATTGTTATCTCTTCAACTTCTGATGTGATCTGAACCCTGTCACACCCCCGATGTTTAAAGAAAAAAACAAGTACCCTGGACAATCTACTGGAATTAAGTTCATAATGGTAAAATATAATGTTTTTAAGTAACTTTCAGTATTCTACCCTTGTTGACCCTTGATGGTTAATCATATGTGTCCCTTGACTTGGTCATAGAATGCCCAGACAGTTGACAAAACAATATTCTGGGTGTTTTTTGTAAGGGTGTTTTGGGATGAGGTTAAACTTCATGTCTGTAGACTGAGAAAAGCTGATTTCCCTCCACAGCATGAGTGGGCCTCATTCAAGGCTTGAATAAAACAAAAAAGCTGACCCTTCTCACAACTAGCAGAAAATGTTCCTGGCCTGACAGACTTCAACTAGGAAATTGGCTTATCTCTTGCCTTTGGGCTCAAACTGAAACTTCAGCTCTTCATGGGTCATGAGCCAGCCATTCTTCAGACTGGAACTACATCATCAGTGCTGTTGATTTACAGGCTTCAAACTCAGAGTAAAACCAGCCCATCGGCTCTCCTAGGCCTCTAGCTTAATGACTACCTACAGACTTTGAAACTTGTCAATCCCCATAATCACGTGAATCAATTCTTTACAATAAGTCTCTTTATTATGCATATAACGATATGTATTATATAATCTAAATATATATGTATAAATATATATATCTACATATACTTATATATAAATATATAGTGTATACACACACACACATACACACACACACACACACATACCCTATTGGTTCTATTTAGCCATTATTAATACAAACATCATTGCATAGGAAAAGAGTTTGGCTTTCCAATTTTATAATTTGCTGAGTAGTATCTGGACGTACAGTGGACAAATCTTGTTTCGCTGAGTTGGCCAGTCAATTTCGAAAAACATAATCACCAAATGTTTGTATTTGTTGAATGGTGTGGTCAGTTTAAAGGTCAAATGAGCTATATAAGAGACAAGTTCAAAGGATATGTCCTAATTTATAAATTCTCACAAAAATTATAGCACAAAATGGAAAATCACAAATTTCTCAATTTGTACTTAGTAATATTCATTTCTCAGATTCTTATTCTCTAGAATTGTCTATTAATCCAAGAGGGTTACTTAGATAGTAACATTTCTGAGAAAAGCATCATGACCATAAAGAAAAGAAGCCAAATAACTCAAGAATTATGGGAAAGAGTAATTCTTTGAGTTACTATGCATTATTCCCAATGCTATTCATAAACTCTGAATATAATTTGTTCTCTGGGACTCCTCAATCAGAATCAAGGAATCCTGAGTTAGGCTCAATCTTAAAAAAATTAAAAAATAAACACAAATAATAATATCTTTCCATGTCAGATGCCTACATGCTAATCTGAAAATTGGGGGTGGAGGATATTAACATACAGTATGGGATAATGATTAAGATTCTACATAAAAGAATATTTATCAAACATTTCACTTTAGGAAGTATAAAGTTTTCTTTTAAAAGCATTAAGGAACAAGAAATAGTTAGAAAACCTGCAGGAGAACTTTGTATCCTTCATATTTTTAAACTGAGACAATTTCCAATAACTGAAACATATGTCAGAAATATCATGTACTGAATAAAGGGATCATGAATTAAAGGCAGACTTTAGATATCTAAAGTTCCCTATACAGTGAATCTGGCAGAATATCAGAGGCAGAAATGATCTGACACATAATCTCTTAGCTGCTCTCAGAAGGATCTTTGTTCGGCGGTTGGACAGATTTCACTGATTGCTGGCCCTGTGGATGTCCGCAGTGCCACACACAAAAAGAATATACAACCCAGCAGAAACAGTGAAGACCAGGGAGAGTTGAGAGTTTCTGATGATCTAGTCCAAAAGGAAGAAAATCTTTGCCTAGCCTGATAAATATAACTTTAATTCTAAGGACTACATGATCCTGTGGTTGTAACCTCATTTGAGAGAATTTCTGTGAGTTTCTATAATAACTTGAGCAGATTTTTAAGTGGTTATAATTTCTCTGAATTTATGATTTCTCAGAATTTTTCTTTATCCTTGGCGCAGTGATAATCAATTATAGTAACATTAATTTCATCATTAGCCTCCTTCACTAATTCAGTTCCAATTCTAATTAGTTCCAACAGAACCTGTATAATTTGACTGAAAACTTGACAAACTCTTATAAGCAAAATTCTGAGTTTCTATTGCTCTCAAGTTTATTTTTTCTCATTTTAAAATATTAATAAGATAATTTTATTTATTTTTACTTTCTTGGTTTAGGGTGGATTTGACCTAGCCATGACTGTTTTTGCCTGTTAGGTATAATTTACCAATTCATCACTTCAAAGACTCTCATTTCATAGAAAATAATGTAATAGAAATATAAAATAGAAAAGCAGAAAGATGATTGGGCCAGAGGGAAATTTTGCCATTCTATTTGTTTACTTTGCTATAAATATTGTACCAAACTTTTTAAGCGTGGGGAAAAGTAACTAGGTTTAAAAATCAACAACAACAAAAAAAAATATTCTAACTCTGCAATCAATTTGTTAAGCAAAAATACTTAAACTCTCTGACTGTAGTTTTAATGTCTGAAAAATAGAGAAAAATGATACCAGTCTTATATATAATATGTAAAATAACAAGCCCAACAGTGTGGAATGTATCAAGCAGTGGAAAGAGATCCTGACCTATTACTAGTCTATTACTCTTGTTATTAGTCTCCTGCAAACAAAGTTAATCTCATCAGACTGGGATGTAGCTCAGGGGCAAAACATTTGCTTTACATTTGTAAAGCCTTGGGTTTGATCCCAATGTTCCAAAAAAGACAAGGAAAAAAAAGAGAACCCCACCAAAAAATAATAAGATTTTTTTGATTACATCTTTTATAATTTATTCTAATTTGTTATATATGACAGCATTCTGTCATTCACATCTAGAGCACAATTTTTCATATCTCTGGTTGTACACAAAGTAGAGTCATGCCATTCATGTCTTCATACATGTACTTAGGGTAATGATGTCCATCTCATTCCACCATCTTTCCAACCCCCATGTCCCCTTCCTTACCCTCCCACCCTTTGTCCTATCTAGAGTTCCTTTAATCTTCCCATGTTCCCCCCACTCAACCCCATGTGACTCAGCATCCTTATATCAGAAAAAAAACATTCAGCATTTGATTTTTTGCAACTGGCTAACTTCACTTAGCATTATATTCTCCAACTCCATCCATTTACCTGCAAATGCCATGATTTTATTCTCTTTTAATGCTGAGTAATATTTCATTGTGTATATATACCACATTTTCTTTATCCAGTTATCTAGGTTGGTTCCATAGTTTAGTTATTGTGAATTGTGCTACTATAAACATTGATATGGCTGTGTCCCTGTAGTATGCTGTTTTTAAGTCCTTTATGTATAGACCAAGGAGTGGGATAGCTAGGTCAAATGGTGGTTCCATTCCCAGTTTTCCATGGAATCTCCATACTGCTTTCCACATTGATTGACTGTACCAATTTGCAGTCACATCAGCAATATATGAGTGTGCCTTTTCCCCTACATCCTTGTCAACACTTATTATTGCTTATATTCTTGATAAATTCCCTTCTGACTGGAGTGAGATGAAATCTTAGTTTTGAATTTCATTTCTCTAATTGCTAAAGATGATGAACATTTTTTCATATATTTGTTGATTGATTATATTTCTTCTTCTATGAAGTGTCTGTTCATTTCCTTGGCCCATTTATTGATTGGGTTATTTGGGCTTTTTTGGTTAAGTTTTGTGAGCTCTTTATATATTCTGGAAATTGCTTTGCTGAGAAGAAACTTTTTAGTTTGAATCCATTCCATTTATTTATTCTTAATTTTACTTCTTGTCCTTTAGGAATCTTGTTAAGGAAGTCAGGTCCTAAGCCAACATGATGAAGATTTGGGCCTAGATTTTGTTCTATTAGGCACAGGGTCTCTGTTCTAGTGCCTAGGTCTTTGATCCACTTTAAGTTAATTTTCATGCAGGGAGAGAGATAGAGGTTTAATTTCATTTCGCTACATATGGTTTTCCAGTTTCCTCAGCACCATTTTTTGATGAGGCTATCTTTTTCTCCAATGTATGTTTCTAGCACTTTTGTCTACTATAAGATTACCATATTTATATGGGTTTGCCTCTGTGTCTTCCATTTTGTACCAATGGTCTACATGTATATTTTAGTGCCGATACCATGCCATTTTTGTTACTATTGCTCTGTAGTATAGTGTAAGGTCTTGTATTGTGATGCCTCCTGCTCCACTCTTCTTGCTAAGGTTGCTTTGGCTATTCTGCATCTCTTATTTTTCCAAATGAATTTCATGATTGCTTTTTCTAGTTCTTTGACGAATGTCATTGAGATTTTTAATAGGAATTTCATTAAATTTGTATAACAGTTTTGGTAATATGACTACTTTGACTATATTAATTCTTCCTATACAAGAGTATCGGAGATCTTTCCATCTTCTAAGGTCTTCGATTCTGCTCCATCTTTGAGACATCGTTATTCTGCTTACCACACAGACCTTAAAATAAATTATCCTGGATTATCTGGGTGGGCCAAATATACTCACATGAGCCCTAAATGTATACAAAAAAACAGTGCAACAGGCAAAGAGATCCAATGACAGAAGAAGTAGGATAGATTCCTACTCAACAAACCATTGCTAGTTTTGAAGATGGACTAAAGAGCTATGAACCAAGCCATGGATGAAAGAAGCCTCTAGAAGCTACAGACAGCTCTCAAATTACAGCCAGCAAGGAACAGGAACCTCAGCCCTCAAGTCACAAGGAAATAAGTTCTGTAAATAATCTTAATGAGCCCTGTCAACACTTTGATTTTAACCCAGTAATACCTAAGTTGGACTTCGGACCACATAACTCTAGGGCAATAAATTTGGATGGTTTTAAGTCACTAAATTGTGGTAATTTATATGCCACCAAAAGAAAACTGACACAGTCAATGTCCATTGTTGCCTATTATGTTCTAAGAATTGTTACAGAAACTTTGAAGAAAAGTAGACAGGGTGTACATGCTTTTGTCCATCAGAAAGTTTCTAAGACATGTTCGACAATGATATATATCTTGGTTATGTATTCTTATGAGTGTCTTTTCCTAATCATGAGTTTCTTTAGGTATGTGGGGGTCCTAATTTCTGCCTTCTCCCTTTTGAGCACATATAATACGTAATAAACTTAATAAACATATATTAATAATATATGTTTAATAAACATATATTAATCACCCATTACAGCAGGTATTTTGTCAAATACAGAAGGCTTAAAGAGAGGTTGCACACAATTGTCCATTCCTAGAGCTCACAATATTGTGAGAAAGACAAAATGATATATTTTAAATATCACAAATTAATTGCATTAGTTTTTATAGCAAAGTATCATAGACTGGGTGACTTGGTCAAGGTGAAGTTCCTGCAAGGTCTCTATTCTGTATGCAGACTTCCAGCTTCTTCTTCTTTTTTTTTTTTTTTTTTTAAGTTGTAGTTAGACACAATACCTTTATTTTATTTATTTATTTTTATGTGGTGCTGAGGATCCAACCCAGGGCCTCACACGTGCTAGGCAAGCACTCTACTACTGAGCCACAACCCCAGCTCTCAGTTTCTTATTATATCCTCACATGGCAGAGAGAGGGTACCGGAGCTGTTTAGGGTTTATAAAGGTGCCAACCCCCTTAATGAGTACTCTACCCTCTCATGATCTAATCATTCCCCCAAAGTCCTATCTCCTAATACCATCACATTAAGAGTATGAGATTCCAACAAGAATTTTGGGATATGTAATGGTAAATTTTATGCATCAATTTGACTGAAAAAGGGACGCCGAGATAGCTGTTAATACATTATTTCTGGTTGAATCTGTGAGGGTGTTTCCAGAAGAGATTAGCAGTTAAATCTGCAGACTAAATAAAGAAGAGGCCAGGCTCCGAAATGTGGGCATACATCATCCAATCTGCTTAGGGCTCAAATAGGACAAAAAAGGTGGAGGAGAAGTGAATTTTCTCTCTTTTTGAGCTCAAGCATCCATATTCTTCTGCCCTTGGACATTGGAGCTCCTGGATCTTGGACATTCATTCTCTGGTACTTACACCAATACTCACCCACAGTGCTCAGGCCTTTGTACTCAGACTAAGACTTATCCCTTCATCTCCTTGGGTTCTTATGCTTCCCAGCTCAGACTGAGTCACACTATGGGCTTCCCAGGCAGCAGATGGTGAAACTTCTTGGCGTCCATAATCAATCAAGCAAGCCAATTCTTATAATGTCTCCCAAAAGACACAGATATAGGCATATCATATTGTTTGTTTCTCTGGAGAACCCTGACAAACACAGGGAGACACAGACATTCAGTCCATAACAGTGAAATTAAAGCAATCTCAGGATTACAGCTTAAATTGCACTCCAAATTTCACTTATCTGTCTGGCCCAGCAATCAATGTCACCAGCTGCCACTGACCCAGGTTCATAGATTTCTTGCCACCAAGCCCAGACCATGGGTTCACAATGTTCCCAGGCTCCATCATCACAGTTATAGTTACAGGATCACAACACCAAGGATGATTTTACTTTGACTTTTTGTATATTGCAATGGATTAACTGTTATTTCTCCAAAATTTATATCTCCAAATCCTAATTGTCAAAATGATGGCAGTAGGAGGTGAGACTTTTGAAGGGAATTAGGTCATGAAGGTGGATCCCTCGGGAATGGGATTCGTGCACATATGAAAGGGACACTAGAGCACTCTCTCCCATTCTTTCTGGAAGTAAGAATACAAAGAGAAATCTGCAGTCTGCATTCAGAAAAGTCTCTGCACCCAGAACTTGACCTTGCTGACACCCTGTCTTGACCTTCAGCCTCCACAACTGTCAGAAGTAAATATATATATATATATATATATATATATATATATATATATATATTATAGTGCACTAATAAAAAATTTTTTGTTATGGAGAATTGAACCCAGAGATACTTAAACACTGAGACACATCCCCATCCCTTTTTTATATTTTTATTTTGAGATAGAATCTAAGTTGCTTAGGACCAGCTAAGCAAGCAACTGAGGCTGGCTTTGAACTGAAGATCCTTCCTGCCTCAGCCTCCCAAGCCACTGGGATTATAGGTGTGCACCACCATACCCAGCATAAAAACGTTTTTTTAAAAAGAAAGAAATTTTTGCTATTTATAAGCCACTTAGTCTACACTTTGCTATAACAGCTCAAACTAAGAAAAGCTATTTCAATACTCAAAGAAGAGCAAAATAAGGGTGTTTGTAAAAAATAAATGCATTTAGACTTATTCAAATGAAGAACTTAGAAAGGTGACTCTTGTTTTTTCTTCTTGAAATATGCACACAAAACAACATACTTTCTCACAAGTTCCTTATAATTTCAAATGTTGAAACTACCACATCAAGAAAAAATATACATACAGCTATACAGAGAAGAAACCCAGCAGACACTTCCTTAACCCAGAGATCACGCTCATCATCTCTAGTAATAACAAGTGTACGTCACGGACTTTATGTGTGGTGCACTGAAGAGGACAAAGCATCACCTCTGGGATATTTCTGCCAACCATGCTTAGCTTTAATCCAGGGACCAAAAAGTATTAGACAAACCAAGTTCAAAAACATATTCTCCAACTAACTGACTAGTACTCTGGAAAAGTGTTAAGATCATGAAAGACTAGGAATGATCCAAGATCTGTCATAGATTTGGAGAAGACTAAGAAGAAATAACAATGACATGCACTGGAGATTCTACGGTTGAATCCTGGAACAGAAAAAAAGGCATTAAAAGAAAACCCAGCCAGGCTTTGGTGTTATACCCTTGAAATCCCAGATACTCAGGAGGCTGTAGAAGGAGGATTGCAAGTTCCAACCACAGCAACTTAGTGTGACCCTGTTGCAAAAAAAAAAAAAAAAAAAAAATGTGAGGATGTTTAGTTGTAGAACGCTTGTGTAGCCTGTGTGACATCCTGGGTTTAATTCCAAGGGCTGGGGGGGGGGGTGGGAGAAAAAGAAGAAGAAAAAGAAACTAATCGATTTTGAATAATCTTAGATTTCAATAAATTTGAATATCCTGGAATTCATTTAATAGTATTAAAACAATTTTAATTTTCTGATTTTGATCACTGTACTGTGGTTACATAAGTTGTTAAAATTAGGGTATATGTGAAGTGTCTACACAGTTTTTGCAAATGTTCTGTTAAGCTAAAATTGTTTACAAATAGAGTTTAAAAAAAAAAAACATATCCAGAGTCAGAGACCCCCAAGTAAACTTCCGTGAATTTTTATTCTCCCTAATAATTCTCCCTTCTATTGTCATATTCATTTAAGTATCTCAAAACCTTTTCTTCTCCAAAGTAATTCCTGGCCAATTACAGACAAGAGGGAAGCTCAGGCATGAGACTGGTGAAATGTTTTGATTGAGTGGACTAGGAGAAGCTGGGAATTGAATTGAGACAGGCCTGCTAATTTCACTCAGACCACCTGCCTGGTTCGGATACAAGCCAGTGACCTAAACATGATGGGCCATTACCAGCCCTCTGCTGGCATTCTGAAATGACTACATGAGAGACAAATTCAGGAATGCCAAGGTTTGCAAATGGCATAAGAACAACAGAGGAGTAATGACTTTTCCTGGGCATTCTGAGATACCATACATGCGTGCACTCCACACACACACACACACACACACACACACACACACACACAGTCACCAGGAGCCATGCTACATGAATTAATAGAACTATTCACCCAAAATAAAAGTTTTTCTTAATAAGTTGTGACATACAATGTGATATATGATTTTAAAAAAAAACTCTAAATAGAACCTTTCATCACATTTCCTGAGGCAATTGAATGGAAACTTTTTTAATACAACAATTATTTCTTAGTTTGCTCCTTTTCTGTCAAGCATGCAACTGCTTTTCTTTTCTTCTGAAGTAGTTCATATTATGATGAGTGAAAGGAGAGAAAGAAAGGAGCTATGATCATGTCAACTACAACTGAACAAATACATTTATTAAAAAGAACTCCCACCAGAAATCTCAGAAGCCTCACAAAGTCTTTTTTTTTGTACACTAACACTATTATAAACTGAAACATCCCTCTCTTTTATTTTAAATTATTGTCATCGTCCCCTGTGCATGTACTAACCAGTGATTTACACTGTGTCAGATGATAATACACTAGTAAGTTTAGTATTTTAATGGCTGTAATAGCTGTAATAAAGAAATTAAATCAGATGTCATATGTAGAATGTACATTTTTTTGCTGCTAACAATAAACTGAATTATAGCAGACTAAATATTAGAAAGGAAAATATATATCATTTGCAGTCGCAAGTGCCTGGTGAAATAACTATAAGATAAGCAGAAGAAGGTCTGCTAGCCTCCTCTGATGCTTTTCTTCTTCTCAATTCTTTCCAGTCATTCGTTATGACTGTTCACTCTAAACTTCATCCTGAAGAGCAGCATCATGCTGTACCATTCTGCTCCTCTTAGTCCAACCCAAATCCTAGAACCCCGGTCCATAATTTCAATATGCATATAGTTTCACAGGGTTGATGAATCTAACACACCATGAGTAAACAGCAGGGAGGGGCTAAATGGAAAACCCATTTGTTAGTTTTCCCACTTGGAGGTGGTTATTTTTTAAATTACTGATATTGGACACTGTAGGAGTGCCCCTTTTCATATACACTGAAGCACTCCACTGGCCCCAGGAGTCACTAAGACTAGTGGATTTTAATAGTTATAGATCTTAAATGGAGGGTTAGAAATTGTTTCTTTTCATTACAATTACAACAAGGAATTAACCCCAAGGGTATCCACTTAATTTCATAATATATAGACTGGAACGCTAATGTGGCTCTTCTACAGTGTAATAAAGAGGCAACTGGCCCTTCTCTCCCCAGGGTGGGTTTCTGTAAAATGTATCACACAAAAAAATGTAAAATGAAGAAGATTTGAAGTTAACAAGCTTCATAATGTCACCAGCTCCGGTGCCCGGTGTGAGGAGGCCCTCATAGGCATGGAGCTCTGCTTTTTTTTCTTCCAGTGGGAGCTCAGCCCTAGCACTTTTCTTTGAATCGCTTCATTGACACAAGGAAAATGGAAAGTGAGAGAAGGAAAGATAATTTACAATTAAGCACAGAAAGTCACAAGGATGGTGGAGAGACATGGAGCGGGACTTGTTAATTACCTCGTTTCTGAGATGGGACCAGCAGTGCATGCTAGCCAATTCTGGTCATGTCAATTTAACCCTCTGCACTCTGCTAGTGACCTCAGCTCTATTATATGGGAACTCTGCCTACTTGCTGGAACCTCGAGTAATACCATGGGTTAGGATTTTCCATCTTCGGGCTCCAAGTGTCTGAAGGTACTTCCTGGCAAAGATTTCAAATCCTGGATCCCTGCTGACTGGCCCTCTCAGTTAAAGGCGGTTTTATTTCCCAATGCTTTTTTGGTGATATTTGATGACAGCTCTGCGGGACAAATGAGAAAAGGACACTATTTCAGAAATAGAGCTTTAGCCAGAGGTGGGGATAGGGACAGCGGGAGAGGCAAATGGCAATTCAATAAAAGCACGACCCTTGGAGGAGAATGTTGTTCTCTTATATTATACACTTCCAACGGCTAGTGTAACATTTGGCCCACTATAGGCCTCCAGCCAGCCATAACCTGAGACTCACTTCTTCCTTTCTACTGAAAGTGTCAGCTCGGTAGAAATCTGCAGATTTCCCAGTCAACTGGGGAAAAACTGATGATCCAAAGAGAAGAAATAGCAGATCGCCCGACTCACTTGTTCACATCTATCATGCAGATCGCATTTCCAGAGACAGATAAGGTTGTATATAAAAGCCACAAAGGAGCTCTGGCTTCAGTAAAAAGGACCCATTTACAAATCAAAATTCCCAGCTTCCCTCCTGAGATAGAAGGCAGTGGCTTGAAGCAGATGTCAAGACGACCACAGGAGAGTGTCAGAGATGGGAAGTCTCCAGGGAGGAGCAAGGCAGACGTTTGTCACAAGAGAAAGCGAAAAACATGGAGAGTCCTCCTCGCTGGCACCAAGCTACAGAAACAATTTCTAGAAGAGTTTATTATCATTCCCAAATGTACAAGTCGCAGAAAGAGGAAAGAGAAGGCCACACCATCCCCAGCACAAGCACAAGGAGGAATCCACCAGAAAACAGTGAGACAGTGTATGTGACTTAGCAGGTGATTCTGTTCAGCCAAGTGGTCAAGCCTTTGCGGGAACAAGCCGTGAATTGTGTCAGGGATGATGGAGTAATGCAGATGCTGGTCAACGGTCACAGTTCCTCATTCTCCATTTTCATCCCCCTATACACCACCTGTCTCTATACACTGTGTTTCCTGAAAATATCAAACTTTGACTTATTAAAGGTCGTGTTTGTCTCAAAATAGCTCCTTAAGTGTTTTTCCCGAATGATTTTAATTGTGTTTATTCTGGGCTCATAAACTTGTGGAACTTGAAGCATTTTGAACACACACACAAGTGTGATACCAAGTGTTTTGTTTTTTAATAAGCTCCATGCCCCCTAATTGGTTCTTTCCTTTTAAAATCATAATTAAAAAGAGTAAGCTCACCTATGTAGAAATTTCTCATTGCTTTCTCTATTTTAAATCACTTCATGCAAGAAACTGTTACTGTTCCTTGTTTTGTTTTGGTTTGTTTTTTTATTAAATAGAAACAGAATACAGAACAATTCTCTAATTAGAATTACATGGGATATATACCTTACAAGTTTGATTTTCTGAATTTCCCCCTGACATTATCAAATTGAATATCATCTTCAATATCAACCTAACCAATAAAAAGCAATTTAATTTTTAAAATGAACCAAGAGAATATCTAAGTTTAGTATATTAGACAGATTTTTGTCTCTATTGAATTGTTTTAAGAGATGGTTTAGCTAAACTGACTTACAATAGCAAATTTCATATCCTTTAAGTAATATAAGACTGTAGTCTCCTGGCATATTATCATTATCTAGGGCTAAAACTTACTCATATCAAATAACACTTGGTAAAGTGTCCAATATATCTAGTACTATTTATTCTGTTTACAACACTATTTGCTTTATAAGTCTTCTTAGAGACAGTAATCTTTTGATATCAGATACAACATCAGAGTATTTGATATGTTCAATATCACCATGCTAGCGATTATTTGAAGTTCAACCAAAACTTCCAACATAATTTAATGTTTCTTAAATGATAAAAACATGTGCTATAGACTAAATAGGCTAGGCAAACTATTGAACATATATTATTTCCTCAAGATGATAGAAGCTGTTTCAAAATTGAATTTAAAAAAACACACACTCACACCAAAAATGTTTTGATGCTTTCTAGACTCCCCAGACAACACTGGTAAGTGACTAGGGGAGAAAAAAAAAATCATACTTCTGACAGTTGTGCTAATCTCTTGAAATTTGACCCAACATGCCCAGTAACCATGAGGACAGCGGTCCAAAATGAAGGCTTTGGTTTCTTTCATAAAACTCTTTCTTCTCTCATGTTTCCCTCTTCGACAATAGGACAAATTATTTCCTAAGGCTGCAGGGACTTCTTTAAAATTTGTTTTTGATATGTTAGGTTAGATATTATGAGACTTGCATTTGTATACATTGGGCAACTTTTTAGATAAGAGTTGGGGCCTCTAGTCTAAGAGAATTTAGGGAGCCACCGATAAAGAAAGAGAACTTAAGTCTGTGAAATTGCCTAAGTGGTGAATGTAGAATAAAAGAGAGCTGACCCTCAGGAACTCAAAAATCTGGAGGAAATAAAAGGGAGTTCTCCAAGGATATGAGCAAGAACCGTCAGAGAAGTAGTAGCATGAATCTGGACAATTGTAGTATCATGTATTTTGATTGAAACAGATATTTCAAAGAGGGTAATCAACTCTGTTTACTACTATTGATAGTACAGGGTTAGATAACCAACACCACTGTGGTTATCAGTGACCTTGATAACAGCTGTTTCAATGAAGGGTATGGGTGAAACATGGTCTGGATGACTGGGAAAGAGAATGGAAATACAAAGAGGAAAGATTTCAAGGAATTTTGAATAAAAGTGAATGGATAATTGAGAAGGTTCATGGAGAGAGATGGAGAGCATTTTTAATAATAGAAAGAAATTACACTATGTTCATGGATCAATGGAACTGAATTACTAAGAAGTGAAAGAATGTGGCTTTACAGTAAAGCAAGGAAATAATTGTCATGTGGTTTTCTTGAGTGGGAAAGAGAGGATGGAATCCAGTTGACAAGAGAGGCAGACAGATGAGGGAGAGTTCCTCAAATGCACAGGGAGAAGAGCAGAGTTTGCAAGGTGGACAGAAGTAGTAGTGGTAGCATATGACACTTTCTCAAATGACAAGTTGTCTTATCACTCAGGTCTCAGTGTTGCTATCGCTGTTTGGGGAACCTTCCTTGACCACTCAATTCAAGCAGCTCTCCCTTTTATAGAGGCTGCTGCAAACCTATTTTACCCTCTGATGGCACTTGTAGCTCTTTGACATTGTAGTTCATGCTTCATTTGCTTGCTCATGTGTCTCCCAACTAAGAACACAGACTTCCTTCTTTTCTTTACTGCGAGGTCCTTAGTTTCACAAACAGAAAAGCAAGGAACACAGAGAATAAGTTTAATATATAAATGTTGAATGAGTAAATCAATAAAAATGCAGAAACAAGCCTTTTCTAGAATTTAATTTTTTAAAAAATGTGCTGTTACCAGTATCAAGCATTTTTTTCTAGATGTTTTTTCTTTCATATAGGTAGAAAAGTCTGTCGTAGTTGTTTCTGTACTACTTGCTCTACTGTAAAGGCACACTCCTGAGAGTTTTGTCATCATGAACTGGATTCCTCACAGACATGCTACAGTCTGTAGACAGGGAGCATTAAGGGAGAGGAACAGCCCTAGTCACACAACAGTTTCAGCTCATCCTGCTGAAGCACTGTAAAGGATGACGTCGAGAAAGGAAAAGATCATTCAGAACATTGTAAAAAGCCCAGAATTCAAAACCAATGAATAGGAGAGAAAATTACCCTTAAATGTTTGTCTAGCACTTGATATTTGTTTAGCAGAATTTTTATTAATACTTCTCCAAATCACTTTGGAGGTCAGTTAATATTACTGTACTCATTCTTACACTTTTTCAGAGCCGTAAACTGAAACTGTGAGAGATTAAGTGCTCTGTACAAAGGAAGTTATTTATGTGCAGCTGCTGGAAAAGGAGCTCACAACCATCCTGCCTGCTTTTCTTAGCCCACCTAAGCCTCCTATCCGGCTAAGATCAACAGTGTGACATAGTCAATGGCTGGATGATTACCAGCAGCAATAATTGACCACTATATATATATACTTTTTTATAATACTGATTTTGCTTGTCTGGGCTACCGTGTATTGACCTGAAGAAAATATAGTTCATTCATGAATACTGAGTCCAAATCAAGCTAGAAGTGCATAGGCCTTGGTTGAACTATGCCAAAAAACAATTAGACATTACCCAGTGGCCCTGCATTTAACCTGTTATTTATACCAGATAGGCATGGGGAATCCTTGAAATTATCTATGGCTAGACACCTTGGAAATTTTACCAGTTTATTTTTCAAAGTTCAACTAGTCACCGTTGCCAAATAGAAATTGAAAAAGGCAGAGAAATTGGGGAACTGAGAAAAAGGAACACACACTATGAAAATAAAATTAAATTTAAAAAGAAAAAAGAAAAAAAAAGTTTGGTAGAATGCAAGGGAATTTTGATAAAAGAAGAAAGAAATAAAATGAAATCTAAGCATTCCCCTTTGCCTCTAGTTTTATAATTTTTAGTCCTGAAGGTTTTGTTTTTGAAAAGTTGGTCATTCTTCTTTCAAACTTGTGTTCCCAAATGAGAAATAGCATTCCATTCTCCTCTGTCTCCAATGAAGAGAATTTCACACCCCACTTCCAAACCACATATTAGAATAATAATATTCTGCCTGGGGTATAGAATGACTTCCATAATCCTCCTCCTTATTCACCACACAAAGACTTCTGCAAAAATAGAACATAAAGAAATATTGTTTGATTATGTTCCCTCAAATGAGGTAAGTGTCATGTAGTCAAAGGGCAAAATAGAAGATCCACTTACAGGATCCATAAATGTGGAACAATCATTCAGGTTTGCTCATTCTTTTGTAATTTTTTCCACCTTCCCTTCTTTCTTTTTGTCTAATTTTTTTTCATGATATTAATTGCTAATTTTTGATCTTCTCAAAGAATCAGGCCATGATCTTGTCATTAATAAAGGTCATCCTCCAACATTTATTAATATAAAAGGTAAGAAAGTGGGTTCTATTGATAAAACAGTATCTTTCTATGCTTCAACTCCTTTATTACTCTCATCTTTTCAATTTCTTTCCCTTAACCTTGAACCCTGATTCATTTTTTTTTTTTAACTTCTGGAATTCCACTCTAAATCATAGTCCTAATTTGAGGAGAAAATTGAGGACAAGACAATATTTGTAAAGTAAAAAATAGAATTGGATAAACCTCCCCAAATAGAAATAAATTCAACTTTCTTTTCTGTGAGATATAGTATAAAAATATTTAAATATTACAGAGAATATTCAATACTTTGGACATTCATGTTAAATGAAAAGACTGGCACAAATAATATAAGTATATGATTATAAATATATACATGAAAAAGAAAAAAAACCGAAATACAAGTCAATGTTAACATATTTGTTAAGTTTTATTTTGTTCTTTTTTCTGTATTCTACATTTTTCTATAAAATACACCATTTTATTTAATCTTTTGTAATGTAAAAAGACCCACATTAATTCTTCTTCTTCCTTTTCCCCTTAAGGCATTTCTTGATTCTTAGAATAGATGTTTGTGGGCAAAAATATATATATTTGGATTAGACCAAGTTTCTGTTCTCTAAGCCAGTTGATAAGGCAGGGATTTAGAAGGAGAAAGAGTTATATAATCGGAATTTTATTAAAACTGTCTGGGATTTTATAGATCATCTGTTTGAAAACCTGCATTTTATAATGGAGGAACTGAGAAGGATAAAACTAGAAAAATATAAAGAGCAGATATGTAGATGGAACTAGTAGACATGTTGGGAGTTGAATTGAGTTTTTGCATTTGCAATTATCTCAGAGGCCTCTGAATATGATTAACATATCTAGGTGACAGAATATTGCTAACCTTCTAACTCACCCTCCTTGCCCCCACTGCTTTGCTAGTGCCTTCCAGCTCTCTGCATCAAATGGCTTCTTTGAGAAATCTAGAGAGCCAGTATTTACAAACCCCAAAGTGAGAGAAGAAGATATGTGTTAAAATTGTCTGAGATCTCGGAACAGTGTGTGCAGTAGACCTGTGGAGCTCATGCAGGTACCCCTCCCCTGCCGAGGTTCCCATTCAGTCAGCTTCTGACAAAGGCTGCCAACTATTCCCTGATGAGTCCCTCTCTAGGATGTGTCCCTTGTCTGTGGTCAAGGAGGCCTTCTTCAAGTTAGACCCCTCCCACAGAGAGAGCAGTCTGCACTTAATGACGGGTCCTGTAAGGGAATAAAGACCCATTCCATCTACCTCCATTTGGGACAATGTTGAGAGCCCTTTTTTCCCCAGAGCTCTCTGTATAATCAGCCGTAACTCTGCTGCAATTGCACTGCAGGTCTTCAGGTCAGCTTCTCCCAGTATTCATCTCAATTTCCTTGTTTTTCCAGTCAAACTCATACAGACAAATCTGTCTCAGTCTGTTTCACAATGAATCCATCCTAAACCAATAAAACAGTACCATCATTTAAGAAGTTCATTACAAAATTTATAATTCAGGTTGAATGAAAATATGTTGCTCTCAACTTCTTACTGATGATAAAAGAAAAACAAGGACCTGGTTTCAGAATGACAGACCTTCCCTTCCCAGAAGCAAAATCTGACAGAGTTGAACAAGTATCTATTGAATTTTATCAGTTTAGACAACTAACCTGGCTTGAGTACTCCTTCCTGTAAAAGGAAGTTTTTACACTGATTAATGTTCTTCTTTATTTCTACTTTTTACCTCTGTTAATGCTTCAAGTGTATATAATAGGAAAATTTATCTGTGGGCCTTCATCATCTTTACTACTCAAAGTAAGGTAACTGTATGAGCAGCAGGGGCATTACCTGGGAGCCTGTAAGAAAGGCAAAATCTCAAAGCCCACCCCAGACCTACTGACATGATCAGTCTTTGATCAAGATGCCCAGGTGCTGCTTGTACCTGGAAGCTTAACAATCAACAAACTACTCCATTGTTGTCAAATCAGCCTGCTCATTAAGCACAGGCATTTGCAGAAAGAAAACAGCATTGAACAAGACTTAAGCTTCTGCTTTCATTGTACCGAGTGCCTTGGACAAGTACATCTTCATTTCCTCAGTGTCTGCTCACTCTTAAAAATTCCTGCCTCAGCCTCCTATGTAGCTAGGATTATAGGCATGCACCACTCACCTGGACATATATGACTTTTTTCAATTTTTTTTTTTTTTTTTTTTTTTTTTTTTTTTACAAATTTTTACTGAGCATCTATTTTGGACCAGGAACTATTTTAAAGGTACCACTATTATGAAGAACAATACAGATACAAGTTCTACCTGTCAATCATTCTGCACATATGCACTGAGTATATACTGTATATTGTACTGTAAGGATTATAATAAATAAGAAAGATCTACTTGGAGCCAACAGTTGAAGACAAGACAAACACTGAATAAATCACTACCAAAAATGTGTCAGTGCTATGAAGGAGAACAAAAAAAGCACAGTCAGAGCTTATACTAAGGGAATTAGACTATGTTAAAGGAACCTCTCAAAACATATCTACCTTGATTTTTACTTCCTGACTAATACAGGTGTACAGACAAATAAACATGAAATCCCAAAACCATGGCATGAATGATGTAAACAGTGATGTGTGGGTGCTTAGGAGGCCTTTAATGCAGAGTTAAGGAGAGAATATAGTACAGAATACTAATGGATGGGCAGGGCTGACAGAGTTCTCTCAGAGGCAATGTCATTTGTTAAGACCTTGTAATATTAGTAAAGAAAAAAAAAAAGAATTCTGAGAAACATGGAAGCTAGAATGCCCAAACAGGGAGAAGAGCATGTATCAGAGTTTTGAAACAGAGAAGTAACATAATCAAAAACACATTTTAGAGGCATCTAGTTTCACTATAGAGAATGGATCAGTAGTGCACCCTGTAAACACCTCCTAACTGGTCTCCTAGGTAGAATTCAGAATTACTCCATTTGAACTTGTTTTTAATTTCATCTCTGTAGCTACTCTGAGCCAGACTCTCACTTCTCCTGTATATTGTTGTATTAACCATGCCAATTTATCTGATATTTAAACATCTGAAGAATTGCTCACCCTGGAGGGACTCTGGCCCTCCCTATAATAGAAGAGTGTGCTTTTCATACTCAGACAAACCAATACAGAGCTCAAACTCTAACTACTTTCTTTGTCAGCTACTCTCCTATTTTCCTAATCACCTTAGGGCCAGCACCTGTCAACAAGAGATAGTTCCTACACCTCAGAGCCCACTGAAATTATACCAATTCTATAGCTTGCTTTGCCCATCCTTACCTGGAAACAACAAAAAAATCATTCCTTGCCTATATTTTCCCTCACTACCTTTACTTCTTAGCCAGTCCTGGAGTTTCTCTGTGTGGCCCTCTGTGTTATGGTAACCAAATACAATTGGTTCACATATTGGTGAGCACAAAGTCAAAAATCACCACTGGGAGATGAGAGAGAGGAGAAAGATTTATTACCTGAAGCAGGTAAGGAGACATCTTGGTTTATTTCTAAAGCAATGTTCTCCCTGAGGTAAGAAAGCATGGAGTTTTATTCTGCAAACCGATATATATATACTCAAATAGGAAAATACATTAGGGGTGGGCACATTTCTGAGCATGCTCAGTTTAAGGTCATAGTTCAAGAAAGAAAACTGTCAGACATATTCCTGGGCATGCTCAGCTCAAGATCATAGAGCACATATTCAAAGAAGAGAGATAGCAATGCTAATGCTTCTGGCTAGTCTCGGTATATTATTATAATGAGCCAAGTTTACTATAGGTCACCTAAAAGAATGAGTGAGAGTGGCTCCTGACCTTGCCTGCTTCTCTCCAAGTTCCTCCAAAAGGTGATAGCTAAAACAAAAAGAAAAGACAATTCCCAAGATACATTAATGCAGGAATTCCACCCCCCCAAAATGCCTGCTTTACTTAGCAGCTAACATTATATCTTTCCCCTCCTCTTGGGAACTCTGAATATCAAACTATCTTTTCAATAGCGATCATCTTCTAATCTGTTGACTTTTCCATTCTTGAATAAAAAAAAAGACCTATAGTTTAAGACAGCTATCTCATTTAGGTTGTATAACACTCTTATAAGGTGGGGTTCATTCTACCCATTTTTTGAGATGACTAAGCTGAAACTCATGCATCTTAAAGCTTTATATTTTTTTAAAACCAATATGATATGGAGGAAAGTAATATTTCTAGCATAACAGGCTAGCCAGGATTCAAATCCCACTTGGTATGAGTCTGGCAGTAACAAAGAACCTCAAGAATCTTAGTCTTTTACATATAAAATTTATGATCTATTCACCAAGCCCTTTACAAACCAGGATGCTCTCCAGGGCACTTTGCTTCCCAGCATTGAAACCCGGGTCCTTCCAGGTACTGTTCTGGGGCTCCACCATCTCAAAATGCGGGTTGCAGGTATCAAAACAGACAAAGAAAGAGCAAAAAGAACTAATGACTGACCATAAGTATCCTAATCAGGAAATGACACTGTCACATCTATCTATAGACCATTAGCAGAACTCATTAGCTAACCTAACCACAAGAAAGTTGCAAAATATAGTAGAGTGCATAGATTTTTGGTGAGTATTACTGCCTGAGACACACACTTTCACCAATTTTTAGGTTTTTTTTTACCGTGGGAAATAGTCTTACATTCCACGAGCATATTATAGTGTCCCAAGTGCAGAGTTCAATGACTGTTGTATTGGAAAAATCAGTTGTGAATCATTCCTTCCATTTTTAACACATGGACACATTTAGAGCTTAATATATTATTCCCTTTATAACCAGTCAGAGCACCAATATATTTTTATTGGTGGAATAACTTCTTTGCTTACTTATACTTACAATATAAATTACTAAAATTGGATTCTACTTTTTTCTGATAATCACTTTCAACTTTGGTTTGGGACATCTTGTATGCTTTTATTTGCAGTTGTTCAGACATTTTTTTTTTGAAATTCATATTCTAGAAACTGCATCATGCATAGATAACTCTCAATATTCAAATGCTGTAGGTCTAAAGAAAAATAGGATGTCTTTAGGGATACTACAGAAATTACATCAACCTCTCATTCCCTGTTTAATCCATGTCATTATTTCTCTATCAACTGCTTCTTCCTGTCGAGTTACTAAGTGTCTGTATATTTCAAGATCCCCCAAGTGAATGATCTAATTTGTATAGTTAAACATTTTTTCCATTGTAGCAACTCTTTGAGGCCAAGTTCTCATAGGGGGCCCCTTCATGGACCACTGCTTAGGCTATACACTTGGTGCCTTGGTCAGTCACACAACCCTTCAACAATCTTACACAGAGCTGCTGAAGCTCAGATAACACAATATGCACTATAAGTCACCTCTGACTGCCTGCTCAGTAGATAGGTCAGGGTGTGGCAAAGTCAGAATTTCATGGATCCCTCTCCAAAATAGCATTTTTTTCCATGAATAGAGCTACATTTGTTATTTTCAGTTTAGTGTTGGCTTAGTATTATGGAGAGTAGGAAAATATTGAACCACAGGGTAAACCACCCATGGCATAACCAGCAGATGGGTTCTTCCCGACAAAGAAAAATATATGAAAAGCATGTCTTCTAGCCAATTTCATCTCTGTCACTCATAGAATTTTTTTAAAGGAAGCCTACAACCTTTTACAGATTTTCCCCAACTGTTTGTTGTACTATTGGATTTTGTTAATTTACATTTTGAATTATTGTAGAAATGGTACTGTTACCATGACAAAGAAAAACGCAAACTGGGTTATGATCTCAAACACCTAGGTCATCCAGTGAGTGCACAAGAGTAGTATGATAATTGTAAATTTAAACAAGAAGAGAAAACAGATCAATTATGAGCAAAGAGCATGACTAATCTATAAGTAGCCTTTCTACTGTGGAGCATTGTGTAAAATATTAAAGGATTTTTTTAAAGGGTAAAAAAAAATACTGGAACAAAGACTAAAATCTCTCATAAATTCAGTTTTCCATAAAAAAAAGGGAAGATAAATTAAAGAAAAAGAGCCATCACTTAATTGGCAAGTATATTTTCCTAGATCAGTTCAGTGGAGCATTAGTTATGATTAGGGAGGGAACATTGGAAGTAGCCTGTGTTCCTTGCTGGTTGAGTGGATGAGCAAGATGTGCCAGATGCATTTCATGGAGCAGTATGGACTTTAGAAGCAACATATTATATTTTTTTCTGGCAGCACAGACACTTAAAAAATTGTAAGAGCATTGAGATATTTACTTGATATTACATATATCAAAAAAAAATATATATATATATTGTGTGTATAATATATATATATATATTGTGTGTATAATATATATATATTGTGTGTATAATATATATAATATAATGTATATAATATATATACATATAATATATATATATATATATTGTATGTATGTATATTATACACATATACATACATACAATAAAACACAAAATGAAACCAAAAGACACATGTTGATATATTTGCCTATGGCAATAGAACCAACACTTTTCAGTAAAATACCTGAATGGCCCAAGAACTTTCTGAGTACAATTCAAACTGTCCTGTGTGGATAATCCCATTTTCAATGGCCAAAGACCTGCCTCAAATTTCCAGACTACAATTCCGGCGCCCCTTCCATCCTGCCTACCTCTGCTCTGAGGAGATTGGGACAGGTAGAGATAAAAGGAAAGTAGGTTAAAGCAAATAACACAGTCTTTGCGTTGGATAGATGCTAATTTTCCTGTTGGGAAATAGACATTGCATCCGAGATCCCAGAGAGGAGAGACAGTCCTCTTCAGTCATGACAGCATGTTTACTTAATGTATATTTTAGTTTATACAGGGCTTTTTGGTTTTGTTTGGTTTTGCTTTGCATTGACTATAATAATATTCCATCCAAACATCAACAGATTCAAAAGACTATCCAAACAGCCAGGGAAACTATTATAGTTAATAACCAAGCCTTAGCAACCATTCAATTAGTTGCTTAACACAGTACAAATACATCGAAAAGCAATAGACTCAAAACTACATAGAAATGTGGATTAATTGTCAACAGTACATCCATCACCTGGTTAGGTTTGGGATTCTGTGAGCCACAAATATGATGTTCCACCAGCTAGGATGTGACAAGTAGGCAGGAAAATAAAAGGTAGTCATGGTACTGAGTATTACAGGTGACCAGGTGTCAGGTCCCAAGCTTTTGCACAATTGAAAATGATTACGGAGTATTCCCTTTGATAAAGGTCCAGGGCACTAGATACCGGTAAGTGTGGCAAAGGGAACTTTTCAACTATAGCTAAGGGAAAGTTACAAGGACCTAAGTAATAGAAAAGAGCCAAGACCAATTTGAAAGCTTCCAATCACATGTAACGAAGCACTTTCTTTTTCATGGGAATTGTGGCCAGGTGAGGGATCGGCTTATGAAGGCAGTCTCTGAGTGACATGATTTATCAGGAGGCCCACAAACTCAATGACACAATTCCACACCATGACACACTGGACAAGTTATATGTGTTTCTAACTGAGATGGATACAGGATGAGAAATGGAGACAAGATTGTATGATTTAGGAAACAAATCATAGCCTTCCTAAATTTGCACATCCAACACTTAATCTCTAAATTATTGCAACCAGAGAAACCAACATTTTCATTCCTGCAGAATGACTGACACATGGTTTAATGTTCCTCTCCTCTCCTGGGAATGTGCTTTCCCTAAGAGCCTAGTGAAAAGAGGCTTATCTGGTCCTATCTCTGGGAAGAGATCATTGACAATGCCAGCTCTGATATTTATTATCTTCACAGTGAAGCTAGAAAAATTATGAAAAGAAACTTATAAGTGAAACAAAGACTGTCTCAATATTATTCACATAGAATAAGTTGTGTTTGGGGCTACATTCTTTCTTCTCCCAAGGCCAAGGGTGACATTCAACATATGAAACAGCCAATGTGGCACAGGCACAGACCAATCAGGCTGCATAAAAATCAACTATAGTTACACTGGTGCATATTGGCAGAGAACAGCCTAAAGCCACAATGAAGTAACTTCCAAATATTAAGAGACTATTTTTCTACTTTGTATTGGAGGAAGTCCAAACAGCTAGTTTTGCTTTCCAGATTACATCAAAAAACTTGCCAAAGGTGCCTGTAGTCCCTATGGTCCCCACTGTAGTTTCATATTACTGGAATCCCCAGGCCTCTGTCAACCATTCTCTGTCCCAGTCAGACTTCACACATAATGCAAGAGCAGTTCCTTAGAGTGACACTCTGCACCTGGACTTAGCCCAGTAGTGATTATCACTCCATTCTGTACTCAGCTAAAGGATGAAGAGGTCTCCAAGTGCCCACATTCTGTGAACAAATGCACCGGGCTCCACCAGTGCTTGAATGTCTGAAAGACACCGGAGCAGGAACTGGCCACCCAGTTCTGTGGCTCCACCTTCATGGCTTCCTCTCTCCTTCTCCCTCCTCCTTGAAGGGCCTACTTCAAACAGAAGGGGGGAAAGGAAGGACAGTATAATGAAATAGACATTATTATTGCTGTGTGTATATATGTGACTGCATGACCAATGCAACCTGTACACTCAGAATGAGAAATTATATCCCATCTGATTCAAATGTATGATATGTCAAGGTCATTGTACTGTCACATGTAACAAATTAAAACAAATAAAAAATTAAGAAAAAAGAAAGAAACATTATAGGTGTCATCTTTTCCACGTTGCTGGGGAAGATTCTTGCCATTGATTATAACACTCTGCAGCCTTCCTAGAACAATGTGTGAGTACAATGGTCCCTTGGTATCCACAGGAAATAAGCTTCAGGACCTCTCAGGAATCATAGTCTATGGATGCCCATGTTCCTTTAATAAAATGACCCAATATTTGCATATAACATCCATACATCCTCTTGTATACTTTGAAGCATGTCTAGATTACTTACAATAACTAATACAAAGTAAATGCTTGCAAATAACTGTCATGCCATATTGCTTAGGCTGTAATAACAAGGAAAAAGTTCTGCACTTATTTAATATGGGTATAGGGTTGTTTGCTATAATATTTTTGATTTGCAATTGGTCATATCCATGGATGTAGGAACTATGAATACTGAGAGTTGACTCTATGCACATTTAGGAACTAATACGCACTTCACCTGGAAATGTTATCCTGTCACTGTTCTCTAATACAGATATTCTAGCCACTTCCATAAAACAACACTAATATACACAGAGTCAAATAAATATAGTAGAGTGGCTGACAACACAGGCTAAAGCCAGATTCAAATTCTGGCTTGTCCACTGAATAACTTAGAAACCTAGGATCGGTATCTTACTCTTCAGGTTTCATATCTATAAAATGAGGACAATAAGACCAACATCCTAGAATACTTGAGAGTCTTAAATGATTTACATGTAAATCATAGAGTGATATGCATAGAGGGCATTCTATAATTATTAATAAATGGGAAATGTCTCCACAGCACAGACAAAATGAGCAATTGATTCTGATAATTTAGTTTAATAATCAGATTTTCTAGGATCCTAGAGATGATTTTTTATAAAAAAAAAAAAGTTCACAATGTACCAAAATTTTGTTCTCCTAGATTCATTCAACAGACATCTCTAGAGAGATTGGAATGTGCCAAACTATGTGCCAACAGTTGGCAATATAAAAAGGAAAGAGATGGAGTTCCTATCATGTAAACTTTGCAATTGATTATGGGAGACAGATAGGTTCACACATGAGAAAATGCAGAGTGATTTTAGATGGGACACATAAAAATGGGTTAACTCACATCAGAAGGACAAGTTGGTATATGTCCCACACAAATCTTTGAATAATGATTTTGTGAGGTCAAAACTTATAACTATACTATAAATAGAGACTCACACTCCAGGAGGCCTCATTTTCACTGATGGAAGAAGAAGAAAACAGATCTTGGGACTTCACATTAACTTAAAACAATCTCTTTTGGAGAGTCAGATGCAATGCTTTCCCCAACATGATTCACCCATCCACAGAGGGAGCTGTGGATTGTCCTATTATTAAAGAAAGAACATCCAGCCCTTGCTTTGTGTCTGAGCTCTGGCCAGCCCCAGCCACTGTACTGGGTGTGGTGCTGATCTGTGTTCTGATCTCTCAGCATAGGGATGGAGATGGTTGCTTTCAGGACGCTCAGCTTCTCTCACATGACCCCATCAAGATTTACCTTGACGATGGCACCACAGCAGGTGTTTTAAGATTTAACTACATCTTCCCTATGGCCCTGCTTTGGGCTGTTTAAGCTGCGGAAGCTTCCTGATAGACATTCTGACTTCTCATTCTGGGATATCATCTCATGCCCCAGTTGTAAGGGTATAGGGAACTTGCCTGGATCTGTTCTCTGGATCCAAAGTGGATTTGAGGGTATTAGGAGGAGATACCTCAGGCCTGGTGGAGAATAGCACCACAATTTCTGTTCTGCTGAAGACCCCATTTGAGGAAAGATCTCTATCCTGTGCTCGAGGCAATGCATGTAAATCCAGCCCCTCAAATCAAAGACTTTCAAAATCATCTGGGTCTCTGTCAGCCTCAGGTCCAGAAACTAGCCCCAAAGCAGAGCTCACGAAACTTGCTATCGTCTCCCCTTTTTCTCCAGATAGCTCCTCCCCACCAGTTTTCTTATTTCCAGTGTATGGAAAATTACCTTTATGCCTTACCCTACATATTCTCTATTCAGTAGCTTACAGTAAATCTTCCTTCCTTCAGCACCTCTAAGTTCTTAATATTTTAAGGGACTAGTTAATATTTAAAGGAAAGCTTCTGATTTCTCTTTCAACAAGCCTAGGTACTGCAAAGTGAATACCTTGGCTTTTCACTACTGTTGTCTCTGAAATTAGCTTCAAGAGCATGTTTTGGAATTCAAAAACTGAACATTGTCTCCTTTGTTCTTGGCTGGGTTCTGCCTCTCCCTGAAGCGATGGATGTCATGACTCAACAGGAGGGAGCTATGGTGCTGAATGGACTAAGGGAAATTAAAAAAAAAAAAAATACATAGAACAGAGAAATTCAAAATATTATTAAGCCTTCTTGGTCGCTGTTTTTTTTTTTTTTTTTTTTTTAATTCCTAATTCTGAAAGATCAGGGAACAAAATAGCATTGGGCACATCTGTTCTCTAACACACCTTTGCTATCCAATGGCCTATAGTGTGTCACAGGAATATAAAAGCAGGCACATTCATGAACAGGTGAAGCTGCATCATCACCCTGATTCAAAGGGTGAGTGAACAGTCCAACATCAGCAAAAAGAAGACTTTGCCACTGTCTGCAGTAAGCAAGGTTGTTCAGGAAGAGGTGAGCAGAAGGACAATGTGGGGAGGCTGACATGAATGACAGAGTTGTGGGTTGAAAAAAAATCTATATAACTTCCCACAAGCGGATCATCAAATTTTTACCTAGTTATATCTTCCAGGATCAACTGGAGAATAAAGAGAGCCATTGTTCCAACTCTCCACAATTAACTAAATGCTGTCCTGTCCGTTATCTTACTTGATTCTTTGTGTGAAATAATTATAGTAACCCAATTTCCACTTAAAGAACCCAAGGCTCGCTGGCTTTCTTTAAACCAAAAGGTTAATTCAGACCTCTCCACATTGTCATCCTTTTAGGCCTAGCTCTTTTATGCTGTTTCCTAAAGATCAATCCTGATCTCTATCATATGGCTTATTATTATTTGCTTATGATGTTTATTCATCTCAAATACCTGATCAACTTCAACTGACAACTAACTCATGCAGCATCCTCCAACCAGTGTAGACAGCAAAGCTTGCTTACTGTGCTGAATATCAGGTATCAAGTCATCTGTCCTTGATGGTTCATCTGTCCGCTGAAATGACTTCCAATTTTGAGGAAGCTCGTAGTCTTCATGAGATGCTTTGTTGGGTCTCCCTATTTATCAGCCACTGTTTGTTCCCCAAAGAACTTTTTTCCTTTTCACTTTCCAAATCCACTGAAGTTATCTAACCCTCTATTTCCCAGGAAATCTCCTTTTCAAGGGATGGTCAGATCTTACCACCATTCTTGGCAAAATAAACTGTTAGGTATTTTATCTTACCTATCAGTGACAATTAATCTTTATGGCATAAGAAGCCAAAAGTGTATTGGTTTAAAACATCTATTTACATAACTTGTAATTCTGCAGGTGGGTGATTTGGGCTGGGGATAGCAGACAGTTCCAGCTTCAGCTGGGCTCAATCAGCACCCTCTGGGGTTACCTGCCAGGTCAGCTGGAAACTGGTTGGTCTAGAATGACCTCAGCTAGAATGGCTGTTCAAACATACTCACAAAGCAATTGAGCAGAATTTCAAAGATCTAGACTTGAAACTGACAGACCATCATTCTGTCATATTCTATTGGCTAAAGTAAATTTTAAGGTCAGCCAAGATTTAAAGATTGAGTAAAGACACTTTGTCTTTTGAGGGAAGCTGCTGTAAAATCACATTGCAGAGAACACAAATACAGGGAAGTTCGAGCAATTGTAGCCATTTTTCTAAGCTATCTACCAAAGTATGACTGAAATTAATAATACAAAAAAATATGTAAAGTTTTAACTACATAACACACTCTACTACGTGCTCCTTACATAAGTATACACTTAATCATTTTCCGACAAACATACTTACTTGTTAAAATGAAGCAGGTATTTAAAATAAATTCAATTAGGTTTGCCAAACATTTCTCCGTGTAATGCTAGGTATTGCACTACTCACGGAACATTATGGGCAAATGAGAAAATCACTACCACTAAGAAGCTTTCAGTCCAGTAGGAGAAACAAATAGGTAAATATATGTAATTATAGATATAAAAGCCCAAATGGGATTACAGGAGAAGGGCACATGATTTATAACAAGTGACCCAGAGAAGGTTGTGGAGTGTCAGATATCAGAGAAGCTAAAAAGAATGGGAGATATGGCATTCCAAGCATTTGGACACATAACAATGAATTCTGAATTCATAGCTCCCCGCCTTTGTCAGAAGGTGAAAAGTAATAATAATAACAATAAAATTACTTAATTCACTGAGACTTGCGTTATCAAGAATAACATATTTGATACTAGAGATTGAACTCAGGGCTACCAGTGAGTTACAACACAGCCCTTTTTGTTTCTCATTTTGAGACAGAGTCTTACTAAATTGCCTAGGTTGGCCTCAAACTTTCCATCCTCCTGCCTTGGCTTCCCATGTTGCTGGGATCATAGATGGGCACCACAATCGCCAGCAATACAAGGAACTTTAAATAAGGTACCATTAAAATGGTCCACCAGTCCCTATTACTTGCATATATTAATCCCAGGCAAACTTTGGTCCTTGTTCTACACCAAAATGTAATGTTAGTTTCATTTTAGTCAGTTTTTTTTTTTTTCTGCTGTCACCAGAGGACCCTACCAGAATAATTGTAGAGAAGAAAAAGTTTATTTAAGGGCTCACAATTTCAGAGATCTCAGTCCATATACAGCCAGCTCCATCATGGTGAAAGAGTATGGCAGAGGAAACCAACTCACATGATAATCAAGAAGCAGAGAGAGAGAGACCACTTGCCAAATACAAATATATATACCCCATAGCCACACTCCCAATTAGCTACTTTCTCCAGGCACACCTCACCTGCCTCCAGTTACCACCCAGTTAATCCCATCAGGGATTAATTTACTGATTAGGTTAAAGTTATACCCCAATCATTGCTCCTCTAAACCTTCTTGCATTGTCCTGCACATGAGCTTTTGAGGGACACCTCACACCCAAACCATAACAATGTTGCTTGTTTTTCAGACTCTCTAGCATTCCTTAACACTCAATTACATTTAGTATCCATGTTCCTCTATTTTTAGCATTTAGGATGTTAGGGCTAGTTCATTCTCAAAAATGATGTGACACCCCCCCACTTCAGTTGACTTGGGCATTTAAGTATGCATCCAATTTTTGAAGACCCAGTACCAATTCATTCGTATAATTATCAAGGACTGGCTACAGGTTATTACTATTATATAATAGTAAACAAAACAGTGACAACCTCCCTTTTGGTGACTCTTATAATCTCTAGAAATATATTGATATTGATGCAAGAATTATACAAATGACTTTCAGTTGTGATTATATACCCTATAAAAATAAGTGGTATTAGAACAAAACAAGAAACATTTCATTAATCTCCTGACAAATAAACTGAAATTAACTGTTGGAGGGAACTGGAGAAGTGTCCCAGTCTGAGGGCATGTGTGCCAGAGCTGGGTGTGAAAGAGTAGCAGTTTGGCAGAGCAAGAAGATGGCCAATATGACTGGATCCAACTGAGGAGGAAAGAGACTCCTAAGAGATGGGGCCAGAGGGTCAGGAAATATCACATATTCAGGACTGGATCTACCCCACTGCATAAGTATACTTTTATCTGAAATAATGCCATACTTTGGATATGTGTGACTTCAATGCAACCCTAACATAATTTCCTATTTTATTTGCAATTTATCATTCAAATGATATCTAACTTCTCACTTCACAAAATCACCTTCGATTCCGACAAATCATTTTCTTGAATATTTCTTGAAAAAATCCTCAGGAAAATAAGGTTGGATGAAATTTGACCAGTAGCAAGGATCTAAATAGTGTTCCTAGTATATAAAATGTTTGACAGTATTGAAAACATCTCCTAGGATATAGGATAGAGAATGGTAAAACACTAGAGCTGGAGTCTGATTCACTTGGCTTTCTGCCTCTTTAAGGATAGCCAACCTTAAAGTTATGCTTCCCATTCTTATCCCTGGAATTTGAGAAGGTCAGACAATTTCCCAGGACATTTGAGGTATTCAGCCAAATCTTCCTCATCTTTGTTACTCTACGAAACCTTTGTCGTGAATCTTCTGTTTTAACTTCTCTTGAATTGGAACTTGGAGCAAATGTGCCCCACATGCAAATACTTGGCTGTTTTCGCATGCAAGGCAAAGTTGAAAATCAAAACTATAAAAACAAAAATAGAAAACCTTAAAAACTGGGCAGTGGATAGAGCTCAGTGGTAGAGCACTTGCCTAGCATGCATGCCCTGGGTCTGATCCCCAGCACCTAAAATAAAGAAGAAAACCTTTAAAACCCACATTGATGTAGAACAGGTATGTTGTGTTTTGAGGATGATGGGGAGTTTGATAGAAAGCAAATCAATCCTGAAAGGGGAAGTCAGGCTCCTTCTTACTTCTCTGAGGCTGACATTCTTGATCACATTGTTGTTTAGTTTCCCCCTTTTCCTATATACTGTCTAGCAAAGAATTAATATGCTACCCTTGTTCTTTGCCCCTATATCCCCTGTGCTACCCCTTCCCCAAACCAGCAATAAAATCACCCTACTCTAAACTTACAGCCATTTGGGGTTTTCCCCTACCATAACACAAATATCCATCCTTTATTTAATTCACCTGCATTTTTCCTACACTTTATTTAGCATGTGACACTTTGGTACATACTTGTCAGTTCACCTGAGTGTAAAGAAAACCTGGGCAAACTTTGAGGTCAAAAGTTTCTGAATCACTCCTTTACCCTGGAGGCCACTTTATCTGAGAATTGTGATGCCATTTATTATCAATTATCAGAGTTGAAAACGTAATGTTGAATTAAAACACTTTCCACTTGAGGAGCTTAGTTCCTGTGCTGGATTCTGTTATTTTAAAACTTTAGCTAAAAATTTCCCCGGAGGTGACTGAGTTTTCTTAGTCCCCAGGGGAAGCGGCTGTGAATGACTTCTCACAATGCTTTCTCTGAGAGTCGCCAAGTTCACTTTTTGCAACCTAAGTGTTATGAGCTTCAGTGCCTGCCAGGGGCATTCAAATTAAAGGAAGGAATGAAAATTCTAAATGGAAAGCTTTAAAATAGAGAAAGCGTAAGGAAAAGAGGTAATAAAGTGGAAAACAAAGCTTGGAGTTCTAATCTCACCCTAAGCAGCAGAACCTGAAGCAAACTGCTTCTGTTTTCCAGTTCCATCAGAGACTCAAAGGCTTTCCTTTGGAGATGAAATGTATTAGCACAGTAAAGCACCCAGGACTCAGGCTTGTTAGTTTCTTGACCTTAGCTTTCCTAAGGTCTAACTAGCCAACGTAGGACAGGGAATAACTCATGTTTTGTTTTTTAAATGAACTAATGGAGGCTCATTGATTTATGCAGTCAATTATAAGTATGAGCAAACAGGCAAGTTACTTCAGGAAAAAAAAAAAATCCTCAGGTCACTGAAGTGGCAATTAACAAGTATTGTGGGGAGAAGGAGGGGAAGTGGAGGAAGGAGGAGGAGAAAGGGCTGATGAAGCAAATTGCCTTTAATTATCCTTAAACATTTTCTCCTCTTCTTTTGATGCCATAAGACCCCCTGCAGTTCCAAAATAAAATAAGCCTGAGTTTTGTTTTGCTCTTTTAAATAGGAACATAATAGCCACTGTGGAAACATGTTCTTAATCAAAGGTATTAAACTCCTGGCTGCTCTTCTCCGTTTGAAATTGCCTGGGTTCATTATTATCAAGGGGAAGAGAAGTCTAGTCACCATTTAACTCTCTTTTTTAGTAAATTAAAATATTAATTACAAAATACGTTATTTTTATCTTATATCTTAAGCTATTAGTTACTGTGGCTGGAGAAAAATCAGCTTCATTCTACTCTAAAGTAATTTTCCTAACAAAGCATTCATAGTTACTCTCTAGTTCCTGGAAATCAAATCAGCACATGAAATGCTGCATTTTGAGAGCCATCTGAATAAATTAGATAGCAACTTCATTTATTTTTTGTCTCAGAGATAAGTGTGCAATTACAGTTGCTGGGTCCACGCGCTCAGGCCATGTGACCGCTCAGCTCATACTGGGGCCGTTGACTAAGCGAGGGGATGCAGCCAATGCCAGGCAGAGCTGGAGAGGAAAGAAAAGAATGTTTCCCTTTCATTTCTGCTGCACAATGCAGTAATCGATCTTATGCCCGTAGACACAAATGCTCAATCTCTGGGAAAGAGGCAAATAAAGCCACAGAATAGACATTAGAGCCAACTAAAACCCTCATTGTCTGCCTTTTCAAAGACTCAAATTACTAGCAAGGTACTGCAGTGACGGTAGAAAACTCAGGCCAGTGGCCATCAAGCCCACGGAGCATATGAAGATAACTGCTACCAGGGAACTGAAAGTCATCACAAGATGAACTGAAGCTGGAATCACTCCTACAGGTGAGAGTTATATATACAGTAATTATGCATTTAAAGGGGTTATTCAGGGGAGGGTCTAAAAGCCACCATCCCCCTTGGAAAATAGTTCCTCCTTTCCTACTACTGGTATGGTCCCTGAAATAAGATCTTTCTCTCTCACCTTTGGAAGGATATTCAGCTTAAGGGGTCACCATTTAATTTTAGAAATAGCTAGGAAAGTAATACTTAGAGTCATTTATTAAGTACCCACTATGTCCTAAGCACTTTACATATATTATTTCTTGAATTGTTCCAATCATCTTATGATGTAGATATTTTTTTATAGTACCATATTAGTCGAATGAAAATTAAAGCTCAGACAGATTAAGCAACTTGAACAACTGGCAAATGATAGAGGAAAGACCTAAATTCAAACATCTGATTGTAAACCCTGACTCTTGCTATATCTATCAACTTCTAACTTTTGGTGTTGTCTGAGGGTGTTGGGGACAGGGTGAATAGACTTTTGAAAACAGAAGGGAATACAAAAAGGGAGGTGGATGGGGCACCAGCAAAAAGAGAGAATCAACCCCAGATATGCCCTCTGAAGAGAAACTGTTCTTTGCCAGACTGCCAGATGGAAGCATCAATGCTTGGCCTGCTCATCCCTCCCACTAAACACCATCCAAACCAACCTTCTTTTTAGGCCTTTGTACATATGTCTCACCAAATTGCACAAAACCCACAGCTCCTGTGGATAAGCGAAGCAATTTTCATTCTTTCACATGCACTTCTCTGTGTCCCTTAGCGAATTAAGGGCAGGCTTAACACATCAAAGACACTTGGAGGCAGGGGACTGCAGGGCAGTGTGGCAGGGCATGGCTGCACTGCCATCTGTGGAGCTTAGGGTAAATTACTTGACCCTTCATGCCTCCGATTCCTCATCTGACAAGGACGGGTAAGGGCAATGCCTCCTTTGCAGGATTGCTAGCAGGTAGAAAATGTTGAATGGATGTTATCACAAATAACACTCATCATTTGATTTAGCTGAGTAGAATAGCATTCCTCTGAGGTGTTCTATAATTCCCAAGCCATGCAAGTTCAGTAAATGTCAACTACTTGATCTGCTCTTACAAAGGCACAACGTATCTTGGCATGTAAAAGATGCCCCCAACCCCAGTAAGAAACCTGTTTTAGTATATTTGCAATGATAGATATTTCATGAAGCACACTTCAGGTATTGGTGTTCCAAAGAACTCCCTACAGAATTGCTGAACTAGAACATAGTAATGTGAACACTAGAGCACTTAACTGTGTATATATATGTTTTACTGCATATGTTACAGAGCAGGAAAGGGAAGAAGAAAACGTTCATACATGGAACCAAAACCCTTTTATTTATTCCAAAGTCAGCTGACCACGTAAGAGAACCACTTTGAACAAGTTTCTAATTGCCAAAGTCTAGGTCTCTAAACACATGTCCATGAGTCTGTCTCATGGATAGGAATCAGTGTTATGCATCTTTGAATTTCCAACATCTCAGAGATCAAAACTTTGCCATTGCTCAGAATGTTTGTAGAACAAAAGAGCAATACCCAACCAGGAAGTGGATATCCAAGAATGGGTGATCCAGTGAAAACTTATCACCAACTCAACTGAGTTAACTTTTGCTGAGTCAATGCCAAACCCACCTGAAGCAGACTCTGAAGCCAAGCAAAGAGTGTAAGAGATTAACTGGGGAGACAACACTGTATGAAAGACAAAGGGCAGGAAGCAGAACTGGGTGAGGAGATTCCCCCAGCCTGCAATGCAGATCAGAGGGACATTCCAACCACCCAATGCAGAACCTCAGAACAGGACTGCAGAAATGGTCACAGCCCAATTCCCCTGCTGAGCTCAGTCATGGGGTGCGGGGTGGGGGCTGCTGGGCCATGGCTTGGACACCACAGCAGCAGATCTCCAGCGCTGCAGCTGGAGACTGTCAGCTAACTGCATTCCTGGAGGCTGAATGGGAAATTCTTTCTTGAAGCAAGAACCAGCAGTGCACCTCTTTGGTTGCCACAGAGAGCCTCTTCTATGTGCCAAGCTCAGTAGGAAGAGATAAGCAAGGATTAACCTGTGCACTAGAGGAGTCTGTAGTTTGACAGGGAAATAAACCAAATACTTAAATAAATCCCAGAAAGCTGAATGTGGATAGTCTTTCTAAGGAAAGAAAAATCTACCATGGGTGATTGATTAACAATGTCTGCCATGAACGAAGGAAGAGGTAAGTTTGCATAGACACATATTTTCTATTCCCGGCCTATCCCTCCTCTCTGTCAATTTAAATTTCAAGGTGCCCCTGAAGTCTCACACTTTTATAATTTTCTTGAATATTACTATCTCTCCTTTCGTAGCCAGCTCAACTATTTATTACCTTCTCATAATTTATCACAGAAATCACCATTCCTGTGTTATGTTTTAATTGTTCCTATTACACTTCGCCTCACAAACCAAACCATGAACAATCTACAGTATTTCATACTTTCCTATCCTCCCCTTTTTTGAATAGCCCACACTCCTTAAAACATTACAGAAAAAAATAGTATCAGTCCATATCTACACTTGTATATGAGGCTCATTTGACTAGACTCATACTTTCTGAGGAAATCATAAATGTTGTTAAAGAATCCAACTATTTTATATATTTCTTTCAGAATTAATACTCCAAAAGAAGAAGCACTGTTCTCAGCCGGGACATGTCTGGGTCTATACTTGTACTTGTTTGCTTCAAGTATATATGCTTTTACTGGTTCTCTTGTCTGTGGGCAGCTATAGTTCAACTAAGGGAGAACATGAAGGCTTTAGGAACATTGTGATAATCTGGGTCAGTTTTGTTCCACCACCTTCCAAAATGTCTACCTTTAATTTTGTAAGTTAACGTAAATTGCTGTGCAAATAAAAAGTTATCACCCATACCCCTTCCAATAAAACTACCACCATAAGCTACAAACGGGAATTCTGAAATGGCTTTTGCTACTTTCCTTGGAAATGCATGCAAATAATAGAGTGTAGTCTCCAGTTCTATTTTCTCTGTTGAAATCCTCCAGGGACTGGTGAAGTCAACTCTACTTCCTTAAAATCACCACTTCTCCTATTTTGGTTCATATCCAACCTCTCTCCAAGGATCAACTTTCCAGTTAACTCCCTATAGAAAGAAACAAATGTACCAAGGAGAGAAGAATAAGGTTGAAATGAATCATAATTTCTTTTTATAAATTAGTTTGCCTTTTATGCATCTGGTTTTATTTACCAGAAAAGAAAGACATTTGTTTCTAAACATACCAAAGTTGAATCTACTCATTTGAACCAGTTTATCTTTTTGTTTGCCAGTTCGTAATGTTCACAACACTTAAAGTAAATAACGGCTTTCATGAAAATCTCTTTACAAGCTTATCCTAAAAATTAGTTCTCATCACGTTTCATATGTTAACATGGTCACAGTCACCATCTTTATTTTAAAGCTCACTTAAAAGAGAGTCAGAATATAAGTGATTTGCTGGAGGTCACGGTGAATCCAGGATGAGTCAGAAATAGAAGCCAGCTGTTTGGACGAACTGCCCTGGGCTCTAATCACCTCAAAAGCATTCATTCCCACACACCCCATTATTACAGAGACACTGGTCCCAGAGCCCTGTCCAATCCATTTTATAAAAAGGGACTTTGAAAAGTTCGAACTTCCCCTCTCACTTCTCAAATTTGATTTTGACTGATTGCAATTTTTTTTTAACCAAAGTCAAGTATATCTATTTGGTAATTTTCAGATCAAATAATCTATTTAATAAATTGGCAGTCTCTTTCCTTATTTCATATAAAATGTCACTGTAAATTCTAAACAGTTTGCAAATCACAGGTCCAGAATTTTTTTTTCCACTTCATATCTTCCTGATATGAGTTCGACAGAGGCTTCCAATATGCTAGGAACGGTGACAAACTAGTAGAGACACAAATCTTAATTCTTGGCTTCAAGTTTACCACTTATTATGGAAGACAAACAATGAAGCAGCAACACAATGTGTAAAGTCGCCTTGTTGGAGGAAGTGCCAAGTGCCAAAGATCTCATAAAGAGAGTATTTAATCTCAGTTCAGGAAACACAAAGATTACTTAGAAACAGTCCCCAGAGATGAAACTAGCCCATTGTAATGGATTGAATTGGGTCCTCTTTTTAAATATGTTGAAGTCTTAGCCCCCAATACCTCAAAATTTGACCTTATTTGGTAATAAAGTCTTTACTCAGTTCATCAAGTAAAAATGAGGTGATCAGAGTGGACCTTTATCTAATATGAGAGGTGTCCTTCTGAAGAGAGGAAATTTGGACACAGAGACAGACCACCCAAAGGGAAGACATGTGAAGACAGAGAAAGACACATGAAAACAGCAGATTAGAATGATGCTTTTTACAAACCCAGGTATACCAAAAATCGATTGTTAGCAAACCACCAGAAGCAAGGACCTGTGATGCTTTGATCTAAGGCTTCTGGCCTCCAGAACTATGAGACCGTAACTCTCTGCTGTTTTAAAGTACCCAGTTTGTTGTACAGGTACAGGGAATTAGCAGCTCTGGAGTGCTCTGTGTGCCATATTTAGCCTGCACTTTGCTACAGCGGAACCTCTGCAATCCGTGTCTCTGTGATGGACATTGTTCTGCACATCAGCTGATAAGCAGTAAACCCTGCATTTCCTCTGCAGTCAGCAGCTTGAAGCATCAAAGCTTCTGTTCCAACACCACATCAAAACTCAGGAAGCTTTAAAGTTCATCCAAATACCCAGCCCTTGCTGAAAGAAGACACCAGACATCGGGACTCCAGAAACAAGCCACACACTGTCTCAAGAATCTCTCTGAAAAGAAATACCAGATAGGTGGACCTTTATTTACATCCTGGAATGTCCTTTCCTGTTCCAAGTCTACTCCAGCCAGAAAATACAAGACGCAATGTCAGTTCCTTTTCAGGGAGGGCAACAGTGCCCCCCCCCCCGCCCCCCGCAGGAGTCATGGGACAAGTGGAGCAGAACCCTGGCACCACTGTCATCTCCATCACAGAAGCATCTGAAGAGGGCACCCAGCCACATACACACACATTCTCCTGGGAATGCACTAAAATTAGCAGTTTCTAGTCCTCTTTGAAATATCCCTACACTAAGGAAGGCATTTTAAACAAACTGTGTGTCCAAAAAGTCCAGTTTAATATATTTCCTGCCAGGCAGTTAGCTCAGATGATCCACCAAATCGGGAAAGTCTGATTGTGGAGGAAGGCTCCAAAAAAACCTCAGCGGAACAGAATGGAGAAAGGGAATGGAAAGGAAGAAACAGCCTTCTGGAAATTGTGTGAATGGTCCCCAGCGTTCCTGTGCCCTGGATATGGGTAGGTGACACCTTAAGGAAAGGAGCTGCGTCCTGGAAACACAACAAAGAAAGTCCGCCCACAAAAAGTCAGATGCCTGGGATGCTTCATTTTGTAGGTTTTATAGTTTGGTTACTGAGTCTGTGTTTGGAGCAAAAGAAGTTGAAACTTCTTTATGTGCACCAAACTCCCATTTGAGAGGCATGGATGCTCAAGGAGAACAGAATGGAGGCAGAAAAGTGAATTTTCCAACACCCTCTATAAGCATATCAGATCCAAATTTTCAGTTTTTGATTGTAGTTAGTTTCCTTGCTTTGTTTTCCCTGCATTGAAACTAAGGAAAATTAAATGTGAGTTTATTGCTAGGCGCGGCACCAAACTTGCACAAGATCCAAAGCTCATTGAATTTTATGTTAGGATTGCACCTATACTTGACTTATAGCAATCTTTACTCATCTTCCCTAATACCTCTGGAAGGATTTCCTCTTCTTTCTTCTCAGGGGTCTTTGTCCATAGTTTCATGATAAACTTTCCCCCATTTCATTGTGGTATGGTATCATAATTCTCAAAAAACAACAATTGCAACTTAATCATCTGAATCCCCAGCTCTGAATATGGAATAGCTAAATATATCATTGATTCTTCCCAAATTAATACATCTTGGGCAACCAAAACGCTATAGAGCCAAATTTTCCATTTTGACTCATTATTGCTTGCCCTGGGAGTTATGTCAATACTTCTGCATGAGATTTCTGAGAACACAATAGGGCCCAGGCATGGCCACCAAAAGAAGGCTTTCCTATCAATTCTAGGTTTTCCTAGCTTTAGTTCTATAAGTTTTCTTCAGGTAGAACTATTCCTTAGAAAAAGAAAATAGCTAATCAGATAAGCATCTTAGAAGATGTTAATATACACATTTAAAACACGGGAACTACAACCTTACAAAAGCTTTATATTATACAGATGTTACTATTCACGTAATGTAAGACTGTACTTATATAAACTGCATGGGAGACACAATCCCTACTCTTTATTTAAATTTGTTCTTTGCAGAATGCAATAAACTCTTTAATAATTATGGTAGCTTGACTAATAATAGTTTGTCGGAGTAATTCAAAGCATGTAATTGGCTTTCTCATATACTCAACCTTCTCATCTAGGGATATCAAGGTAGGGTATTATCCACATTTACTTGAAAAGGAAAGAGAACAGGGGGCAATGACTTTGTTTAAAAAGCAATGCTCCTAGACCACTCAGGAGTGAATATGGAAATTTCAGCATAAGGCTGAACTATCTTGGCTTTTATCCAAAAAGTGTTTTGTTAGGCCTAAAGAGTAATATCTCCATTAATGAGAAGACTATACTTAAACTGCATATTTTATAGTCAGAAACTTTATTGCCAGAACTCAAAATAGATGAGGCATTAGGGATACATTCTAGAATCAGTCAAGGATCCAATTATGGTCTGATCGTGTCATCAACACAAATTGGGGATAACATCAAATGTCCTAGAAAATAAAATTAAGATTCAGAGAGTCTCATGACAAGGACAGGTAAAATTTGGGTTGGGGAAGTCTGAAAATTGAGAAGTTGTCAGATAGGCTACAGGGTATTGGAAGGAATGTGTACAAGAATCAAAAGAATATGATCCTGGACTTGGGATATAGC